>NC_092464.1:53079815-53706202 GCF_047495875.1 Pithys albifrons albifrons
GAGTTACATCCTCAAATGCTCAGTTCTGATCCTGTGCTCCATTAATTGATACAGATTAAAAATAATCCTGTTGTGTCTTGTTTTCTTTACCATACAAGTCCACAAAGCCATGGACTTGCCAAAAATAATGCAATTAAAGGGCAGTGCTGGATTGGGAGATCAGATCTCTCTAAAATCAGCAGTGTAGGAACCAGTATGGACCTGGAAGATGGCCCAGAACCAAACCATCAGCTGGTAGAAGCTGCTGTGGTCAGGTTATATTTAGAGACAGAAGGTGCCACGACACAGAGTTTCATAACCTGCAGTTCAGGAAAACCTCCAGCCCCTGCCCTGCCCATCAGCCGGTTTGCCAAGGGCTGTTCTGGCAGCACCAAGAAGGTAAATGCACTGGTCAGGGGGGGACTTCTCTATACCATCACTCCTGCAGCTGTTTATTAAAGGGTAACTCACAGACTGCACTTGTCACGGCATTAATGAGATCTTGTGGCTTGTTCCTTTGTCCAGAGGTGAGGAGAGAAGGCTCCCTTTCTCCTGTGAACTCTCAGAAAATCACCTTGTTGCTGCAGTCTCCAGCTGTGAAGTTCATCACCAACCCCGAGTTCTTCACTGTGCTGCACGCAAACTATGTGAGTAATTCTGGGTGATTCTGACTTGCTCTCCTGAACTACAGAGTCCAGATGCCTTGGGGGAGAATGCAGAGTGAATTTGAGTGATGTGACAGGGGCTCAGCTGTCCTTTCTGGGCACCAGACTGGGCTGGGGACACTACAGGCAGCAGGATCTTGCTGGGATTTTGCCTCACAGAAGAAATTCCATGGTGAGGAGAAGCTCATTAATGTCCTCCCACAGGAACCCTTGGTTTCAGCTTGTGTGAGTCTGCTGTCTGTTGCTGCAGGGAGTGAGGTTGTTGCCTTTTGAGCCAACCATCCTCAAAGGTCTTACTCAGATGCCACTAAGTCTCAGGGAAATAAAGGATAAAAATCAACTCCTCAGTCAAAAACTGGGTGGCCATAATGGAGTGAAAGAAATACTGACTTGAATCAGAGAAGCTGTTTTGGGAAAAAACACAAATAAAAATGAATTTTTGAAATTCAAATAACTTTTTTTTTCATTAATGCAGTAAAACTGCATGTTTTCTTGCAAAGCTGGTGTGGAGTGGAAAAAAATGTAATGTCAGGAGGAAGCAGAGAGGGGAGTGCCACAAGGACACACAGTCCTGGTTGGCCATGTCTTGAATGTAGTTCAAGGAGGAATCTACACATGACTTCTGAATACTTGGAAAATCATTCTTTATACCAGTGACCTTTCTTTTTGAAAGGAAAAGAAAGTAAAACACTTCAGGAGTTGCCTCAGCACAGGATTTTAGCTAAGTACAGACATCAGGTGTTGGCTGTGGCACCTGGTTGGTTCAAGGTGGTCCATCTCCAAACATCTGCCAGAGAGTATTGCCCATGAAATCCTACCCAGGGAGGGGATGTGTTACATCATCTGACATATCCTGAACTCAGTTTTGGAGTGCAGATAATTTCTTACATTGACAGGGTGATACATGATGAGTTATAGCTGAGAGCAGCATAATTGTCAATCAGCATAGCTGATGAAAAATGAGCATCTGATTCCATAATTATGTAAGGAACAGTCACAACAGACTAAACTCCAATTTTATTTCTCAACGAAGTAAAAAAAAAGCCAAAAGAGGCCTTCAGTTTGAGCTTATAAACTTGTCTCTGACACAAGAACCAGAATAATCTATTGAAACATCTGTCAAATGGTCATACAGATTCCACTTGTACAGAAATAATGGACCAAATAACTTTTGGCTTAACATGAGTGTAATAGTTTAACCACAAGCCCCTCTTAAAATTCCAAGCTATTAATTATGCCAGTGAAGTTGGGACTGGAAAATATTATCCAGCAGTTAGAATTAAAAGGAAAGGCGCTCATTTTTCAGATATTTTATTTCCATGGAGAGAGAAAACTACATTACACTCTTTGCTTCCCTAATGCAGCTTAGACATACTCAAGACAGTCATTGATCATCCATCAGATCAAAATACCACTTTTTTATGGAGTAGGCTGGGATCTTAACAGTTTGTGACCATGAAGCCTTCCTGGGCTATAAGCAGGTCATGTCTTCAGGGCAGAGATCATATCTCTGTGATTTCATAACCATTTCCCAGCCCTTGCCATAATTAGCAACTCTGAGCTACAAGGACTGTTCTCAGCGGTGCCACCATGAAAAATCCTTACATCACAAAGGTAATACTTGTAAATGTTTTATTGCATTATGGTGGTTAAAATGCATTAAAAGTACACCAAAAATGAGAATTTGAAGCTGTTGGGTCAGATTCCCTGGACAGATTCTCTGGACATGTTCCAAGCCTGCACACTGGGGCTCACTCCACTGGAGATGTAAGTCCTCCAGTGGTCCTTTATGACTCTAATGAGTAATTCAGTCCTTTGGGCTGACCACCAAACCAAGGCACTCATTTTCTCTCGAGAGAAAAGCTCGGGAAAGTTGTGGATTTTTGTGAAGTTTCCTACTCTGTTTTGAGGGGCTTTTTCCCCGAAGTGAAATATTCCAAGAGTAGCCTGTGGATGTACCTTTGTTTTGCCACCACGAGCATTATTTTGTGGGTTGGGAGAGACCTCTGAGATCATCAAGTCCAACCCTTAATCCAACCCCACTGTGATTACCAGATCATGGCACTCAGTGCCACGTCCAGTCTCACCTTAAAAACCTCCAGGGTCGGAGAATCCACCCCCTCTCTGGCCATTCCAATGCCTGAGCACTCTCTCTGTAAAGAACTTCTTCCTGATACCCAACCTAAACCTCCTCTGGCAGAGCTTAAACCCCTGCCCTCTTGTCCTACTGTTGGTTGCCTGAGACAAGTTCCCTTTGGCCCCTGTTCTGCAGTGAGATCAGCACTAACTCACCTGAGCTGCATCAGGGCACGTTGCTCTACGAGGTGCATTTAATGCCCACTGTGAGGCACAACTTGCTGGCTGAGGGGTGGCACTCACCTGACTCATGGCAGATGTCTCCATCTGCCGTGCTTTGTCATCACAGAAACACATACTCAGTTCCAGGAAACAATTCACATCTTCCAAAAACAGACAATTAAGAGTGTGCCCTGCCCTGTGGCTATGATAAATAATATATAAGGCAGCAATCTTTGATGTAGAATCTGCACTGAAGTCCTCTTGAGTTTGTGAATCCTATCACACGTATCTTGGTTTCAGTTATAGCATGAATATGTGATCACAGCTGTCTTTGCATTTCTCTGGCATTTCTGCCTCTTCCTCCATCTCCCTCACCTGGGCCTTGATGGCCTGAAGCCTCCTGGACTGGGGGCAAAATCCCACCTGAGACCCCCAAAGTGCCACCCAGACACCCCACAATCCCACCCAGAGACCCCCAAAACTCCTCAAAACCAAAAAACAGTACAAAAATCCCACCCAGAGACCCCAAAATGCCAGCCACAGACCCCAAAATCCAACCCAGGATGCCCCCAAACCCCCCAAATCCCATCCAGATACCCCCCAAAACCCCCAAGAACAAAAAACAGCACAAAAATCCCACGCAGAGACCCCCAAAAATCCCCCAAATCCCCCCCAGATATCCCCAAATCCCACCTGAGACCCCCAAAGTCCCCCCCAGAAACCCAGTGTTTCTGTAGACCAGTAAAAGCAATGCCACAACTGCATGTATTTTCTGCATGTGATGTTTCAGCTGCCCATCCTGTTGAAGGGCAGCAGAAAGGCAGTTCATGCACCAGCCAACTGTGGGCAGTGTGTGGAATGTTTCACTTTCCACGTTGCATTTGTTAATTCCGGGTGTTCATGGAAAGTCATTCAAATCCAACCCACATTTCTTGATTGTAAGAATTTGTTTCAGTTCTTTGGGCGTATGTCCCATGAAATAGCCCAATATGTTGCTTTACCATCAGAACTGGTTTCCCTCACTTCTGTTCTCACCTCACAGAGTGCCTATCGAGTCTTCACTAACAGCACCTGCCTGAAGCACATGATCCTGAAGATTCGGAGAGATGCTCGCAATTTTGAGCGCTATCAGCACAACAGAGACCTGGTAAATTTTATCAACATGTTTGCTGATACCAGACTGGAGCTTCCTCGTGGCTGGGAGATAAAAACTGACCAGCAGGGCAAGGTGAGAGTGCCAACAAAACTGATCATTTGTTTAACACACCCCATCAGGCTACATGATTAACATCAAAGGTTCCTTCCTCCTTGACTCAAAATCCGTGATGGTTTGGTTGAAACAACACAAGCAGAGTTGGTTTAGAAGCAGAAGAAAAAGCTCTAAGAATTAATATCTCAAAGCATTTCTGGCTTTCTGTAGAATATCACACCATAACCAGGGCAGCTCTTTGTGGGACTGACAAAAAAGTTTGAGCCTGAGTAAATCTGTTTGCCTGGAAAGTTTGATTCCATGTCTGTATGTCCAGTGAAACTTTGCTGGGTGACTTCTGGAACCACCAAATAGGCTAAAGCACTGTTTGGCAGTAATGTTATTCTCCCCTGTCTCATTCACATCATGGCCATTACACATGATTTGTACCCACATAACTTCAGGTATTTTCCAAGAGCTGTTCCACGGACTGTACTTAACCAAAGTATTTCTCACATACAGTTGCCAGAGGTTCCCACGTTGTGTTCCCACAATGCCACCACAGAGTTGGCCATCAAAAAATCCCAGTGTTCCTTTGTGTTTCAGTCCTTCTTCGTTGACCACAACAGCCGTGCCACCACGTTCATAGACCCCAGGATCCCACTGCAGAACGGGCGGCTCCCGAACCACCTGACCCACAGGCAGCACCTCCAGCGTCTCCGGAGCTACAGCGCTGGAGAGGTAACTGTGCCACTGGTGCCAATCCAGGGACTTCTGACAGCAGTCCTTGTGGAATTAAAAGCACTGTGGAAAGCACTGAAACAGAGTGCCTTGTGAATTTTTATCTTGTAAGGACAACAGGCGATTTTTTTTTCCTGTTTGAAGGTTTATCTCAGAGCTTGTAATGAAGGTTTATATTTTGATGGTTTCAAAATAGATTGTAAAAGAAGAATCCGTATTTGACATCCTGGTCTTGCTTTACTAAAGTAATTTATTATTTTTGTAGCCTGATACTTCAGGAAACTTCCATGTTTCTTCAGTCTCCACTGGGACACTGTGCTCTGAAGTTCTGTACTCCCAGCAGTGGTGTAGTCATGCATGTCAAAGTTTGCTTCCCTTGCTTTCAGTCATATTAAGCATCCTTCCTATGTTTCATGGGGTGACTTTCACCTCTGAGGGCTGTGGACAGGACTGAAAAAAGCATAAGTACTGTGATGTGTGTTGTGGATTTAAGGAAGAAAAAATACCAGCCATCAGATTCTTCATATAGCAAATCCATACAGTTGAAGATTTGTAGGGATTGTTGCTGAACAGGGACAGAGATGAGTTATGGTGAAAGGGTGTTCCTCTTCCAGAAAAATATCCAGAGGAATGCTTGTGAATTAATTTATTGCAGCAGGACCAGTGTGACACCTCTCACTGCCAGCTGGGGTTGGGGTCAGGAGCTGACTTGGTGCAAGGTCAGTTCTTCAGGACCAAAGGCAGAGCAGACTTGAATAGCTTGGGCCTGTTTTCTCCATCTTAGGGGTGAATATGGAATCATATTTCCTGAAGATAGAAGTGTATCTACGGATTCAGCTCAATCATATCTTCCCACCAGCTTAGCAGCTTCTCTCTGCCAACAGCCCACAGTTTAGTGTTGCTGTTGTGGCTGAGCTATTGGCATGACTGTGACAGCCACCTGCAGGATCACTCATATCTGGGGCCATGTATGCCTGGGGCTTACTTACTAATTCACCATATCAGGGGCAGGAGCACCACTGACCAACTCAGGTGGCTGAGCCCAAAAAATCCACTTGTTTCTGAAAGCACTGGCAAAAACCAGTTTGCAATAAACCCAAAATACCAAGTACAGGGAAGGGTGGCAAAAGTATTTGCTACTTACAAGTAGTGATTCTCTGGGGAAATGATAAACTGTTCTTTGAGGCCACTGATTTGGCACAATCAGCCAATGAGACAACCTTCTGTCTGAGGAGCCATCAGGGCTGGCACTGTCCCCTCACAGCCTCAGTGGCCCAGGTCCCACAGTGCTTCTGCACCCTGTCTGTGGGCAGTAGCTTCCCCTTTGGAAGTATCTGCTGGAAGGACTCCCACTGATAGCCAAGCACTTTGGATTGATGCCCAAAAGTCCACCACTTACAGGGAAGAAATTCAACTTTTTACAGCTCAGCCCTTTTATTAAGAGCATCATGTTCTGTGCTATTTCCTCCAAAGGTGTTTGGATGTTCTTTTGTCCTATAAATCATGTCTGTGGAGTCACACCTGGGGCTTTGTCCTGGCCATGTGTCAGCTGTCTGCAGGCCTGCTGGCTCTTCCCTGAGCAGATGGTGTGGCCTCTGGAATCTGTCACCAGGATGGTCTGAAGGACCATGAAAGACAACGACCAGTTTTGAACATTATGTATAGATGTCAAACGAGGCTGAAGGAGAGCAGAATAGTGAAGATTGTGGGTTCCAGAGAGGGTATAAAAAAGAGCCAGGGTAATAAAATAAAGGACCTCTGCAAAAACTTCTGTTGTCCAACTGTGTAGATTACTGATATTAAATAGCATCATATATAAATTTGAGAAAAATGCTACAGATTCTTTAGTAAGAACTTCTTTAAGGTATCAATATTTTTCAGGAAAAAGGTGGTTGATGCTACTCTTGGTTCCCTGATTTTTGGAAGAGAAGTGTGAGTAGCTGCAGAGGCCATCAGTAACTAAAGAAGATATATCATAGAGTCATAGAATGGATTGGGTTGGAAAAGACCTCTGAGATCATCAAGTCCAACCCTCGGTCCAACTCCAGTCCCTTTACCAGATCATGGCACTCAGTGCCACGGCCAAGCTCAGGTTAAAAACCTCCAGGGATGGGGAATCCACCCCCTCTCTGGGCAGCCCATTCCAATCCCTGAGCACTCTCTCTGCAAAGAATTTGTTTTTGATCTCCAACTTCAATTTCCTCTGGCAGAGCTTGAGCCCGTGCCCCCTTATCCTATTGCTGACTACCTAAGTGATTCTTTTCCTTCTGCCACTGCTGTAAACAGAACAGGTCAGAAGTGCTTTCCATCCCCCCTAAGGGCTTTCCATCTGCAGTGCAAGCCAACATACATGATTGCAGGGCAGGTTTTACAGACAGAGTGAAGAAAAGAGGCAGGAATCCACAATGGAGAGTCAAGAGTTGCTGGTTAGCAAGAAAAGCAGAGGAGCTACTGGAATGTAGCAGTGTATAAATCTTACTGACCCAAACCACAACAAGCAAACAGCAGGATTCAGACAGGCAAGGGCCTCCCAAATCCAGCAGTGATGTAAAACCAAGGAAAGAATATTGTATCTTGAAAGGTTCCTGTGGTAGTTTGGACTCTCCACTCTGGTTGCAACATCCCAGGATCAGTTTCAAAGCTGTTAAACTCTGACATGAATCTATAGGATTACTCTGCACTAGATGAATTGGGTCACTAAATCATTAGAGAGGGTGCTCTTTCCCTTTTTTTTAATTAGAGAATAATGTGCTAATCGAAATTAAATGATTCAATTAGAAAGTCAAAGCAGACAAGGCGATTGTGATGGAACACTGAATTGGAGCAATCAATTGTACTCCATTAGCTAAAAGATTGGAAAGAGAAGTGTTGGCAAAATGAAGGTTAATTAGACAGCTGGGAATTTTCCTGTTGTGTTGCCAGAGAAGAATTGTTAAGAGGTGTAAATGTGCAAAGAGCAAACACAGCACTAGCAATGCCTAAGGATGGTGATGAAGAGAAGCACCACAGAGTGTGCAGTCTGTTATAGTGAGATGTGTACAGAACGGGATTCTTACAGCCTGGATGACTCTAGCTGTTAAACCAGAACTGGGAAGAAGGGAGTGAAGCCTTCTTTTCCTGGGCACTAGACATGCTGCCTTTCAGAACTCTTGCTTTAGGAGAAATATGTCCAGGCACTGGAAAGCTAGCCAAGAGAAAAAACATTCTCAGGTGACATGAGCAAGGGGAGGATCTAGGCCCAGGCTGGGCAGAAGTACCATAATGTTCCCAGCTGATGAACAAATACCAACCGGTGCTAATTTTTATGGGAGATGTGAGTTTAACTCCTCTGTTACTCCTCTCTTCCCCCCTTTTAATCTTCTGGTCAGTAAATCTGTGTGTAGCAACAAGGGCACAGGATTTGCATTTGTGAAGGATGAGTTGGAGATCACCCTTAAGAACAGGCTCACCCCCACCTGCACTGCTGTGCAAGTCTGTTCTGCAAGGACCTGAGGAAGGGCATCCTCCCCTGAGCTCCTGAGGAAGGGCATCCTCACCTGATCTCCTGAGGAAGGGCATCCTCCCCTGATCTCCTGAGGAAGGGCATCCTCACCTGAGCTCCTGAGGAAGGGCATCCTCACCTGAGCTCCTGAGGAAGGGCATCCTCACCTGAGCTCCTGAGGAAGGGCATCCTCACTGATCTCCTGAGGAAGGGCATCCTCACTGATCTCCTGAGGAAGGGCATCCTCCCCTGATCTCCTGAGGAAGGGCATCCTCACCTGATCTCCTGAGGAAAGGCATCCTCACTGATCTCCTGAGGAAGGGCATCCTCACCTGATCTCCTGAGGAAAGGCATCCTCACTGATCTCCTGAGGAAGGGCATCCTCACCTGAGCTCCTGAGGAAGGGCATCCTCACCTGATCTCCTGAGGAAGGGCATCCTCACCTGATCTCCTGAGGAAGGGCATCCTCACTGAGCTCCTGAGGAAGGGCATCCTCCCCTAGCCTCCAGAGCCCCTGGCAGGGGAGCAGCTGAGCACAGCACAGTGCCTTGGTCCTGTCCCACACACCTCACCAGCACAACTGAGCACAGTGTGTGTGCCCCGGCTGTGCTGCCCACAGACAGCCCAAGGAAAGGCTGCTCCCAGCAGGGCTTCATGCCCACAGTGGCAGCTCAGGCACCTGAGCTTCCTCCTTCTCCCACAGCATGCAGTGAGTGCCATGAAGGTCACATAGTGCCTGTCAGAGGGGTTGCCAAGCTGAGCTAAACTTTGCAGTGTCAGTGGGTCCATGGGGTGTGAGAAGGAGACAAAGGCAGCAGAGGGGACCCTGAGATCAGCTCAGTTGGTTAAAACTTGGTTGTAATAATGCCAAGGTCATGGGTTCAATCCTCTGTGTGGGCCATTGACATGAGTTGGACTCGATGATCCTTGTGGGTCCTTTCCTACTCAGAATAATCTGTGATAGTCTGATATCACAACTGAATGATGGAGCAAAACATTCACCATGTGCTTTCACATGCTTTAAAACACAGCATGTTTAATTAGAATCATTAAGGTTTTTCTTTGTTTTACCTTTGTATTGATACATATCAAGTGCATTGACTGGTGTCTTGTTACATGTAAACCTTTTATCCTTTCTGGGCTCCAAAAGGCAACTTGGCCAGTCACATTGAGCTTCTCAGGTTTCATTTATAATCAGTTGGAAGACCTGGCATTTGGCCATACCACTGAAAACGGGTTGGCACCATTTGCTTGAATGCAGAACTAAGCATTTAAAATATTGGAGTAGAGGCAATTTCTTCCTCAAGTGGTTGCCAAGCACTACAGTTTGTGCGGTGAGAAAGAAGCAGCTCTCCGCCCAGTAGGATGGCAGCTGGAATTCCAAATGCATCTTGTCCTCATGCAGGCTGTCCTCATGCTGTAGTGGCAGGACTAGGGGGATGTCTTTAAACTGAAAGAGGGTAGGTTTAGATCAGATATTAGGACAAAATTCTTTACCGTAAGCATGGTGAGACACTGGAACAGTTTTCCCAGGGAAGTTGTGGGTGCTCCCTCCCTGGAAGTGCTTAAGACCAGGTTGGAGGTGTCTGAGCAACCTGGTCTAGTGGAAAGTGTCCCTGCCCATGGCAGGGAGATTGGAATGAGATGAGCTTTAAGGTCCCTTCCAACCCAAACCATTCTGTGATTCCTCTGTTGGCTTCACCGTGGGTGTCTTCTGGAGGAAGGTGAGAGGCTGGTGGGTTCCCCTCAGCTTGCACAGGACCCCAAAGAGTTACCCAGCAAGTAAGGCCTTACTGAAGATTCCCAGACTTCATTGTTTGGCTTTTAATATCCTCAAACCTAAGTGTTTTCCCACCTTTTCCTGTATCTGCCTTCCTGGCATGATTCCCTTCACTAGGTAGTGTGTTCTTTAACTACCTCACTTAAGGGGCAGTGATAAATTTCCTTTTCCTACCCCTTTTATCAGCTTTTCAGATATGGATTTTTTTTTCAATGTATACAATTCAAATTCTGTTTCTGGTTGTGCACGTTAGGCAACCTTCTGGGATGATACAGCCTTTTCCTGTCCTGTGGTCTACAGGTACACCTTCCTCATGTTATTTCCAGTATTAATTTCCCTTCAACAATTCCAAGTGGGAATGTTGCAGCACCGTGGGCTTTTTCTCTTTTCTAATTAACAGTGCTGTAAAAACCTTTTAGTAAATTCAATTATGCTAGTACAGGAGACTGTGTGATATTGCAGAGATTGTTTTTTCTGGAACCACAGAACTCCATCACTGCAATACCTTCATTAGCTTGCATTTACTTCTGGATTCTGGTGCAGCATCCAAGAGCTGTGATAGGTGTGGGTAATGGTGCTCCTCCTTTTAGGAGCACAGAATTGCTCAGCTTTTTGAGGTTGCCTGAAGTATAAAGCTATAACCTTCCTGCATGCTTTCTGTCCTTGGATCTGTCAGCACCCTGGACCATCAGAAGAAAATTCTTTCCAGAGAGAGTGCTCAGGCATTGGAAGGGGCTGCCCAGAGAGGGGGTGGATTCCCCATCCCTGAAGGTTTTTAAACTGAGCTTGGCCGTGGCACTGAGTGCCATGATCTGGTAAAGGGACTGGAGTTGGACCAAGGGTTGGACTTGATGATCTCAGAGGTCTTTTCCAACCCAATCCATTCTATGATTCTATGAATCTGAAGGTCACAGAGGATGAGAAACCATTTAAGTGACCAGTGTGCCACCAGTGGTGGATTTGATTGTTCTCTCCTTTCCCCTGACCCTGCAGGCCTCTGAAGTGTCCCGGAACAGAGGAGTGACCCTGCTGGCCAGACCAGGCAACAGTCTCGTGACAGCCATTCGAAACCAGCACCATCACGAGGCGCTACCTCTGGGTAGGCCAAGCTTCTCTTTTCCTCCCCAGGCAGTGCTCACAGCAGTGCTTTTTAGAGCCTCTGTGTTGCTGTTCATGCTGCCCTGTGCCTCCCCAGCCACGGTGACCTGTTGTGTTCCCTTTGCAGCCTACAACGACAAGATTGTTGCGTTTCTACGCCAGCCCAACATCTTTGAGATGCTGCAGGAGCGGCAGCCCAGCTTGGCCAGAAACCACGCACTCAGGTACTGCTTTTTTCCCCCACACTGCTGAAAACAAGATTTCTTGTAGTGGGGACAATTCTAGTAGCTGTGGTCCAAAAGATGAACTTGGGCTCCGTGTGGGGCTGTCATCATTAAAGAGTAGATGTGGACCACCAGGAGTCATGTAGCTACTTTAGTTATTTTCCATGGACTTTGAAGAAGTAAGAAGAGACAAAATAACTATAGGCAAATAGTGGCCTATCTAATTTCTGTTTTGAGCATCACTGAATAGCAGAAACTCTTGTCTTCACCTACAGTATCGCTTTGCTTTTAGAAAATAGAGTTATTCCTGTGTTTGGATGGAAGTCAGCAGCAAAACCCCAGAAACTGCAGCAGAACCAGGATTTTACTTTGTGGCTCGATTTACACGCACATAATGGGCATAGTCACCCTAGATTTCATAAAGAAATAGGAGCATTATTATGGAGTGGATTGTACTCCTGTCTTTAATCTTTTTCATTTGACTTAATGGTAGTTCTTTCCAGAGTAGTTAAATTGCATATTTTTCTTATACCCATTCCTTTCATACTAGATTTTTTTATAAAAAAAGAAACAAGTCAGAACCAATTGCCAGTACAATTTAAACTCATTCAGATTCCAAAGTCTGAATTAATTATCTTGGCCAGGATCTTGAGCTGGTGTTAATCAGTCTCAGCAATGCCAGTGTGCACTAACTAAGAGTTTGAGCAAGAGTTAAGGAGGGAAGGAGGAGCACGGGAAGGACCTTCAAGTTCCTGCAATGCAAGAACTTCTGCTGGTAGCCTTACTCATCATTTACCTGTGAGGGCCAAAGAGTTCTTTGGGTGTAAGGATTAGACTTCCTTCCTAGGGAATTAATACATTCAAATAAAATGAGAGAGACAGCATGAAAAATACTCTCGGTATTCAAGACTTACGTTTCTGTAACTGAGAATTTTTTATCTTCACCATCAAATTATTCCAGGCTATTTTTTTTTATCTCAGCTGTAATTTGAATTCTCGTTTCCCAGAGAACAGATGATGCTTGTATCTCCTTTTGAGCAGAGAAACAAATTGACTAGCAATAAGGACTAGACAGCTTAGCCGGTGCATAATGAGATTTGTAACAGGATATTGAGCCCTTTGCCTCCAGGTCACTGCTGGTTATGCCTTGGGTCAGGAGTGACCCCAGGCTACTGTCCAGTGCTCACATAGCAGGTATTTAGCAAACTCCTAGGAGGCAAATGTCATCTTTGACACAGTTGGATTCTGCAGCCCATTGCAGCCCCTCCCAGAAGGTGCCAAAGCTCATCCTTGACTTGAGGTTAGAATATTCTGGCTTGAGACTAGAATAAATATCTTTGGACATTGCAATGCCTTAGAAACACACTGACAGTCTGGGGTGTGGATGTGTGTCTGCCATGATCCTAAGCTGCTGACAGGATCCTGTCCTATGTTTCCCACTCCTTTTTAGCAAAACACATGATTTTATACATGTAACATATGTTTGCACTGTATAACCTGTGTGATCAATCCATGTCAAGTATATGTTGGAGTGTTATTTGCCAGATAGAACTGATGGAAGGAATGGAGGTGGTATCATTGGGAATTCTCTTAACAGAAGGTGGTGTGTTATTGTAGACTTAAACAGAAAACCTGCTGGTGGTGACATGAACTTGGAGGACTAAGAATCATTCTGTTTTCTAAAATATAGAACAAAATCTCTTGCTTTTGCTATCAGTAAACTCTCTTGCTATCAGTAAACTGAGTGATATGAATAGAAATTTTTTTTTGCAATTTTTTGTCAGTAAGATTAGAAAATGAATCAGGAATATGAAATGTTTGCTATTTTTGTAAGGAGATAAACAGGAACTGGCAAAAGACCAAGAAGTAACAACCCTTTTCATAGTTCATGCTGTGATAATGGAATGTTTTCATCTTTTTTTCTTTCTTCTCAGTAATATCACTTGTTTTTACAGGGAGAAGATCCATTACATTCGGACAGAGGGCACGCATGGGCTTGAAAAATTGTCCTGTGATGCGGATTTAGTCATTCTGCTGAGGTAAATCAGTTGGATCAACAGCATAATGTCATTACTTACAGTCCTAGAGAAGCTGTGTGGCTGTTCCTCAGCAAAATTGAGAAGGTTTTCTTAAATCAGGTCATACTGGTAGCCATCCAGAATAATTCAGCCAGAGTATGTCTGTCAATTTGTGCTTCCTGGAAGGCAGCATCCATCAATACAGGCAACTCCAGCCCAGCCAGCACAGTCAGTGGAGCTGTTACCAGCAAGTAGCAGATAAAAAAAATCAGGTGAAAATGTTTCCTTAGAATGGAAGAAAATCTTGTCTCTTTTCTTAAAAAGAAAGAAGTAGGGAAAAAAACCCTTTTCTGAGTGCAGTAATGTGACTGCTTAAGGAATTGTCAGATTTACTGCAGCAGTGCTGCCCACACATGCATGAAACCTCAGGGTTCAGTGCAGTGAGCGTTGCCTGGGTAATGTAAATGAGACTTTGGGTTTTACTGGAACCAGAGAGCTCAGTCTTTAGTCCTAGCTGCTTTTCCTCAGCACAGATAAGGACTTACTGTCCTACATGGCAAATGTTGCATTGCCCAGGTGGTTTGGGTATGCTACAATAGCACTGCTTAATGCAAGAAGTTTACAAGTGATTCCCATCGATTTAATTCCAGTGGTCAGAGCTGTATGAAACTGTCCAACCTGAGAGAAACACCCTGGGAGACAGATGTGTGTGTCTGTTCCTTTCTAGTGCACAGCCTCACACCTCTGCTCTCTGGCAGGAGCTGCTGTGTTAGCACAAAACATCTGATAGAGTTCATTTTGTTCTTCGTTACTGGTGACTGGGCTGTGTCTGGGAAACCTGTGGATTGTTTCAATCCATGAGTCCGCAGATGCACCCAAATTATGACACAGCACAATACTACATGTTTATATTCCTTGCTGTGATGAATGTGAACAAAATGCCTCCCTCTGGCTTTCTCCATGCAGCCTTTTTGAAGAGGATATTATGTCCTACATCCCACTGCAGGCTGCCTTCCATCCTGGTTACAGCTTCTCTCCCCGCTGCTCACCCTGCTCATCACCCCAGAATTCTCCAGGTAAGGAGATGGGGAAATTATGACAAAATTTGTGGTAATTCTCCTAATAAATAGAAAGGGACAAGTTCAGTATCAACTGTCAGCCTGCTAATTCCAGTGCCCATTCCAAATGCTTTTTTGTTGGAGCAGCTGCCAGTGCTGCTGTGTATCTGTTGAAATGTTGGTGGTAGCTGAACACAGACATCAGAAACTGCCCATATGAAAGAAGGTCTTTTCCTGCTTTTTATAGAGTTGGAAAGGATTAGGATAAGGGAATGGTGTAGTCCAAGTACAACTCATTGATATGGAAGCACATTCATATTATATGGCAGGAGCAAAGAGCACAGAATCACAGACTATTCTGAGTTGGAGGGGACCCACAAGGATCTTCGAGTCCAACTTTTAAGTCAATGGCCCATACAGGGGATTGAACCCATGATCCTGGCATTATTACAGCCAAGTTTTAACCAACTGAGCTAATCTCAGGGTCACCTTCCAAGCTGAAGGTACTGCAATACTTCCAGTACCCTGTAAAGTTCAGTTTCCTCTGCTCAGTGTTCCAAAAACTTCTCCTCTTCTCAAGGCACATCTATTTTAAGACCTGGTGGGATCATCTTTGTCATCCAGTCTGACCTCCTGTGTTGAGCCCATTAACTTGGGTTTGACAGGAAGCATATTTTCCAGAAAGACCTGCTGTCTGAGGAGGTTATTCCAGCTGTGCTGTGTCTCTGTGGTTATTGTTTTATGCTATAAAAATTTGAGGATCTGATGTGTCTCTTTTGCCAAGATACACCATGGTCTGTCTCGCTGCATGGCTGTGTCCAGTGCTCGTGCTGAGGGAATTGACAGGAATGTGATCTGAAGAAATCCATTTTCAACTGAGCTTTTTTGAGAATTCATTTCAGTTATCTGTTTTCAGGCAAAATTATTGGGCAAGAGAAGTTAACATCTTGCCTGTGACTGTGGAAAAGTAAAAGGTTTTTGGTGAGAAGAAGTTAAATGCTGAACCCCTGTCTATAGCAGGACAGTGTCCTGTCAGAGTGTCCTATTTTTATTAATGAGCTTTAAAACCATTGTTAATGCTGTTCCCCTCCTCTGCATCAGGACAGGTCATAAATTAAGTCTTCTACAGGACAAAAAATCTAAATATTTGGCATGAACATGACTTGAGAGACTGTTAAAATATCTTCACTGATCTCTACCTGTTCTTGTGAAAACTCATTTCTGGCAACGTATTCTGCCTGCTTATTTCTGTCACTGGTTTTAGAGCCCAGGAGAACACCCATTTTTTATGTCCTGGAGAGGGGGAAAGTCTGACAGAAGAAAGATGTGTCACCAGGGGTTCTCTTTGCACTGCATGTAAATAATATGTCTTTCTGTTTTACTAGCAGAGACAGTTGGTAATGCCCTTCCATTCTGGCAATGACAATACTTTGGGGTCCCACTAAGTGTGATGACTTCTTTTTCCTTCCTGTGGAGCATTTTCTGCCACATTTCTCATCAAAGACCTTGTTTTTACTGTCTTCTGTAGTGAAATAAGGCAATGAGATTTCATGGATCCTTTCACCCTTTATGACATGGCACTTGTTTATACAAAAGGAATAATCAGATGCTCTGAGAGTGCAGCCTTCAAAACAAAGGGTCCCACATTGCTAAAAATCTGCTGTACGTGTGAATCATGATAGGAAAATTTAGTATTTCTTACTGAGAGAAATCCTTGGTTTGGTGTTGATAGCTGTGAGTGTTTAATATACAGACAGATTAAGACAGGGAAACCTGATTCCCAGCTTGGCTGGTGAGAAGCATTGCCCTGAGCTCCAGAGTTTAGTCCTGCCAAAGAATGATATTGCCTCTACAGTGCAGAGGGGAGAGACCTCTTAAAAGTGAAAAAAGGCAAGAAAACCTGAATGCCACTGCCCATGAGGAGCAGTAATGCATGCCAGTCTTTCTCGTGCCTTTGTGATCCTGGAATTTCCATTCAGATGAATCACAGTTAAAGGCTGTTAAAGGGCACACACAAGGGGAGCTTAACAATTCTTCTAGTGATGCAGATACAGCCCCTGGAATTCATTGCAATCACTGAATTATGAGAACTTATGACTTCATTGATGCCAGGTAGAACAAAAATAAATCCTGAGTGAACTCTATCCCTGTAAAAAGTTCCTAACACATTTATTAGCCAGTTCTGTCTGGAAACATAAGCTGCATGATTTGGAAAACTGTAAAGCCCCTTAGGATGGTGTTCATTTTCCCACCAGGGCTGCAGAGAGCAAGTGCAAGAGCTCCTTCTCCATACAGGAGGGACTTCGAAGCCAAGCTGCGCAATTTCTACCGAAAACTTGAAGCCAAAGGGTATGGGCAAGGTCCAGGGAAAATAAAGTGAGTATTACAAGTCACTCAGTCTAACATCACATAGCTTTGCTTTGTATTATTATCCAGTAAGAGGGGATAGGGGATGGAAAAGACACTGGAGGTTGCATTTTGTACATGAACCATCAGGCCAGGATAAGATCTGAGTATATCCTGCAAAAGAGTGACCTTCAAGAGGCTCTTGTGGAAGTTGTATTTCTTACAGATTCATATCCTCTTACACTCCCATTTCCTCCCTGTTTAACAGGGATGTTCAACACCCATGATTTGCTAGCAGGAGAACCATCCACTCAGGCAAATATCATCCGCCACATATTAGCAATAACTCCATCACAGTAAGGATGGAGTGACTCCAAGTTCTTTGGATCTGCATATCAGTATAACTCAGGACCAGAGTGTGACCCTACAGGAGTCAGTCTGTACATGTAGGTTTAATTCTCCAGAGTTCTTTGTGTCAGTAGCCCTCCCAGATTTGAAATAGATTTCTGCCACTCTTCCTGTATTTTGGCAAACTCTGTGATTTGGTTGTGGAGTTTGCTTCCCAGACATCTTGTTAGTTGGCTTTTGAGTCTGTAGCTACTTGTGCTCAGTCTAGTTATCCAACTTCCCCAAAAAAACTGTGTGTTTCTAAGGTATTTCTTGGGCATCTGGTTAAATTTATGCATCATGTTGGCTTCCTACCAAATGACATCTGTTGTGGAAAAAAAAAGTATGAAGGCAAGAAATTTATTCCAGGCAAACATCACCATGAAAACAGTCCTACAGAGCTGAGGAGCCCTAGCTGGTGGTTACCCTTTTTGTGTCCCACTAAGTGGGTCCAAGGCAGACATGAAATGTGTTTTAGAAGGTCTGCCTTAAAATGTCCATGGGCATGTGAACAAGAAGGATTTCTTGCACAGATGGTATTTGAAAGTACTATTCATTAAGTTGTTGTAGAGTTTGGTAGGAGAGTGAGAGATGTGTTGTATAAACAGAGGCTGATACTCCCTTTGCTTCCTCTGCTACAGAAGCAGCATTTCCTTGGACATTCACTGGATTAAATCCAGGAAGTGTTTGGGGCCAGTTCCAGAAAACTGGGACCTCATACACACACAGGAAACTCACAGCCCCCTCTACACATAGACTTGTTGTTGCAGAGTCTCAGCAGCAGAGCAACACTTTCAATCAAATCCCAGACTATTCTGAGTTGGAAGGGACCCACAAGGATCATCGAGTCCAACTCTTAAGTCAATGGCCCACACAGGGGATTGAATCCATGACCTTGGCATTATTACAACCAAGTTTTAACCAACTGAGCTCATCTCAAGTCACAACATTGTGAAGAAACTCACCTTTGAGGCACTTAGAAAAGCCTGAGGAACAAGCACTGAATGAAAACCCATCATGGTCAAGCAGCACATGAGTCAATTTTATTGCATTCTCTGAGAACAAATGCCTCTCTTTAGCAGCTCTTGTTTACCCTCAGCCTCACAAGCTCCCCCAGGACTCAGCCACGGAGTGTTTCTCTCTGCCTCCCTCTGCAGGTTGATTATCCGGCGTGAGCACCTCCTGGAAGGCACCTTCAACCAGGTCATGGCGTATTCCCGCAAGGAGCTGCAGCGGAACAAGCTCTACGTCACCTTTGTTGGCGAGGAAGGGTAGGGAACCACAAAGTGCTCTCAGCTTTGAAGTAGCTGTTGTGTTGCAAAACACCAAGTGGTCTAAGGCTGAGCCTCTCTTGTTATGTAATGTTTGTTTGGTTTTGTTTTGCCTCTGAGTAAGTGATTCATCTTAAACATTTGTTAAAAGTAACAATAACAGGAATGCTCCATTTCCCTGTAACACCTTCCATCTAGATGTCTCAAAGTGACAATTTAAGTAGTTAAATCTAATGCCATCTCCTTGCCATAGGTATTTGACTGGCTGGAAGGAAAAACTCAACTACAGGTCAATGTTTACACACTGAATCAGCCTCAGGACTATAATTAGAGGCCAGACCTTAATCCACTTTGTTGCTCTAACTCTTCACAGTGGATCTGGTTTTGCTTCAAAAATTCTTGCTTTGCATGCCATCTAATGATCATTTGTTATCCATGTGTGGATTTCTTGTTTCTGGCTGAAGTAAGAAACATGAATGCTATTTAGTTGCTACGGTTTAATTCACCCAGCTGGAAGGTGGAAGCAATAGAAGTCTCTTGAGAACGAAACTTTCTACCAGTCTTACAAACCCATGGCCCATTCTTGTGTGATTAAAGCCAGCTTTTGTTTCCAAATAGTAACAGAACCTTTCAAAGCCACCCTGGCTCACCTCAATTGAGGCTTAATTGGCATGCTTTTATAATGGAAAGACCAGTGTGCATGTTTCCAGTGTTCCATAAAGCAAAGGCATGAAACTGTATTTCAGTAGCTTTGCATGTTAAGTTTCTGGTTTTAATTTTTTTTCCAAACCCACACGGATAGGATTTCAGTTCCAAAGGCACCACAACAGTGAGGATCTCATGGAGCTCTCGACTGCTGGCACTGTCAGCTCTGAGGTGGCACGTCAGGGAAGGGCATCTGCCAGGCTGAGCTTGTCTGAGGGCCTGTTAGGTCCAGTGGAAAGCAGAAGTCACCTCCTCCTCTGTAAGCGGGTTTGAAGGAGGAGCTGCTCCCTCCCCACAGTGTGGCCTGGGCTCTCAGCCCTTCCCTCTGTTCACTCTGGGGCAGAAACATGTCCTTTTGCATCATAGGATGGCCAGCAGGCCAAGGGCAGTGACCCTTCCCCTGTACTCTGCCTTGGGGAGGCCACACCTTGAGTGCTGTGTTCAGTTCTGGGCCCCTCAGTTCAGAAAAGAGATTGAAGGGCTGGAGCGGGGCCAGAGAAGAGCAACGAGGCTGGAGAAGGGACTGGAGCACAAGTGCTGTGGGGAGAGGCTGAGGGAGCTGGGGGTGTTTAGCCTGGAGAAGAGGAGGCTCAGAGGTGACCTCAGCACTGTCTAGAACTCCCTGAAGGGAAGTTCTGGCCAGGTGGGGGTTGGTCTCTTCTCCCAGGCACTCAGCAATAGGACAAGGGGGCACGGGCTCAAGCTCTGCCAGGGGAAATTGAAGTTGGAGATCAGAAAGAAATTCTTTGCAGAGAGAGTGCTCAGGCATTGGAATGGGCTGCCCAGAGAGGGGGTGGATTCCCCATCCCTGGAGGTTTTTAAGGTGAGATTGGCCGTGGCACTGAGTGCCATGATCTGGTAAAGGGACTGGAGTTGGACCAAGGGTTGGACTTGATGATCTCAGAGGTCTTTTCCAACCCAATCCATTCTGTGATTCTGTGATTCAGTATTATTTGACAGAAGTCGTCTTTCACAGCTGTTTTTACCTCTGACTTGCAAGTAAAGCATAAACAGGTAGCACAGCTCAGTCTGTGTGCTCAGAGCAGCGTTCTGTGATGCCAACACTGGCCAAAGTCATGCTTACCCCTCATATCCAGCAGCTTTTACTGTGTGTGGCACGGTGTCCTCAGGAGAAATTACCAACCAATTTGATTTGAAAATTCATTCATTCTCCACTGACTCGTTTACATCTGAAGATACATTCCTCCAGGGTTTCTTCTGCTTAGGGCTGATACACATTCTGCTGCAGGGACTCCAGGATACCAATTCCCTGCTGAAAGAGGAGCTGATGCTGGATGGCCACGTGCTGCTGGATGGGCACAGCTTCCCACGTGTTTCAAAGCTAAAAGGATGCTGAAAATGAACTATGAAGGCTTTATGATGAGTTAATATGTTGCCCAGAAATGCAATACCTGATTTGCCCTTGAAGGTTTTTATTATAGACAGGTGTTGTTTGTAGTTCTGTACTCCAACCATCACCAGGCTTAGCCCAGTGTTTTGGTGTCCACTGAACCAGATCTGTTCTGTGGCTGGCACTAGTGGGTCATGTGGGCTTATTGCCATTATCATCCTCTTTGCTGTTACAGCTTTAGTGTTACCACACCATCCTAGAGCCAAAGCTCCTCCAAGAGACAAAAGCTGAATCACAGAATCATGGACTCAATTGGGTTAGAAAAGACCTCTGAGATCATCAAGTCCAAACCTTGGTCCAACTCCAGTCCCTTTACAAGATCATGGCACTCAGTGCCACAGCCAATCTCACTTTAAAAACCTTCAGGGATGGGGAATCCACCCCCTCTCTGGGCAGCCCATTCCAATGCCTGAGCACTCTCTCTGCAAAGAATTTTTTTCTGATCTCCAACTTCAATTTCCCCTGGCAGAGCTTGAGCCTGTGCCCCCCTGTCCTATTGCTGAGTGCCTGGGAGAAGAGACCAATCCCCACCTGGCCAGAACTTCCCTTCAGGGAGTTATAGATTGATGAGGAGTGTCCAGACACAAAAGAGGAGGCTGGGCCTGCCTGCCCTTTGTCACCTTTCTGGTTGCACAAATCAGTCATTCAGCACTTGGGGTTCCACAACTCCAACACAGTGCAGAGCATTCTGATCCAGCTACAGAGCTTTGCACTCACTTTAGATTTGTTGAGTGGAAACCAGTGTCCACCTCAGAAAATCTTTCAGCACCCATGATACATGGCTACAAATCATTTCTTCATGTTGCTGCATGTAGGTTTATTTTAGGTTGAAAAACCTACCTACTGTTACTAGAGAATGATCTGGTTTTAGTAAATACATCACAGTTGGGCTTAGTGCATTATGCATTTGTGAAACTTTGTCTTGTTTTGCTTTTTTATTTTCAATTTGAGGTAATTGGAAACAGCTTGACCTAAAAATTGAATTTAAAAAATAAAAGGAACAAAGGTGACTCTACAGACTAAATTCATGCAACAGGAAAGCACAGCTTAAGGTGTACCTTGGAAAAAGGAAAACAAACTACTTAAGGGACATGTCCCAGCTATGATTCCTCCCAGATCAAGCTGGATATTGGTGACATTTCAGCATAGTGACTTGTTCAGGACTCAGAAGCAAGTTTTGAGAGGACAGATGCACCATGTTAGACACACTTGACTGCACAAACCCAGGAAATTCACTCAAATGGTAAGGAACCTCATTTTCTCTTTTCTCCCTTTTCCTTTCCAGGCTGGACTACAGTGGCCCCTCCCGAGAATTCTTCTTCCTTCTGTCTCAGGAGCTCTTCAATCCCTACTATGGGCTGTTTGAGTATTCAGCCAACGACACCTACACTGTACAGATCAGCCCCATGTCTGCCTTTGTTGAGAACCACCTGGAATGGTAAGAGCATTTATGCAGAACTGAGCAATCATTTCAGAGCATTAAGAAAATGGAAAGGAAGAACAAAAGCTGCCAGTTTAGACTAGAGTATGTACAGATATTGCTTCTGCTGGGAAGAAGTGGAAAATGGGTTGTGAAGAGGAAGAAAAGGAGTAAGTGTAAATGCACGAGCAAGTTGTGATGAGGTGCTGCTGTTAAAATGTCCTGCTCGCATTCCTTGGGATTGGGTTTTTGTGCACCTCTTTGTGAATTTGCAAAGGACAGGGAGAAGAGCTCTGCTTAAGCCAGACCTCATCTCCTTGGTCCCTTCCTAAGAACAGCCAGTGTGGTGTCTCTGTACACGCAGCAGCACTGCCCTTGGGAGCTGTACAGTGTTCTCTGAGAGCCACATTGCTGCTCTGTGCCTACACAGCCTTTAAAAAAGGCCCAGTGAAGGCACTTTGCCTGTTCTTCCCTGACAGAATGTCCCTGCTTGTGCGGGGCAAGGCCAGCAGAGCGAGCAGGTGTTCTGCCTCAGCAAGTAAGTGTGCAAGCAGATCTTGCTTCTTTATCAAAAATTCTGAAGGCACATTGTGGTCTTACTTTTTCTCTCTGCCTCCAAATCTGTTTGGTTCTGGAAGTTGTTTTCACTGTGATAGTGTCAGATGTGGTTCAGCAAACCGTGGGCTGCGAGCCCTGGGCATCACTTGATCCCTTGTGGGATTTCATTGTGTCAAAGTACTGCCACATGACATGGGTTTGTTCCTGTGATGGTTTTCTTTGTCAGTCTCACTGGCTGGTCTCAGAGCTCCTTTTTTAAAATGGAAGGCAGTTCAGGCCCCTTTTAAATTGCAAATACTACATGTCCCTCTGTTGTTGTAAACAGATTCTCCTGTGCTTGGCTTACAGTGGGCAGGAGACCAAGAGCAGTTGTACCATCACCTCTCTTAAGGCTGAAGGAGGGAAGAAAGGGCTGTTTCTTGGGACTAGCGTGGTCTCTGAATTGTTGGGATTTTTTTTGTATTATCACTTCCAGCAGTGGAGCATTGTGCTAACAGTGATCCTTGCATTGGAGAGTTTCTCTTCTGACATGAGCAGGAAGATGTGGCAGTGGATCTGCAGTATCAGAAATGGAAAAAGTCTTGTAAGAAGTGGGCTTGTGAAGAGAGGGCAGCTTGGCTCTTACAGCCTGTCCACCTTCCACTGCAGTCCTGTTCATTAGACATTATGCAGTGCCTTCGTAGTTCTCAAGAAGAAGTCTGCTCTGTCCTTTGTTCATCTTAACAGACAGCAAGGGTGAACTCTTGGTTTAAGGGGCTGTTATTTGTGGAGATGTTTCAATTTGAAGGCAGAGCACCACTGGGGCAGGTGCCAACCCCAGGGCATCATGTGAGTACACCAAGCTCAGGCCTCTGTCTCCAGAAATCATGTTGTCCTGTTATCTCAGCAGGAGTTGAAACCTTTCTCTCCTGTGCTGTAAACACAGTTGTGGCACAGAGTTCACCTGCAATTTTCTTAAGTGATAAATTCTGCTGCAAAAAATGTATGGTTTGTTTGATCCCTGCATTTTGTCCTCCTTGAGAGATGACAGAGGCAGGTTTTTAAATGTCTCCTGGGCACACAGAACAGCAGAAAGACACCTAAAATGATTTTCTCTAGTAGTTATCATTTAGCTCAGGAATCAGCAACAGGTGGACACTTGGGATATTCCTCCATCTACACATACCAGTCCAGCTTCTTGTGGGCAGAATGTTAGTTGGCCTTTGGGCATTTTTAGTTTTCTTTTTATAAGAGGGATAAACTAAGTCTCTTGGCCTGCAGAAGGAAAGAAATGCTATGAATGAAGAGGTTTGCACGTGAAATATTGTAAATAGGGCGAGATTGCAGAACCCAAGAGAAAGATAAGCAATCCAGTCAGAGCTTGGAAATACTTCTTGAACCTGTTATGGAAACAATTGGCTGAGACCAGCTTTTTATAGTTAGCCAGATAGGCTTCATGATTGGGTTGTAGATATCTCTGACCTTTCTAAATGTTGCTCTGCTATCTGTGTGACTGATCTCAGTTCTGTGTTCTGTGCAGTCAGCTAAGATGGGATTTGGAGGAAGCTTTTTGCAGCTCAGAGTAGGATTCTCCCATAAAGGCTTTATGGGCTAATTTCTCCAAGGGCACTGCACTAACTGCCTTGACATTGTTTATTCATTAAGAATGAGGTTTTAGGATCTTCTCAGTCCTTCTCCAACTTCATTCTCATCAAAGTAGTGCTAAAACTTGTATTTCTCCGATTTAGTTGTTGATATGGTTCCAACAGATCCTCCTCCCTCTAACATGCAAAAAAATAAAGGTTATTTTCCTCCTGTCAAATGTGTTCTGAAGCACCAGTTAGCATGGATGGATGAATCAGTTTGAGAGTCTCAGGGTCACAGATAATTAATATTCAGAGTCTTTTCAAAGCTTGAAGTCTGAAGTCCGTCATGAAAACCACACAACCACAATTGGTTTAGATTTGCAGATTTCTTCGACTTAAAAGCACATCATTCTGTGAAATCTCCCCTTGGCATGTTTTTCTGGACACTAATTCTGCAAGAATGGCTATATTAAGAAGCAGGGCCAGGAAAAAATTCCCCTCAAAATTATCTTGTTGGTTTTTTTCTTAAGTGAGCAGTGGTGAGTTCGAGGTAAATACAACAAAATGCAAAGATGTGAAGTTTTGTTCATGTTGGCAGAATTGTGAAATACGCTGCTCTTTTTTTCCCCATCCTAAAAGTTACAGTTCTGCCCCTTTTAATGGCTTGTTTCAAGCTTTGCTCTTTGTACAAACAGCATTCTGAGTCCAAAATGAGCACATCAAAGCCCAGAGCAGTTGTGTGTGTGCCAAGTTAAGAAAGAGACATAATGACTGGAAAATACTTCTCATTTATGGAGAAACTGAGATTTAACACCTTTCCTGCAACCTTCCATTGAATAAGACTTTTTCCTTCAGTTAACATATGTGCATGCTGAACACAAGAGTATTAGATATCACACACTTTCGAAGTTAAAAAAATTGTATTTTAATCCCTGTATAGCTGGAAGGACACTGTTATAACTCTCTAGACCAAATAAATTTGATGATACATATTTTTATCTGCATGCTACAGGATGTATGTGAAGCTTAGAGCCAGAAGAGATGCCTTTAATCCATGCCAGTAATGAACCATTCTGTCTCATCTGGGTAACTGTCTGGCTTTTTGCCTGGATATTTGAAAAGATCTTCTACATTACTTACGAAATTCATCCCCACTTAAGGTGGTTTGCCCTTCTCCAAATAAGTGAGCAAAATGTTGTGCCACCTGCTGTGTATTATTTCAGTGAAAAGAATATGGTTTTGCACAAAATACTGTTCTTATCTTTGCACTTGGTCAGGTGTTTTGAGCACCTGAGATAGGATGAGCCACTGAAGAATCCTGCTCAAGTTTTGCTCAGTATGCTGGGAGATGGAGTATTGAGGAATATTAAATGTATCTGTCACAGCCTCATGTGCCTGAGGGCACTTGGTGTGTTACAGGGAATGGCCTGGAGCTGTGTCAGGGCAGGGACAGCCCCCAGGGAATGGCCTGGAGCTGTGTCAGGGCAGGGACAGCCCCCAGGGAATGGCTGGAGCTGTGTCAGGGCAGGGACAGCCCCCAGGGAAGGGCTGGAGCTGTGTCAGGGCAGGGACAGCCCCCAGGGAAGGGCTGGAGCTGCGTCAGGGCAGGAACAGCCCCCAAGGAAAGGCCTGGAGCTGTGTCAGGGCAGGGACAGCACCCAGGGAATGGCTGGAGCTGTGTCAGGGCAGGGACAGCACCCAGGGAATGGCCTGGAGCTGTGTCAGGGCAGGGACAGCCCCCAGAGAATGACCTGGAGCTGTGTCAGGGCAGGGACAGCCCCCAGGGAATGGCCTGGAGCTGTGTCAGGGCAGGGTCAGGTTGGATCTCAGGAAAAGGCTCTTCCCCCAGAGGGTGGTGGGCACTGACCAGGCTCCCCAGGGCAGTGGGCACAGCCCCAAGGCTGCCAGAGCTCCAGGAGTGTTTGGATGATGCTCTGGGGCACAGGGAGTGACTCTGGGGATGGGCCTGTGCAGGGACAGGAGTTGCACTCGATGGTCCTTGTGGCTCCTTCCAGCTCAGCATGTTCTGCAATTCTATGAAAGTCAGAACTGTGATACTCAGTACAGTTTCATGCTGGATTCCTAATACTAATTGACTCCCAATGGCTTGCCCCATTGGCTGCTCCCTTTCCTCCCTACTAACAGTCCTTGGGAAGGTTGCAGGTGGACTTTGAGTTCCTGAAGCATTGATTGAAGCCCTGGGGTCCAGGGTGCCCAGTGTTAGTGGATATACAAAGATACTTTTTCACTGAGGTGAGAAAGGTTTCTGTCTCTGATTTGAGTAACTAAGGTTTGATTGAATACTGCAGATCTCTTCTTCCCCAAAAGTCAATAAATAATAAAAAATTGGATGGGTAAATCAACTCCAAGGAAATTCGTTTCTGAATTCCGGGAATATAATGTCTAGTTCCAGAGTCTGCATAGTCTCAAATCTTTGTGTGGCTTACTGGTTACTCTCCCTGTCTTCTTCATGGGGCATTTTCAAGGGGTCTAGAAAGTCACTGGCATCTTTTCATTGCATCTCATTCATTGTGTTCTGTAACAAAATGCCTGTGATATACTTTGGTTTCCCTTGGTGTGTATTTTGTCCGTCCTTTTCCATAGTATTTCCCTACTCTGCTCCAGCTGAGCGAGGTGGGAAAGTGAATGTTTGTTTCTGTGGTAATTTCTGTATCACTTTCACCAAACCTGAGCAGTATCATCTCTGTGCTGTTCCACTGTTTACATGGCTGCCATTCTCACGTGTTATGATTTGGCTGTCAGTGTAATATCACTTAAGAAGTTCTGCTGCCTCTTAGAATAAAGCAATTTTCAGTGTTTTCTCTTGAACTTTCCCTCCCTGCTGTGAGTCCTTCATCTGACAATGACAACAAAAGTACTGTTGTTCTTTTAGCTCACAAAACATTGTGTTCATACTCTGCTGTCAGGTGGAAATGCAGGCTCTCTTTTTCATGTCTTCTTTTCATGGCCAGTGTTTTCCTGCCCCAAGGAGTAGTGCAGGATGATAATGCAGTGCCCCCTCCTTCCAGAGACAGCACTGTGCTCGTGTCACAGTCACCCACACCAGGCTTTTTGTCACCAGACCACTTGCCTGTTCTTTTATCTGACTTGCTCCAGCAATCCCTGTCACATCATCTACTCTGGAATTTTTGTAAATGTAGAACCAAAGCCAGAAATATGAAAAGAAGACCAGTCTCTGCATGAAAGGCCAAAGGGCCTAGACAGAAAAAATCATTCACAGACATTCATTTTGAGATCTGAGGGATCTTAAATTGAAACATCCTCTTCTGTGTTTTCATAGTAAATTAGTGGCAGCCTGGGTTTTGTAACATTTGTGGACCTTGCTGTGTCACTTATGCAGCCAGAGAGCAGTACCCCAGAGTTAGTTACCTTAGAGGCATTTACAGCTTGCTAATCATACTTAGCAGTCTGTGTCCATCTCAGAAAAGTCCTGTTGCTTTTTGTTTGGTTTTCTCTATATGAAGATTAATACATTTATTTAGCAGAACCTTATTAGAAAGTTGAAGACCTATGAGTAAAGTGGTTTTGTGCACAATCCAACTGAACACCACAAAGATGATACAGCCAAAAACAGTGGCCCAGATCTCCAGAAGCTGTAGGTTGTTCCCTGTCTGCCGTGTCCTGGTGAACTCCTCCATTGACTGAAGGGTCATGTAGAACTGCTTTGGGGCAGGAGTTTCTTTGTCCAGTTCTCACAGTTAACCTTTCTTTCTGTCCTCCCATACCCCTCCTCATGTTCTGTTATTTCATGTAAAGGAGAAACCCCATAACCATCACTGAGAAACCCCATAACCATCACTGAGAAACCCCATAACCATCCCAAACCACCTCTGCCATGCCCAAGAATGCAGGGTGTTCCTTTGCCCATTTTTCCTTACAATAAACCCAAGAAGAGCCCAGGATGTTGCAACCTCAGCTGTCCTTGCCCGTTGGAGCACTTGGTTGGTTTTCTTAACCCAATTTCCTTGTGCAATGGCCCTGCCTGTCCATCAAACAGGTTCCTAATCAGTTTGAGACCTGTTTGACAGCAAGGGAAACATCTCAAAGGTGCTGATTGCCTAAAAGCTTTGTGAAACCTATGTGTGGGTGAAGGATAGACCTGGAGAAGAGCCTGTCTTGGTGGGGAGGGCTGGTGAGTGCCCAGGGAGCTGAGCTGCCCTCTCAGCTGGGCTGGCAGCAGGAAGGAGCTGGCAGGGCCATCCCAGGCTGCAAGCCAGGCATGTCATCCTGCTCAGCAGCTCGTGAATGTGAGGGAGAGCTGTGAAAACTCAGGGGAGGCAGAATGGAGACACTGGGAAGTGCCAGCAGGGCTGTGTAGGAGGAACTGGAGCTTCAGGGTGGTGATGTGGGGCCATCAGAGGCAGATCCATAGGAAACAAAGCTGCGTTAATCCTGCCACACACAGAATGACTTATTTTGACTCAAGTGTTTTTAAAGAAAGTGACAAATTGCCTCATGACCTAATGGGTTTTGTTCAGATGCTGACCAGCTCATGGGATGGATTTGGGCACATTCCTGGCTCTTTACAGAAACAGTGGAGAAATGTAGTCACAGCATCTAAGCAGGAGGTCTGCAAACTGCCAGGACTCCTCTGCTCTGACTGAAAGCAGCTCTGAGGAATATGTGGTGTGAGTTACTCATTAATCTCCCTAATTTTTCAACTGTTGTGGCAGTCAGCCTACATATGGCTCAGTACCTGGTTTAGTCAGGGAGTCAGAAACACTGAGTTTGGTTTGTGTGGGTCTACCTTTGGGGGAGGAATAAATTCAGAAGACCAATTTTGCAGCCATCTTAAAAGGGGCTGTTTATGCTAAACACTGGAAAATCATCCTCTTAAAAATCACATCAGATATCCAGCTACATCTTTTTGAAATTAGCTGATTACCTCTTTGCCTCAGTTTCCATCTGAGGAGATTTCCTAGTGTGTAACCAACTTGAAAGCCATTTGGTGCACACTAATGCTCTAAACTGCTTTGAAATTCTCAGATGAAAGGCACTGTAGAAAACCAAAGGATTTCATGTTATGTTACACTATAAATTTTAATTACTAGCAATATCTTATTTTAAATAAATTATGTTTGCATGAGGAGTTTTAAAGCACTACTGTAAATCTTCTGGACAAGAATCATATTAAAATAAACGTGCAGCTAAAATAATTTTTAAGACCTTTTCACTATGTGAAATGAGTATGTTACTGAAATACCTTCTTGCTGCTGTTCTGTGATCTCTTTCAATGCCTTCTGTACTTAAGTAAACTTTGATTTTCCTATCAAGTTTGATGTATGACTGTATCACATAGAGCCTACCTCAACAGCTGGCTAATTATTGATTAAGGGTCAGGAGGAATTGGAAGATTAAAGGCAAACCAAAACTGAAGGAGAAGAAAAACATTCTCCCTAACCAAGCTTGTACAGCAACCTTTTTTAAAAAAACACAAAAACAAAAAACAAGGTTCTGCTTTATATTTACCTTATTCTTGACTTTCTGTCTCTTAGTAGAGAATTTTTTTCCAAGTTCTTTTGAGGACCTGAATGGTGCTGTTACATGAGCTGAAAGAAGAGATGTCTCTCCCAGTCTCTCCCCCTTCTTCCTTCTCTGGATCTCACAGTCTCTCTAGCACGACTTCTATAATTGTTGTTTGGTTTGAGGGAAAGGCTGGTGTTCTCTTTTGTTCTGTTTTTACATCTGTTTTGTTCTGTTTTTCAAAACTCATATTTATGGGGTTTTCCCTTGCTTGGGGCCATTTAGTGTTTTGCAATGTTGCAGATTAAATTTGCCCAGACATGGGAGGCTTCACATGAAAATCTCTGGGGTGTTTCCACCTTGCATGTGGCAGAGCAACAAAGGGTATAAAATCCACACTGCCCCTGGGCACGTGGCTTGCAGGGAAGGATCAGGATGGGCAGGGATTTTGTGTGTGTGTCTGCAGTGGCAAAAAACTCCCAGGGAGTGATGGATGTGCTGGTGTGTCCTGTCCCAGCCACACTGGAATGGCAGGGCTGAGCTGGCACTGGGGGGTGTTGCTCATCATCAGTGCCCCTCATTATCTCTCACTACATTTCATTCAGGCTTTGCTAAGGTAAAGAAAAGTCAACTAGAGCAGGTGCACAAGTTCCCAAGCTGACCTTTTGTATTAGCAACACAATTCAGACATCAAAAGAACGGCTGCTTGCAGAGCAGGATTGTTTTCAGTAAATCACCCAAACTCATTTGGGGTGTTTTTGAGCAGGAGAGGCATTTCTCCTTGTGTTGGCCTCTTCCTGGGGTGTTTTGAAAGTTAAAAGTTTTGTTTGTCCATTGAAAATTACTTGCATTTCCGTATATTACCTTAGTGTTACCTTAAATTCCAGAAAAGGGGGCTAATTAAGATTTGAGCTGGTCTGTATGTTATTAAAGGAGAAAGGCCATGTTGAATTTGTTACTTTGCCCTAACCTGAGACAGGAATATTTTTCACAATCTCAATAAATCTATGGAGGATGAGAAAAATCCTGACCTGACCACTCTCTATGAGAAAAACAAAAATCACTTGATAATAAGAATACAGAGCTGTACATTCAGTATCCTATGACTGATTGAAGGAACCTTTTTACACTGTGACTCATGACTTCCATTCTGGAAAATGACAGACTAGAAACTGGAATTATTTATTTGTATTGACAAGATTTGTAAAGGAAAAATAAAATTTTTTTAGGCTTCAGAACCGAAGTGAAAGGTTCAGGTCTGCTGTTGTGCCTGTTCCCAGGAGAGGTCAGGAGCAGCCAGTTTGCAGTGTGGTGATAAAAGGTGTTGATAAAAGCTGGAGGTGTTCAATGATTTGCAAAACAAGACCTGAAGGTCCATTGAAGGAAAATGTGCAGCCATTCAGCTTGTGATTTTATGGCCCTCTTGACTAAATCTCTGGATTTTCCCCTGGACCTTGACTAGTCTGGCAAAGCCGTGGAAAGCAAACATAAGTCATGCAGTGTATAAAACTTCACTAGTTCAGGGATTTGAAAAATGCCCACTACCAACCTTTCCAAAATCTTTGACTGAGAAATGAAAATCTCTTCATGAAAATGCTCTTTTGCTGGCCTGAAAAAAAACAACTCATGTGCATCAGGCTGAACTGGTCCATGTGGAGCTGATCATAAACGGGAGCTGATTGACAACATTATATATTGTTTTATAGAAGATGAGAGAGTAAAAAATGTCAAATAGACTAAACTACTGAAATGGAGCAAGGGGTCAGAGGACTGTGATTCCATTGTTACTTTTTTTCTGGATAACTTCAGATGAGTAATTTTACTTCTGTACTTAATCTTTCTCATTTTCCAAATGAAATATTGGCACTGATGCCCTGTGTAAGCTGCTCTGAGATCTGCCAGTCTAAGAGCTGAAAATCACAAAGTGTAGAGGTTTGTAATCTTCCAAGCAGCAGTTCACACCTCAGTGTGGACCTCCTCTGTGGCACTGGGCAGAGTTGGAGGAGTGTTTGCCAACAGGCAGAGTGTTTTACCCACTGTGCCAGCAGGGAAAGCCAAAGCCTGGAGGCAGACTGGTTTCTGAGGAGGATTTGGTTGCCCTGGTTTGGCAGGGCTGCCCCCAGAGGAGGAGGATGGGACATTGAGGTAGCTCTGCAGCCAGGGCTGGCCCTTCACACTCAGCCACACTGCTCCTCCTTCCACACTCTGCATTCCTGAACTTCGTTGTTACTGGTAACATGACACACAGCACATGTTTCTTGATACAGAGACCATCTTCATTTTATTTAGCCAGAATATAAGGAAGATGGAAAGATCTTTGGAGTGAACATGTAACATAGCCAGCTTAGAGACAAGGAAAAGACTTGCAGGATCTGATGACTTAAATAATGAAGCAATAAGGTTTGCTTTATCTCTTTGCTTTTCAGTTGCTGGTAGATTAAGCTTCAGGAGTGGTTTGAGGTTTAGTTGCTAATTCAGGGTGCATGAGCTCGAGAGCTTTAGAAGGACATGGATAGTTCACATTTCCCTCCCATATAAGCAATAGCTCTTTTCATGTGGTCACTCCTTAGTACTGAGAAACAGAAATGTTGTGTTCCTCTTGCTGAAAGATCCAGAAAATACAAGTAGGGCAAGCCCTTACAGGACTGTCAGTATTGTACTGGCCTTTGCTGTAGAAAATTGATGCTCACACTTGCAATAAACATAGTGAGGATGTATGGAGACTGCCCTTAAAAACTCAGGAACTGTCTGAAAACCTGTAATCAATTTTGACTCAATAAGTATTTTGGTATTTAGAACATAACTCAAAGGGGAAAAAACAAGACCTGATCATTACCATTCCTTTGAAAGAAACATGTGGGGATCAGGAGCAAGCTCTCAGGTGGCATGGCAGTGTGGTTATGTACCAGCAGAGGTGGGATAAGTTCTCAGTGCAACATTGGAAGGTGCCATGCATAGGTGGCCCAGCAGTGTATCTTGGTCTCCATGAGAATTGTTCATATTGGAGATGGATATAAGAAAAAGATCCAACTGTAGTCTTGTTACTCCTTATGCTGGAATTCTCCTCCATGACTAATTTTGGAATTATTTTACCTTTTCTTTTTAATGTGCTGAGGCTTCATGGAGTTCTGCTCCCTGCCTTTGTAAGAGCCATTCCTTTCAACTTAATGACACATGAGCTCCTCAGATCCCTGGGCTGAAGAGGCATCCTGTGGGAATGGAATGCTACCCCTGAGCCTGCAGACATGCAGAGCACACTTGCCCCAGTGCCAGAGGAGGTGGCCTGCACAGTTTGCAGTTCAAGTGAGATAGACAGGATGCCGTAGAATCATAGACTCGATTGGGTTGGAAAAGACCTCCGAGATCATCAAGTCCAACCCTTGCTCCAGCTCCAGTCCCTTTACCACATCATGGCACTCAGTGCCACGGCCAATCTCCCTTTAAAAACCTCCAGGGATGGGGAATCCACCCCCTCTCTGGGCAGCCCATTCCAATGCCTGAGCACTCTCTCTGCAAAGAATTTTTTTCTGCTCTCCAATTTCCCCTGGCAGAGCTTGAGCCCATCGTGCCCCCTTGTCCTATTGCTGAGTGCCTGGGAGAAGAGACCAACCCCCACCTGGCCAGAACTTCCCTTCAGGCAGTTCCAGACAGTGCTGAGGTCACCTCTGAGCCTCCTCTTCTCCAGCCTAAACACCCCCAGCTCCCTCAGCCTCTCCCCACAGCACTTGTGCTCCAGTCCCTTCTCCAGCCTCGTTGCTCTTCTCTGGCCCCGCTCCAGCCCCTCAATCTCTTTCCTCAACTGAGGGGCCCAGAACTGAACACAACACTCAAGGTGTGGCCTCCCCAAGGCAGAGTCCAGGGGAAGGGTCACTGCCCTGGGCCTGCTGGCCATGCTATTTTTGATCCAGGCCAGGATCCCATTGGCCTTCTTGGCCAATAAAGTGTTAATGCTGGTGATAACACCAAAACTCAGAAATTATAATCAGTACATTTTCCTCTGCATGTTGTGTCCCTCCTTCACATCACAAGATTGCAAATCACAAAATTTTCATCTATAAGAATGGATTTTTTAAAAGTTCCCTTAATATACAATTTCTGGCCTTCACGTTGTTCACAGGTGTCTGCATAACAGTGGTGGGTTTAACTGTCCTTTCAAAAGAAGCTGCACCACAACCTGTTGAATCCACGGTACCTGGTTTGCTACAAATTTCTGCTTCATGAATTCTCCTTTGTCTAATAAGATGCATACTCAGAGTGAAGTCTTTCCCATGACTATGCCTTTCTAAATATTTTCCTCTTGTTAGATTCTCTGGTATCTGATAATGGCTGAGATTAGGTCCAGTCTCTCCCACTGTGGAAGGACCAAGAGGCTGTCCAGCTGCACCCACCTGGCAAACACCATTGTCCCTCAGCTGTCCCACAGTGCAGCCTCATTTGTTCACTTGTCTCTCAGGTGCTCAGAAGTTCATCTGCACGATTAAACAGTTAAAAGCTTTAAAACTGGTGCACCAGAATGTGTAAATTTGCCTTAGAGATGAAAGCAAACTCTCAGCAGTCTTATGAAAGTGACATTTTCAAATTTGATGTGACCCATGTTGCATTTATCTCTCTTGAGCCCTTCTTTGAATATTTTCTCACAACCTATTGCATCAAGAAGGGTGCACTTGAACGCAGCTCATGTGTTTGAGTGAGATAAGTTTTGCAAGATTCTCAATCTTTTTAATCCCATCAGGTGCTTCCTCTATTTGGCATTTAAAGTTCTCATACCATACCCAATTTAGCCCCCAAACCATGGTTCCCAAAGCATCCTCAGCAGAATGATACAAACTATTCTTCCTCTTTACACATGGATTACAATTTTTAGAGGTACATCCTTATCCATTTGAACCCAAGGGGAAGCTGTCATATAAAACAGAGCTGTTCACCCAACCAGTTAAGAGAGAGCCCTGTACCGAAGTGTCACTGTGGGTCCTGCCTTGCTCTGGTGCTGTTTGATAAGGAGTGGAGTAAATTCAACTCCTGTGACTCAGCTGCAGTTGGAGGGAAATGTATTGCCTGGTCACTGCTCCAGCACATGCGTTTGTCTCTCCCTGAGTACGCAGATATGCAGTGAGTGTGCAGAGCTCCACTGCTATTTTGCAGCAGGCTGTTCCAGGGGCACTGAAGAATCCAACTGGAATCCTGGAAACTTCTGCAAATGGGTCAAAGAGTAGTGCTGTTAAAAGCCAGAAAGCAGGTGCACACAATGTCCTTTTTGAGTGGAGGAGCAGTGTCAATAGGCAGGCAAACCAGAGCCACTCTCCTGCTCATTAATTCTGTCTCTCCTTCCACCATTTCCTGGTCATTAACTCCTTCCTGCATTTCCCCTCTGCCAGAGCACATTACTCAGACTCCATCATTGTCTCCCAAAGGGAAGGGTGTTGAAAGAAAAGGCCAGAGCAAGACCTTGCATTCCCCAGCTCTCTCAAACCAGCTTTTCTGCTAGAAAAAAAAAAACCCAAACAAGCATTTTACATTTCCTTGGAAAGATAAATGTAAGTCAGGTTTAAAGAAGGTATGTGCCCTCCAGGCAGGATTTACCTTTGTGCTGCTTATTCTGTCAAGAAAACTTGTTCTGAAGGGACTGTCTCATCCACCTCTAAATCTCACCCATGCTCTAAATCCTGCAAGAAGAAATAAACACAAGAGTCTGTTTTTCCTTTAACTGGCCTTTGGAAGGAGGGCAATTTGTTCCTTCTTGCTTCTTTGTCGGTTTTGATATATATTAAGTGGGACTGTTCTGCTTGGCTGATTGCAGTGGCAGCATGATGGACTGTATGGACACACAGGCAGAGAGGCTGTTGAGGTTTTTCTCTGAGAACAGCAGCAAATGCCTCCCTTTGGATCGATATCCAGTGGCTTCCCATGGTCCCTGTTTCTCAGGTATCCAGTGACTTCCCATGGTCTCTGTTTCTCAGGTATCCAGTGGCTTCCCATGGTCCCGGTTTCTCAGGTATCCAGTGACTTCCCATGGTCCCTGTTTCTCAGGTATCCAGTGACTCACCACGGTCCATGTTTCTCAGGTATCCAGTGGCTTCCCATGGTCCTTGTTTCTCAGGTATCCAGTGGCTTCCCATGGTCCTTGTTTCTCAGGTATCCAGTGGCTTCCCATGGTCCCTGTTTCTCAGGTATCCAGTGACTCACCACGGTCCATGTTTCTCAGGTATCCAGTGGCTTCCCGTGGTCCCTGTTTCTCAGTTATCCAGTGACTTCCCATGGGCCATGTTTCTCAGGGCACTGCTGGACCACAGAAGTGTCACCTCTGGTGCCAGGCCCTGTGTAACCTGGACAAGAGGACCTTCTTACACACCACTCTTTAGATCAGAGTCAAGTAGAGCAATTCTCTGCAGAGATAGCAGAGCTCTGTGGGTTGGAGAACTCACACACTTTGGCCATGAAGCACCATGTCTGCTGGGGTGATGTGGAGCTGCCAGGGAACACAGTCTGCAACAGAACTTTTGTATCTGTTGTATTGATGGGGTACCAGGAGTGGCAATGTCTTGTTAATTATTTCATCTCCCTCATGCAGATCGGTTAGTGTTGGCCTTGTTTTCCTACAGAATCCCATTGCAAGGGCTGGGGCTGTGGAACCATAGTCAGACCATCTCTTTGAGCAACCTCTGGTGTGTCCCTGAGGGCTGAAAGTGCAAGGCCAGGCTGGTGAACACACAGCCCAGAGTTGTTCTTCCCTGGCCCACCAGTCTTGGTCCTTTCACACAGAAATGCTGCCCGTGGCCTTTGGATGGTTTGAGACTGTTCTGCCACCAGCCACTGCCTCAAATTAAGCTCACCTCTAACGAGCACTGCAACATGTGGCTGTAAACACCTTGATCTTGGAGCACTGCCCCTCATGTCAGCTGTGCCTGAGTGTCCTTAAAGCCGTGCAGAGGTGCAGGAGTGACACAACCAGCCAGGAGCAAAGGAACACTGTTCACACACTTCAGGTGGTTTCTGAGGAGAAGCAGCATCCCCAAATCTTTCTTGGCAGTTAACTTCCGCTTTACTTTATTCCAGATGGCTCCTGCCTGCCCCATCCCTCATAACTGGTGAGGAACACCCCCTGTGCTCCCAGTGTTCTCACTCAGCTTTCCAAACGCAGGGATGGATGGGAGCAAAGAACACACCAAAAAAAGCTGATGTGCGTTATTTAGGACAAACAGACCTGGTTATGGATCCTGAAGGTGCTATAAAACTGATGGATTATAGGCTCAGCATTTCTGGGGTTTGGGCTGTCTGGCTTCTACTGTGCTTCCATTGTGTCAGCTCCCCCTCTTTTCCCTGCTTTTTGCTGGAAACATTGCACAGGAGCACAAGTGAAGTGAAGCAGGTCCTGCCTAGACCCAACAGCTGCCTTTTGTTGCTGCTGTGCAAACAGCTGTGAGGGGGTAACATAATCACTCTTCTGTTGCTGGTCAGCTGCAGATCATAAGCACCTTTTTGGATGCAGGGAGCCTGGAGGCAGCTCCTGTGGTGATGTAAATGCTAATTGGGCCCACAGCACACTGGTTTGTGCCCCATTTGACATACTAAGCACTCGTTGTTCTGTCCCATGAGCATAAAGTTGACTGAACAGATATTTTGTGCTACTTTTATTACAATGAGACTCATGTTTCATTCATGTGCAGGAGAGGTCTTTGGTTCCTGTAGTGGAAGGAATGGTTTCTTGGATAGTAGATCTGGTTCTTATCTTTTGTGCAGTAAAACTTTACTGTGATGTCTGTCAGCTCAGGCTTGGAGTGCTCACATTGGGGTTGTTGGGTTTTTTTTCCATTCCTTTTTTAAAAATGTTTGGGGTCATTTTTACAAAAATCAAACTCGCTTGGTTTCTCACCAATTCTGTATTTTTCTATCTGAGATTGTTGATTTTAAAATAGATTTGATGGAAAAATACCTAGTAAGTTATAGAAGAAACCATAGGAAGAAAAATTTAACAGTTTATCATCAGAAGTCCAGGGAACTGTTTCAGTGTACTTTTAGTGGGACTAAGGGGTTTTTTTCTTAGCAAACAGAAACAAACAGGAGTATGTAAATGCTGAAGACCACTGAGCATCAGCATTAAGGAACTATTCTGGAGACAATGTGCCCGAGCTTTAGGTACTGATTTAATGTGTCCTTGGTAACACGTTGGTTTGCTTGAACTTCAGTTCTCCCTATAAAGTCAACTCACTACCCTTTGAAGTACTTTAAAGCCCCACCTCGGACAGGGTTGTAACTAGTCAGAAACTGGGTGTACTGATTCTGCAAATATCCTTTGCAGCTCTTTTGAAATAGTCTGTTTTCTGGTGAGGTGGAGCATTGCAGTATGTCACTGGCTCAGTGTTGTGTTCAATGGAGTCAGTCTGTTTCTGAGCATTCTGCCAAGGATCACAGGAGGTGATGGCACAGCAGGGCACAAACATGCCAGCTGCAGGTTGGGCACTGTGGAAGGTGGATCAGTAAGAGTTCTGTTACTGATCAGACATGGGAGGGGTGGTATTAAGTATCTGCTCAGGGAAAAAAGAAATCATAGAATCATTTGGGTTGGAAAAGACCTCCAAGATCATCAAGTCCATCGCTTGGTCCAACTCCAGTCCCTTTACCAGATCATGGCACTCATTGCCACGGCCAGTCTCAGGCTGAAAACGTCCAGGGATGGGGAATCCACCTCCTCCCTGGGCAGGCCATTCCAATGCCTGATTACTCTTTCTGGAAAGAATTTGTTTCTGCTCTCCAACTTCAATTTCCCCTGGCAGAGCTTGAGCCCGTGCCCTCTTGTCCTATTGCTGAGTGCCTGGGAGAAGAGACCAATCAATGGATAAATGTGAAAAACTAATTCAAAAATGAAAAAATAAACAAAAACAAAACCCCCACATTTGCTCCCTCTGTGAGTTTCTATACTGGAAGTCCTGAGTTGCACTTCACTCACTGTGCATTTCTCTCTCCCAGGTTCAGGTTCAGTGGTCGTATCCTTGGCCTTGCTCTCATCCATCAGTACCTTCTGGACGCTTTCTTCACAAGGCCCTTCTACAAAGCCCTGCTGAGGCTGTGAGTATGAGCTTGTCATCCCACAGAGGGTCCTGCACACACACACACCCCTTGGGGAGTGGCTTCCAGTGCCCTCACCTTGAAGTTCTTTCTGCTCTTGGCTGGTTGGGCTGTGATGGAAAGTGAACACATTTGAATTTTTCCATACTTTCTCCAAGAATCTGCCAGTCATAAATACTATGTTGGCAAAACCAAACAGTAAATATGGCATTTAGGAACACACATTTCAAAGTACTGACCCATAATTCCTGAATTTACTGATAGAAAGTTACAAAACTTCAGCCATTGGAAGACTGAAAAGCATCTTTGGTGAAACAAAACAAAATAACAACAACAGAAAAAAGGAGGGTGGTCATATTAAGAAAAACCACTTAATTTATAACATTTTCACATATTTATCATATATTTATGCCTCAGTGATGGAGTACGTTTTCATTCTAAAACACAGCTCAGGTTAATTAGGAATGCTAAAGTAGATATAAAAAGTGAATGTTTCTTTTTGTTCTTCTGCTGTCTTTTTTATTAGTGAGCAGAAGCTACCAAAAATACATCCCTTTCAGTTTCGAGTTTCTAAGGTTAACTTTGATTGACAATCTGTCACTCTTTAATTAGTAGACTGAAGTAAGACCAGGTACATAAAATTTGCAGCAATAGGAAAAGCCCTAAGTATTATGTCAGTACTGCAATTAAATGACAAAGAGCAGAATAAAGCTTAGCTGAAATGGTTTATCAATGAAGATGATTCCAGATTATCAAAGACACTTGTCTTAACAGTCCTTTGAGTGCTTTATCATGTTGGGGTTTGTTGTGCTGGGTATTTTAACAGTGAGTAGACAACAGACTTGGCCTTGAGCCCAGCTATGCAAAGCAGGCAGTTGCAGAACTGCTTCAAGAGGGTCTTGTAACAGGCTTTGATGTTGATGAAACCAAATGAACAGCAACTTCATGCTGGATCTTCAGCATAAATCTGTTCACATACTTGGCAGTAAGTCATCCTGCCAGTAGTCATGGGGTTGTATCTTTTTTCTTTGTCTCACAATCAGGCCATGTGATTTAAGTGACTTGGAGTACCTGGATGAAGAGTTCCATCAGAGCTTGCAGTGGATGAAGGATAACAACATCACAGACATCCTGGATCTGACCTTCACAGTAAACGAGGAGGTGTTTGGGCAGGTGAGCACAGCTATGCAAAGCATCTGAAAAGCAAATCTGAGGCTGACAAAACTGAGCATGATGAACATCTTTCTGTCAGAACAGATCCTGTAGCTTTTCAATAACATTTTCTTCTCCTGCCTTCTTTTTCTTTCAAGCCACCTGTTCCAAGGCAGATGTTTTTTCCTAGGGTGTGTGATATAAAATACCGACCCCCCTCCAGGCCTATTGGGCCACACACTGATGAGCACAAGGAATTCTCTGGAGTGCAGCTCTTCTGTCCAGGGTGTAGTTCACACAGATGTGGCATTCAGTGAATGCAAGCAATGTAGCTTAAAGCTCATGCCACTGAAAGGATGGGGGTTAGAGGGAAGGAAAACATCAGACAGGTGGTGCAGGACCTGGCAGCTCTCACCAGTATTTTGTTAGACTCTGTATCTCTTCTTACCTTGCACCTACTTAACAGCTTGGAATGTACATCCATTTATGCCTTCTGCAGCTCAGCTCTCCCTCAGTCAGAGAATTCTCTGTAACCTGGCTGATCTGGGTGCCTTAAATAGGGTGCAACGCTGGCTGAAGTGGAGTCTGGCAACCAGAATAAGTGGCTCCTGTGGGATTCTTTGGCTTGCACTGAGGCCCTGGTGCCCATGCTGGATTAGAGCTGTCCCTGGAAAGCCTGCAAGGAACCCAAAGCAACATCCAGACCTAGATTAAGGATCTCTGAAGTGATCCTGAAAACCAGGGAGGCTGAAGAACCAAGCCCAGCAAGCTCAGAGGATGGAGCTAAATTGTGTAAGGAACAGACACAGTGTCAGAGGGAGCAGGGAGGGAATATACAGAGAATGGTCTTAGCACTGGAAAATAGAGTTGCCAGGAGGGGTTTGCCCAAAGCTGGAGTAGTTTCTGTGAGCTGGGGGATAGTTAGACTGGTTTTTGGGGGCAGGGAATCTGGCCCTGCAAGTTAAAGGGCTGCTCAGCTACAAGCTTGAGAGTAACAGAAAGCAAGCAAGGCTTCAAGGGGTATATTCAAAACTGAGTTTAGTCTGCACACAGTACAAGGTCACAAAGGATGAGCAGAGTTAAGGGCAGATGAAATGAAAAGGATGAGATAGAAGAACTGAGGTAAGAAGCCTCTGTAGGAATCCCAATGCTGTTTTTCCAGACTCAAATGGCAGGGGCTTTTCATGGTCTGGGAGCTGAGAGCTTGCATGACATTGAACTGACAGTACAGGGGTTTCCCTGAAAGGTATGGCTGGGTAAGGCTAATACACAAAGACAGACAGAAACACACAGACCTGCTCACAAAGGCAGATGAGACAAGTTTATATTTACATGGGAAGGCTACAAAGTTGAATAAGTATCTCAGCCTGAGTTGCCCTGATGCACCTGCAGGTAACATTTGGCACACTAATTACTTGTTATACTCTCCCCAAAGGAAAGAGATAGACAAGTAGATGGGAGTCTGTTGTGGAAGACGAGAGATGCCTCCAAAGAGAATAGAAAAAATCACAATCTGCTGTGGATGCTGTGGCATGAAAGGAAAAGAACACTAAAAGCCAGATTTTGATGCCAGTTCTCATGTTGTCTAGTACTTTATTTCATGGGTACTAGACACTAACCTTGCTAGAACTATTGAAGGAGGAAAACACGGGTCTCACTGTAAATTACAGCTGTCAGAACCCAAGAGTCCAAAGTGAAAGGGAGAATTTCCCCCTTCTAAAATTTGCTAAGTGCTGACAGCAAAATAACAAAGAAATCTCAGTCACATTTTATGCTCACAGACGGATCCCAGTTGGAAAATCTTGCATGCCAAGAGAATCTGAGTACTTAAATGCCATCTGAGCATTGCTTTGCTGGATACACATGTACATCCCAGTGGGAGCTCTGCTAATATTTGGGAAGCAGGATTTCAAGGGCTGGGGAAGGGAAACAAGAAATACTGACTCTCTGAATGCTAGATGGGTCACAGGCCTTTTGTCTGCTCCCACAATGACTTTACTTGGACCAGTCACTGCTTTCTTGTCTTGTCTCTGATGTGAATTGAGCTTTTAAGCCTTTTAGGCCAAATCCTCTTTCGTGGTACCTTCTCTAAATTAGAGTGACTTCTGGCCTTCTTGCAGACTGGAACCCAGAGCACTCCTGCAATGGCAAAGATGTGATTCAAATTGAGCATTACCCATCTCTGCTGGTGGGGCCTGAATGCCAGTTTGAGAATTTCACTTCTATCAGAGAGAGGTGTCAGCTACTTGTGACCCAAAGTGGTTTCTCTTGCTTTTACCCAGTAGAAAGGGTTCTTCCAGGCCTGTGCCTGAGCTCTCTGTGGATACAATCTCACTCTGAGCCCTGGCAATTGCCCCAGTCAGGTAAAAGGAATGAGCCAGATTGTTTGAAATGTCTCCTTGCTACTCTGAGTCCTGATTCTGAATTCTGGCTCACAGCTGTGGTTAACACTTTTGTCAACAGGAATGAAAAATAGGGACACATTGTTAATAATTGCAGGTCTCCAGTTGTAGATAAATACTTGTATTTGAATTCCATGGATAATGAGAAGTTGAAGGAAATCACCAGCTTGTCTAGGTGTTTGTGGGAAATCTTGCAGGAGACAAAACATCTGGAATTACAGCCATGCTTAAAACATTTAGTCTTTGGTTTTACAGATGTATCTTAATGCCACACAGCCTTGAAGAATATAACATGGCAGTTTGGGAATTTAACCTGAACCAGCTAAGAATTCCTGACTCATTCCATCCAACCTCACTTCTTCTTGCTGTTTCTCAGCAAAGCTACAGATTAGATGATTCATTCAATGTTTCCCTGATTCATAATATTGCAACAGGTCCCTCAAGTAAAGTGACCTAAATACTGTCTATGCTATGGGCTGTCTGTTGGGCTAAGAAATAGATAATAATATGAATAATACTGACCTGACTATGTATTCATGGAGTTTATTTACTATCTGTGCTAGACATCACTGTTATATCAGCAGAATACTGAAGAGGAGAGCAAAACATTCTTCCTTTCAAATCTACTAAATTGAATGTGAACATAATTGCAAGATAAATATTATTTTCTGTCACATGGGAGGGGAGTATATGCTTGCTGCGTAGAATCCAGACTGATTCCTGAAATCCCTTCTCAATCTTAAGCCTTAGTAATCCAAGCCAACTAAAATAAGCATTAGAATGCAATGAAATGCTGTAGCTCTTGATTTAAAAAATAAATTTATTTACAGTACAAGCACTTCTCAGGTTTGAATGGCTGATAGAAAAATCTGAGTCCCACAAGGTCTATTTGTTATCTGTGCCAAGTTGCTGTATAGGTCTTGTTTTAGGGAGTGTAGTGGGAGTATTCCTTTTATGATAATTTCTTTGGCTGTTGGCATTTCTGAGGATAACACTTGTTACCTGGGAGACAGGTGGATATCCCTTCCAGCTGGCAGAGCAGTCTGCCTGTTAAGGACTGTGACTGCCTCTCCATCCTTGCCTGGCGTTTCCTGTACCATTGCTTGGATGGTCTCGAGTTTAAAACAGTGTGATCCATGCATTGCTCCACCACTGTTTGTGTTTGTTCTGTAGGTGACAGAGAGAGAGTTGAAATCCGGAGGGGCAAATACAGCAGTGACAGAAAAGAACAAGAAGGAGTACATCGAGAGGATGGTGAAGTGGCGAGTGGAGCGGGGAGTGGTTCAGCAGACAGAGGCCCTGGTCCGTGGCTTCTACGAAGTGAGTAGCAAAATGATGCTCCAGTCTGAATGAGGTTACCCCCATGGCTAAACTGTGCTTCATCAGGACCCTAGGACATGGCTAAAGAGACACAGAGAGCAAGGAGTTCCTGGATCTGGAGAGACAGGGACCTTGGATATGGCAAGTTTAGCATTAAGGGAGAAAGGAAAGAAATGTGTACTCAGAATATAATAAAGCATTTTGCTCATGAGTTAAGGACACTGCTTTCCATTCACATAGTAAGAGGAGTAGGCCTTTGTGCATTTTGTTCTATCCTGTTCTGATGCAAAGGAAGATTGTGAAGAACTGTACACTTTGATGAGAAGCTGGTGGAACGCACTGTATCCTTAGGGATTCATTCCCATGAAGTTGGTCCTTGAGCGCAGTCCAAGCTATTACGTGGCTGGTACTCATGGGTATTCATGGCTCCTTTGTTGTCCCTGGTTTTGTTGCTGGAAATGTTGCTAATTTATCTTTGCTGAAGGCATGGATCTGAGAACATCCTTCTGGCAGAGCTGCTACAAGGAGTGGGTGAAAACCTGTGGCTTTGCTGACCAACCCCTGTAGCCACCTATTCTTTCCCCTCACTAGTCACAAGCAAACATGGATCCTGTCCTGGCAGCTGTATAATATAAGTTGAGGTCTCTCAAAGAAGGAAACAAACTGGAAGGGTGACAGTTCTGGAAAATGAAACAGCAGATAATGGACACGTAGAATAATACTCTGATGGCTCTGAGCAGTCATGCACTGACATTTGCTGGGGGTGGCAGTCAGTGAGGGTGGCTCTGCAGCCGCACAGAGTCAGCCCTTTTCTGTAGGAAGGGGTTGGCTGAGTGAGTCCATGCAGTTTGCAACATGTGCACATAGTTTGCTACCTTTGTCTCCCTGTGAGTATCACAGGCTGTTCAAGCCTTTGGTCTCACACAGTGAAGAGAGTGAACCTCAGCTGCATCTTCAGTGGATGAAGACATGAGGGCACTAATTACACAATAATAATCAAATTCCAGTGCAAAACAAATATGGAATAAATTGTCCATATTACAAATCTAGGCTTTGTTTCTGAAAATCACTTGTCACAATGAATGTAACAATGAAGCATGTTCTGTACAGATCACATCCTGTCATTTACACATGATATCCTGTCACTTTTACTGTTTCATTGTGGCCCAGTCTCATGTGTCACGGTTGTTTGCAGCTCAGAACATCAGCAGAGTCCCTCAAGAGGAGCACAGGGTGTCAGCAGGAGTGGAAGTTCTCTGTCAGCTTGCAGACCTCGTCAGAATGAAGAGTGGGCAGTCAGAGCCATAGGTTTATGAGGCTGCTGCTGCTTTATTTCCAGCCTGAAACTGTGCTTACAAGTGGGTTTTGTTGCAGGTTGTAGACTCCAGGCTCGTCTCTGTTTTCGATGCCAGAGAGCTGGAGCTGGTTATAGCTGGCACTGCAGAGATAGATCTCAATGACTGGCGGAACAACACAGAGTACCGTGGAGGTAAAACTGCCTGCTCACATTTACTAATATCTTGGCTGGTTCAGTCTAAGTCATGGAAAACTTGGTCCATCTTTTCCTTCTGTCTTTCCTAAGGGAAAAGTCCCTGTTTGTTCAAGGTGTTATTATGAAGATAGTGAAATAAAATAAGATCTCAGGTTTGGATCAACAGGTGTAATAGTAGTGAAATTGCTTCTGCTAATTCTGTCCAGATTTTATCCATTCAATTCCTACAGATTTAGCAAGAGTTTTGACTATTAAGGACTGAAAAGGATCTGCAGTATTAGGTCTAAAAGTTATTTAAATGACTGCTGGCTTCACTCAGTAGTTTCACAAGTTCTCTTGGCTTCAGCAGGGAGCTGAAATCAAGAACTGAATTTCTTACTTCCCAATTACACTTCAACAATGTACAGGTCTGGCTTAACTGCCCCCCCTCAGCCTAAACTGTGTCACTTCTCTACTGCTTGGCCTGGTTTTGCTTTAAACACCGAGTATGACTTATCCAGGCTGTCTTGCATGATGGATAAATGTGAAATCCACCAGTTCTGCACCACAAATGGAAAGTCTCTGAGGTTCACATATGCTGCCCTAAAATAGAAGGTTTCAGTCTTTGCTGCTCACTGCCCAGCCCTTGTGTTACCTTGAAATACGCAGCTTACCACAAGCACAGCTGGTCCCCAAAGTTATTCTCCTCCTGCTTTTTTCTGTGTAGCTATTGAAACAGATTCAGCCTGGGTTTCTGCTGGCTTGCACTAGCACAAACTCAGGCACAGAACCCTGCGGGTGGGAAGTTTGCCAGGGAAGGGCTTGTGGCAGCAAACTCCTGTCCATATGTTGAACACGGTTGCGATCCAAAAGAGAATTTATTTGGGAACCAGAAATTGTTAAGTCGTTAAGACTCACACTGTGTGGCATATTGCAATTGGGCTTTAATATCTCATGCATGTAACACCTGTTCTTGCCAAGGGATTTGTGAGAGGCCAGTGTACCTCTAATGTATATTTGAGATTCAGGGTTTGAAATGAGTTAGTAATACTATAGTATCCACAGCCAGGACAAAATGGAAGCTGGGACCTACTGCTGAAGAATCATAGAATCATAGAATGGATTGGGTTGGAAAAGACCTCCAAGATCAGCAAGTCCAACCCTTGGTCCAACTCCAGTCCCTTTACCAGATCATGGCACTCAGTGCCATGGCCAAGCTCAGTTGAAAAACCTCCAGGGATGGGGAATCCACCCCCTCTCTGGGCAGCCCATTCCAATGCCTGAGCACTCTCTCTGCAAAGAAGTTTTTTCTGCTCTCCAACTTCAATTTCCCCTGGCAGAGCTTGAGCCCATCGTGCCCCCTTGTCCTATTGCTGAGTGCCTGGGAGAAGAGACCAACCCCCACCTGGCCAGAACTTCCCTTCAGGCAGTTCTAGACAGTGCTGAGGTCACCTCTGAGCCTCCTCTTCTCCAGGCTAAACACCCCCAGCTCCCTCAGCCTCTCCCCACAGCACTTGTGCTCCAGTCCCTTCTCCAGCCTTGTTGCTCTTCTTTGGCCCCGCTCCAGTCCCTCAATCTCTTTCCTGAACTGAGGGGCCCAGAACTGAACACAGCACTCAAGGTGTGGCCTCCCCAAGGCAGAGTCCAGGGGAAGGGTCACTGCCCTGGGCCTGCTGGCCACGCTATTCCTGATCCAGGCCAGGATGCCATTGGCCTTCTTGGCCACCTGGGCACACTGTTGGCTCCTGTTGAGCTTCCTGTCCCTCAGTCCCCCCAGGTCCCTTTCTGCCTGGCTGTTCTGGAAGAAGCTCTGGAAGAACTGGATATATTGGTAGGTCTGACCCATGCCAGCAGGAACATATTTCACTGGGAGTGATTTTAATTTCTCTCCCTTCCTGGTGCAGGTTACCACGATGGGCACATAGTGATCCGGTGGTTCTGGGCAGCCGTGGAGAGGTTCAACAACGAGCAGAGGCTGCGGCTGCTGCAGTTCGTCACAGGCACCTCCAGTGTGCCCTACGAGGGCTTTGCCGCGCTCCGGGGCAGCAACGGGCTGCGGCGCTTCTGCATAGAGAAGTGGGGCAAGATCACCTCCCTGCCCAGGTATGCCCCAGCCACGGTCTGTACCAGCACTGCTGCCACAAGGACAGGCCTGGCACTTTGCATGTCTGCCAGGGAAAGATAATGGATGCAGTAAGGACACCTAAAAAAATCCGGTAAAGAAACAAGTGCCAGTTTGTTCTGTAACTGCATTCTGAGAAAAGTGTTTTCTTTCACCAGCTTTTTGATTTGGAACCCTTAGAAATGGTTAGGATAAAGATTTCCATAGATCCAAACCTAGTTCTCTTACTTTGATTCTAGAACAGATCCAGACCAGCAGGAGCCAGTCCACTGATTCTGTTCCCTGCACTTCCACAGTACTAGTAAAAATACTTGTGAATTTAGAGACGTATGAAAGCCAGAATGTGTCTCTGAGTTTGGGCTAGAGACCAGAGTGTAATCCCTTCATTTGCTCTGATGGTTCCACTTTTTCATAATGAAGAATCTTAATGCCAGGACATCAGACCATGTGGTGATAATACCCAGTTTGTTACATCTGGTTCAGTCAGCCAACTAGGAACAAATGAGCTATAATGTCATGCAGAATAACAGACTTGGCAGTGCTTCCCAAAGGAGGGGTCATCTTCCTTTTCAGAACAAAGGGACAGGGGCACAGAGGGTGGTTTGACTTGCCTAAGGCCACCCAAGAGAGCCCTGGCACAGGCAGTGATACATTCAGCTCTGAGTTCTGCTTCATCTCTTTATGGGTGACCAGCACTCATCCTTCCTCACTGAAGTGAGTCACCTTTTCTTGAATGTCCTTACAGTTGCCTGAGGCTCTGCCCCATTGACATTACACAGCATTTCAGCTCCTCTGAGAAACTTTTGGTACGTGGCCTTTTTGCATCATGTTTGCCCTCCAGAGGATGCTTCTCGCTGCTCTTGTCATTTCCTTTCAGCTGCAGTCCAAAGGAGTCAATTTTGTGGCACAGAACACCAATCTCCTATCACAGACCTTGCAAATACATTCAGATAATCAATTAAAGCGTCTGGTCCAGTTTTCTCGTTATTTGCTGTCCATGTTGGGTACCCAGAAATACACTGTAAGACAGAGGCTTGAGCAAACCTTCAGAGTCCTCTAGAGAGAGAAAGTCCAAATCTGATCACCCTCCTAGTCCATATTAAAGCCCATGTTTATTCAGTGGGGTGGTGCAGGAACTGGACCAGGGCACTGTACCAGCAGGCATCTTATGTGGAATCCCTTTAAAGTCAGGAAAAGGGAAGTAAGAGTTTTTAAGGAACAATTCATCCCACCTGAACACAGATTGTTAAAACAGTTCAGCCGAGTCACATCTGGTGCATTCTGATTTGTGTCCATCTACCACAGAGACTCTATAGAGACAGAGAACTAGAGCCTACATGAAAGCTGGATGTGGGCACTGAGATTTTAAACCAGATGAAAACACGTAAGGTCAGGGAGATGACTCGTGCCCTCTGAGCTTCAGCCAGCAATGTGGAAAGCACGCCTGAGAGCATCAGTTTGCATGCGTAGTCTGGATCCTCCTTCTGCAGAATATATGCAGGCTGGTTCTGGGTGAGGGTTGCAGAGCTTACTGAAGGCATTCCTGCCTGCAGACAGTCAGCAACCAGCAGTCCCAGACCTGTGCAGCATTTCTGCAGAGCCGTCTCTGCGCTCCTCCTGCGGTGGAAAGGGGTGAGAGGGGAGGATGGGCCTTGGCACATGCACAGAAAATGCCCTGGGCTGACCCATCAAGTTCTGAAAAGGTAATTGGCCTCTTTCTGCTCTGCTTAACTTTCTTTGTGAACCTAAGCTTTACTTATGACCTAGATTCAGTTAGCCCCGAGATAGTCACAGTAATTATTTTATGGTTGTCTGCTGATCACCTCTCCCTGAGAGAGGCCTCTTTGCCAGGTGAAAGTTGGTAGTGCCTTTTAGAAGTCTTAGAGCTTTGCATTCATTTCAGCCAGAGGAAAAAGAAACAACACTTGCTCACGGGGAATAAACACAGCTTGATCACCATGAATTATTGCCTGCAATTTTATAAAATGAGGAGCTGCTGCCAAGTGTACACAGTGTTAAGAAATAACATAAAACACACAGGCTAAACCTGGAGGTTCCCTAAATCCTTAGTTAAGCAACTAAAAGGGTATTATTTAAAACTTTTTTAAATGCCTGATTATGGTTTGCTTGTGTACACTTAGATTTATTTCTGTTCTTACTTAGAGGCTAAAAAACAGTCATATGTCATATCCTGTAGGCCTTTTGGCCCCGTGATGTGAGTGTAACTAACTTTAGCTGTTTACAATAAACCACAACAAATTCCTTTCTCACTCCAACAGTTTCTACAATTTCACAGTGAGAGTTGCTCCATGTTTTCCAAGTCCTAGGGAAAAAACCACCAGCTTTCTTGTGCCTTACACATCATCAGATTTAGTTGCTGATGTGCTTTTTCACCTCTTAATGAATGGCCTTAGTTCTTAGGCTGCAGCCCAATTAATGCAATGTGTTGAAAGTTCTGTGTTTGGCTTTCTTGACATCCAGATCCATGCTGGGTCACTGGGGATAGGTTAGTCTGGCCTTTCAGTTTTCAACTGCATTAGAAAGTATTGAGAACTTATAGCTCCATGATGAGAGTCCAGGACTCTTTCTGTATTGCCTGCTTCTGCTCCAGAGGGCTGAAGGAGTTGGGTGACTGTCCCTTACACCCTGTCCTTACACTCTGGCAATGGGCCATGCAACTGCCAGGTGACAGTGAGACAAGATGTGACAATACCTGAGCCACCTAAGCTTTTGCACCTGCACCAACAGCATGGCACTCCCAGAAAAGAGACACTGTGTAAATTTCTAAAATGCATCACTTTCAAAGAATAACCACTAGTTCATGGCACTTAGAGTGCTTCCTGAAAGCACTGAGGGTAAAAAGAGTTTTTCAGGAAGGCTGAGAGTCCAGTAACCAAATTCTGAATTGGTGAGTTTATGATCAGTACCAGTTCCCCTGCCACGAGCAGGGTAATTGTGGTGTAATGTGTTCTTCCAAGAGTAAGATAGAATCACAGAATCATAGATTGGATTGAGTTGGAAAAGACCTCCGAGATCATCAAGTTCAACCCTTGGTCCAACTCCAGTCCCTTTACCAGATCATGGCACTCAGTGCCACAGCCAATCTCAGGTTAAAAACCTCCAGGGATGGGGAATCCACCCCCTCTCTGGGCAGCCCATTCCAATCCCTGAGCACTCTCTCTGCAAAGAATTTTTTTCTGCTCTCCAACTTCAATTTGCCCTGGCAGAGCTTGAGCCCATCGTGCCCCCTTGTCCTATTGCTGAGTGCCTGGGAGAAGAGACCAACCCCCACCTGGCCAGAACTTCCCTTCAGGCAGTTCCAGACAGTGCTGAGGTCACCTCTGAGCCTCCTCTTCTCCAGGCTAAACACCCCCAGCTCCCTCAGCCTCTCCCCACAGCACTTGTGCTCCAGTCCCTTCTCCAGCCTCGTTGCTCTTCTCTGGCCCCGCTCCAGCCCCTCAATCTCTTTCCTGAACTGAGGGGCCCAGAACTGAACACAACACTCAAGATGACACTCATATGTTATTTCTGGAGTGTGCATGTGTGCTGGACACGTTATTCCTACCTATATTTACTTTTGAGACCACCATATTAGGAAGTTGAGGCCCCACACAGCTCAGAGATGCTGCTGCAATCCCAAACCTCTGGACAGTGACCCTGAAGCAGGTCCCAAAGAGGCTGCCAGTTTGCAGGTCTGTCAGTGTAAATCTCCTACAGGGTTTCTTCCAAACCAGTGTAGCTTTCATATGAAATAACAGGTTGAGTTTTACTCTCCCTATCCAATATGCAAAGTTTTGCCCCAAAATAAAGGAATTGCATGTTTTACTTTTTGTAACTGGTTGCCTGAGTAGAGATGGTTGGAGAATTCTTCCAGTTGCAGCCTCTTCTGAGGCAGGGAGCCTCTCTTTGCCTTTCCTGGGCCATGCAGGTATTTTAAACTGAGCCAGTTTAGCAGTCATTCTGCAAGAGCTGAGTGTTTGTTCCCCAGCAAACATTAATGAAAAGCCACTGGTTTTCCAGCTGGGCTAACACAGCTGCTTCATCTGATATCATGGGATTGGAGCTTCTGGCCCAAAACAAACCTGTGCAAAGGACTGGCAGTGCTCTTTACTACAGCAATAGAAGGGAACAGTTCCCTCTTTTTAAACTCTCAGTTGGCAAAAGTGTTTGGTGCCTACAAATGCCACTGCCTCGCCTTCTGATTGTGCTCCTCACCTGGTGAAAACTCCTGTCAGCTCCAAGGTTATGTCTGTTGGAGTATCAGTTAAGTGAAGGCCTCAGAATTTATCCCAGTGATTCAAATGATCCCACTGGATGCAATGAGGTTGCTTTTCCCAACACTGCTGAGCTGCAACTATGCTTTTATCAGAAGAGATCCTCATTCAGCAGAGTAATATGTTATGTAGGATACAGATTACCAGTGCTAGAAAATATCTGATCTTTTGTAAGAGAATCCTGTCCCTCTCTATTAGATGATCAAGTATTTAATCAGCACAGAATCCCATACAGCAATTAAAAAAGATTGTGTGCGACTACAGAGAACTTTATTCTCATAATTTCCTTCTTTCCCAATGGACTGAGTGTATGGGCTTTGCTGCCTTTTATCTTTCCTTATCTCCCACCCCTCTTCTCTCACGTACAAAAGAAATATCATCTCCAGATCTACATTCATCTGCTAAGCACTGGTTCCCAGACAGCATGGAAGTGTTCCTTCTTACAGGAAAAAGGAACAGAGGTTGCTACCTGTGGGTCCTGAGGTTGATCAGAGAGGCTTGTGAGTTCATCTGAAGAATGCAAGGTGGAAAGGAGAACTGCCCAGTTTCTGCCTGACAGGCAGTGTTTGTGTTAGAATGCTAGTCTTATTTTAGTTGACAGGTTCAACCTGTAATTAACACAGGAGGGAATTCTGTGCCCACTTTTACAGCCTTTGGACTCTCATCTTTATGGGGAATAAAGGAAGTGACAAAGAAAAGAAGAATGCAAAAATCTTAAAAGCTTATAATTTTGAGAGTGAAGTCTTAGAAGAAAAGAAACAGCACAGTACTGTGAACAGAGAGCAAGATTAAAAGTTCAAACCCACCAAAACTGCTTTAACCGATAAAGATAGTCTGCCAGAAGAAATGAAATTTTAAGTGGTCCATTTACTGCTGTACTTACTGGAGGATGAGGGCATTTGAGGGTCAGAGTTGGGTTACATGGCTTTATCTTGCATTTTTTTCTGGAGAAGCCAGAATCCTTCCCATAACAGCTCTTACCAATCTAATTCTTATTCCAGACCTCTCACTCCCTGAACACCCTCTCAAATATCACCAGGCTTATGTGGTGGTAGGAGCCTTAATCAAGGGAAGAAATATTTTCCTATTGCTGTGACTGTTCCTTGCACTCCTGATGTAATACTTTCACCGCAGTATGTGCAGCAAGTGCCCCCTGGACTATGCTTGCTGTGGACACTGGGATGAGTAGTAGGAGGCCAGGATGGTGCAGGAGGAATTCACCCCTCTGGAGGACAGGGCACAGTTAGACAGCAGTGGATATTTTGGAGAATAGTGACTCTTAATTGCTCTGCCCTATCACACAGCACATGATATAACATATTAGAGACTGAGCAGTTTGGCTCTAGCCCAGTTTGGAATATAAAGGTTTCAGCTCTCAGTTGCAAGAGGCAAAGGCACTGCACAGCAGTACTGAGGAGGGAGGGAATGCTGAATGAGGAGGATCCCAGGCAACCTTCTCTCTTATTCAAGGTGACACAGAGTATATTGTGCAGTTACACAAGTAGATGCAACTTTCTCAGCAAAGAAGCAATTAAGCCCACTGATAGATGTAAAACAGACAGTCTGGCACATTAGATGTACCTTTATAAGGTTGGGTGGGCTTTGCAGGCATCACTGCAGCTGCAGTAGGTCCATATTAGTTTCACAAACCAGAATTTGAACTCAGGCTTTGCCCTTAGCAATATATTGTGGTTTGCACCATAAGTAGGTAGAACCATAAACCTAACCTGAACAGCACTCCAGAAAATCACTTTTCTTTTATTAATTTGATGATACTTTTTGGAGTGAAAGGATTTTTATTCTGTAAAGTTGTTGAACTGGAGGAGTGTTGATTGGCAAAACGCTTCAGTGTTTCTAGACACATTTTTTTCCCTTTCTTTGTAAGAGTTTCTCCCAATGGTAAATTCCTTGAGACCCTCTGCAGAAGAGCCCACTTCTGCAAACCTCATAGAAAGAAAAGGAGCTGATCTTTTTTTTGGGTTTGAGTAGGTTAAGGATGACACAAGTCAACAGCATTGCAAAGTTGTTTCATAACCAGTACGAAATGAAATGGATAATGATCAGTCAAGATGAATGTCTGCAGGACAGTAAACACCAGAGGCAGTGGCTGTGGAGATGCTCTTGTCTCAAGCTATTCATGTGCCATGGCTAAGTAGCATGCAGAGATCCTACTTCAGGTTCTGCAGAGTTACATCAGCAGAATCCACACCAGAGCCATCATGGCCATGCTGCTTCCAGGTCTGGGGCCAGGCAGCTGAGCCTCTCAAGACCAGCTGTCTCTGCATGGTCCTGGTTAGCTGTGATAAACATGTTCTGAATGGGCTACAAGAATCCTTCACTTAATTAACTCCCAGTGGTTGACACGTATTGGCAATAGATCGTAGAAGCAACTTACAGTGCCAAAGATTGCTGAGATAAACAATAAATAGTGCAGGGCTACTCATGGATAATACCCATGAGCTGCCATGTTTATTTCAAGAGATGAATTAAGTAATGGCTTTATTAATGCTGCTTTTTCACTAACTCAAGTGTCCCCAGCTCGTTTCCACACACTCTGTGTTTGTTGCAGTCTCTCTGAGAGTGACCAGCCAACAAATCTTCATTCAGAGGGGAAAAAGGATGGTGAGAGCTCCCCTAACTGAAGTTCTGTGATGCAGTGAAGATCATGTGCCTCTGGCTATTTCAGTTGCCCGATTGTTTTTAGTGATTCCCCATTGGTGGTTGATAAAACTCTCCCTCTGAACCTGCGAGTCTCAGGCCAACCCATCTACTAACATGTTTTTCCCACTTTGTGGGTGGCCCAAGAGATGCCTACCATGGTTTCATGTAGTTTTCCAAGATAGCTCTGCTCCTTCACTTTTGAAGAAATAGCATTGACTTAAAGTAGGAGGTGGGGAAACCAGAAGTAAAACAACTTCATGGCTTCTAAAAGTACTCAGGGCCAGAAGCTTGGACATCTTTAGCAGTCAAGGCTGCATTTCCTTCTGCACAGTTTTATCAGTTCACAGTTATCAGAGGGAGGAAGAGGAAACATCAAGTAAAACTCTTGACTGAAAAGACATGGAACTACTTTAATGAAAATGTGTCCTTTTACCCACTTTGTTGATTGAGCTCTACAGTTTTCCAGCCAGTTGCAATGGCTAAATCACACAGAATCACACAGACTATTCTGAATGTTGGGGCAGGGGCTATTTCTTCACTCCACACTCGAGTAGCACCTCACACAGTGAAGTGCAATCTGCCTCTGGGTGTAACTGCTGCTGCCAGAAAAGCTGCAACAAGGTGGAGGCATTCACAGAACCCATTCCAAGGCTTCTTTTGAAGGTGCTGCCAATGTAAATATAATGGGGGGTAAATATAATGGTAAACCCAGGGGAAGAGCTGGTCACCAAGTTTGCAGCTTGGTCTGCACAAAATATTTTGCTTTTGTCTTGGCTACTACAAATAAATAACATTTAAAGGCCAGGCTTGCAGCAGATGGCCAGCAGCTGACTTGGAGGAACATTTTCAGCAGCCTTCCTTCTTCAGTTAGCAGATCCTGGATGGTCTTTATCAGTCAGCCCTGCCTCACTGCACACACACGCTGAGCCCATTCTGGCAGTGCAGTCCATCACATTATCCTTGTCTGGGGTGCAAAACTAACTGCCTGCTCTTGTTGCATGGACAGCTGAGTTGCATTTAAAACAAAAAAACATCTCAAAGCAAGCAAAATTATTGTAGTGAAGTTTTCTCTCTATCAATGCCTAGGCCCCAGCTCCTCAGTGACTTCCAGCATCCTCCTCCATCAGGATCTCTGCAAGATCCCTGCAACGTCCAAAGCAGGGATACCAGAGAATGGTGTTATGTTGATGCTTAGCTTGTGTCTGCTTTATGAAATATTCATGTGTATGTGCACATACATTTCAGTACCTCACATTTTGGTGGAATTCAAGAATTTTACTTTAATAGTTAGAACTTATTTTTCTCTCTCTTGAGTGAGCTTGAATGTCTTGAGTCTTGGTAGGATCCAGTTTTCCCAGTTCTTATTTTCACAAGTGTTTTGGATGAAGCTTAACATGCAGCATGTTTCCTTTTGCAGGGCACACACGTGTTTCAACCGCTTGGATCTTCCACCTTACCCCTCCTATTCTATGCTGTACGAAAAGCTGCTGACAGCTGTGGAAGAAACGAGCACCTTTGGACTTGAATGAGGGGGTTCAGGCACTTCTGGTGTTTTTATGGCTGATGATGTCACCTTTCCTGTCCACCATCATTTGATCTCGGTTTCCCATGTTTTTATTTTTGAAAACAAAACAAAACAAAACAAACAAACAAACAAAAAAGAAACCCAAGATTAACAAAAGCTGTGCATGAAGAACTGCCGCCCTCTACGATCTAACCTTCATGCTTTCATCCTGTTTCCAATGGACTGCTAGTCTGTATGCAATAGAGAAACAACTGTCTCAAGGTTTCTGTATATCTCTACATACCTCCATTAATAACAATGAAAATACAAATGCAAGTTACACTACACTTGACCAAATGTTAATAAATGTTTACTTCCACCTACGTTGATTAAAAAATAAAAAAAAAACCTCATCAAGCATTCCAAGCTTTTATATACCCATATCTTCTGAATCAATTCACAGCCCATTTTACTTCCTAACTGTTGAATCCAGTCCTAGGAGCTGGTCAAACACATCTTCATCCATCCTTTTTTTCCCCTGTGTGTATTGTCCATCTGAGAGACACCTGGGAGCAAAACTGCAATTTTTATATACGAACTCATGATCCACCTCAGTTGCATCAGTTGGAACTGGCCCAGATACCTGGTGCAGATGAGACCTTTAAAAACTAAGAAACCCCAACCTGTAACACAATGCAAAGCATAACAGCGATTGTTATGGTTGTTGCTTGCCAGTGCTGGAGAGAACTTGCACTTCAGAGTTATTGGGAGGGGCATCTCCATTGTGATGTTTACCACACAAGAAGCACAAGGTTGTGCACACTCAAGAAGGATGTTTTATTATGTAGCATAAAGGACGAGGCTCCCTTACCTTAGTATTGTACATGACGAGGAAAAGGGGAAGTAAGAAGAATGTTCTGCTCTTATGAATACCCTTGGGTTCTGTTTACCAGGTCTTTGTTTTCTGATGTTTAAAATGCTCCTTTCCAAATGAGAAGTCTAGACAATCTCTTCCTTGTCAGAAGTCATTTATTTTCTGTCAGGTTGGGCTGATCTGTGGTTGCTGGGGGTGGTTTTCGGTTCTGTCCTTTTTCTTTCCTTGTTCAGTAGAATTCTCCATGGCCTCAGGAATGGTTGGTTGTAGACAAAATGTTTTCATGTAGGGTCTGTCAGATGAGAAGCTGCCTTGGACAAGGGTGTTTGTCAGGGATGAACGAAGGGGACTGTAACTCTCTGTGGGTTCAGACTTGGTTGCACTTCCTCTTGGAGGAAGCCCAAAGGCCCTCCAGTCATGCCACATACCACTAAACTAAAGTTACTGCAGACATAACTCTCTTCAGTTTGGTGTATTTTGCATTCCAACTCTGGATCTGGGCAACAAAAGGAAAACAGCAGTAGGATTGTGTTTGGATGGATTCTGCTGAGGCTGTTACAGTCCACCTCACTGCTCTGATTAATTTCTGTTCATTAATCTTTGCTGCCCTTGTTTTCCAAGACTGATCTCAGATTGAAAGTGTTGGTCTTGACTGGGAAAAGGAAATACAAAGTACCTTCTGACACTAAATACGTTAAAGGATGCCTGAAGTACGAAGTGAGAGACTCGTGAAGGTAAGTGAGAAGGTAACACCATAGTTTGTAGCAGCTCCCATGGGGGCTTGTTACCAGTAGTTTTGTGTTAGCGATGCTTCAAATGCTGTAAAATCAGCAGGTAAGGGCTAACACAACTAAGTTTTCTCTCCAGAGCAAAAAATTGGACACTGCTTTCTCCCATATTTTTATGGTGGCTGTACAGAATCTCATCACACTTGAAAAACTGCATTCTGAGAGTTTGAGATCCTTATCCTGCTTTTATTCGTAGATCAATAGGTATTTGAAAGGTGATGGACCCCCCAAAAAATGTTTCTAAGCAGAAATAGTGGCTTTTGTTAATAATGCATAAAAAATCTGGAATATTTAAATTGCCCCATTTATTCAATTTGTGTGACATTTATACCAATTTACTGTATGGCTTTTACTGAGAATCTATTTTATAGTATGTTGTTATTGAGTAACACATTGCAGTTGCAGAGGGAGGCTGCAGCTACAGGCCAGATTCACTGTACCACACACCAAAAATGATGTGTAGTATTTCCATAAACAAGCTCTCAGGCATCTATTCCACATGACCTGCCCCACTGCACAGGAGAGATGGAAAACTTCACGTTTTTCTAAGAGCATCTATCATATGTTCACATGAGTTCTGTCAGAACCAGGGAAGACTGAACATGAAATCTTCCACTTTATGTAATTTCTGCTTCTTCACCTCTGGGCCCCCAAATCCATTTCTTAATTTATTCCTGGTGATGTTTATAAAGTTATCTGCACTGTGTCCAATGTTGGATGTCTTCGAACATTAGAAGAAAAGAAAGAGAAGCATCCAACTCGTTGGTCCATGTTTGGCCATGGAAAATCAAAAGCTGTCTCATTAGCACAGTAAAAAAAAAAAAAAAATTAAAAAATCCAATCTTTACAATGCTGTATAGTTACATTTTTAAAGTATTTTAAAACTATATTTTATTAAGGAAAAGTAAAACTATTTTTTGTAGCGTAATAAAGGATGTTTGTATTTCAGAGACAGCATCAAACCCCACTGACTGAAATATGGAAGGCTTTCTCCTGAAATTCTTCTTCCTGACGTGTTCTGGCCCTTGCTGCACCGTAAGCTAGATTGGGTTTGGCAGGTGCCACCTCAAGCATCTTTTGTGTTCCTGCTCTGAGAGACACAGCACAGCCAGCTACTTCCCATCAGAATCCTTGGTCCAAGCTGTCTTTCAAGCACACAGTGTAGTAGTTTTTAAAAGGTTGCTGTCTGGGTTGACAGGGTCATGCAGAATGCCTTGCAATTTTTTTTGATCCAAACCCAGGAGTAGAGATGATTGGCTGTTTGCATGAAACAAAGAGAAAGAAAATGCCATACTCAGCTTTTCTGGTATTTTACCATTCCAGTCCTATCCCTCTCTCTTCCCAAATGCCCTACCCCAATAGGTTTTCAGACTCTGACATCATCTCTAGGATATCCAGAGCGAAGCTTCGGCATTCATTGCATCACACCATGGGCAGAATCACTCCCAGCCTGGAGGGAAGGGCAAGCTGTGCATCCCAGTGGCCTCGTGGTGTTGGAGAGAGGCAGGGAATGGTGCTAACAGGAGAGCGGGAGGAACCTGCCTCCCCTGGCCTGTCATTTAACCTTCCCATTATGCAATTAATTGAATTCATTGTTGTTATGGATATGCAAGACACATTCCCTTCCTCGTTCATCTTTTGGTTCAAATGCTGTTACTCACTCCCCAGATCTGCATTTTCATTTGTCAAACACCACCTGTTGATTACAGGAATTCGGGTTTCATTGTTTCCCCACAGGAAAGACAAGAAGATGTTCCATAGGGCAGAATTACAGTGAAATAATCTTTTCAGCTCTTTAAACCTCAGTTCCCTTTAAACATGGTGGTGGCTGGATTAAGGTATGGCATCAGCACCAATAGACTTTTAAAATGCAGGTGAAAAGAGGAAGAGGCAATCTGGCAGCCTTTGTGCATTATAGTTTTTGATAGGAGCAATGAATACTACTGGCAACTTGCACGGTATCAGAGGGTCCACGTGTCTCTCAAAGTGATTGTTGTGATGGTATTAATGATGGAGAGAAGGGGATATTCATGAAATCCTGTTGCTCTACCAGCATTAATCTGAAGATAAGAGAATGAAAATAGGTCTTTTAAATCACCAGTAGGTCTTCCACCTTGAGGTAATCTCACTGACTGTTCAAGCACATGAGCCATGCAGGATTTGGTGCAGTACAGACAGCTGTACCTTACTGTTAACAGCATTCCCAAACGCTGTCCCTTCAGTCTGCAGTGCATTACACAAGCTTCCAGTGTCAGTGTGTGGCTGTGCACCCTCACAAATTAGCTCAGTTGGTTAAAACTTGGTTGTAATAATGCCAAGGTCATGGGTTCAATCCCCTGTGTGGGCCATTGACTTAAGAGTTGGGCTTGATGATCCTTGTGGGTCCCTTCCAACTCAGAATAGTCTGTGAATCTCTCACTAGTCTGTCTGTGAAACTTCCATGTTCCAAGGAGCCCCATGGCTACCACAAGGCAGGGAGGGAGTGGTCCAAACTACATCCAACATCTGATTGAGCAATCATGAGTTTTGTAGAGGTCTGACACAGGGGGGGACTTTTCTCACCCACTTTGCTCAAGTGCCCGTGAACTTTTCAATGGATGTAGCTGAGTTCTGAGTTCATAGTCTGGTCTGAGAGGCAGCTTGTGGAGAGGGGGTTGTTTGTTGGGTTTGTGTTTTGTTGTTCTAGTTTTGCTGTAACAAATAGTTGACATACCTCTGGTTGAAAACAACAGGATACCGAATTTGAACATGAAAATCAAATCTGAACAAAGCTAAAATGTAAACGCACAGAGGACGAGTTAAGCTCGTCCTTCACTATTAACCCTGTGACAGTCTATGGAATTTCAGAAGGACAAATTTGACTGGAGATTTGTTTGATTTCTGTTGAAATAATACTTGCCCTGTCTCCATAGTAATATTAATAGGGCTTCCCAGTCAAGACTAAACACTTTCAGTCCAATGCAGACCAACAGATCTTTGTACAACAAATGCGGTGCTTTTTTACTATTCTTGCTGTACCTCAGTGTTCATTATTAAAAGGTAAAATTACTGCAATATACTAAATCTGGGATAGGTTTTCCAGTTATCACAAGGTCCAAAAAATTGGATTGTTACTTTCTCTCTAGTGAGTCATGTAGTTCCTTTGTTCTAGTAGAAAAACAGATGCCTGTAGATAGTAGTTACTAGGTATAGTAAATATTGTACCATTAGCCAAATTCCCTGCAGCTTCCAATTTATCTAACAGAAATGTCTGTTATGGTTTTTGTTAAAGACTACACAAAGTCAGTGGCAGGAAAGGTCCTCATTATTGGACTGATTTTGCTCATATTGACAGAAAAATGTCACATGATACTCAGGCTGTGCTTTCTATTCAACCATATCACTATAGAGGAATGTCAATAAAATCACTTTGTTATGGCATTGTGTGGACTGTCTATTACAAAGAAATTATTTCACAGAGGATGTATGTTAGTGGAAAATAGCATTGGTCAAAGTCCACTAGTTTCAGGAACTGTGGTTCATGTCCTTTCTGACCATTGCATTCAGGCCCTACCACTGCTTTTATTCAGTTTCTCAGGGTACATGTCTAAAACTTGAGGTTCTCCATTTAAGTGTGCACAACCAGAACCTCCAGACTCTCTCAGACTACCCTAAGGCCAGCCCTGCCTTGAAAGCATGTGAGCTTATTCCTGACTGTGGAAAATGCCTGGTGAAACAGAGGGACAAAGGCAATATGCGTGCTGCTTACGCAGAGCTTGCTTCTAGGGATAATTACGGCATTACAGGGATGAAATGCAAGTGCAAAGGTGATTTCTTAATGGCATATGCTGGGTCTGCACTAAGTGTTGACAGCACAGACACAGCAGGATGCTCTGGCATCTCAGTGTGTCACACCCATTTCTGTCCTGCTCGTCACTGTAATATCTCAGGCATGTTTCATTAGCACATTCCAGGACAGATTAACACGCCTCAGATACACCGTCAGCACACACCTCGCTGACCATACCTGTTCTCTTACACCAACTCACCCCATGAGGGATCGTGGTACAGTGTGTGAACAGTGGGAAACCTTAAACGGGAGGCACAGGTTTTATAAGGAAAGGGATAAACCCATGGAAGACACCCCAACAGAAGAGGTGAGCATGTCTTGCACAGGACAAATCGACAGGAAATGTGAAGCTCTGTGTTACTGTGAGAACCATAAGGGACCCTGTGCAGCTGCACTGCCCTTCATCCTGTGTGGGGAGCACAGGCCCATGAGCCCCAAGCTCCTGCAGCAGGGATGGTGGTGCTGGGGGTGGCAGGAGTGGCACCCACCCTGCCCAGGAAATGCAGGTCTCACAGCGCAGCCTTTGTCTGTGTGAGGAGGAGATGAGGGAGAGCCCACTTGGGACACTAAGCCAGATTTCTCTGAATTGTTCACATATAAAGGAAGGGGCAATCAATATTTACCAAAAAAGCAGTGAGATGAGCTGCTTATCATTAGGGTGCCTCAGAGGCCTTTCTGCAGTGCAATCTGTGTATGTGGCTGGAACTTTGCTTTTCACCAAAAGCCATTCTATGGCACTTTACTGAATTTCTTTTAAAACAGAGCAGCACTCCACCTGAAGTCTCCATGTGTACATCAGATGCCTTTCTTGGCACTCAAACAAAACTCCATTATCCTATAGGATATTACAAAGCAATAATAATCCCTTCCCAACCTGTGGTAGCAGTGCCATAGTTTTTTTTCTACAACAGACAATAAACCCACTTGCAGCCTGATGTTCATTCTTGTACAAGAGGCCAGACTGGACAATAGCTGTTACATCTGGAGAACAAAGGCACAAAGGATCTGCTGGGTCTCCTCTAATCATAAATCCTCCCTGAGCTGCAAAGCCACACTCTTTCATTATTATTTTAATTCTGGTAAACTTGAAAATCAATTTTGACTGAAAATACCTTCATGGATTTATCAAGATGAAGCATGTGTGGCTTTGTTTGTTTAGTTCTTACCCTCTTGGAACTAAATTTTGAAGAGAAAACCCCCAATATATTATTCTGCCTGAAACAGAAGCCCAGATTCTTATTTATTAATATAAAGCATGTTTATATTGTTTTAACTCTGATGTAAATGAAACTCATCCCCACAGTGCCATGTTACAGCTTTTTGAGGTTGAATAGAAGTCACTGGAAAGCACAAAGAGTGTAACTAATGATGTTTCTTTCCTGAATTGCTGTAATGTAGGATTTCAGATGATTAATTAACTCATATGGTACAAGAAGATAGTGGAGCTGCATGTGGGAGTTTTCTGTGTCAATGATAAGCAATAGTAACACTGAGGTCACTTGCCTCGCCTTCTGTGAAGAGTGATACACTTTAGAGACATGGAGACACTTTAAATTTTTCAGTATGAAAATAGAGTACTGGTTTGGGTTATCCTTTTTTTCCCACTTACAAAATAAGTCAGTTGTAAGGAAGAAAAATGCTGTAAATACTCTGTGGTGTGACACTGAAAATCTGTTCAGTCAGTTTTGAAACTGACCACAGACAGTGATTGAAAAAGTGGTGTTGGTGTGATTTCCTAATGCTGGTTTTCCACAATCAAAACAGCATAAAAAATAAGTTCCACATGCTCCTATTTTTCTGTTTTCAGCAGTTAATATGGTTGGGGCTGTAGACAAAGCAGTCTGAGTTCCTAATCAGCATTCCACATGGAGTCACCTTGTTTGGGGAACAGCTTTTCAGGGATGGAATCTCTTTAGGAACTTTGTTACCAGCTGTGATTTGACTGCAGTAACTCTTAGGTATGTTGTAGTGCTAAATCCAATCAGTGACTCTTTAAGAATGACTGAAATTAGTGATAGAGACACCATATAAGATTATACTTAAACTATGTGTGAGGATATGTTTACTGACAGCTTTGGTATCTTTGGCAATTGGATATAAACTTCCCTGCTTTAAGCATGTAAGTTAACAGCTCTGGTGATATGTGCATTGGGTAACAGAACTGGGACCTCAGAGTTTGGCCTCTGCTTCTGTGGTATGTGAAGGCCAGAACATGCCCCTGAACATTGGCTGATTCCAATGGGATGAGGTTCAACAAGGCCAAGTGCAGGTCCTGCCCTTTGGCCACCCCAACCGCCTGCAGCGCTCCAGGCTGGGCACAGAGTGGCTGGAGAGCAGCCAGGCAGAGGGACCTGGGGGGACTGAGGGACAGGAAGCTCAACAGGAGCCAGCAGTGTGCCCAGGTGGCCAAGAAGGCCAATGGGATCCTGGCCTAGATCCAAACTAGCGTGGCCAGCAGGCCCAGGGCAGTGACCCTTCCCCTGGACTCTGCCTTGGGGAGGCCACACCTTGAGTGTTGTGTTCAGTTCTGGGCTCCTCAGTTGAGGAAAGAGATTGAGGGACTGGAGCGGGGCCAGAGAAGAGCAACAAGGCTGGAGAAGGGACTGGAGCACAAGTGCTGTGGGGAGAGGCTGAGGGAGCTGGGGGTGTTTAGCCTGGAGAAGAGGAGGCTCAGAGGTGACCTCAGCACTGTCTAGAACTCCCTGAAGGGAAGTTCTGGCCAGGTGGGGGTTGGTCTCTTCTCCCAGGCACTCAGCAATAGGACAAGGGGGCACGGGCTCAAGCTCTGCCAGGGGAAATTGAAGTTGGAGATCAGACAAAACTTCTTTCCAGAGACAGTAATTAAGCACTGGAATGGCCTGCCCAAGAGAGGGGGTGGATTCCCCATCCCTGGAGGTTTTTCAACTGAGCTTGGCCGTGGCACTGAGTGCCATGATCTGGTAAAGGGACTGGAGTTGGACCAAGGGTTGGACTTGATGATCTTGGGGGTCTTTTCCAACCCAATCGATTCTATGATTCTGTGATCATCTTTGTGTTTCAATTTTAGTCCTCCTAATGTACAAACTGAAACAGTTTGTGCTCTGGTCAAAGCCATAAAGGAAGTGGTGTTGCATCTTGGATTTTGTAGATTACAGCCTCCCTAATTTGTGCAAGGTGCTTGGGACTGCCTGGGCACTGCAGAGAAGCTGTAAAACTGTTCTGAGAAGCACCAAGATAATGCATGGGAACCCCTATGGTGTGTTTTCCAACTGGTAAATTAATATTGTTGTGATATATGTAAAATTCATATTCAAATGAGAATTTCTGCAAAATATTAACCTGTGAGTGTATCTGGAAAGGTTACTCTTAGATTTGCTAAGCACAAGTTGTTCATCTGTCTTGGAAACGATTGAATGAAACCCTATGAGTAAAAAAAGAAGAAGAATAAGTATTATTGTGACATGAGTACCAGTTTATATTAAATCTCTCATAAATACAAAAACAACTCAGTGAAGCTGGCAGTAATGATGCCTGGTGCTGCCACTTAGTGGAGCTGTGCTTTCCTTCCTTAAATTAGAAAAGAGAAGATTAATAACACTTTTATTGTTGCAGCTGGTAAGAAACCTCCATTTGTACAAACGTGTGCTGGGTGTTCAAGAGTTCTTGTGTAAGTGCTTTTACAGGATGACACAAGGTATTTGAGGGATACAGGAACAAAACACCTCGGGAGAGGAATGTGTGCTCTTCCTGTTGCCTCACAGAGAAAACCACCACAGCACAAAATAAGTAGCTTCAATGCAAAGTAACTGACTTCATAATGGAGCTTCAGCAGCCTGCAGGAATTCCAGCCACAGAAAATCGTGTTTTTCTATCATTACAGAAGTTGAAAGGATGAATTTAGCCCCTGAAAAACAGTCTTATGTGAGCTGAGCAAGAGATGGTAAGATTTCATATTTCTGTTATAAATGGACCATGATGAGGATGATTATTATTTTGGGTAACTTCTCCATCATGTACAAGCTGCCTGAATACATTCATATTGGGAAGATAAATGTCTTGTGATGATCAGGCTGGAGTCAAACTGGTTCAACTGAGCAATGCAACACTTTTGATCCACCTCTCCAGGGCAGAACAGAACTCACCCTTTGACTCCAGTGCACGCAGACACAAATTGAAAGGGACATTGTTTCAAACAGAACACCTGTGGTGGTGTCTTCCACCTCATCTCCTGCTTCTTACCTTGCAGGCCAAACACAGCTCATGAGAATTAATTCCTTGGATGCTGCTGCCAGAAAAGAAAAAAAAATGCATTAAAGTGTGAAACAGTTCATGTTACCTGTACCAGCAGGAATCAGTGTTTGCTATGCCATCTGAGTGCACACAGCTGCTAATAATAGTGCAGGGATTGAAGCCAAATATCCAAACAGCAGAAAAGGCATATACACTTTACTGGCAGTTACATACGAGAGTAACCAACCTAGATATGTCTGTAAGCTTATCTTTAAATAATTCAAGCATTGTCCATATCCCCACATCTTTCTCCCTGTGCAGGCAGCACATATAAACTTATGCTGAAGTATTTAAGACTTAGATCAGTGCTCTTTTAATGGAGTGGTGAAACTACAGTGAATCATCACTTATGTTTATCCTTTCTAGAGGGAAAACTTAAATCAATACAGCATTTATCAGCCCCACAATATTCTGGTTAAACCAGGCAAAACATAGTCTGTCCTACGGCTGGTGCATAGTGAAGTGGGAGAAGATTTGAGACAGGCAAGGGCAAGTCCTGCCTGACCCTGCCTGCTGTGTTGGGCTGATGACACCAGTGGACAGGGGAAGGGCTACAGAGGTTATTTTTCTGGACTGCTGAAAAGGCTTTGACAAGGTCCCCCACAGCATCTTCTCTCCAGACTGGAGTGTAATGGATTCAATAGACTGTTACATGGATAGGAAAGTGGTTTGCTGGTCATACCAGAGGGCAGTGGTCAATGGCCCAGAGTCACAATGGGTATCAGTGACAAGAGGTGTCCCTCAGGGCTCTGCACTGGGACCAGTGTTATTTCATATCTTCATTAATGACACAGACAAAGGAATTGAATCATAGAATCACAGAATCATAGAATGGATTGGGTTGGAAAAGACCTCCCAGATCATCAAGTCCAACCCTTGGTCCAACTCCAGTCCCTTTACCAGATCATGGCACTCAGTGCCATGGCCAATCTCACCTTAAAAACCTCCAAGGATGGGGAATCCACTCCCTCTCTTGGGCAGGCCATTCCAATGCCTGATTACTCTCTCTGGAAAGAAGTTTTTTCTGATCTCCAACTTCAAATTCCCCTGGCAGAGCTTCAGCCTGTGCCCCCTTGTCCTATTGCTGAGTGCCTGGGAGAAGAGACAACCCCCACCTGGACAGAACTTCCCTTCAGGGAGTTCTAGACAGTGCTGAGGTCACCTCTGAGGCTCCTCTTCTCCAGGCTAAACACCCCCAGCTCCCTCAGCCTCTCCCCACAGCACTTGTGCTCCAGTCCCTTCTCCAGCCTCGTTGCTCTTCTCTGGCCCCGCTCCAGCCCCTCAATCCTGAACTGAGTGCATCCTGAATTGAGTGCACCCTCAGCAAATTTGCAGATGACTCCAAGCTGAGCGGTGAAGTTGACACACCTGAAGGACGAGATGCCATCCAGAGGAACCTGGACAAGCTTGGGAAGTGGCCCATGGGAACATTTAACAAGGCTAAGTGCAAAGTCCTGCACCTGGGAAAGGGCTGCCCTTGGGATCAGTCCAGGCTGGGGCACGAGGGGATTGAGAACAGTCCTGCCGAGAAGGACGTGGGGTGCTGGTGGGTGAGAGGCTGGACATGAGCCACAATGTGTGACTGCAGCCCTGAAGGACAAAAATTCTTTACAGAGAGAGTGGTCAGGCATTGGAATGGCCTGCCCAGAGAGGGGGTGGATTCCCCACCATCCCTGGAGGTTTTTAAACTGTCCATCCAGGGGCTCCGCATCCCTCCCGTCCTGAGAGGAGCGCAGAACCGCACACACCACTGCACAGGCGGCCTCAGCAGGGCCGAGCAGAGGGGTGGGACCACCTCCCTCGCCCTGTCGTGACAGGAAGGTGCGGGAGACACGGGGAATGCGGGGCCGCGCGGGGCTTCGCTTAACTCCCTTTCTCCCTCCCCCCCTCCTTCCCACCGTCCCCTCCTTCCTTCCCTCCCTCTCTTCCTCCCTCCCTTCTCCTCCTCTCCGTCCTTTCCTCCCTCCCTCTCCCTCCCCTTCCTCCCTCCCTCTCCCTCCCCTCCCCTTCCTCCTCTCCCTCCCCTCCCTCCTCTCCCCTCCCTTCTCTCCCCTCCCTTCTCTCCCCTCCCTCCTTTCCCTCCGGCCCGGCTGAGGGCGCCGCGCGGCCGCCAGGGGGCGCCGCCGAGCCGGGCCGAGGGGAGCGCGCGTGGGGCGGGATGGAGGGATGGAGGGGGCGTGGCCTCTCGCGCGTGCCCAGCCCCGCCCCTGTGCCGGCGCGTGCTGAGCGCCGGGAGCGGCACCGGCACCGGGAGCGGCACCGGGAGCGGGAGGAGAAGCAGGAGAAGGAGTCCCCCGGCCCCGCGCCATGAGCCCCGAGGAGAAGCCGCCCCCCGGGCGCTCCCGCGGGGACCGGCCCCAGCCCCAGCCCCAGCCCGCGGCCGGGCGGTCCCGCCGGCGCGGAGGGTTCCTGGCCGAGATCCGCACGCCCATCCGCACCGAGCCCTTCCAGCAGCGCTACAGCCTCAGCCCCGGACGGGAGCTCGGCAGGTGAGAGCCCCGGCACGGCAGGGAGCGGGGCCGGCGGCGGAGGGGGCCCTGCCCGAGAGGGGTCCCTGCCCTTTGTGGGATCCCACCTGTAGGGATTCTCTGTCCTTATGGGATCCCAGTCGTGGGGAGTACTTGCCCTTTATGGGGTCCCTCTGCCTTTATGGAGTCCCTCTGCCCTTATGGGATCCCACCCGTAGGGAGTCTCTGCCCTTATGGGGTTCCACTCGTGGGGAGTACCTGCCCTTTATGGGGTCCCTCTGCCCTTATGGAGTCCCCCTGCCCTTATGGGATCCCACCCGTAGGGAGTCTCTGCCCTTATGGGGTCTCTGCCCGAGAGGGGCACCCTGACCGTGAGAGGTCCCTGCCCTTTATGGAGTCCCCCTGCCCTTTATGGGATCCCACCTTTAGGGATTCTCTGCCCTTATGGGATCCCACCCGTTGAGAGTCCCTGCCCTTTATGGGGTCCCTCTGCCCTTATGGAATCCCACTCGTGGGGGGTCCCTGCCCTCTATGGGATCTCACCTATAGGGATTCTCTGCTCTTATGGGGTCCCCCTGCCTTTTATGGGGTTCCCCCCGTGGGGTGGTGGGTCAGCCCATGGACGTGCCCCCCGCCTGCCCTGGGGAATCCGGCTGGGAAGATGTTGTGGTGCTCCCTGGAAGCCGGTGTGGAGTAGTGGGTATTGCTGTAGCTTTCCATGGGAGAGGAAAACATGCCCCCCTTTTTTTTTCCTTTTTTTTTTTGTTAAATGTTTTTGTTTGTCCCCTTCTCCTTGGGCTTTGTAATCTGTGACATGTGGAAAAACAACTCTAGGCTCGAGGGTGAACTTATGGTGGAACTTTTCAAAGAGTTAAAAAGCTGGTGAAAATCTTGGGTTTGGAAGTGATTCCACGTGCAAGGTTTAATCCGTGTATAATTTCAACACCTGGCTGATAGAAGGCAAGGTTTGGGGCAAAAATTCTCATTGAAAGGTTTTTCCATCCCAGGAACTACATATATGGAATTTCCAGCACCACTGAACCACTATTTTTGTCTGAAATTCTGTCACTTCTTACCAAAACAGTACCACTATACCTCGAGTTGCATGTGCTTCATCTAAGGAGATGAAAATAAATAAGAACATGAAAATAAGAAGATAAAAAAGATTAGGTGGAATACCACGGGTTATGTGACAAGAAGATGCCCTCCTCAATGTATGTTCTTTCACAAGTTATGCCACCTGTGTAACTCAGTTTGTACAGCAGCCCTTTGGAGCTAAAACAGAGTTTCAAAGCAAATGTAGCCACAGAAAACATCTCTAACAAGTGTTTAGGTTGCCTGAGTGGGAGCTTAATGCTCACTTAGTCACTCGGATGTTTTAGTAGAATAGGACCCGTTTAAGCACATTGAGCTAAACCATCCCCATGGGAAGCAGGTGGGAGAAACATCACACAGAGTGAGAAAGGGGTTTTCTGTCATGTTGTGACAACATTGGCCAAGACCTGGAAACTAAAGCTGACTAAATGCAGGCTACAAATCAACCTAAATTCTGAGAAAGAGTGGAGAAGGGGTAGGAGCAGCGGAGCACAGGATGTCCTGCTATCACTTCTGCTCTTCTTTTTTATTTGAACTTCAGATGAGTTTTAGAAAATATTTTGCAGTCCTGCTGTGGAGTGAGAGTTTCTCTTAGAGCCAAGTGATAGTCATTGGCCTAATCAGAGCGTGGAACAGACGAAGGTTCCTTCTGGCACACAGAAGTACAACTGAGGTGATGAGGTTTTCACTGTGGACAAGAATTAAGTATTGCAGCAGGTCTTGGTCTGCAGATTAAACAAGTAGATCTCAGCATGGCTCTCTCTGTGAAGAATATTTTTTGTCCAGAACTGTATTTAAAGATGTCCTTTGTGTGAGGGTTGTGATTTTGCACCTGTAGTTATGTTAAAATGAGTTAAGTGAGGGTTCTGAGTGTCTTTGTTTTGTGCACATATTTTGGTTCAGATTTTTTCTCTCCTCAGCATTACAAATGTTTTCACTATCTTCTCTCTTAGAATATAGAAAATAGAAATCTATATATTTGAATGTGTGTGTCAGTTTTTTTATATAACAATTTTGAATGCTTTTTTTACTATATTTTCATTTTTTAAAAAATGGATTCTTCATCTCGAGTACTCCTATTAAAGGCAATTTTTTACCAACTCTGTGACAAAGCATAGGTGGAAAAGTCTCTCTGCCACTTGTAACTATCATTTTATTGATAATGCATTAGCAAAAATTGTTTCATTTTTATATGTTCATAAAAGGTGCAATTACTTGTGGGTAGAGTTTATACCAGACTTGGACAAATTAGCACCCAGGCATGACAGGTTTTCATCCTTGTGCACACAACCTAATCTATCATAGTTCTAATTTGGTAGCTGATTTTGCTAACAAAAAAGTTTCTATACTCTGTATTTATCCATCCAACTTCCCAGAATCAGGGAAACAATTTAAAAGCTGAACTTTGGGTAGGTTTGAGAATGACCACATTGCTATGAGTAGTGTTTAAAACTGACAGTGGGGAGGAAAATCAAAGTGGATCTCACCTTTGCTGCTGTGTGAGTTCAGCAGGGTCGTGTGTTCTGGGCCCTCCAACTCTGTCCATCAACTGTTCAACAGATGAACAGGCATTTCCAAGTCTGTTGAGATACAGCTCTTAGGAAAGCCAGGTTAATTTGGGAAAAATATCAAAAACTTAGTTATAATGGCCACTCTGGAAAGCAAATTAAGTTGCTTAGGATGACACAGAAATAGCAGGTTTAAAATTAAATTATTTAATATATGAAATTTTGCTCCAGTCTTCATAGCCTTAATAATTTTACTGTCCTCAGAATCAGATTGGTCTCACACAAGTCTTCACTTGGATGAGGCTGGAAATCAAACTTACCTCTGATGGATGTTTTAAGGGTGCCCCCAGGCACTCAGCAATAGGACAAGGGGCACGATGGGCTCAAGCTCTGCCAGGGGAAATTGAAGTTGGAGATCAGAAAGAAATTCTTTGCAGAGAGAGTGCTCAGGCATTGGAATGGGCTGCCCAGCAAGGGGGTGGATTCCCAATCCCTGGAAGTTTTTAACCTGAGATTGGCCATCGTCTTTTCCAACCCAGTTGATTCTGAGATTCTGTGAGTCTTCTCATCAACTCCCTGAGACTTGAATGTTTTCAGACAGTGCTGGCTTGAGTTAGTTTGAAGTGGTGTAACCTTCACAGAGGACAAGACACCAATTGCTTAACTCTTCCTCTTACCATCCACACTTAAGCCATAATTGTACTGTAAAATGGGGAACAATTCCTTTTCTGTTACCTACAGCTTCCTTAAAGAGTCCAGCATAATTATATTTGGTTGCCTTGCTCATTTTCCTGAACAAAAAACTCCTAATTATGCACCAAATATTACAAGACTATTAATGCTTCAGCTTGTTGATGGAGTATTACACTTTTTTTTGTATGAAACAAGCTATGCATTAGAAGTCACAAGAGGGCACGGGCTTAACCTCTGCCAGGGGAGGTTTAGGTTGGATATCAAGAAGAAGTTCTTTCCAGAGAGAGTGCTCAGGCATTGGAATGGGCTGCCCAGAGAGGGGGTGGATTCCCCATCCCTGGAGGTTTTTAACCTGAGATTGGCTGTGGCCCTGAGTGCCATGATCTGGTAAAGGGAGTGGAGTTGGACCAAGGGTTGGACTTGATGATCTTGAAAGGTCTTTTCCAACCCAATCCATTCTATGATTCTATGATTGATTCTATGATTCTTCATGAACATCAGAAATGGACTCCTTGCACTTTGCTGTTTGGAAATCCAAAATTGTCAGGGAAAAAAGCCCACATTGCAGGAAAAAAAAGTTATATGAGTTATGTAATAAATTGCATGTAGTGTTGTGGATCTCAGAAAAGTTTTCTGAACTTTATAAAAGGCAAATATCTTCACAGGAATTACTGTTATTCCTGCATTTGTTACGGTGACAGTGCTTTATAGGTCACTTTAAAAATTATGATTAATGTAAGGTTAGCTCTTTGTTGTTCTGAACAACCCAAATTAATTGGTGTGACATAAATGTTCCTGCATATCTGATCCGACGTTTTATTTGTGATTTGACACTTTTCCTTTAAGCTACAATGTGTGCCTGATGAAACAATGCAAATGCTGTTGGCAATGTGAAAAGGTGACATTGAGCTTCTTTGTAATCAGATGTGATTTATCTTAAATCATAATTATTGAATGAGACTCCTGTGAGGACTGAGAACTGCTTCTGATTTCCTATTCTTGTCTCCCTCCAAGCATTTGTATTTGTGTTGGGATGACTGGTAGTCTGTTTTCATCTTAGGAAACTCCCTGAAGGGAAGTTCTGGCCAGGTGGGGGTTGGTCTCTTCTCCCAGGCACTCAGCAATAGGACAAGGGGGCACGATGGGCTCAAGCTCTGCCAGGGGAAATTGAAGTTGGAGATCAGGAAAAAATTCCTTCCAGAGAGAGTGCTCAGGCATTGGAATGGGCTGCCCAGAGAGGGGGTGGATTCCCCATCCCTGGAGGTTTTTAACCTGAGATTGGCCGTGGCACTGAGTGCCATGATCTGGTAAAGGGACTGGAGTTGGACCAAGGGTTGGACGTGATGATCTTGGAGGTCTCTTCCAACACAATCGATTCTATGATTCTGTTATTAAATTTTTGATCTCAAAATTGTTCTTCCTTCCATGCCATGTTGTCACTGCCAGCTCTTCTCAATACACTGAACTAGCAATGATGTGATCTAACACTCTTTTCACTATTTGATATATATATATATATTTATAAGGAGTTCTGAAAAGCAGGATTTTAAGAAAGGCAAAGGTAAAGTATATACATTGTTTATTTTGTAAGAAAGCTTCTTTATAGTTGTCTACCTACAATTCTTTCTTAAGAAAGTTGGACCAAGGGTTGGACGTGATGATCTCAGAGGTCTTTTCCAACCCAGTTGATTCTATTCTATGATTCTATTCTATTCTAAAATTTATCTTGGGCTTAACCATACAGTGGATGCTCTCTTTGAATCATAGCTCTGAAATTTTCTCAGGCATGAGTCTAGATCACTGTGCAGCCAATAGTGCTACCAGTTGCAAACATCAGGTTTGTCAAGTTTGCTCTTTTTGGGGATTGTATTCCGAAAAGGTGACTTCTAACAGGCAGTAGTTCAGTAGCTCTAATTACAGGTGTAGCCATAAAGAATCTGGGCAGCATTCTTGGTCTCCAGCACCAGGAATTATTGTCATTTGTCAGCCGACTGCACTGCCGTGTAACCTGTCCCTGCAATCACGTCACCTGTCAGGGACTGGCCAGCTCAGCTCAACAGGACATGCCACACACACAGGGGTGGCTCTGCTGGCTCCATGACTGCTGTTTGACTTCCACAGTGACTCATGGGCAATGAATCGGCAGCAGTGGTACTCATTAGGCTAATTAACTTGCTTCAGATAGATTTTGTGTGTCATTCAAACTGCGCAGTGCTGGGAAGTCAGGCAGTGCAATAGGACAAGGGGGCTCAAGCTCTGCCAGGGGAAATTGAAGTTGGAGAGCAGAAAAAAATTCCTTCCAGAGAGAGTGCTCAGGCATTGGAATGGGCTGCCCAGAGAGGGGGTGGATTCCCCATCCCTGGAGGTTTTCAACCTGAGCTTGGCCGTGGCACTGAGTGCCATGATCTGGTAAAGGGACTGGAGTTGGACCAAGGGTTGGACTTGATGATCTCGGAGGTCTTTTCCAACCCAATCTATTTTGTGATTCTGTGAAGCTATTAGAGTGTTACAGATTTCAGATTATTACAGTATTACAGGGATTTCAGACTTTTCTAAGCTGCCTTCTCCAGGTTTTTCCCTGATGCTAAAATTAAAAGCTTTTCAATGTTCAACCAGAAGGAAGCAGTGCATTCAGAGACTATTGGAGGAAATCAGAGAAGGCTGAACCCAGTCAGGGGCCCAGATATGTTGGCAGAAAGGCTTAGTATCTGTCAGGTATTAAAATAACTTGGTGTTAAAGTGCTTATCTCTTAGTTTCTCAATTGATTTTTATTTGTTGTTTCTATTTTTCTTACCTGCCCAGTCACCAGTTATTTGGGGTTTTTTTCTTGTGATGCTTTTGGTGCTAAGAACTTCAGCAAGTATTTTAACACTTTGGATAAATGCATAGCTTTATATTGTACATTAATTTTGTACTACAAGATCTTATAATATTATTTTCATGCATTTGCAAAGCTCTGTCATATTCTCTTCATGTCTACATTATTATTTAAGAAGTTTATCCCCAAAAACTTGATTCAAGACATTGAAAGCATATTGTTACTATTTGTCTGCCTTCACCAGACATCTGGGCTGGGCTGTGTCTTAATCCATCTGGTGCTGTAGATAATGTTAAATTAGATAATGCAAAATATTATTCCTAAAGGAATAACTGTGGCTGTATCAGTGGTTACACCTCCAATTATTTTATTGAGATTGCCCAGCAAATACCCACGTTGTGGGTGCTTATTTGTCTTGATGCATTTAGACTGTGTGATTTTGAAACAAATGCCCATTAAAAGCTGGCTGACCACAGCTTGGTTTGGCAGTTCCATTTCGTGGATAATCTCCTACCGACAGGTTGGGAGATGTGAGAGTGAAAACCTGGACATGAGCTGAATTAGTTAATCCTGTGAAATTCAGCTTGGAGATTGGAGAGGCCAAACCCACTGTAATTGTATTCCAAAACAAATGAAGGCCACTATTTTGGTTTTGGCAAGCCTACAATAAGAAAACAACCAATGTTAAGAGCTCCAAGCTATTCCTGCAGCTTTATACAAAAATGTTTACATGTAAATGAAAAAGGATACTTTTGATGGACTTTATGCCAGTATGGTAAGAACTAAAGTAAGATTACTGTAACTTCACAGTATGAGAATTTATCATTCATGAGATGACAGGGATGAAGTTCAACAAGGCCAAGTGCAGGTCCTGCCCTTTGGCCACCCCAACCCCCTGCAGCGCTCCAGGCTGGGCACAGAGTGGCTGGAGAGCAGCCAGGCAGAGGGACCTGGGGGGACTGAGGGACAGGAAGCTCAACAGGAGCCAACAGTGTGCCCAGGTGGCCAAGAAGGCCAATGGGATCCTGGCCTGGATCCAAACTAGCGTGGCCAGCAGGCCCAGGGCAGTGACCCTTCCCCTGGACTCTGTGCTGGGGAGGCCACACCTTGAGTGTTGTGTTCAGTTCTGGGCCCCTCAGTTCAGAAAAGAGATTGAGGGGCTGGAGCGGGTCCAGAGAAGAGCAACGAGGCTGGAGAAGGGACTGGAGCACAAGTGCTGTGGGGAGAGGCTGAGGGAGCTGGGGGTGTTTAGCCTGGAGAAGAGGAGGCTCAGAGGTGACCTCAGCACTGTCTAGAACTGCCTGAAGGGAAGTTCTGTCCAGGTGGGGGTTGGTCTCTTCTCCCAGGCACTCAGCAATAGGACAAGGGGGCACGGGCTCAAGCTCTGCCAGGGGAAGTTGAAGTTGGAGATGAGAAAAAAATTCTTTGCAGAGAGAGTGCTCAGGCATTGGAATGGGCTGCCCAGAGAGGGGGTGGATTCCCCATCCCTGGAGGTTTTTAAAGTGAGATTGGCCGTGGCACTGAGTGCCATGATCTGGTAAAGGGAGTGGAGTTGGACCAAGGGTTAGACTTGATGATCTTGGAGGTCTTTTCCAACCCAATCGATTCTATGATTCTATGAAAATACCTTCTCAGTCTAAAAATCAGCCCTGTGTATGGATGGAACTGAGTGGAGCAGGACGATTGCAGGGATGTTCAGAGCAGGCCCTTCAGGCAGAGAGCTGGGGGGAAATGTCCTGTTGTGAGTGCTGAAGTGGGTTTGGCTGCCCTGGGGCATCAGCAGTGCTGAGCTCTGAGTGCCTGGCACTCCTCAGTGTGGGCTGGGCACTGTGCTCAGCTCTGCTCAGCGTGTGCTCCTGTTCACCCTCCCTTTTTGCAGAAATGTTGTTGGAAAGCTTGATGTTAGTTGAGCTGCTTGATTTGATTTAAATCGTCCGTGTTCCTTACTTGCACATTGAGATGAAGAATAAGGGATTTTGAGAACTGTTAAACAATCAGAAAACTCTGGCCTGGTGGAAATGCCAAGTGCCAAGAGTAGGGCCTGGATATTGTGTGGCAAACAGAGCAGGGCTCACTGAGAGTGCTGGTTGCTCTTCCCTTAAATGTGGTGCCTGAAAACAATAACTGGGTTATTGTGAGGTGGTCAGAGAAAGCATAAATTGCCTTCAATTTGCCTAAATTTGTACCTTTTGGTCTTGTCAGCTTTTTTAATTAAAGTTGGAGAAAAACTTAATCTTGGGAACTAGCACAGCTTGTTTATTCCGGTTCTTTGAATTGATAGATTTTGTTAAATTCCTTATTTTTCATGGAGGTTATAATACATTCTAGGCTGTGGTGTTCCCAACTTCTAAGCACAGGGATCATCTCTCAGCAAGGCACCTTTCTAAATTTAGAATAAAATTGAAATGTACCCAGTAATAGTGATTTGGTTCAAGTTTCCTGAAATGTTAATTTACAAGGGCAATACTAAAGCTGTCACTAAGGCACTTAAATTCTTATTTAATTTCAGGGGGAAATTTGCAGTGGTGAAGAAGTGTATCCAGAAAGACACTGAAAAAGAGTTTGCAGCAAAATTCATGAGGAAAAGAAGAAAGGGTCAAGACTGTCGGATGGAAATAATCCACGAAATTGCAGTCCTTGAGCTGGCACAATGCAACCTCTGGGTCATTAACCTGCATGAAGTCTATGAAACTGCAACAGAGATGATTTTAGTCCTGGAATAGTAAGTATTAGTAATGATTCCTGAATAACCTTCTTCGGTGTTTGCTTAAAACTAATAATGTGAGAATACCGTGTATCAGTGTGGATAATGTGGAAGTTTTTATTGCTTGCCTGTCACACTTGGAAAAGAATTGCTGAGATCACAATTACAAGAAGTTATGTGCAGTCTCATAATTACTGGAGATTGTAACAAATTTCTCTAATTATGTAGTATCTGTCAAAGCTGAACTGTAGTTTATGCAGTTAAAACAATCTTGAATGAAATATGAACTGTGTACACTCCCTCCTTGTAAAAGAGGAAGAAGCTATGAGTGCCTCTTCCAGAACTGAAGATTATTTCATTGACAGTGACAAAGATAGGTGAAATCTGTGATGGTTTTTTTACCAGTGGGATTTTTATCTCTTGTTTCTTTTTTTCTCATCAGCCCAGTCACCAGTTGTTTGGGTTTTTTTTCTGGTGATGCTTTTGGTGCTAAGAACTTCAGCAAGTATTTTAACACTTTGGATGAATTCATAGCTTTATACTGTACATTAATTTTGTATTACACAACCTTATAATAATATTTTCATGCATTTGCAAAGCTCTGTAATACTGTCTTCATGTATACATTAGTAATTAAGAAGCTTATCCCCAAAAATTTGATTCAAGACATTGAAAGCATATTGTTACTTTTTGTCTGCCTTCACCAGACATCTGGGCTGGGCTGTGTCTTAATCCATCTGGTGCTGTAGATAATGTTAAATGAGATACTGCAAAATATTATTCCTATTATTGCAGTTGGCCAGAGCACAGTGCTAACACCCCATGGTTCCAGGTTGGATTCCCATAGGGATCATTCACTTAAGAGTTGAACTTCATGGTCCTTGTGGGTCCTCTCCAACTCAGCACATTCTGTGTAACAATCTGTGAAAAGTTGTGGAAAAGGTACTGAAAGCAACAACCTTATTAAAAAGAAACTATCAAAAAGCTCTCCAAAACATTATCTTTTGGGGAAAAAAAAACCAAAAAAAGAGGGGGAGGGTTGAGACCTGGAATAGTTTCTTTTAAAGGACACTGAACCTGTGACTGTGTTTGTCTGTGTGGTTTTCTCCACTTGGGTTTGTCCAGGTGGGTTTTTTCTGCAGCTCTTGTGATATTCATGTAATACACTCAGATACCTGACAGCAAAGTTCCAAGATGCAACTTGTTGCTGAGCTCCTGTTCAAGCTCAGTGGATTTTAAATAATTAGGAGAACATTGAGGGTCAGTAGTTCAGAAGTGACTTAACCTGTCTGCTGAGATAAATCAAGTTTGTGCAGTTCTTTTCTTACTTGATAGCACAAAGAATTGTGAGAACTCTTGTGCCCCAATCACATCTTGTTTGGGAGTCAAACTGTGCCTTAAAATTCAGTGAAATGGAGTGAGATAGTGTGTGTTAAGGCAAAATTCCTCCTGGAATACATTTTTTAAACTTCAATGAGCCCTTATGGATTTCAGTACATATGAAATATTCAGTATCTGTTCTACTGCAAATGTGTGACAGAGCTGGAGTTTTAACTGCTGTCTCATAAATACCTGCTTTAAACAGTAGCAGAAATTTAAACTGGAGTACTGTTTAAATTCCTGGTTCCCACAGGGTTCTAACATGATCAGTAGAATCCAAATGTGCAATGAAGTTTTGTGATAATTTCAGTGCAAAATTGATAGTTTTCTTTCAGATCTCAGTTGTCTTACAGCTGCAAAACTTTGTTAAATCCACAATATTAACTAGGTTGTTCCATAATTAGCAAAATTGTCGGGTTTATATGCATCAAACAGTCATACCTTGTCTCAGATAAATAGCTGTGTGTGTGTTAGAGTTCTAAATTACAAAAGCAGCCTTTCCCTGACTTCAGCAACTATGTCTGGGAGCTTCTTTAATGCCAACGTGTTCCAGAGACGTGTTGCAACAAAGCAGGTGTGAATGTCAGTGAATTTCTGCCATTCTGCATGCAGAGGATTAAAGAACATCCCTAGACTGCAACATTCTCTGGGGCATTTCAGTTTCTGTTAAGCTCCATGGTCTGTGTGGCAGATCTTTATCTTGTGAAGGAGTAGAACAAGTGATTGTTGGCCACTGACTTTATCTGCCAAGGGTTCTCCAGTTTCTTGTCTTGCTGTCAAATCTCTCACAAGGGCTGAGTGGAACATCCCATGTTTTGCCTTCAGGAAGAGAAATATTAATGTTTACATGGAGGGTTGGCTTTCAAGTGGTATCAGTTTCTGACAGAAAACAAACTTGAAATTGGCCGTTAACTGTTAAATATGAAGTGTTGAGCAGCAGGAAGCAATGAGGCATTTCAGTGTTGGCTTCAGCTTGTAGCACAGCAAATTGGTGGGGTCTGCATAGAATCATAGAATGGATTGGGTTGGAAAAGACCTCTGAGATCATCCAGTCCAACCCTTGGTCCAACTCCACTCCCTTTACCAGATCATGGCACTCAGTGCCACGGTCAATCTCACCTTAAAAACCTCCAGGGATGGGGAATCCACCCCCTCTCTGGGCAGCCCATTCCAATGCCTGAGCACTCTCTCTGCAAAGAATTTTCTTCTGATCTCCAACTTCAATTTCCCCTGGCAGAGCTTGAGCCCATCGTGCCCCCTTGTCCTATTGCTGAGTGCCTGGGAGAAGAGACCAACCCCCACCTGGCCAGAACTTCCCTTCAGGCAGTTCTAGACAGTGCTGAGGTCACCTCTGAGCCTCCTCTTCTCCAGGCTAAACACCCCCAGCTCCCTCAGCCTCTCCCCACAGCACTTGTGCTCCAGTCCCTTCTCCAGCCTCGTTGCTCTTCTCTGGCCCCACTCCAGCCCCTCAATCTCTTTTCTGAACTGAGGGGCCCAGAACTGAACACAACACTCAAGGTGTGGCCTCCCCAAGGCAGAGTCCAGGGGAAGGGTCACTGCTCTGGTCCTGCTGGCCATGCTGGTTTGGATCCAGGCCAGGATCCCATTGGCCTTCTTGGCCTCCTGGGCACACTGTTCTAAGACCTCAGTCAGGGTATTGAAGTAGGAGTTGAAGGGGTAACAGGTAAGGCCAGGAATTAATCTTTGGGTCAGTCCCATTTCAGCGAAAATGGAATGAAAAAAAACCCTGGGATTTTACTGGAAAGGTAGAGGCGCCATCTGGGAAACTTGATACATCAAATATAAAAGGAAACAAAAGCAAATTTGATAACTTTTGGGCTTGACAGATGTATAAAACCTACCTGGCTTTTTCCAGTAGTGCAGTAGAGCATCTGATGCTTAAGAACTGGTGTTTTTGTGAGTGTTCATCCCCATGTTTTTACACACCTGTGGAAGGGTTAGAAGATATTAGTGGGTCAGGTGTTACAGAAACCTCTCAGTGCAGCTTCAAAAATCTAAGGCATTAAGTAGTAGGTTGTGAAGAGCTTCTGAACTGAGCAAATACCTGCCAGGGTCTTGTGTAAATACAGTAGAGTTTTGCTGTGCTTGCTTTAAAAAAAAGGGAAAAGTTGTCTTTATCATCTCGAAGACACAGTCTGTTCATCTGATGTGTTGGATGAAGGGTCTTTTTTACCTGTAGTTATTGGGACCTGGGTAACTTTACTGGTTGTGTTGTCCTGGACATTATTTACTGTCCTACTTACTGAAGGTGTAAGTGGTTAAGAATCTGCTGGCAGGGAACAATTTGTTTGACATGGGATTCCCCTTGCAGATTGTCTGTAGTCTCAGTCAGCACTGAAATCAAGTGCATTTTAGGAACCTGCCTAGATGACCCTGAGATCAGCTCAGTTGGTTAAAACTTGTTTGCAATAATGCCAAGGCCATGGGTTCAATCCCCTGTGTGGGCCATTGACTTAAGAGTTGGACTCGATGATCCTTGTGGGTCCCTCCCAACTCAGAACAGTCTGTGATTCTGTGGTATCTCTACTCTGAGGGTTTGTACTTGAGTCCTTCAGAGCACTAACTTAATGTCTGAGCCATTAAAGCTGGGGAAATGTGTAATTTTTTTCAGATGCACTGAGATAGATTTGTTCAGTCTCTTTCCAATGATACATTAAATGGCCGTGTTAGTGTATCTTAAGTGCACTTGAAAGAAGTTTGATGTTGAATTTCACACACTGCATTGTTAAGATCCATTTCAAGGAAAATAAGTAGTCTCCATTTAATCTAAAGTCAACATAATTGTAACAAAGATTAGTGCTCCAGACTTTCAAATGACTTTTAGCTCATTTATGCTGATAAGCAGTGATAAGGTGTTAGCAGGCTTTTCATTGATGAAGAGCAGTTGGATTTCACTTGGAACTGGAGAACTTAACACCACAACAGGACTTTCATAAATCAGAATCACAGAATCACAGACTATTCTGAGTTGGGAGGGACCCAAAAGGATCATCGAGTCCAACTCTTAAGTCAATGGCCCACACAGGGGATTGAACCCATGGCCTTGGCATTATTACAACCAAGTTTTAACCAACTAAGCTAAATAGCTAAAGAATTATGGTTGTCGTACCTTTCAACTTTGGAAACAATTCTTATGTCTCACATTTTTCCCATACACCAAGCTAGGAGAGCATACACTAGAGAATAAAGCTTTCTAAGCAACACTGTGTTTTAAAGTGTTGTGTTATTAAATATTTCCTTATGCATTTTTTTTCTCAGATTAAGATGACTTGTTTTCCTAAAGACTTTGCTGTCCTAAGGATAATTCTTTGCTTTTATCCCCTAAGAACATTTTCTGACTGGGTGGCTGGGGGTGCCAAGTCATTTGCAAAGTTATTTCTTAATGACAGTTAGAAAAACTACAGTTTAATGGAAGATGTGTTCTTAGAGGGAAAATGGGTAAATGTCATCAACATGCCCATGACACTTTCCTAGCAGGTATTTTAATCCCTTCTAGGGCTAGATTAATTGGGGGTTTTTTTCCAAAATCTAGCAGGGGAATACAAAATAATTGAGTTGAAAGTATTGTTAAGGAACTTGGCAAAACCTGACACAGGACAAGGGGGCATGATGGGCTCAAGCTCTGCCAGGGGAAATTGAAGTTGGAGATCAGAAAAAATTCTTTCCAGAGAGAGTGCTCAGGCATTGGAATGGGCTGCCCAGAGAGGGGGTGGATTCCCCATCCCTGGAGGTTTTTAACCTGAGATTGGCTGTGGCACTGAGTGCCATGATCTGGTAAAGGGACTGGAGTTGGACCAAGGGTTGGACTTGATGATCTCAGAGGTCTTTTCCAACCCAATCCATTCTCTGATTCTATATGCAAAACCTGCTGTTGTCAACCAGGGCTCACACTGTACTTTTAACAGACCCAGCGGAAAACCCAGTGGGAGTGGAGGGCACACAGGGCCTTATAAAGCCCTGAATGTCTGCTTGGTAGGCATCTGTTGCAATTTGTTTATTAGTGTAACTTCATTAACACTGAAGTAGGCACCAAGCTAAAATGTAAGCTACCTAGAATTTTAATACTACACTTAAAGAACGCTGAATTGTAAGTGTTAAAAGTCAAGGCAATAAAATTTCAAGCAATGTGCCATCACTGAAATCAAGACACAAGGCTACTATGTAAAAGTAGAAAACCCTTGATCCAGAAAATTTGATTTTAAAGAAAGGTATTGAAGTACCTCCCAGTACATCTGAACATGCCTGGGTTCCTCAGCCTGTTTAAGAAAGAGACATGCAAATAGAGCCCTCACACATGCACAGGCACTCTGAATTATGAGACATTCTGTTCCCAGCTACACAGACACCTGGCTGACAGAACAGCTGAACTTCACATGCAATGCTTCGTTTTTTGATCTCAACTTTGCTGTTTAGGATGCAAAGGGAACAACTTTCTTCTGGACAATTCACTCTATCCAAAATTTACCTCTCTGTAACAAGTTCCCAGCAGCCCTTTAGAAGAACACATGGAAATTTGATACTGATATTTGAGTGTTTTATGTATTGTTGCTTGGAGTGAGATTAACTGATTCCCTTGAGCAAAACAGTCAGCTGGCTGTGACCCAGCCCAGTCACAAGGGGTTGGAAGAACAATGTCAAAGTGAACGCTAAAAGATTGTCCTGCTGTTCACAGAATCTTGGAATGGATTGGGTTGGAAAAGACCTCCGAGATCATCAAGTCCAACCCTTGGTCCAACTCCAGTCCCTTAACCAGATCATGGCACTCAGTGCCACAGCCAAGCTCAGTTGGAAAACCTCCAGGGATGGGGAATCCACCCCCTCTCTGGGCAGCCCATTCCAATGCCTGATCACTCTCTCTGCAAAGAATTTTTTTCTGATCTCCAACTTCAATTTCCCCTGGCAGAGCTTGAGCCCATCGTGCCCCCTTGTCCTATTGCTGAGTGCCTGGGAGAAGAGACCAACCCCCACCTATTTCCCAGAATTAAATATTATATAAATTAATACAGAAGTATTTTTCCCTTATTTGAAGTGGCAGAGGTATACCAGTGAAATCCCAGGGTTGTTGCTGTAAAACACATTGTGTTGGTAATTTTGTAGTAGATTTTATCACTGTATCATTATAATTCACTGCTAAAAGGAATTAAATTGCTCTTCTAAGTAACATATTGTGGCATTCTTAAAGTAGAAAGTTTAATTTATGGATTGCAGTAGATGTTTTCCCATCCCTATCTGGAAGATCCAATTGATGCTGGTTTTTCAAAGAATTTGGTTTAGAATATTAGAATACACCCACCCATATCCCTTTAAACAGTGTCATTAATATCTGAATCCTCTTCAAAGCTGAAATATTACCCCTCCCATGCGTAAATAAAAGTGGACTGAAGAAAGATCCAAGTGTCAGGCATATGCAGTTTTTCAAGAGGAATTAAAGTATTAATATTCCCTTAAAACTCATTTGATTCTTCAGCTCTGTCATCTCTGATACAGAATGAAGAAAAATAATTTTTTTAGAAAGAAAATCTTAGTTTAACAACTGGAGTCATTGCTGAACAGGGATGGTACTGCCTGTGGCTTCTGAGCACTTTAAAAACATTCATATCTGGTTATTTTTATATTGTGTTAGTTATTTAGACATATATAAACAAAAGAGGAAGCCGAGAGAGCTCAAATTTTCAGTACTTTTAGATGAAAGATGTTCAGAAACTTAATCCAACCCCGTATATGAGTGTTCATAAACAGTTCATTTACAGCCTTCACAGTTTAGTGCTTTGAGTACAAGAGGACGGTGGGTTTTCAGGTGGGGCTGCTTTGCTTTCTGTTTCCAGCTTAGTCTTTGAACTAATAATATTCCTGCTGTTCCATAGTGCTGCTGGAGGTGAAATCTTTGACCAGTGTGTGGCTGAAAGAGAGGAAGCCTTCAAAGAAAAAGATGTTAAACGACTGATGAGGCAGATACTGGAAGGAGTTTCATTCTTGCACAGAAACAATGTTGTTCATCTCGACTTGAAGGTAAGATTGTTGCTGGGTTTTTCCTCATTAATTTCTGAGCTCCTGACTTTTCTTGCTGGTCACATGTCAGAATAATGCTAATTTATAATTTATACTACAATTTTTATCTTATTATATATATGATAAAATTCAGCCTTTGGGACAGAATGATAAAATTCAACCTTGGGCTTTGCAAGTCTTTTTGGAGAGTTTCTGTGATTGTGTCAAACACAAGTTTTATTTGATTAAGTGAAATGTAATGAATTCAAAAGTGAATTTGCCTTGCACCTTAAATTGCACATGAGAACTTTGAGTAAGACCTGACTCATTTTTAAAGTGCAGTGAAAATGTCTGGGTATTTCATGGCCATTGAAAAACAGGTTTGGTTCTTTGTATTGACTTGAGTTTTAATGAAGCAGAAGGGTGGCAGAGACACTGGTAGCATCAAGTGTAATGTTTCAGGATGAAATATTCATACAAGACTGGTAAAATTAATGTGTTAAATACATTTATAGCACTTCCTTTTTCTTTTTTCCAGTAAAACTGTGAAACTTGATTTAAGTGTTTGTCATTTGCAGCCAAACAGTTGGCCAACACCTTGTATAAATTATCATGATTTAGTGGAGTAAATAGCTTTTCATGCTGAAAAATAGTTTTGACCCAAATCATAGAATGGATTGGGTTGGAAAAGACCTCTGAGATCATCAAGTCCAGCCCTTGGTCCAACTCCAGTCCCTTTACCAGATCATGGCACTCAGTGCCATGGCCAATCTCACCTTATAAACCTCCAGGGATGGGGAATTCACCCCCTCTCTGGGCAGTCCATTCCAATGCCTGATTACTCTCTCTGCAAAGAATTTTTTTCTGCTCTCCAACTTCAATTTCCCCTGGCAGAGCTTGAGCCCATCGTGTCCCCTTGTCCTATTGCTGAGTGCAAATCAAGAGAAAAGTACCATTGCCATCATAGGAAATCCAGAGTGTCACTTATGGTCAGGAAGGGAGTGGTAAGAGGGGTTCAGAAAACTGTCCTCTCCAGACTGGCATCAATCTGCAGCTCATTTCCTCTGCCTTCCATCCATACCCTCCTATGGGAGATGCAACTTTAGCTCACCATAAGGTGCAACCAGTTTATTACTAAGCAAAGCTGTATAAAAAGTAACCTGCATTAAATTTTGTAATTTTTTTTTTCATGTCCCATTTTCATATTTACTACATATGTTGAAAGCTGCTGTTTGTTTGTTTGTTCTGCTACTGAGATCCTTCTTTGGCTGTATTTGGGCAGTATTGCAATGATACCAGTAGATTCCAGTATCAAGCTGTGCAAACTTAATATATAACTTAAACTATAACTCAGCACGTCATCCACCATTCGTCAGCTAAAGCAGATGATGAGTCATATTTGCACACAAATATGTCACCTGCCTTGCTTTCCAACCATTTATTCAAATTATATGTTGAATCCTTTAAAACTTTGAGTCACCCAGAATAGTTGTACTAAAATAGTTAATGGAAGATTTTTAGCAAGTGATGTAAGTGTTTGGAAAGACTAAAAATGAGCAGTTAGAATTCCTTAAAGTTTTAGTGTGCTTGAACAAGATACTCAAGTGGTTGGCCATTTAATTTTCTTGAAGCAAAGTGTTTAAAATTAAAACATCTTTGTGGACAGTATCTATTCATTCATCACTGTCTAGAACTACTTGAAGGGAAGTTCTGGCCAGGTGGGGGTTGGTCTCTTCTCCCAGGCACTCAGCAATAGGACAAGGGGGCATGATGGGCTCAAGCTCTGCCAGGGGAAATTGAAGTTGGAGATCAGAAAACAATTCTTTGCAGAGAGAGTGCTCAGGCATTGGAATGGGCTGCCCAGAGAGGGGGTGGATTCCCCATCCCTGGAGGTTTTTAAGGTGAGATTGGCCGTGGCACTGAGTGCCATGATCTGGTAAAGGGACTGGAGTTGGACCAAGGTTTGGACCTGGTATTCTTGGAGGTCTTTTGCAACCCAATCCATTCTATGATTCTATGTTTGTAGTTAAAGCTGTTCCTTAACACCATCAGATGGGTGTCTATAATTGGGAATGTGTTTGAAATGACTACAGTACCTGTTGGCAGAAGTAGACTTGGGACGTTGATTACAGCTTTTGAACAGGTATCCTCTTCAAAGCTCATAAAACACTTGATCAGGAACTGTTCAACTGATCAGAAAACTTCTTTCATAAAATGGAGCATATGCAGCTCTCTCTGAAGGGCCATCATTGCTTTGCTGCCTTACTGAAGTTCATTAGCAGAGCAAATTGTCTACTGATTGAGGTTAACCTGTTTATACATCACTGCAGTGAGTTTCTAAAAGTGGATCTTAATAGGAGTCCTAATTGCAGTGTGAAGACTTTCATGATAAGTAGAACTGTTGGGCTTTTGCAAATAAGGTTTAGGGGAGTCTTCAGAGTATTGGCAAATAAAGATGATGGACACTGTGGGATTAAAAACCAAGACTTGCAAAGACTGACTGATTGTCATGCCTTGCAAGACTAAATAAAAGGACACACTTTTCAAGGAACTGAAATATTTGAGTGCTGGGTTTGGCTGCATATTTGTTACTCTACTGCCCTCAAACCATCATCATCTGTTGCAAAGTGTGTCTGGTGTTGCTTTCCCTCCTGGCTGAGAGCACCATGGCATTCACCAAGTACTTATTTTGAGATGACATTGTGAAGATTATGCATGTGCACTGCTGTTACACAAGGGGTTTGCCAATAGCAAAGTTCACCAATTCCTGCTGAAAGGTTTTCTGTGTACTCTTTGTGTCTCTAAAGATTTAATTTGTCCCTTACAAATACCTTTGGAAAGGTCCATCCAGTTCTGCAAAAGTTGCATCTTCAAAAAAGTCAAACTCTACACCCCAAAGAATTCAAACCAAAAGGAATGACCCTGAGATGAGCTCAGTTGGTTAACACTTGGTTATAATAATGCCAAGGGCATGGGTTCAATCCCCTGTATGGGCCATTGACTTAAGAGTTGGACTCGATGATCCTTTTGGGTCCCTTCCAACTCAGAATAGTCTGTGATTCTGTGAATGTCAGTATGTAATTGCCAGCTTGTTGTTTTAGTTTTATACTTTAAATCTAAAGAACCTGACCTATGACAGTGACAGCTGACTTGCTTTAGCATCTGTTAATAATACAACAATAAACAATAATACATCTCTTAATAATACAAGATTTTTCCTATGAGACAGAACACTGCAGAAAGAAAGGGGGTAATTTGGTGTGGCTTGGCAAGGTCACCACCTGATCATTTCCTTCCAAAAGCATGATTTTACTGAAAGATGGTAGAAATATGGCTTGTTTTTAATAGCAAAATAGAATTATGTAGTCCAGTTCTGACTTGGAGAAAGAGCAAGTGTAATGCTACCGAGTGCAAATGAAGTATCACTTGGCAGTATTGTGTTAATGCCATCTAATTTGAGGGGTGTGCATAGATTGTAGTCAGGAGTCTTTCATCTCCTCTTAATGGCACATAAAAGCTGCAGAGTAAGGGAGGACTCCTTTCTCTGTGTTCTCATTTGCTGTTTGACTTGATCTTGAGTTGGTGTTTGGTGAAAGCTTAAAGCGGTTGGGGATGGAGGAGAATTTCAAAGGCGTGGGGGCTGAGGGAGGACTTGCTGCCTCTTGTCCTCAGCAGAGACAGGCTGAGAGCCCTGGGCCTGGGAGAGTGATGCCCCAGGCAGCACTCTGCCTGTCCAACACACAGCTCTGCCCTTCCTTCTTCTGTGCTGTGTTCAGAGATGGCAACAGCAAAATCTTTAGTGCAAATTGTCGTTTTATGCCGATACGAAGAAAGCAAATTAATGCAATTACAGCAGTGGCCTGTTAGAATAACAGCACAGACTCATTTTCCCAGAGAGTTTTCCAGGTGGATTAAGGTGAAATGTTACATGGAAGTGTAGTATTAATAGGGGTGTAGCTATTCCTTGACTAAAGGAACATCCAGTAAACTAAGACAAGAGTTAGAAAATGGGAATAGTAAATTTTCAAAGCAAAAAAACCCACTTCAATTTTAAGTTCATGCCTTTACAGCAGTTAGAGCAAAGCTGTTTGTTAATATGCAGTTGGGGTATCTCAGCTAGTCTGTTTTTCCTATTTCTGCTCATTTTTTCTTGGATAATCCTGTCTTTTCTTCTTGGGATGTGATTTTTAGAATATTATGAAATTAGATACCTTTCAACACTACTGAAGTTAGGGAAGGGGAGGCGTTGATTAGTTTAAAAACCTGACCTTTATTATGTGTCCTTTGTCCTTATGTCTTCTTGAAACCACCTAAATGTACAAGAAATTAAAGGCCCTAAATTGGAATCTTTGAGCCTTCCTGTAGTGGATGGGGAGGTTTTTAAGGGTTGGCATTTGGTGGGTTTTGTCAGACATTTCTTTAGAGTGAAAGGCCCTTTTTAGGATGCCCCCAGGGAGCCTCCAGCCTCCGCCTCTCTTGCTCTGTGAGCTGGTTGGCATGAGGCAAACCCAGACATGTTTTAGCAGAGTGACAACAGCACAGAAACAGCATCACAGATGTGGGAAATGACCTTCCTTTTCTGAAAGTTCTGGAGTGATGATCGAGTTCAAAGCTATGGCCTCTTTAAGGTTTCGTGCTGGGCTTCAGACTGTCACTTCACATGGAACCCACAATGATGCCTTAAAATGAGAACACGACTGGTATCTCATTATGAATTGATTCCATTATGATTTAGACAGGGGGTTTTCTGCATAGGTGTGTTTTACATAAGTTTTGGGGGTTTTTTAAAGGCAATAAAAGTTACGTCTGGCAACTACTTAATCTACTAAAATATTAAAATACAAGGCTGAAGAGTTTCACAAAACTATTCCATTAAAAACTTTGCCTCATTTCAGTATGGAGAACAAATACTTTTCTCATGCTTTTAATTTGCCTCTTCAGAATGTAACTAAATTTCTGGCTGGGAAGAACATCTGAGAGGGTAATGAGGGAGGCATGGTCAGCTTTTCTGGATGTTTGCTTTTCTAATACAAATAGAGAATAACAAATGTGAACTATAAAGCACATGGTGTGTGCAGCTCCAAAAGCCTTTGTGGAGCCACCAGATCCCAGTTTGGAAAGAAAAAACAAAGAGTTGTTCTTAACATGTAGGTTTACAAACAGAAAGCAGATTGGCAACATCCTGGAGTTAGTTTGGAATACCACGATTTAACTGCAGGAATCAAAGCACTTGACTTAAGTCAGGTCTTGCAGTGAGGAGAACTGGGCCAGGTTGTTTTAAATGTTCTTGCACAGGTTTATTTCTGTGTTCAAAAGCAAAGCTGTTCCTGTGCCTTCACGACTGACTTACGGTGTGGAGGACAGAACAGCTCCATGATTAGGGAAGAAGTGTTGGTGTTCCTGCAGTTGGGTTATCAGGCAGTGGCGGCGTTGCTGTTCTCACTCCATTCTCAACCACCCTGGTTCCCAGAAAAGGCTCCTTCACCTTCTTGTGCTCCCCAGAGGCATCAATGTCCTGTCAATTGTCTGGTACCATCTGGAGAAATTAATGATAAAAATGACCACTGGCCTGGGGGCAGGGAAGGTCACACTGTTGTTTGGTTTGGGGTTTGGTTGCTGGTTTGGTTTTTCAGCAAGGATGTGCTTCAGTTGCAAAAAGCCCTGTTGTCTAAGGTTAATTTTCAGATTATTTTTTTAATTGAGCTAGAATTTAAAATAATAAGGAACTTCTTAATGACCAAAAGGTGCTTTGAAGGAAGACAGCCAAGATCGAGTGACGTCAGCACAAACAAGTTTATCCAAAGGTGATGCTCTTAAAAACCTGTTTTTCAGGCTGCTGTATTTTTTTAAACTGTTCTTCAGTGAGTGTTCTGTAATACAATTGTTTGTACTTTGAACAGGACTGAGGCTGGTTGCAACAGACCTTCTTTAAACAGGTGCAGTGAAAATAGTTTTGTGTGTTCAGGGTTTTTTAAATGATTGGGTGTTTTTGGACACCCTTCAATGAGAGGTATTTTACACCATGTGTTGGAAGAAATTGAGGAGGGCAGGGGATTTAAAAAGGTGATATAAAGGACTAAAGGTGCAGATGTGGAGGTGCTTAAATGCTATTGTTTAATGACAGCTATTGGCATGTATTTTGTGTGTGTTCTAAGCTAATAAAGGTTTGATCCTCAGTTCTAAACAGAAAATGCTGCCACTCCTTTCAGCCTCTGTGTCTCCTCAAGGTCACCTTGGGGGAAAGACATAAATGCTCCTGGGTATTGTACTTGTTATGGAAGAAACTGTGCTATTCATGGTCTAAAATACTATACAATGTGATGCCACAGACATGAGATTTGGGTGATCCTGAAAGTCTCCTCCTTTTGCTTTTCAGCCCCAAAATATTCTGCTAACCAGTAAGTCCCCTCTGGGAGACATTAAAATAGTGGATTTTGGCCTTTCCAGAATAATGAAGAGCAGTGAGGAACTGAGAGAGATTATGGGAACCCCAGAATACGTAGGTGAGTGTAACTGTGGGAGGGATGGACAGCCCAGGCCTCTGGGGAGTGGCCAGAGGAACATCCTCAGTCTGAAAATGCCAAACTGGCTGTGGAGTTACCCTGTCACAGGATGAAGGTATCCCCTGGACATGGGACTGCTGTGAAGGGTGGAACTGGCAGGTTCCAACACACAATGGTTGTGTGCTTGTGCTGAGGATGGGTACACACTTTAGATGGTTCTTACCAGCAGTGGTAAGTATTACTTGGATTAAAAGTTTAAATTCACGTATTCAGCCTCAGTATTTGACCTGTGATGGCTTGTATCCATTTTATTTTTTTAAAAAAGCCCACACCATTCCAGGTCTTGAAAATATCTTTAAGTGGTGTGGTGTATCTTCATGGTTATGGGTTACAGTGGTGGAATGTGGAATGTTGGATATTTCTGGGGTTTTCTGTAAGAAATGTGTATACAGATTCCTTAATTGGGAAGGAGGCTGGCCTGGCTTCTGAAGATGACTCTTTTTAAGTGATTTCTCTCATTCACTGTATTTACAGAAATATCTTAGTGTCAAAGACTGTCATGCTTCAAATGGCTTACCTTAAATTTCACCACATGCCTGTTATTGCATTATATAAGTATAATGTGAAGTCTGCATATGACAAAACTCACCTTTTTTTTCCCCCCCTCAACAGCTCCTGAAATTCTCAGTTATGACCCAATCAGTACAGCCACTGACATGTGGTAAGTTGAACAAATGAATGTTCATCATAACGTTACTGAAAAGGGTTGCTTGGGGTATTTTAAGAAAAAGGCAAACTAAAAAACTGCTTTTCTGTTTTTCCCTTGAAACTCAGGAGCATTGGAGTACTGGCATATGTTATGCTAACAGGGATATCGCCTTTCTTAGGGGATGATAAACAAGAAACATTCTTAAATATATCTCAAATGAACGTAAGTTACTCTGGAGAGGACTTTGATCTCATATCAGAGTCTGCTGTGGATTTCATCAAAACTCTGCTGGTCAAGAAACCCGAGTAAGTAAAACACACAATTGATCTGCTACTATGTCAGACAGAACTCATTGCAAAGGGAGCAAGTTTGCCTTTTTAAAGTATACAGGAATTTTGATTTCACTGTGCTCTTACTTTTTATGTACATGAAAAGAGAATTCCTCCATGTCCATCCAAGCTTGCATATTATGAATGTGCCTGAGGGTTAGTAATTAAAACTCGGGTTAGATTGAGAAAATTTATGATTTGTAGCACGTGGTGCAGTTCACTGGTGCTTCTGGCAGGCACTTTGCTGAAGTCTTTTCAATGAACTGTGCTTTGAGTCCTTAATTTTGGTTGGTAGAGTACCTTGCTCATTTCTGGTTCGTTAGCAAATGGGAAATTCCAGGTCTCCAAGCAGAAAAGGTGTTTTCTGTGGAACTTCCTCACTTCTTCTGGGGACATGTCAGCTGTGAAATGTCCTACTGCTTGTCTGTCGGAATAGTTTGATTGTTTTCCTACATATAAAAGAAAATATATATAAAGTTTGAAAGTTGGTTGGCAGCATGGGAGCATAAACTCCTTTTTAGGGATCCATGAACTCCTTTATTTTAGCAATCATTGAATCATAGAATGGATTGGGTTGGAAAAGACCTCCGAGATCATCAAGCCCAACTCTTGGTCCAACTCCAGTCCCTTTACCAGATCATGGCACTCAGTGCCACGGCCAAGCTCAGTTTAAAAACCTCCAGGGATGGGGAATCCACCCCCTCTCTGGGCAGCCCATTCCAATGCCTGAGCACTCTCTCTGCAAAGAATTTTTTCTGATCTACAACTTCAATTTCCCCTGGCAAAGCTTGAGCCTGTGCCCCCTTGTCCTATTGCTGAGTGCCTGGGAGAAGAGACCAACCCCCACCTGGCTACAACTTCCCTTCAGGTAGTTCTAGACAGTGCTGAGGTCACCTCTGAGCCTCCTCTTCTCCAGGCTAAACACCCCCAGCTCCCTCAGCCTCTCCCCACAGCACTTGTGCTCCAGTCCCTTCTCCAGCCTCGTTGCTCTTCTCTGGCCCCACTCCAGCCCCTCAATCTCTTTCCTGAACTGAGGGGCCCAGAACTGAACACAACACCCATTAACTCCTTTATTTTAAATGTCTTTAACACAGGTATATCTTTGGAATACTCTGTAGGGATATATTCTGCAAAGTGCTGGATTTTGCTTTCCTTTGAACATGTATTTTAATGCTTTCCCTCCTCTGCAGGGACCGGGCCACTGCAGAAGAATGTCTTCAACATCCCTGGTTGGAACAGAGTGATAATCCTGCTTGCAGGGCCTGGAGTAGGAGTGCAGGAGGGGAGCCAGGTGATGCCACCCACAAAGATGCAGATTCTGCCTCTGAAAAATCAGTAGATGCTGAGAAGGCTGAAGAGGAAGAATCCATAGTGACAGAAGAACTCATTGTAGTGGCTTCCTACACACTGGGACAATGTAGGCAGTCAGAGAAAGAGAAAGTAACGGAGCAGAAAGCCATTTCCAAACGATTTAAATTTGAGGAACCATTGCTGCAGGAAATACCAGGAGAATTCATTTACTGAACTGTGTGCAGCTTCATAGCTATAACTGGAAGGCAGTGTTTTCTACTAAACAAAAATATCCTAGCCAAGTGAATTTCTGATATGCAATAAATGTTCTAGATAAAAGAAAGTGTTGATAAATGGCATACAAGGAAAATGTGCCAAGTTCTTATTTTCATGGAACAGATAAACAAGATTTCAAGTGGCTGAAAGGAGTTTAACAAGATTATAGGCTTATTTTTGTTTGTAATTTTTATTTCTGTTTTTTTTTGTTGTTGTTGTTGCTTGATAACAGCGGGTTTTTTTAATTGTTCCAGTGTTCTGGAGAAGTTGACATTGGAAGTGTTTCAGTGACAGATGTCAAGATGAGTATTTTCGGATATGTTTTGGCATTTAATGCAAATATATAATGCTGGGGTTTCCTCAAATGCCTCTTGGCACTGCTGACTTTAGTGGGACTATCTGCTGATCTAAAACTGGTGTGAGAGGAGATCGACAGACACACACATATGAGTTTGAAACCTGTATGTTTCTTTGTTTGCATCAGGGAGATGTAACAGAGCCCCAGACTCACCTGATGTGTAGCCATCAGTGGGCTGCTCCTCTCCAGAAGACATCACGTGTCCCAAGGGAAAGAAATCTGTGCTGGAGAGACGTCTGTATTTGGGAGCACAGGAAAGTCCTGCTCCTGAGGGTGATGGCTTTGGTTAAGGCAGTCACTCCTGAGACAGCAGAGATGTTCCCTTGCCCTCCTGTGCTGGGTGAGATGTGCCCACAGAGCCCAGCTCAGTGTGACTGCAGTGCTGGGAGAGGGAAAAGCACCAACAGTCTGGTGGAGCTCCTCGGGAGTTACTGAAGGTGTCTCCACTGACTTCACCATGTTAGATTAGACAGTTTGTCCAACTAATTAGCCCTTGATTCCACCTCCCCCAAAACCTGGCTGGGGTTTTACTGGGAGCATGAGGTCATTTCTGCCTTCTTTCTGTTCCTCTAACTCCTGCTTTAAGGAAGAAAGAAGCATCCTTAGGCTAAATCACATACCATGTTCAATATAGTTATCAACTGAGGAAGAAGATAGTGCTTCCTCTGAACCAGCAAAACACAGCTCATGCCTCCTGCTTCCTGCTCACCCCCCTTAGACAGCTGGAAAAGCAGCATGTTGGATGGTGGGGCAGAGGGGGATTGGGAGCAGCGTGGGTGGGTCATAGTTCTCAATGGACGCGGTCCCGCAGAGGACAGAGCTGGGACCAACTGGGCATCAAAACTGAGTGGGTTTTGCCATGTACAGATCTGAGGACCTTGGACTGAGTCCTAGTTTTCTAAGAAGTCTTTCATACTGATGCTGTTCCAAAGTTTAATTTTTATGTCATTGAAGTTTAGTGCTATTATATTGCATACTGTTAACTATTCGACTATTTATTTGTTTTCCTTATGCTGTTCCTTTATAATAAATTCTGACAAAAGTTTTCTTGCTATAAACAACGAATAGAAACTCTTAAGGTAGTTTTTCCCTTTTTTCCATGTTGCTACAGACTTACCTGATATAGTGAGCAGGAGTTCAGGGCTCTGTTCTAAGGTTGCAGTTCCTCCTTCACACAAGAGTTAATAAGACCAGCAGTACTGAGGGGATCTGGTCAGTCAATTTGCTTGGGTGAGGGGACATTGACTCATGAAATTATTCTGTGCAAGATTACAGTTTTTCCCTGCTTCTGTCTCTGCCATTTTGACCATTTTTTCCCTACATCCATACTTCCTTGCTTCCCAAAGCTGAGCAAAGCAGGTTGCAGCATGCTCACAGCCCACCCTGGCAACACAACATTGCCCTATCTGCACACATACATGTTTAATGACTCGTGGTTGCTCACAGCAAATCACCTGAGGGACATGTGCCTGTTTCAGTTCCTCTTTGTGACCACAGATCATGTCTCACATGGAGACAGGTACTAATGGAAAAGAGTAGGTGCAGAGCAGTATACATTTCATCCTATATATACTGGTTTTAATGTATGACAGTGAAGCTTAACATGTATACATGAACTATGTACTTAGTACAAGGCTGGCTTCTCCTGAATTGGCTGCTTTGAGATGTCCAGCAGGCTGCTTTTCTGTGTGACTTTTTGTGCCTTAAGGTGGTTTTATATGGTATTTTTTAATGTCATTAAGAGTGTGTATAAAGTTGTGGAAGTTGAATAGCGTAAGTTATAAACGAGGCATCTCGGGTTCACCCTGTAACAGGGAAAACCTTCCATAGCATTTAACTGCAGGACTGTCAGCCCATCCCACACACTTCACACTGCTCCTGTTCTGCTGTGAGTGTGGGTAAAGCTGAAATGAGGTGTCCTTACCCCACTCTGCAGGAAGGGGCTGTTGCACTCCCTGTTCTGGAGGGGCCCAGTTACTGCTGAAGCAACAGGACTGGGAACACATTGCTAGTTTGTGTGGGAGAGCTGGTTCTCCACAACCCTGTGGGTACTGAGGGCTGTGTGTACACATGCAATCACCTGAGGAAAGCTGCTTGTGTTGGTGGGGAAGGAGCTGGTTGTGGAGAAAGAATCAACAGCTGGGACCTCGTGGGCAGTGCTCTCCAGGCTGGGCACCTGCTGGCTGCTGTGTGGCACTGGGAGCAGGATGTGTTTGCCAGAGGCAGGATGGAAGGGCAGGTGTTCCTACAGAGAGTTGTCATGTCTGTGGTCCTGATGCAAGGCCCACCAACTATCAGTAGGAGGGGCAGGTCCAGCCTTGGGCCTCCCTTGCAGTTGTTGGAATAAACAGCAAACACCTCACTGAAAGCACAGCCCAGTCTCCTCTTGTTGCTACAGTCACCTCTTAAGGAAGAGGCTGTAGATTTTATAGTCACTAAACTAAGAGGTCTACAAAACAGTATTTTCCTTTTTGTCCAAAGCCAAAATTGTATTGTGATTTATCTCTTTTGTCACACTTTTAATTTGTAAGTCCCTAAATACAAGCTCAGCCCAGTTTATGATCTACCAGGTGAACTTGAGAGCTGCTAAGTCACAAATGCCAATAAAACTTCATTGCCCATTCCACTGGTGGTTCTCACAGGGAGTGGGGAGGGAGATGGGCCTTGCACCAAGTTCCTCCATGGCTTAAGATCTCTCTTGGATATTTCAGGTGTTGTTTCTGGAAGAGAGTTCAACATTTTAAAGAAATCGTGCCAGTTCATTGTACTTCTGATAAAGTGTTTACTGCTTCAGGAACTTTACAATAAATGAAATTCTGTTTTCTGAACAGCTGATGGGTCTTTGGTTCTTTATACTTTGGGAAACACATTAAAACATGATCATTCCTCCAGACAGCATTACTGGTAAGAAACTGAATTCCAAGAAGTTCTGGTGCAGGACAGCTGCATGAAATCAGTAGTAAAGCTGATTACTTTCCATTTGCATTAAATTTAGGATTGTTGTTTTAGATGTTGAACAAGTGGGAAAAGACCTGCCTGAGGATGTGAGGTTGGAAAGATGGTGTTTCAATGCCAAGACCTGTGTGCAGTGTAGGACAGCTGTGTATCCAGGACGGGGTGGAGCAGACAGAAATCAGCATTAATGCAGGTTTAACAAACCCTGCTGTAATATCTGCTCCTAAGCAGGGACATTTCATTATCCCCTCCAAAGTGTGCTATGTCCAGAACTGTGTTATTTGCCTGATGTGATTTCCTGAGGGGAAGGTCAGAGCATGAACTATATCCTGGGTGAGACAACCCTTTCCTCCTCTATGGAAAGGCATTTCCTCTTCTAACACTGCTTCATTTCATTAATTGTTCCTCTTATAAGACAGCTGACAACTGCAAAGCTTTGTTAAAGTAAAATATTTCAGTTCTATAAAAATACAGCTTCGAAGCTTTATACAACAGAAAAAAAATTAAGTCCATAGGGGAGTGATAAAAATCTCTCTTAATTAAGAAAAGGTCAGGATTTGTCAAAGTGAAGCAGAGCGTTAGGACCACAACAGTTACTGCAAAATTAGGAGAGGAAAGGGAACTGCTTGAAGGGATTATCTTTTTTCCTGTAAACACAGAGAACTTAATTACACTGAGTCTGCTTGCTTGTGCAATTAGAATCACAGCTGAGCTGGTGGTGCACTGAAATCAGTGTACCCCATCGCTTCAATTAGTTTGTGCTGCAGGTGTACAGACTGAATTACACAGGTGCCTGTTAACTAATGCCCACAGGGAAATCTCTGAGCTGCTGGGCTGTCACCTCACCCTCTGCCACCTTCCAGGAGCACCCTGTGGGATGCAGCTGGGCTGGCTGCTGGATGGATTCCTTGTGGAAAACAGGGGAAAACTATCTCTCGGAAGTTACTGAAAAAAGGTGCCTGCTCCTAAATCCTCTAGGACAGCAAATTAACAGAAACAGCACTAGATTGGTTAAGAAATTACCTTAGTCTAGTATTTTTATACAACTGGTGCTACTTAAAATGACCCAAAGGCATTTGGCCAGGTGTGAGATGTCCCCCAGAATAACACTGTAGCTCCTGGTGTTGCAGGATGGCTTGGGCTTGCCACAGGGAACTGGCAGATTTTCCCAAAAAGCATGCAGGAAAATGATTTTTCTTTGACAAGCAGGAAAGCTGCAGGCAAATGGCAGGAAGCAACTGGATGCATTCTGATTTCTGAATGAGAGATGAACCCACATGAGTTGTGTTCCCTGTGCAATGCAAGACACCTTGAGTGTTGTGTTCAGTTCTGGGCCCCTCAGTTCAGGAAAGACATTGAGGGGTTGGAGCGGGGCCAGACAAAAGCAACGAGGCTGGAGAAGGGACTGGAGCACAAGTGCTGTGGGGAGAGGCTGAGGGAGCTGGGGATGTTTAGCCTGGAGAAGAGGAGGCTCAGAGGTGACCTCAGCACTGTCTGGAACTACCTGAAGGGAAGTTCTGGCCAGGTGGGGGTTGGTCTCTTCTCCCAGGCACTCAGCAATAGGACAAGGGGGCACGATGGGCTCAAGCTCTGCCAGGGGAAATTGAAGTTGGAGAGCAGAAACAAATTCTTTGCAGAGAGAGTGCTCAGGCACTGGAATGGCCTGCCCAGAGAGGGGGTGGATTCCCCATCCCTGGAGGTGTTTAAGGTGAGACTGGACGTGGCACTGAGTGCCATGATCTGGTGATCACAGTGGGGTTGGATCAAGGGTTGGACTTGATGATCTTGGAGGTCTCTTTCAACCCAACTGATTCTGTGATTCTATGATCTGCCCAAGCTGGGAAGGGAACTGAGTGGCCCCTAAGTTGGACAAAACCCTGTTACTCCTTGGATAAACACACCCCAATAGGAATATGTCAACCCACCCAGCCTCTGTGAAGGCAGTGCTTTTGAAACATCTGCCTCTGCACAGACCCTGTGTGGCAGTCAGGCCCAGCTCTAACAGGTGCCAGCACTGTAACAGTTTGCTGAGCAATACTTTTGTTCATAAAATCATAGAATGGATTGGGTTGGAAAAGACCTCCAAGATCATCAAGTCCAACCCTTGGTCCAACTCCAGTCCCTTTACTAGATCATGTGCCATGGCCAATCTCAGTTGAAAAACCTCCAGGGATGGGGAATCCACCCCCTCTCTGGGCAGCCCATTCCAATGCCTGAGCACTCTCTCTGCAAAGAATTTGTTTCTGCTCTCCAACTTCAATTTCCCCTGGTAGAGCTTGAGCCCATCGTGCCCCCTTGTCCTATTGCTGAGTGCCTGGGAGAAGAGACCAACCCCCACCTGGCTAGAACTTCCCTTCAGGTTCTTGCCCTGAACAGTCCCTGGCAGAAGCAATTAAAATCAAACTAGAGAATAAGAGACAAACACACAACCCAGCAAAGGTCATGACAGCGATGGCTGTTTTAACCCCAACAACAACGGGAAAAGGAACTGTGCAAATTTTCAAGCTAACTAAAAAGAAATTATTTAACATACTGAACATGGTTAAGATGGTTAAAGGATTGCAGCACTTGTTTATAAAGCTGAGAGACCTGGAATTGGAGAACAGAATGCTCTGGGCGGATCTTATCAGTGTGGGGGAAGATTAGAGAGAATGGAGCCAGGTTCTTTTCAGTGGTGTCCAGTGGCAGGACAAGAGGCAGTGGGCACACACTGAAACACATGGAAATTTGTTTAAACATATGAAAAAAGTTTTTTACTGACAGAATGGTTGAACACTGGTACAGCTTGTCGAGGGCTCACAGAGTCTCCATCCTTGATGATCCTCAAAACCTTACTGGGCACAGTCCCAGGCAATCTGCTCCAGCTGACCCTGGTGGGAGTGAAACAGCTGGACTAGGTGATCTTCCAAGGCTCCTCCCAACCTTAATTGTTCTGAGGAATCTAGGGTCTTTTATCAAAAGGTGAATATTTTACCAATAAAAATTAAATTAGTGTTTCATGACATAGAACTAAATGTGCTCCAGTGTTCCTTGGAAGAACAGACTGCAAAGGGCTCAGGTCCCCTTTTGAAGTTCTTTGGGCTTTCAACAGCTGCTGGTGGTTTTGAGACCTTTGCTCTCCCTGCTTTCCTGGCATGTTGCAGCTGCCTTGGCTGCTCCTGCTGCACCTGTGTCCTGTCTGGGAGCAGCCTGGGCTGTGCTGTATTTAATGGGAGCCACATGGCCAGGCTAGCTTGGTACTGAGCACTCCATCCTGTTGAACTCTTTTTCCTTTGAATGTGTGTATTCTAAAGGAGTTCAGGCGTGGAGAGGAAGTGACTTCCACAGCCCTTCAAGGTCATGAGGTAAGAAATTCTGTGTTTACTGACTCTGAAGTAACAAAACAAAGGCAGGGATTTGGTTGTGATTTTGCTCTTGTCACACTCTGCCGACTTGCTGCCTTCCAGCTCCACCCTTTGCTTTCTTCCTTCTCCAGCTTTAAAGATTTGATTTAGAGAAGTGTGATATGATGATGGTGCCCATTCTCACAGCTCTGGTGACTCTGTTGGTTGGTTTGGGTGACTGGCAGTGCTTGAAGTTAAAGGGGTGCCCTGTTGGGTCTCCAGGGGAAAGAGAGATGAAACCTCTTTGCAGGCTCTGCTTCCCCCAGGCAAGGCAATGCAATCTCAGGTGTTATTGGGATGGTTTGTGTGGGGAAACCTCTCTTAGGTCTGGAAACACCAGGGCTTGAGTCAAGCCCTGCAGTGGTGTTGCGGGGCAGCAATTTGTGAGGCCAGAGTGGGAATCTGGTGTGTGCCAGCCCTGGGACTGAGGGTAGGGAGCCAGCACTGCCTTGCAGGCTGGGCTGGTTGTGGGCAGCTTTCCTGGGCACTAGCACACCCTGCAGCCACTGCAGGGCCCAGGCTAACTGGGCATGCAGAGTGCCAGGTGTTGTCAGTGCAGACGCAGGGTAGGGCTGTTCTCCACAGCCACAACTTTGGAAATTTATAAGAAATCAAAGCTGCAGCCATGGAAGTGGTTATTGATGGATGGGAAGTGGTTTATTTGGCTTTTTTTTGTCAGCTGTTTGATTCCTCTCCAAACTTCTTCAGTGGCCAAAAGCCAGGGCTGATCAAGTTCTGAGACATTAGGTGGTCAGGAGATCTCCACAAGTCTCAGGTGTTCTTGCTAGGTGGGCTGCAGCAGTGCAAGGCTGATGTTCTCACATCGCAAGATTTGTATTTTGTTCTGGGAATCCAGGAAGAAGTTATTTCAACCTGGGCAATGCTGTCTTTCTTTGATTCATGCTATTCCTCTCCCTGGTGTGCTGGGCTTTCATGTGGTTAGTTCAGGTCTCACAAGAGCTGTTCATCCTGACAGCTCTTTGTGAAATTCAAGCTACAGCACACAGGTATTGTTTCTTTCTAAAATTAGTTGTCCAAGAAGCCTTTGCTGTGGTCCTTTAGTATCTCCTTTTTTTTACTTTGGCATTTGCTGTTCAGGTTTCTCCAAAAAACCACCTTGCCCAGTTTGCTTGATTGTTGTTGAACAAGAAAATGCTCCCTGTTCTTTAAATCATTCTTTGGTCCAGCTTGCCCTTCTCTGTGAAAAGCTTTGCGTTGCCTGTGCCTTTGGTGGGTTTCCAGGATTCTAATTTGAATGAAAAGATGGAGGGGAAGGAAAAGGGAACTGAGTGATACAAGCTCTGGGCTTTGCCTGATGCAGCTTGATTTGAACATCTCTGCTAAGAGGGAATTCAAAACACTCTTCTGTCTGGATGTTCTTAATGGCTCATGTGTTACTTTAAGGTGTGAAGGTAGGACAGTTACTTGTGCCTTTTCAGTGTCTCAGACTCTGCCTTGGTTTGCATGTGCAGTTTTGGGTGGGGGTGGAAAATGGGAGGGGATGGTTTTTTGGGGGTTTGTTTTATGTTTATTCCTCAGCTTACTGTTATGATGGGCAATTTTCTACCCAATGGACAGAACTGTGGCACAATCGAAATCTCCTGCTGTAGTCAGAGTGAACTGTGGCAGTATTTTACTTGTCCTGCCCCTCCTCAGTGTTTTCCTCCCCAAGTAAATGTCCTCTCCTGCACTCATATCAGGCAGTGGCTTCTTCCCAGTGAGCCTCAGCATGAGCAGTGAGTTTTTTCCTGGAGTTCTTAAGCTACAATGAGTAGCCTCAGCTTTCTCATAAGCTTTTTAATGATATCTGTGAGGGTGCAAATCTACCTGATATGGGGAGTGCTGAGCTTCACCTTTGCTGCTTCATTGCTCCTGGTTTAGGTTAACGCCTTGTTGAGAAATGGGTGAAAAGTGAAGCAGGGAAGGAATTGGTTTGAGAAGGTGGGTTGGTCTTCTGGCTATGACAAAGCAGCCCAGCTGTCCTCACTTTGGTCTGCAACTGTAAAACAAAGCTGAGTTTCCTGGCAGTTTGTTTATTTATTTCAAATTCATAACACCAGCACGCACAGCATAACCCGTGACTTCTCTGGAACAGCAAGTCCTTTGCAAGGTGTTTATTTTAGGCTTCCGTTGGAAAAAAAACCAGCAAAACAAAGAAACTACAATTACAACAATGACGAGGTCAATCTTGGAGAGAAAATTGTATTGAGAGCACCCACTTAAGTGAAGCTGTCACTTGTGACGCCGGTACATTCACGGACACAGCAGGATGCGATCGATTAATGGCTCCTTTGGCTCAGTGGGAGGTGGAGAAGCACCTGGCTCTGATTTTTAGCCTTCTTGCACACCAGTGCTTTCCACCGGGGACTGGTACACTGGGATGTTCTGCCCATCCCGCAGCTTCAAGGTGACATCCTGAAGGCACCAGCTGACACAAACCAAAGGAGATTTTTAACTTGTATCTATCGCTTTTAATATAGTAGTAAAGTCCGTGTAGAAACAGCTGACACAGAAAAACAAATCGTTCCACACATTCATTGCTGTTTTAGAATTCTCTCAAGTGTTTTAAAGCTTGGGGTTTGAGTGCCAGCTTCTGAAAGCTGTTCTCCCTAATAGCATAGCACAGCCCAAATTTAAAGGTCTGGGATGCCTGTTCTTATTTGCTGTAACTCAAATAAAATCCTGCCAGCTCCTCTTAGATAGGACATTCTTCCCCCCAACCCGGTGCCTTTTTTCCCCCTCTCCATCCTGCGGGTGCATTCCTTGCTCCGCTCCTCTCCGGCCTTGGAGCCAGACGGTGTTGCTAAGGAATTATCCTGGCTTGGAGGAGTTTGAACACTGTGTGATCACTCAATGTGACTGCTGAAACCCTGACAGGGTACGACAGTGGTTACTCAAAGAAGGAAAATTGCATTTGTTGGAGACTGAGGGGGAGTCTTTTCCTTCCTTTAAGCTCTGCTGCAAACCCACTTCTGAGAGACTGCTCATGCTGCTTTTTCAGCTGGAAAGGACTATTATTTTAGGGTACTAAACCAGGGTTTTTTCCAAAGCTCTGCTTTTGCTGGAGTCACTGCTGAGTACATACAATTAGATAATTAGGCTGCCGCACCTCTTCAGTTAATGGTTCTGCAGCAGGGCTCTGCAACCAGCCCTCTGCTTCCACCCCCGGCCCAGGAGGAGCAGCTTCCTCCTCTGTACCAGGGTTTGAAGGAGGAGCTGCTCCCTCCCCACAGTGTGGCCTGGGCTCTCAGCCCTTCCCTCTGTTCACTCTGGGGCAGAAAAATGTCCTTTTGCATCTTAGCATGGCCAGCAGGCCCAAGGCAGTGACCCTTCCCCTGGACTCTACCTTGGGGAGGCCACACCTTGAGTGTTGTGTTCAGTTCTGGGCCCCTCAGTTCAGGAAAGAGATTGAGGAGCTGGAGCGGGGCCAGAGAAGAGCAACGAGGCTGGAGAAGGGACTGGAGCACAAGTGCTGTGGGGAGAGGCTGAGGGAGCTGGGGGTGTTCAGCCTGGAGAAGAGGAGGCTCAGAGGTGACCTCAGCACTGTCTAGAACTGCCTGAAGGCAAGTTCTGGCCAGGTGGGGGTTGGTCTCTTCTCCCAGGCACTCAGCAATAGGACAAGGGGGCACAGGCTCAAGCTCTGCCAGGGGAAATTGAAGTTGGAGAGCAGAAAAAAATTCTTTGCAGAGAGAGTGCTCAGGAACTGGAATGGGCTGCACAGAGAGGGGGTGGATTCCCCATCCCTGGAGGTTTTTAAAGTGAGTTTGGCCGTGGCACTGAGTGCCATGATCTGGTAAAGGGACTGGAGTTGGACCAAGGGTTGAACTTGATGATTTCAGAGGTCTTTTCCAACCCAATCCATTCTATGATCACTGGTGCCCTGGCTGCCCTTGCCTTTGGACACCCTCCCACCCCACTCCACTGCCTGAGCCTGAGTGAATGCCTCTTCCTCCTGGTCCAAAAGAGCTCAGGGACTCCAAGTTTCCCCTTTCTTTCAGTTGACTTCTCCTTTATAAACAAATAAACCACTCTGGACAGATTGCACACTCAGAGCCAGTTCTGTGGTTTAGGAGCTTCAACTCCCCCTGCACAGAGCACTCAGCTCCTGCTGTCCTGTGGCTTTGTCCATATGGGTCTGGCTGCCTCCCCAGCCTCCACTGGAAAAGCACAAAGCTGTGGAGTCCCAGCAGGATGGGCTGCTCACATGTGTGTTGTTCCCACCCACTGCACTGCAGGGTGCAAGGACACCAAGCCCTGCCTTAGCCCCACCTGAAGCTGCACACAGGTTGAGTCTGACAGATTACCTGCCACAAATCCTTTTACAAGAAAATGTGGCTCCGTTTTTTAGGTATTTTGTTTGGTTGGTTGTGGTATTTTAATCTTAAGTTTGTAGAAATGCATGGAGAGCTCACTTGGAAACAAAACTCTGAGATATGTGTGCACTAATGTAGGTTCAACATCTCTTGCAATGTTCAGTTATACTCACAGGAACTGTGAACAGGGAATAACAGGGAATTGGTGTTTCCCTATGTCTGTAAGGGGCTAAGGAGCAGTGAGGAACTCAGAGCTCAGCACCAGGGAAGTGATCTGTGCAAGAAAGTTGGCTGGGGACCTCTGGGGCTCTCTCTGGTCACCAGGGAGGAGGCCAGGCCTGGTACTGAGTTTCTCAAGTCCCAGCCTAGTGCCTTCCTTGCGTCATTTTATACCTTACTTCCTGTACTTACTCAGAGGAGAAATCCTGTAAGTCATGCACATCTTATTATGAAAAGAAAATATTACCATATGGCTGGTGGCAGCTGAGTACAAGTTTTGTAGCTTTTGGTTTCTACACAGAGCTAACAGAAGTACCTAATGAGATTTGCATCTAATAAAACTTACTCTTTTGCAGTGGAAGAGGGACTTTGAATTCACATAGCAATTCTTTGACCAGTTCTAGAAACCAGTTCACCCTTTGACAAAGGAGGTTTTTCAGGCTCCAGTTCTACAAAACTGTCAAGTCACTTATATTCAATATGGAATCACAACATCCTTCTACTATAGTATTATCTCTTCTAGAACTTTTTTTTAACCATAAGGACCTTATTTATGAAAAAAAACCAAAAACCTGCATTTTTAGCTTATCCGGCACAACTCCAGCATAATGTGTGATTCCCCTGCTCCAGGAATAGAGTTAGTTAGGGCTGCTCTGGGGCTGGAGTCTGGTCAGTTGGGGCTGGAGTCTGGTCAGTTGGGGCTGGAGTCTGGTCAGTTGGGGCTGGAGTCTGGTCAGTTGGGGCTGCTCCAGGGCTGGAGTTAGGACTGCTGTTCAAGAGTCTCTGTACCTCTGTGGGGAGGAGGGTGGGAGGGGACAATGCCTTGCTTTGGCTCACTGTATCTGTATGTGTATTTGTGTGTGTATCAAGATACAGTTTGCAGCACACACTTAGCACAAATGAATGGCTTGCATTGCTCTTCTGTTGGCACTCAGGTTAATTCAATATATTTCTCAACTAATTTACATTTTTGCCATAATGATGGTAATGACCTTTCACAAGCCCTTCAGATGGGAGTTTCTTCTTGCTCTGTGTGTCTGATCCCTCCCCACGGGTGACTAAAGCAAATATCCTGCCCTGCTCTCTTCTCCTCCCACTCCTCTCCCTGTCTCAATTCCCTCCCCTTTCTCACCACTGCCGGGCGTGGTCCATCTCCGAGCTAATGCAGAGGTATCCTGACGACTTTGTCCCAGACACTGGTAACTTTATCTGCAAATGCAACAGCAAAAATGACATTTACTCCTTCTGCAGTCAAAGACCTAACACCTTTTTACCTTAAACTCCCGTTACTTTCTTCACTGTATTTTAGAGTTTGCCTAAGCTATTCTAACAGCAAACACGTGTGTGGCTACAGGAGTGTGTCTGTTCTGCTGTGCATTAATATCTCTCTGCTGGAACAATGTACTGTGCTACAGCTGCAACCCCCAGGGAAAACCACTTCTCTCTGAAATAATTATGAGCAAACACCTTTCCTTACCAGAATGCTTGGTCATCCAGGGGTGACCTGCACTGTTAGAGCTTCTCATAACCATAACAAGCTGAGATCCTCTGCAGATCAGGCCCTTAACACACACCGAGGCAATGAGATGTTTAGTGGTTATTTTATCTTTTTTCTGGTGTCACAAATTCAGTCAGTTGTTTACCAAAGAAAGCTGGAGCTGCAGTGGTGACTGTGGCCAGTTGCACTTGGTCTAATGTCTGAATAAAAGAAATATGTTTCAGGTGTAGCATTTGCTGGTGGTGTTACAACCATAAAGAGAAAATGCCAGCTGTTCTCCAACAGACCCAGGAGCTGGGAATGTTGTGGAGTCAGTAAATTGCCTTATGATATAATGATGATTAACCAGTTTATTTCATGAGAACAGGAATACTTAGGAGCATGAAAAAGTGGAGAAGAAAGTTGGTGGTTTGTGTCTTGGGTGAGGCTGGTAGAAGGCAGGGTTTGGCTTCACCCTGAGTCACCCCAGAGACCAGCATTCTTGAGCAGTGACATAGGAAAACACCAGTGGGAAAGGTTCTTCCTTTCAGTCAGCATAAGGGATTGTGTGGAGGTTTGCACATTTTTTACCTTAGATATGTTTCCTGGTAGAATCTATAAAACCTGGGAAACATTTTGGCATAGGGTATCATGTGAGCACAGCCTGGCTGGAGTGAAATGGAAAGGAATTTTATGTGAGTTGGTTAAAGGTTGTTGTACTTTGTTTGTTTTTTTTTTTATCTTGTCTTGATAGTCCCTCTCCTTCATTGTACCATCTGACCCACTCCTTAATGCCCTTGCTTGGTCCCCAGAATTCAGAACTACTCAACAGGAAGATCAGAATTATTCCAATATGATGAGTCACCCCAGTGAAGGACCTGCAGAGTCAATAGGGCCATTTTGTGCCACCAACAAAACAAGGGAAGGGCAGCCAGTCCTAGATCAAGGGGTAAAAGCTGATGGAAAGTCCTCTTTGGGTAGCAATGCCAAGTGGAGGTGGACTTGTATTTCCAAGGTTTGCTTGGGCCCAGCCCTGGGCTGACAGAAGGCAGTCTTGTGCAACACTTCAGCACCCAGTGCAACATTTTCCAGTCCCTGCATAACCCACCCACTCACTCCCAGGCTGGGCAGCTGTTCTCCATGACACAAACTTCCAGGTGCCTTTAAAAACCACACCACTTGTGCTGTACCACAGCATAGAGCCTAAGTGGCTGTAAAACTATTCCAACCAAAGCTTTAAAAACCAGCATGGGACGTATCTGGAGGTGGGGAAGGGAGGCAGGTGCTGTTTTAAAGCTGGATCTGAAAATGACTTTGTGGCTTACAGTGGCAGGAGGGTGATCAGCTGGTTTGAGAGGTCCCTTGGCATTCTGTGATGTGCCCATACAGCACAACACAAATGAGCTGCTCTTGCTGTCTGTAGTCCAGCAGATTTATGCTCTGGAAATCCATTCCTCTTCCAAATCAACGGCTCTCCCATCCTACTGCCTTCCAGTGTCCTTCAGATGACTTGTGAGCTGCTGCTCAGGTCACCCAATCCCCTGGCTGATCTCTTGTCCCCTGGCAGGCTGGGAAGCCCCTGTGTGGCACCCCCTGCCCAGCATTACCTCTGCCCTCTCTGTGTCCACACGATTGCTCCCATCTGTCAGTCGGATGTTGTGCACCTTCAGAGGGGGAGCCCCCAGGGCTTCCAGGGCAGCAGGGTGGCTGTTCAGCTGCTCCAAAGCTTGCTGGTAGTACTGGGTCCTGGCAAAGCTTTCTAGGTGAGAGAAACAGGGTAATGAGGAGACTGTTCACTTAATTTTTTTTTTTTTTAGCTTATGTTTTGGGTTTTTCTCCAGACTACCACACCCTCCTTGCAACCCAGTCCAAAACTATTAATTAAGAGAAATTTGGCTAAAAGGGGAAACACACCCTTACATCAGAGAAGCAAATGTTATTCAGCTCATTTAAGTGAAGAGGGCTCTAAACATAGCCTGTTCCATACTGATATACAGTTCAGCTTTTGGCTGTGTCTCCCCACTTTTCATGTGTTTGTGGGTTATCTAAAAGGAATAAAATAGAGGGGGAGGGGGGGAAAGGCACAAGAATGAATATCTGAAATATTTCAATGGTAATTCAACTTACTGGTTTTTTTTAATAGGATGTACATAAAATACTTTAAGAATGGAGAATATTTTGCAGACATTGATGTGAGACAGGAACAGCTGCTGCTGTGGAACTCTTGCTGTGGTCTTGACACAACTTTCCAAGTGGCAGCCATGAAGCTATGACTCTGCTGACAGATGCATTAAAAGGGAGGCACAAAGAAGCACCACAAGAGTAGTTACTGATCAAGCAGCCACGGCAGCACAGTAGATGATGCTGCACAGTTGGCATATGGAGGCCAGTTGTGGTAAACTGCTATTTATCAATATCTGGGTGCTGTGTATAGCTGTGAAATACTGTACTGGAGTGGCCAGTGCACAGTGCAGAACTGAGAGGCTGGAAACATGCTGACCCTCCTTATGGAGGCAGAGATTTGCTTGTTAACAGGTTTAAGGCTTACTTGCTGGGATTTTTAGGTGTATTTCACACCAGTGTAATTTCACTCCCTTGACATCAAGAATGGCAGAGTTAAGCCAGGAGTGTGCATTTGTGAAAATCCTACTCTGGCAGCTTTGCCCTTGCCTTTCAAAGAGTCTAGAACAAGGTGTAAGGTTTGTTTCCTAGTCTCCTGCCTGTCAGTATTAATCTTGGAGCATGAGGCGGAAGGATGCTGTGCCCTCTCCCTAATTAGGGGCATCCCCTGTGAGCAGTCAGCATCCAGTTGGCATAGAAACAGCTTTGCCAGGCTGCAGCCTGAGCTGGTTCTCCCCTGGACCATCCTCAGAAGCTCCAGCCAAAGGACTTGCAGCATGCCAGCCCTTTAGTGCCTACAGGCCATGGCAAACAGCCATGTTAACAGACCATGTTAAAAATACGCTGTGTCCATCCTGCAGCTTGGAGAGGAAATGGGTTCCAGTTTCCTGGTGCTCCTTCTCAGCTGTGCCTTGTTAGCACCTCATGCATTAGACATAAAATAGCACACACCTTTTGGCAGGAAAGCTGAAGGGATGCTGGGGTAGGCTGAGCAGGATGCTTCCATGAGAGGGGTGTGGAGGTGATGGGAGTGAGTAGAAACAGGATTACCTGAGTGTTTGCACAAGCTTGCACAGAGACCACATGCTCACAAACTTCCCTTCAGCCCAAAGGAAGGGAAGCAACCCTCCCTCCCTGCTGCCACCTCTGTGGAAGCCGCTTGCTCCTCACAGATCCAAGCATGGAGCAAGTCCAGAGAAGAGCAACAAGGCTGGTGAAGGGACTGGAGCACAAGTGCTGTGGGGAGAGGCTGAGGGAGCTGGGGGTGTTTAGCCTGGAGAAGAGGAGGCTCAGGGGAGACCTTATCACTCTCTACAACTACTTGAAAGGATGTTCTAGCCAGGTGGGGGTTGGTCTCTTCTCCCAGGCAACCAACAGTAGGACAAGAGGGCAGGGGCTCAAGCTCTGCCAGGGGAGGTTTAGGTTGGATACAGGAAGAAATTCTTTACAGAGAGAGTGCTCAGGCATTGGAATGGCCTGCCCAGGGAGGTGGTGGATTCTATGACCCTGAGGTGTTTAAGATGAGCATGGATGTGGCACTGAGTGCCATGATCTGGTAATCAAAGTGGGGTTGGATTAAGGTTTAGACTTGATGATCTCAGAGGTCTCTTCCAACACAACTGATTCTGTGGTCCAGTTCAGTGCACTGTGCAGAAGAAACTGGGATAGCCCTGGGCGTGGGCCAAGAAAGGAAGGTTCTCAGTGTGGCTTCTGTGTCAGCTAGAGGAAGACACACTGGGCAGCAGAAAGTATCTTAGCAGCAGCCTGGATGGCTTGGCACTGAGTTATCAGGCAGCTACTCGGTGGCCACCGAGGTTGCAGCAGAGGCAGAATTAGCCATGGTGTTGTGCCACTTGATTGCACAGCTAAGTGATGTGGGGAATGAGCCATCTTGACCTGCGTGTAGTACAGGGGGTGACTTCTCCATGAGACTCCTAGATAACACTGCTGAAGCTGAAAATTAAAAGATGTTAATGTCCTTGTTAAAGCCAGATTCAGAATTTTAAAGCATAAGGATCATATTTCTGTCATGTGCTCCAGAGCTTGAGGGCATGAGCTGCCTAAAATGAAATCCTGCTTTCCAGCCTTGTCTGATTTGTTATTAATATGTGTAAAATGAAGGGGAGGTTTCAGAGCTTATCTGAAGGCTTGAGAAACAGGCTCAGCTACACTTTTCTGGCAGCATCCTGTGATATAAGGGGAGGTGAAAAGCAATAGCCTTTGATAGCACCAGCAAGGGGAAGGCAGAGGGCCAAGAGGCCTTTAGCAGCCCCTGCAGAGAGGCAAAGCCTGTTTCTGCTGATGCTAAATATCTAGAAGCTGTTTTAAAAAAGGGAAATATCTATCATTTGGACTAAGAATTTGGATTCTTGGCCAAAGAGAGATGTCTCTAAACAGCAACATCACCTGTCTAGCTCTACTCTCCTTGCCCTGGTCTTCTCAGTGCTGACTGCTCTTATCTGTCCCTCATTCAGGAGAAACTAATGATGCCTTAGCAATTCACAGATGCATTGTGTTTAAGGAGTAGGACCATGCTGAGATTTACAGATAAAACTGCTAGACAGTAATACCTTTTTGAAGATGGCCCTCTTTCACTGCCCAGTTATAAAATCTCAGTTAAGAAATGAAACCTGTATTACTGCCTGAGCTTTCATATGGCCTTTCCACTCAGGAAACAATCACAGACTATTCTGAGTTGGAAGGGACCCACAAGGATCATCGAGTCCAACTCTTGAATCAATGGCCCACACAGCAGATTGAACCCATGATCTTGGCATTATTACAACCAAGTTTTAAACCCCCCAAAACGAGACTTTCTTCTGACTCCAACAGCCTGCTCTCTATGCAATATCCACCTCTGGAAACACAGGCAGCAGCACTTGGGAGAGCCAAAGCCCTGGGGACAAACAGAGCCCACAGGCTCAGCCACACTTCCCTTAACTTCATCTGCTTTTCATGTCTTGCATGCTGCTGTTTTTCCCCACTGCACAAAAGCCAGTGAAAGGGGTAGAGGACAAATAGGTTGCCAACAGCACCAAGACTTACTTTGCATAAGGTTATACATCACGATGCATCCCCCACCACTGAACAGTCCCATGAAAACAGCCATTTGCTGCAGTTTTTTTAGAGAAGCTGGCATTTTTCCTCCCTGAAAAGAAAAAGGAAGACATTTATTGTAAAAGAGGAAAGCCAAAGGGTTACTTCTCCCCCTCCTCCTCTTTTCCTTAAAGCCCTTTCCACTGAATGCAAGAGCAGTGCAAAGGCACTGGGTTCTTGCTGGGGCCCCACCGTGTGCCCAGGAGGAAAAGGCTGGGGAGAACAGAGGGAACGGGGAGCCCAGCTGGATTCAATGTGTTTGTTCAACTTCTTTCAGATGCCACCACTTCGCTAATTGCCGAGAGGGCGATGACCCCCCGGTGTGCCTGGGTGCCCGTACACTGTGAGCATTCAGGCTCTGGGGCTCCTTTCTCTCGAGTAAACCCTCTGAAGTAAACACAGGGATGGATTTGGCCCGGGGTGGTGAGGGACAGAGCCAAGCCAGTGCTGTGCCAGCGAAGATAATGGAGCTGGGGTGTGTGTATTCTGCTGGGCCATTTTTTTCCCAAGCTGTGGATAAATAGGAAGGCTCTTGCAAGCTATTTTTCTTCCTTCCTGCACCCCCCACCCCCACCCCCAGCCCAGACTTGCCCTGTTAATGAGTCACAATTTTGGCATTTGAATGTATGACCCAGCAGAATAAGAAACACCTCTGAGAAAGTCAACCTACTGAACACTTCCACAGTTGAGGTAAAGGGGGGACTGTGTGGCCTGCAGAGCCTGAGCCAATGCTCCTGCCCACAGCAGGTTAGTGGGAGTCAGGCAGAGTTGTCATCATGTTGCTTCAGGCTGTGGCACGATGGGACTCGAACAAGCAACTGAGTATCAGCTTGTGCTCCTGATTCTCTTGCAGCTGGGATGGGAGGGAGGAATGGTTTTGACAACTTAAAAAAACCCACATTAGTAAAATGCTGCTTTTTTCAATAGGCATGTAGAAAAAATGAGTCACTGGGGGAGCTGTTTAGAATCATAGAATCAATTGGGTTGGAAAAGACCTCCCAGATCATCAAGTCCAATCCTTGGTCCAACTCCAGTCCCTTTACCAGATCATGGCACTCAGTGCCACAGCCAGTCTCATCTTCAAAACCTCCAGGGATGGGGAATCCACCCCCTCTGGGCAGCCCATTCCAATGCCTGAGCACTCTCTGCAAAGAATTTTTTTCTGCTCTCCAACTTCAATTTCCCCTGGCAGAGCTTGAGCCCGTGCCCCCTTGTCCTATTGCTGAGTGCCTGGGAGAAGAGAATGGGATTTCTAATCCCAAATACTTGTCACACGATGGTGTGACTAAAGTGTTACACTCAGTGAGAGGTGGTTAATAAACGAAGGCCCAAACCAGCCATAGCAACATGACCTGGGTAAGGCTGTTTGAGTCCTGCTGTGAAAACTACCTCTAGCATCCCTCAGGCATGTGTTAGTCAGGTATGGTTCAGTTGACAACCACAGTTTAGAGAGGGTGGAGAGGCAAACATCAGGACTTCTTGCATCGTGGCTGGGTCAGGGTGACACAGGCAGCCTCCCTCTGCTTGCCACCCTGCTGGCATGTCCACGTGCTGTCCTTGATGCTCCAGCCTAAGGGAAACTGAGTGCAACACATGTATAAATTTCATCTACTGCCCTGTCGGCACTAGTATTTAACTATAAAGCCTGCTATTCCTCAGGTCAATGCTTTCCTTGTTAACTAGTTCCCTTGACTTTTAAGAATTCTTACCAACTTAAGTTTACTGTTTAATTTACTTCAGATTTGTGGATGGCGAGTAGTGGTAGTGACCCAGAGAGACATGTGGGTGTTACATCTATTTTATGCCCCAAATTGCACCATTGGTACAGCCCTCTACCTCCTGATCTGTTTCTCTGTCAGGTTTTCTTCTTAGCTTCCCCCAGGAAGTTGAGGGGCATGAGAAGTTACAGCAGAGGAAATGTAAGTGTGGTTTTACAGAGAAACAACAGTAGTCATTTCACAAGGCCAGAGAGAGATTTCTGCTTGTATGCTTGTGCTTGCAACTTTCCTTAAATCCCTGCAGAATCTGATTAGTAACCAAGTTTCTTCTAAGATTCATCTGGTCAGGAGAAGGCTCTGACACCAACTCCACATAACAGGGATGGGGGGGGGAAAAAAACCTCGTGGTAAGTCTGGAGGGAGGATCAGATAGAACAGGTTGTGACCTGCGGCATTTGTTTTTGTCCCTTCCAAAGTTGTGGCCAGGCAAAATTTGCTTTTTGTGATGAAACTCGGAGTAATTGAATGCAAATGTCTGGGGGTGGTGGTGCTGCTGGCAGATTGCTGAGTAAGAGTGGGAAGACATGGAGCTCTTGCACCAGCGAGGAGGTTTTGACTGAGGCTCGGGGGACCTGCCTGGTAAACAGCGGAAATTTGAGGCTCTGCAACTCGCTGTCAGTGGGTTTGAGGTTAGTCGGGTCTCACGGTCTGCTCGCACCCAGACTGGGGGCAGGGATGGAAAGGAAGGGGAGTCTCGTGCTCACACACAGTCCCACAGCACCTCTGCCCCCATCTGAGGAATGGTGATCCTGTGGAGCACCTGGCCTGGCTGCTCCTGATGTGCTGCCCCTGCCCACAGACATTGTCTGGTGCTGGCCCTGGTGAGGCAGAAATGTGGAGGACTGAGGTGTGCCCAAGGTCCTCGCTGTGGTAACAGGGGGAACATCCCCATTGCTTGTTTTTGGTCACAGTGGGAAGCCCCTGGGCTGGACCATCCCATCCCCTGGGCAGACCTTGATGCTCTCCTCCCATTTGTTTCTCTGCTGTTTTCCCAAGCCAGTCCTATGACAGCAAAGTATGGGAAGAGGTTCAGAGCTCTGTGTTTTAACAAGCCCCTCAAGACTTTGCAAACCTTTGCATTGATCCCGCTATTCCCTGTCACTTTTCAAAACCAAGGACAGAAATGTCCTGGGAGCCCAGTGCTCCCCTCACAGGGGGGCTGCTGCTTCTCTTCTCTGCCATCCTGGTCCCTTGTGGAATGGATGCTTGGACATTGCATCCTTGAGTGCCCTTTAGCAGGCAGAATGGTGACAGTGGAGATACTAATGGTGTCAGCTTGTGGAAGACCAAAGGGTAGTAAGGATCTGTTGTCTGCAAAGACTCGCCACTGGGATTTCTGTCCTATGGCCAGCTGTGTTTGCTGCTCTGCTGAAGTGCCATGGAGCTGGTTTGCTGGGGAAGGGAAGCAAGGACATGCCTCCTGTCCTGAGCCTTTCTCAAAATTGCTTGCAGCTTGCAAAGTGTAGAGGCTCCCAAAGGGAAGGATTAAATCCCCTCAACTTCATTCACCACAAAGTGAGTAACTGTAGGACAAAGCATTTGGGAGCATCTTATAGATACAAGAGGCAACTGCCTCCTAAGGAGGGAAGCTCACGTTGCTATCTGTGATGGAGATCTCCCCTCAGAACCTGTTATACCACTAAAAAGTATGCAAGTCAATGAGAGGAAAAAGATGTCTTCACAACCAGTAATTAGAAGAGCAGGGTTTCCAAGCTACCTTGTTCTGCAGACACCTTTTCCTCCCCGTTATTTGCAGTGGTGAGAAAGATTAACTGGAGATCAGCACACACAAAAACATTGAACTTACAGCTACCAAAAGAAGAGAAAATCATTATAAGTAGTAGTCTCCAAAAATAACTGTTAAAGAGCAGAGCATCCTAGTAACATAAGGTTCACTTTCTGCCCTGAAAATAGCAAGATACAAAGGAGAAGGTAGTATTGAGGATTGATGCTGAAGCTAAGCAGGACTCAGGCAGTTAACAAGATTTAACAAACCCAGAGAGGTGGAAGACTCCCAGGGTCACATGTGAAATGGTGGCTTACTGCAACAATAGTCTGTTTTTAATTAGACTTTGTTTTCTCCACAGAGGAGCTTCTAAAAATAGGCTGGGCTGAAGAGAGTCTCCCTTATTTTGGCAAATTCAGATTTTCTCTTTGGTCTCTGAAATTTGGGTGGCAGAGGTTAGTCCAGGCACCTCCACCACAGGCAGGTAAGGGAATTTTCACCAAGCCTCAGACATGGATTTTATTTTCCTCCGAACTGAGCAAAGGAGTTAGGGCTGCAGGTTCTATGGGGGAGGCATTTTCTCCTCCTTCTCCTTGTCCTTCCCCTGGAGAGAGGATGATGACCCTCCCCAAGCTCCACCAGCACCTCCAGCTTCTGGGTCACATCACAGACCAAAGAGTAAGAAAAAAAAAAGACAGAAGCAATTGATGTGTGCTAACTCGGTGTGATCACTGCTGGTTAACTCAACCTGGGCCAGTTCCTCCCCACCTGGCCCAGACAATGCAGTGCCCAGGCAACCAAGGCAAGCAGCTGGCAGCCTTTAAACCCCCTTAAACCTTGAGGTGTTCACCTGACACACTAAATACAGGCGGTAAAAGACTACTTTTAAATCAAATGAAAATTTATCAATGGACCTGAGCACGTAACTTCAAAGCTGGAGCTGCTGCCTGACCCTTCTGCAGTGAAACCTTCCATTGGGTGGTGGGATTTGAATTGGCCCCAGGTCCAGTTTTTCTGCAAGCCACCCAGGAAGTCACAGGAGATGAGAGGAATGTCAGGCAAACCACACACAAGCACACGCTTGTATTTCACATTCTTGCTTTCCTGCCCATTCATTGATCTTGTAAGATCCATAAGACACCTGGGTGCAAGCCAATTTCTATACTAATAACATGCCAAGAGAACATTTTAGAGGCAGCTTCTTGCCACTCACTGTCTACAAAATACCTTCATCATTGGTACTGTCACCAAAACCAGGACAGTACAGCAGAAGTGTTTTGACAGGGTTTCAGCATACTGTTTTCCTCTTTTTTTTCACAGAAATAGTCTCAACATCCTATTTACCTCATTTCTGAGAAGTAGCAGCACAAATATTGCCCCCTGCCAGCATGTTAAGAAACACCAAAGACTTTGTGTGTATGAATCGCCTTCACCAAAACCTCAGAAACTTGCAGGGAAGAAGTTTTTTTTAATTCCCAGTCAAATCCAAAGTAGGAGTAATATTTTCTTTTTTCTTTTTCCCTTTCCCCTCCCTACCCCCTTCCTCAGTGCTGCTTCTTTAGATGTGCTGAAGATGCATATTTTGGCATTTAGGGAGGTAAAACCCCCTTTTAGCCAGCTTTGAAATGGTCCCTTCTGGGGGCTTTTGTGGATCAGTTCCTAGAAAAGTGTAGCTTACCCTGCTGTAAATGCTTTGAAAGAACCACTCTACACATGAGAAAAACTACTGTCAAGTCAAAAAACAGAGTGGAATGTATTTTCTCCCAGGCACTCAGCAACAGGACAAGGGGGCACGGGCTCAAGCTCTGCCAAGGGAAATTGAAGTTGGACATCAGAAAAAATTCTTTGCAGAGAGAGTGCTCAGGCATTGGAATGGGCTGCCCAGAGAGGGGGTGGATTCCCCATCCCTGGAGGTTTTGAAACTGAGATTGGCCGTGGCACTGAGTGCCATGATCTGGTAAAGGGACTGGAGTTGGACCAAGGGTTGGACTTGATGATCTTTGAGGTCTTTTCCAATCCAATCCATTCTATGATTCTGCCTTTGCTGCTAGCTAATTAATAAGGAAAGAGAGAGCATCAATAAAGTGATTAAGGACTCTAAATCTCATTCTTGAGTTGAACCACTTCTCCTGGGGCACATGCTACAAAGCAGGTGGCCTCCTGAGCTAGTACAAAGCCTGCCTGGTGCCCTCAGATATCTCAGTTTCATTTCATTTTTCTCCTCTCTTGAGCACTCTTATTTTCATGTTTCTGTGCTGCTTATAGAACAACATTTCCATTCTGCTGTCAGACTACTTCCCTTTGTGTTCTTAAGCAACATGGGCTCACCTGTGCTGCATTTCTCTTCCTCCTGCCCACCCACCTTCACCCCTCTGTGTGCCCTCTTGCCCTGCAGATTATTGCACCACCACCCCCAGTGCAGAGCAGGCAGGAGCAGCGAGGCCACCATTCCCATTGTCCAAGGAGCCTCCTCCTGCTGTCCCTCAATTTATCCCTCTGTGAAGTGGGGATTCCCTCTGCCTTCCTAACTGCAGGTTACGAGGGCAGGTGCCAAAACCCTTTATTGGTTCTCTAAGGTGGAAAGATGCCACAGCCCAGTCTGTTCAGCCTTTCTGAGGGCCATGCCCATGTGCCAGGCAGATCACCAATCTGCTCCAGATCACCCTACAAGACATCTCGAGCTGTCCCTACTTTGTACTGAAACACAAGGGATATCACAGAAACAAGGCATGACTAGGGCATGTTATTAGAGAATCAGGATAATTAGAGCTCCAGTGTGACCCATTTCTGCTGCTATTGGAGGATGTCATTAACATCCCTAATTGTGTGTTTCTGTAATTGGACACCATAGAGGGGGAAAGAAGGTGTGAATATTCACCTTTAGTATTTTAGAGGAGACACTGCAAAGGATTTAAGAGTAAGAATTCGTAAGTAGGGTAAATGGAAAAGTAGGGTAAATGGAAAAGTTGCATCCAAAGTGCAGGAAGAAAAGATCAGTGGTGTTTATGGTTTTAACAGCGAGGGGTTCACCTGAGAAAGCTCTGGGACAGCTTCTTGGCTTCCTTGCTGCTGGGAGTGAGGTCATGAGTGCTGATACCCGAGGTTCCAGAGCCCTGCTCTGTGCTGGACCCACACCAAGTGTCACAGCCCAGCTCCCAAACCAGCACATTAAAACAAAAGAAGCACATAGAGGAATAGCAAATATAGCCCTTTGACTGTCCCGTGCTGCCAGGAGGAGAAAGAACAGCACTCTGTGCTTGGCAGAAAGGGACTGTAAAGCCAGGGAGGTTTCTGCAGTGTGGTGTGTGTTTTCTGTGTGTAGTTTCCTAGAATGGGTTCACTGAACCTTCAAGGTACGGGAGCAGTGAAGAGTACAAAACAATTTCTCATGGAAAAACCAAAGAGTTTGCAATGCTTTCTATGAAGGGGTAACTACTCAGCCTTCTTGGCAGCTTGTGGGTATTTATCTATGTCCAATACATTCACTATGCCAAAGACACTGATAAAATCTCAAAGCAAAAACCAATAACCAGCTAGCTTTAAGTCAGCTTACTAAATCCTGAGACGTGGGAAAAAAATCCAGAAACACAGGGAGTCTGTGATAACTTTCTTGGCTCACAGGTCACACTTTACCTTGTGAAGAGAAAATGGTCACAAACATTCAGAGAAGCACTGCAGATATCGTTGGGCTAGGAACTGTATGTGGTCATGTTAAAAGTTAGGACCAGCCTGGAAGTTTGCAGTCTCTAATTCCAGTCCTGGTAAGGTTTATGTCTGTAGTCTTGCTAACTTCAATAATACGATGCACATGCAGGGAGTAGGCAGTGACCTAAAGGAGCTGAATGCCAGGGGAGGCAGTCACAGGGGAAAAATGTTTAAATCAGGAACACAGTGTAAATCATAAGATGTTTGCTCCCTTGTAATGTTTCTGCTTCCAGAAATGAGGGGGTAAAACATGTGAACTGTTCTGCTATGATCAGCATGGAGCCTGATTCACAAAGCTTTTGAAGTATCAGCAGAGCCATGAAAGTTTGCAGCCCTATGGCCAAAAACCTGGCTGGTCTTGTGCCTTTTATTATATCATATTATAGCAGTACATACTTTTGGCACTTCACAAACACCTTGCTCTTATCCATAACTTCCTATTGAAAACCAAAACTAAAGAAATGCTACACTAATTTCCCCCCAGATCCTCAGGTGTGGTAAGTTTATTTCAAGTGTCCCTCTTTATACCCTCTCAGAAGGGCCCCTCCTTCAGAAAAAGGACCCTACTCTTCTTCTGAAAGTCAAGTCCCTTTTAAATGTATCAGATCAACACTGAAAGCCTCAGGCTTTGAGGAAAACTAATTACTTTCCAACATCTTGGACATCTGGATCACTTCCAGAAGTTGCTCCTTGCCCATATGAGCAGAACTGGTTCACTATCAGCTAAATCTGTTAACACAAATTAGGATCTGGGGAAAAACTGACCTCAAAGACTTGTGACTCTTTAATAAGCATTAAGGACCAAAAACCAGCACAAGACCAACAGGGATTCTGACCTAGAAACATTCTATTTTCAGAAAGACAAAAAGGGGGAAAAAAAGTTATTATGGGAACCACCAAAAATAAAGAAAATAAGTTTGCACAGTACTTGAAGGTTTCTATTCAGATAAATCCAGCTTAAGTTTTGCACAGACAGAGGGTGTGAAAGGCCCAAGGAAGTGATGGAATCTGCCACGCTTCACGTGCAGCAGCTGGAGTCAGACCTGTGACTTGATCTGAGCAGTAGCTACTGATTTATCCACCCATCCTTGGGAAAAGATATGTTGGATGCTCACAAGACAGTTGCATGTGAATCAGACTCCCTGCCAAAAATGAGTCAGGGCAAGAGGAATTCCAGGAAACAGCTGATTTACAATCCATATTTTCCTCCTCAGAATACATGTGGGAAAAGATATGGAGAGGCTGAGGGAGCTGGGGGTGTTTAGCCTGGAGAAGAGGAGGCTCAGAGGTGACCTCAGCACTGTCTGGAACTGCCTGAAGGGAAGTTCTGGCCAGGTGGGGGTTGGTCTCTTCTCCCAGGCACTCAGCAATAGGACAAGGGGACACAGGCTCAAGCTCTGCCAGGGGAAATTTGAGTATGAGAAAAAAGTTCTTTCCAGAGAGTAATCAGGCATTGGAATGGGCTGCCCAGAGAGGGGGTGGATTCCCCATCCCTGGAGGTTTTTAAAGTGAGATTGGCTGTGGCACTGAGTGCCGTGATCTGGTAAAGGGACTGGAGTTGGACCAAGGGTTGGACTTGATGATCTGGGAGGTCTTTTCCAACCCAATCCATTCTATGATTCTATATGAGAAGAAAAAATATCTGTTTAATGCTTTAAATATTACTCACTAAACCTTTGGTCCTTGCATAGCTCCTGTTAGGGAACTCAGGTTTGTTTTATTCCTTTTGCAGAAAAACATGGAACAACTTCACAGGAAGCCTGTGACAGGTCAGACGTTTGGTTCTAAGAGACGTGGGCAGTGTCCCTGCCCAGAAACCATGCCCCCTTTTAGGCTAAAACATGCCAGCCTGGGCAGATTCAGCACAATTCCAGGGCTGTTTCCTACAATAAATCTAGCTTTAGGAACATGGGGACAAGCGTTGCCTATGGAGCTACAGCATATGGCTTTGTCCAACAAGGTGTGACAGCCCAAGAGCAGGACAAGAGCACAGACCACACCTCTATGTACTGCTGATGGGTAAGATTGTTCAAAACATTGTGTGCTTTGTGTGTGCTCAAGAGGCAATACTTTTACAGGATCACTGTTTTATAAAAGTGCTGGGATCTTGGAAAATTCAGTGTCTGCAGACACATCCTCACTAGTAGCTTTCAAACAGGGCTGCTAACAAAATACCTTATTGCTACTGTAATCTTGAGATACTTGTTTGTGGGGTTTGAGGATCAAATGCCGAATTGCCAAGGGCTCGGTAGGATGGGATTTGACAAATGTGGCACACATGAGACACACAGCTGTGCTGGGATCCATCAGAAAAGGAAACAGGACCAGTTAATTAGCAGGGAATCACTGCTGCTAATGATGCTGGTAGGGATCTGTGCCCACAGACTTCATAAACTGCAGGCTGGGGAGGAAATACTTTGCCTTTGACCACAACATACGCAATTTTCTGTTAGTTGATGTTTTGTTTCCCCATCACACCTTACTCAGTTCTCTTTTGGTGGGAATTGGAAGAGTGATGAAGAGATACCATCACTTTTATACAATGTTACTCCCAGGGACCTCTGCTCAGACAGAAAAAGTGCTTCCTTACTGTTTCTTCCAAATTATCCCTGAGTTTTGCAGTTCATATGATGCCAGCACAAGCAAAGCAGAGGATGGTGCTCCCAGGTTTCACAAGCAGCTCAGGGACTGACTCACTGCATCACCGTGGCTAAAACCATAAGCTTTGGGTGTCTCAATTCACACATGTGAAAATAGGAACTTCCTGGTTCCTACTTTGCTGGAAGAAACCAACATTTTATGGCTGCAAAAAGTTCTGACAGTTTAAGATGTAATTTTACTCAGGTATGAAATTATCCACATACACCCATGTTAAGAGGCATGACAAAAAAATATTTTGCAGCCTGGCACAGGGCGTGTTGTAGGACCAGCAGAATAATTACAGCAGCTGCAGTTGGCACTTATTCGAAAATTAAAGAAGCTGTTAACAGGTCATTAATAATCTATGACTACCTGCCTTAATAGCCTTCTTCAGTCGACAGGCATGCAGGTGAGGGGGTGGAGGAAATGGTCACACCTTCTTCTAAGTCGCTGCAGGAGTCTGATACCCTTATTTTTCATCACTTTGTAATCTGCTTGTTTACTTCCCTCCCGGTGTCTGTTCCCACTGGCTCCTCTCTCGTTGCTGACTCTGACACTGAGGGAGTGCCCAGGGCAGCCACAGCAGCCCCTGAGCATCCCCCGCAAGGGTCCCCAGCCCCGCTGCGCTGTCCCCAGCCCCGCTGCGCTGTCCCCAGCCCCCCTGCACTGTCCCCAGCCCCCCTGCACTGTCCCCAGCCCCACAGCTGCCTCCCTGCTGCTCAGAGCTGCCTCTAAACACCTCTCCCGAGTGTGTGTGCGACTCTTGAGGATTATTTTGTCTGTAAGGCATCCCTGTGCAATTACAACACGCTGGGGTTTGCTCTCCTGTGCCTTGCTCCTTGCCTTCTGCGTGCAAGCAGATGGCTGGAGGAGGAGGGAAAAGCAACTTGTTTCCCTGCTTCTTCCGAGCAGACAGATGCCTTGAAGTCAGATCCAGGGCATCAATCCATCCTTTGGGTTCAGCTGTAGCACAGAAAGCATTAACTGGCTCTGGTCTAATGCTTTTTGACGTTGTCAGGCCCCCTTCAGTGAACTGCTGCCTTGTAACCAACTTGACAGCAAGTATTGTTCTGCATTTATTAATACCACCCATGTTATCTTCAGACTGACGTGTTCCAAGGCCAGGCATCAGCTGTGCTCAGCTCTGCCTTCAAAAAAGATATCCAGACAACAGCACAGTCCTCCTGCTGCTAAGGAGTAAATAAATAAATAAAAACATGCCTTCACCATGCTGCTGCCACACAGTTTTGCCCTTTCAGTCTCTAATTTGCAGTATTTGTTTCTTTTACTCTGGTCAGAAAATCTGAAGTACCCACTTCCTTGTACCCTCCTCTTTTGGGCTTCTTTAGAAAAGGGCTTTTTGGGATTTTTTTGCCCTGACTCTTTTTTCAGTTTATTTTTCTCTCCCTGTTTTGAATGCAAATTCTAGAAAATTCAATCTATATAAAAGTTAATTAACTTCAAAAACTCTTTTTCATCTCAATTTCTTTTTTCTTTTTTTCTTTTTTCTTTTTTTCTTTTTTCTTTTTTCTTTTTTTCTTTTTTCTTTTTTCTTTTTTTCTTTTTTTCTTTTTTTCTTTTTTTCTTTTTTCTTTTTTCTTTTTTCTTTTTTCTTTTTTCTTTTTTCTTTTTTCTTTTTTCTTTTTTCTTTTTTCTTTTTTCTTTTTTTCTTTTATCTTTTTTCTTTTTTTTTCTTTTTCTTTTTTTCTTTTATCTTTTTTCTTTTTTTTCTTTTCCTTTTTTTCTTTTTTCTTTCTTTTTTCTCCCCCCCTTTTCTCCCCCCCTTTTCTCCCCCCCTTTTCTCCCCCCCTTTTCTCCCCCCCTTTTCTCCCCCCCTTTTCTCCCCCCCTTTTCTCCCCCCCTTTTCTCCCCCCCTTTTCTCCCCCCCTTTTCTCCCCCCCTTTTCTCCCCCCCTTTTCTCCCCCCCTTTTCTCCCCCCCTTTTCTCCCCCCCTTTTCTCCCCCCCTTTTCTTTCCACTTTAGCCACTATAATTTTCTATTATTTTTAAAATGTTCAGCTGAATAAGTTATATTTACTTATTCAATAAGCTGATGATGCCCATGACGGGACCAGAAGTGTTTGGTTAGCAGCAGGGAGGGAATAAAAAAAAAATCAATAACTCCAACCATTTGGCAGCTTTGTGGGCAGGAAATCATTTGTATTCTCTGGTTTAAATCAATGCCCTTCTTTTCTTTGCTGTTCCAACAGGAAATTATGAAGTCTGTGAACACTATTTGCATAGTGCTTTCTGCCATACACTCGTGTGTGCCTGGGCTAAACAATGTTAACCCCAGCAGTGCTTCCCTGAGGCCCCTGCTGGAGAAACCTGGGCACTTTAGCACAGAGCTCTTCAGTAGGCACTTGTATTTAATTAGAGGCAGAGATAGACTAGGGAAAGATATGAAAAGAGCTGCTTCTCCACTTCCAGTGGCACCACTAAAAGATGAAGGCATTATTATTTAATAACAGGCTTGTCTACTGCAGACTATGAAAAAATGCCTCCTTTCTAACTTGGCAAGTTGTATTTTCAGTATGACAGAAACTTGCTACTTCTACACTAAAGCTGCATTTGCACTTTTGTATCTTGCTTGTCAGGGTTCCCCTAAAGTGCCAGGTATGATTTGAAAGTGCTGCACTTTTGCTTAAATTCAGCATTACAAACTCCATGTTTTTGAAAGAAAAAGGAATTGCCACTCTGCATTGCCATACTCGTGGGAAGCTCTTCCAGGAAGGTGATGTTCTGAGAAAAGGCAGGGATGAACCTGGGGCTGTTCTTGCCTTCTAACTCTTTCTGCTGCCCTGTGCTGGATGAAATCCAGCTCAGCTATTTTTTTAGCATGTAGGAGAGCTGCTATTCAAGAGGACAGGAGACAGAGGGAGGTATGTGACCCTTTTTGCTGTGTTTTCCCCAGTGTTGTCCCAGGGCAGCCCCAAAGTCTTGGATTCTTGTCTGTGGCCAGAGCTGTGTTGCTGGCACTGTAAAGCCCCTGGACTTAAACACCCCTTGATGTGCTTAACTTCCCCCTGTGCAGGAGAATAATATGGTAGGTCAGTATGGAAAATGTGATGATACCCCCAGAAACTACCAAGGCCTCAGTTGTCTGCACTGGAATCAAATGCCTTAAAATTCAGGCACGCAGATTTCTCTGCTTTGCTTTGGCACATGACAAGTCCTGTCACAGCAGTTCTCAGCATCCCTCCTGTGTTCCCAATGCCACAGGCACAAAGCTGTAGTCATCAGGTGACAAAGTATATTTATTGGTTATGTTATAGTTCTCCCTCTCTGAAACAAAAAGCACAGGAATGGTTCTCAAAGTGACTGAAATGGAAGCAACATGTAATTGTTTTGCTCCTCCTTTGTTTCTGTTAACTTGCCAGAGGTGAAGTTACCTATCCTAACCCTGAAAGCATTTCACTCCTTCCCACTGCAAACTGTAATTGCTTGCTGGGGTCCCTTCCAGAGCTCCTGGCTGCTGAAGCAGCCTCTGCATTTCTGAATTTGCTGTTCCCGATTGAAGGGAGTCACCAAGTAAATGAGCTGCTTCACTTTCTTGGTGACAAGAGACCAAAGCAGCATCACAGTATCAGAGAAGTGCAGAGATCAAGGGCTCTCTGGAGGTCATTTTGTCCAATATCCCTGCTCAACTGTGATTGCCTACAGATGGTTGTCCAGCTTTTGAGTATCTTCAAGGATGGAGACTCCACAGCCTCCCTGGGGCAATCTGTGACAGCACTTAATCAACCTCACAGTGAAAAAATGTTTCCTGGTGTTGAGATTGCACCTCCTGTGTTTTGTGCCCATGGGCTCTGGTCCCATCACTGGGCACTGCTGGAAAGAGCCTCCCTCTCCCACGCACTCTCCCATCACATACATTGATGAGATCATGTTTGGGCCTTCTCTGCTCTGAATAGTTCCAGAAAACAGAAGGATAAATCCAAGGATGGATTGCTCAGTTGACTTTTTTCTACTGAAAGGTTCAAAAGCAAAGGTGCCTTTCTTTCCCCATGGCTTTCCTCCCTTCCCCATGCACACATCTTCTACCTGGAATCTTTCTATATCCTTACAAGAAATGTTTAATCTGGAAAGATGTGCAAATAGCGTAGCTCATGAGAGAAATGTGAACTGCTTTAGTTAGTTTTTAGGCTTTGGACTGATCTGTGAGTGATTTATGGTTTCATGTGAATAAAGCATAATCAGAAACTGTGGAGTGATAGTGCTGTTACAAAGAGGAGTGCTGCTCCTGTTACACATGGGAATGTAAAGGCCATAATCTAATTCTTTTAAGGTTGTGAAAAGTGTGCTAAGTGACTAATTCATCTCACTAATATATGACAAGCCACTTTCATAATGGAAAAAATTACTTGCCTTGGCAATTTGGTTTTTAACAACTTATCATGGTTGTTACCCTCCTAAGAGTGTAAATTTTCCACTATGCAGAAAACTGGTATGGAATAAAACAGCTGACAGACCAGAAACCTGCATTTAGCTTCAAAAGTAGCTCACCATCCCTGGAGGTTTTTAAAGTGAGGTTGGCCATGGCACTGAGTGCCATGATCTGGTAAAGGGACTGGAGTTGGACCAAGGGTTGGACTTGACGATCTCGGAGGTCTTTTCCAACCCAATCCATTCCATGAAAACAGAAGTTTGTGGGTTGCTTTTTTCAGTATGTATAAGTTATAGACCTTAAGAGTTTTGCTCGAAGACAACCACAGGTTTTATGTGTTTTGTGTGGCTTCTGTTTGCAAAAAGGAAAATATATTTCTTTCTGGGGAAAAGACACCAGATTACACTGCAGGAAAAGTAGAGGTGCTGCTGTTCAAGAGTACTCAGATGGAACTTCATCTCCAGAACCCTGTACTGAATTTAGGACACAGTTTTTGCAATTGTCTCTGTTCTTGCAGTCCACTTAAACATACTGTTGTTTTCATACTGAACTGAATGGGATTTGCTGTAGAGGTAAAAAGACTTGCTCTCTTCTGAGTTTAATACCAGGTAATGACTTTGCTGACTTCAGTAGAATAACTCCTATTTATACTGCTCTAAGAGGGGGCAAAGTCAGAGTAGGAATGTACCTCAAAGCACGAGTGTTCAGATGCATATTTAATATCTTTTAAATGAAGCACTTGGAATAAAATGCAGTGCTGACCACTCTCTCCATAAATGCACTGTGAAATGGCTTGTGGTAATTTTTTTAACCTTTATAGAATTAGTAAGGAGGACACACTGTGTCCAAAATGTTAACTCTCCTCAAGTGATGCTTCTTCAGTGTAAATCCAGTCCCATTTCTGAGATGGCAGAATTGGCTCACAGAGTTAAAATTTACCAGCTCTGCTCCTCTGCCCAAGCCTGGCAAAACTTCCTTTGCATTTCCATTAGACACACCCTCAAGTGTCTTATTTGTTCATTTCCATTTATGTTGACCATCCCTTTCTAACAGGCCATTCTCCTCCACCCAAGACAAGCAGCTGGTTGAAAAGGCCCGGAAATTCCTATAAGCATGGGATTTCCCTCTGGGTATGTTTTATCTGGGCTGGTTCATGATGCAAAGGTCTTACTGGAAGAAAGAACTGGCCCTACAAGGTCTGGGTACCTTGCTGAGAGTTGAATACTAGTTAGCATGCATAATATTCAGTGCTGGTGAGGAAAGTCAGAAGAAATCAACCCATCATTTGTCACTTATGCAACAAGCTGCATTCCTCTGACTGTGCCTTTTCTCAAATCCACTTGTTAACTGTGATGCAGTAGGTGCCATTTGTGCTTTAGAGGACTAAGAGTCTAAGCCAGTTTACTGGTGAAAGCAACAATTTTCTCATTAAACATTAAAGGCATTGTTTTAATCAGTCCCAGCATTCTGGCAGAGTTAAGTCCTTCCTTTGATAACCAGCAGTTACAGATGCAGGAAATGTTAATAACCCAACAGACTGCAAACTGGGCAGGCAGACATTCCATCACCCAGAAAATGGAATTCATGTAGCTTTTTGAAGGACTCATCGCACTTTAAACCAAAGAAGGGGTTGATTTTTAGTATGGAGATTTGGGCTGTTTGCAGCACCGAAAGCTGCAGTCCCATTGTGTTGTTTCCCATTTCTCTCAGACCTGATGAGAGAACCTGTTTCCTGCTATACAACTTGAAGTTAAAATGTCACCTGATTTAGGGGTGGAGAGGGGAAGAAATTCAAACAGAAGCAGCAAACATCCCAGACTTTCAGCAAGTGTGCTCAGATGTCAAAAGAACAAATATAAGAAATATAAACAGCTTTGTGTCTGATAGGAGCTTTTCAAGCCACAAATGGACTTCTATAAAGAAACAAGAGTATGCATGGGCATTATGTGAGAATGGGAATGTGAGTGTGATACTAGAGAGGGTTTAGTGGGAGTGGCAAAGGAACAGTTTTATCAAATGCCAGCCTAAAGGTTCTCTGGAGCCTGGTTTTCATCTCTGTGTAAAAGGAGAGCAGCTCCTACTCCACCATCACTGTGGCCACCAAGGCCGTAGTTGAGAGAAATTTTCCTTAAAGGGAGCTTAGCAAATCACAAGGAAAACCCAATATGAGGTCTTTGAAAGGTTACTGTATCTTTAGGGATACAGTAACCTTAAAGGCTGCTTTACTATATCCCAGACAGAGGGGGTTTTGAAAGGTTACTGTCTCCTTAGGTATACAGTGACCTTTCTGAAGACTGTATCTTTAGGGATAGAGAGATTTGTTACTTTGATGGTTTTCTGATCCTTGGAATTTTTTTTTTACTCCAGAAAAAAAAAAACCAACCAAAAAAAAGGTAGACTGCTACTTTACTCTCTGGTCAGCTTAGATGTCTCCTGCACTTTGCAGTTTAGGAAGTAAACTGAAGTTGCACAAAGAAATCTTGAGCTTTTGTCATGGCCAAGAAGCAAGACCATCTTTGGCAGTGGGCAGCACTTTTCCAGTGGATCCCCACTACATTTTTGCAGCCTCAGCACTGCTCTAACTTAGGAAGTTTTTGGAATACAACCCAACACCAGTGCACCACTGGGGTGAACTAACAAGATCTCATTTACTGTAGTTTTGGTACAACAGGGAGAGGTCTGGCAATACTCATGTCCTCCACACAGCATTGTGCTCTAGTGATTTTTCCCCTGGCTTTGTTTCAAGCAGTTGGATGACAGGCTGATAACTATATTTTAAATTCAATTGTGCAATGGATGTAGGATTCTGACTTACCGTATTGGAACTGAAGCTCGATGTCTATGGCTTGATTTTCATGCAGCTGAGGAAGCAGGGAATGTTACTTGTTCTGTAAAGCACTCAGCATAACAACAGGATTTTTGGGGCCACTCCTCTAAAACTGTGGTTCAAGATCACTATCTCCAGGTAGTCCCAAACCAGCTAAGAAGCTGACAGGTCTTATCCAGACTCCACCTGGAACAAAAGAGAAAATGCAGAGTGGGTATACACCAGAGGCAGAATTTTCAAACATTCCTAAGAATTCAACATGTTCACTCAACTTCTCACTCCAAGACAACATCTAGAACTGTCAGTCCTGCTGCCTGAGTGTTCCTTATAACCAATTTACTGTAAAGCAAGAAGTTAGCACATGGTATTTTGACATGACAACAGTGACATCAGAAACATGAGGGATCTCCTGCAGCTTTTTCCTGCCTTATACCCCAAAACCTTGTGAAAATAACCCCACGCTCTTGCATGGCTGCCTGAATAGTGCTGACAGTATTTGTAAAAAGAAGGTAGTCTACTATGTGTGAGCCTTATAACTAAATATCATTTTCATAACAGACATTCCTTCTATACAGTTCTTCCTCTGTTTGTAATGTTGAATAAATCCACAACAGTCCATGAGCTGGGACTTTTTGTTTGGCAGTTTCTCCAATTTTTATGAACTAGGCTAGATGAAAATGGCACTTCCAATGACCCTTTGGGTTTATCAGTCTCTGCAGTCTTTTGCTCTGCATATACCAGGAGGAATAAAGTAGAGGAGCAAGTGTTTTTAAAGATGAAGCATTTGAGGCTGCAACCAACATTTAAGCTTTGTGGAAAGTGGAATAAAAGCACCTGATATCCTCCAGATTTGGGCCTTTTGGAGTCTTCAAGGCTGACAGAGACCACAGCTCTCTGCAGAGAATATCCAGACATTCTTCAGCATCCATCCACCAGCTGCCACAAAATTCTAATATCTTCAGTATCTCAAAGACCCTGCATATCTGTCAGGTGTGTTAAAACAGGGAGAGAGATTCCCAACACAGATGTGGACAGGGGCACAACACATGTGCTGAGAACTGTCATTTATGTGGGAAATCAGACTGAAATAGGTGCAAGCCAGCCAACACAAAGCCAAGCAATTTTCGAGGCTCCTGTTAAAAAGCTTATTAAACATTTGCTAAGCTGTAGGAAAGGAACTGAGTGCTTGCTACAGAACTGCACACCAGGGCATCCCAACAGCAGCCTCTGGAGTCCTCCCATCGTGCAGGAGTCAATGTTACAGTATCACCAGGAACAGCCCCAATAGAAATGAGACTCTCACCCACTGGTCAGTCAGCCTTAATTAAATGACATCTTTTGAAAACAAGTTTTACACCTACTATATTTATTTTGGACCAAACAGTCTGCTCAACTGTATTCCCAGATGTACATTTTGTTTCTCCCAGGTTGCTGGCAGCCACAGCTATTTAGAAAGAAAGTTAGTTATGTCAACTGCTAGCATTTTCTACAGTACATATTACATCAGCTTTCCTGAGAAACGTGTCTGAGCAGATCCCTTTTCTTGCTTTCTTCTTTCATAATGTCCTTTGCATTCCTCTCTCAGTGTTTGTTGTTCTTGCTGTGGAAGCTGTTGCTGGCATTTTAAGGAAAGGTTACATTGCAAAAGGGTCACTAATAGAGTCTTTTTCTTCCCTATCCCATGCTCCTGGAGAGAAACTGGTGGCACCTTTAAATAAAGGTTTTCCTTCAGGAAAACTTACAGCGCTCACTGCCAGTTTCAGAATGAGAAAAGAAATTTGGAGCATAAATTACTTTGACCATTTTAGTTCCAAAAGTTGAAGAAGTAAGGAAGAGAAAGAGCAAAGGACAAAACAAAGGGAGCAAATTATGCTGTGGTGCAAGTAGAAAGCCAGATCCCTAAATTTTACCCTCATGCCTGATACTTGGGTGACTGTGCCTCTGATCAACTTGTTCCTGAGACTCTGCTTGCTTCTTGTTGAATCCTGCTCCTTATGAAATGTCTTGGAAGTCAATAGTCATACATCTTTCAGAATGTCAATCAGATAAAATGTACCCATGGAAGTGTGGTCCAGAGACAGATGAAGGTGCTGAGAGCCTGCCCAATTCAGGTCCAAAGCCTTCAAAGTAGGCAAGGTGAGAACAAAGAAGGCCAATGGGATCCTGGCCGAGATCAAAACTAGCATGGCCAGCAGGCCCAGGGCAGTGACCCTTCCCCTGGACTCTGCCTTGGTGAGGCCACACCTTGAGTGTTGTGTTCAGTTCTGGGCCCCTCAGTTCAGGAAAGAGATTGAGGGGCTGGAGCAGGTCCAGAGAAGAGCAACGAGGCTGGAGAAGGGACTGGAGCACAAGTGCTGTGGGGAGAGGCTGAGGGAGCTGGGGGTGTTTAGCCTGGAGAAGAGGAGGCTCAGAGGTGAGCTCAGCACTGTCTAGAACTGCCTGAAGGGAAGTTCTGGCCAGGTGGGGGTTGGTCTCTTCTCCCAGGCACTCAGCAATAGGACAAGGGGGCAAGGGCTCAAGCTCTGCCAGAGGAAATATGAGTATCAGAAAAAACTTCTTTTTAGAGAGAGTAATCAGGCATTGGAATGGGCTGCCCAGAGAGGGGGTGGATTCCCCATCCCTGAAGGTTTTTAACCTGAGATTGGCTGTGGCACTGAGTGCCATGATCTGGTAAAGGGACTGGAGCTGGACCAAGGGTTGGACTTGATGATCTCGGAGGTCTTTTCCAGCCCAATTGATTCTGTGATTCTATGAAACAGCTCAGTGAACACTGTTAGTAAGGGCAAGCATATTATCTCTGCCTATTAGAGAGGCCAGTGAGTTGCATAAAATCTTGTCATTAGTTGTAATAGTCTTTATTATTATGCTCCATTTGAATGATCTGTTTAGGATTAAACAGTTATTGAAAAACACACTGTTCTTAATCCCAAAGCGTTTTCTTTTCAATGGGACTTGGTAATGCTTCATTTTAGCAAAATGCTGAATGATCCATGTCATGTAGCATGAAGTGTAACTGGAGCATCCTGTATCCTGGAGAAATGCTGCCTAGACCTCTGTCTTTAAAGGGTTTTGTGAAAAATCAACAGGAAAACCCACAACCAAGGTATTTTGAGTAGGCTTAAATATAGTACAAATAGCCCTTTACCTGGAAAACTTTTAAAGAAGTCATAAAAACAAACAAATGTAACAACTCAAAAATCACTGTGCTTCAACAGCAAAACCACCTAAAAATCAGTTTAATCCTTTTAAGATCAGGAATTTGGGCAGATAACTAAAGGAATGGATAATAAAACAGTCAAGCACTGGGTACCCCATTAATGTGTAGGCATCCTGCTGATGGTGTATAAACAATGCTAAAAGAAAAGGAAAGTATTGAAGCAGAAGGCAATACTTAATTTACTCTTCTGCTGGGATTACTGCTTAGGAAGACACTAAAACACATTCATAATGAACACTAGAAGTGAGTACAGGCAGAAACTTGCCTGTTACCCAAATGAGTATGACTAGTGATGAATGTGTCTCTTACTAATCTGCCTTAGATCCTGAACTTCACTTCCAGAAAGGCAAGATTGCTTGGGAGGTTCCATTTTCCCACTTAAATGCAGAATCAGACACATGGAGCTCTTCCAGGAGATCTTTATGTTTTGGTTTCTTCTGAGCAGAAAGAACATCAAAGAGTAACAAACCCCAAACCACCTGCTTCAAACTTGTTTTGCCAACCTGGCAGTTGTATGTTGGATTGGGAATTTTATTCCCTTTTCTGGAAGACACAAAAGGAAGAGGGCAGGGGGAAAAAAAAGAATGGGAGAAAGGAGGAAGGGGGGAAGGAGGGGAGGAAGGGAGAAGGGAGGAAGGAAGGAGGAAGGGAAGGAGGGAAGAAGGGAAGGAAGGAAGAAAACAATCCAAAAGCAGTATTCTGTTCTTGATCCAGTTGATCTCTTTAGGATTTTGTCAGTGGCCTTTGCCAGACCAGGAAAGCCTTTTGTATATGAAAACCAGCACCCCTTCCATGGTACAGTGTGACCTCCCCTGCCCCTTTGACGGAATCACTCACAAGATCACAAATGCTTTCCCACTTTTCCTGTCTTAGGAGTCTCAGCTGCATCATGTCAAGCTATTGTGAAATAATAGGCATGAGGTGTGTCTTCCAAAAGCTCTGAGTCAAGATTGCAGTTTCTAAGTCAAATGCCTAAAGTAAGGAGGCAATCTCAACCCAGACCACCCTTTCCCCTTCCTGAAATGCCGAAGATGCGGATTTTCCCACTTGCCTTTTCGGTTGCTAAGGATTTCTTTTGGAAGGGGATGATACAGTAACTTCATTTCTAAAACACAAAAAGATGCTGCAATAAGAGATTCAGATAATGGTCCTGAGGAGCACCTGGTGTCACATACAGAAGCCCTGTATAGGTTGTGCTGCTGTAACAGGTAAATCCAGCTGGATTGGTAACAGATTGGAAGCTGTGGCTTCTACAGGGAAGAGGCAAACTCGGGATCAACAGAGTGACATGAAATAGAGAGGGAAGTTATGGCCACAATTTGACACACAACTCCCCCCTCCCTTTTTATCCCTTCCACTCTTCTTACTTCATCTCTTCTTACTTTCCAGAGAGAGTGATCAGGCATTGGAATGGGCTGCCCAGAGAGGGGGTGGATTCCCCATCCCTGGAGGTTTTTAAACTGAGATTGGCCGTGGCACTGAGTGCCATGATCTGGTAAAGGGACTGGAGTTGGACCAAGGGTTGGACTTGATGATCTTGGAGGTCTTTTCCAACCCAATCCATTCTATGATCCCTTGTCTTCCTACCCTCTTGCAAAACCCCAAAATGGCACCGGTCATGTTAACAGGTACAGCCTATTTGCCAAAGATTTGGTTTTTTCTCTCTCTCTCTGTGAGTTAATCATTCCCAACAAGCTTTCTGGGGTGATGAGTCAGTGGCACGAAGAAATGACAGATTAAATGTGGTATTTATTTTCCTCTGTTTTTTTTAAAGCATGGCTGTCTCCCCCATCTGCAAGCACAGAGGAAAGGGATAATCAAATGTACTGCAGCTGGGAACTCTAAGGCCAATGTCTCCCAAACCTGCAGCCTCCAGTAAAAGCACTGTATTTTTTGTATTCTTTTTGCTGTTTACTCAGCAATACACTGCGTTAAAAGTTGCAACATTCATCTTTAAACATTAATTACCAAGGCAGGATTGCTTAAAAAATCCACTGCCCAAGGCCAGGGCCTAGGAAGTGGAAAATGTAATTTCAGAATGCGATGAGAACAAATGTTGAGTCTTTTAATTGCAGGTTAGTACAAATGACTAACAGTAAAGCAAAACTCCTTTAGGATGAATTTGTTGTTCTGCATGTTAAATTCAAAACTTTGCAGTGATTTACCTGGTGTTTGTTCTTTCCCCCTGCCCTTTTTGTAGAAGCCAGAGAAGTGGATGAATTTTTGAGAGATCACAGAATCACAGACTATTCTGAGTTGGAAGGGACCCACAAGGATCATCGAATCCAACTCTTAAGTCAATGGCCCACATAGGGGATTGAGAACCCATGACCTTGGCATTATTACAACCAAGTTTTAACCAGCTGAGCTCATCTCAGGGTCAGATGCAGGAAACACTTTTCTAAAAATTCTGTTAAAATTATTCAAAAGGAAAAAAAGAAGGAAGAAAGAAAGACTAAATGATGCACATAAAGTCAGGCAATAGTTGCAGTCATTGTTGGACAACTACTGTGCTCTTTTGGAGCTTCATTTCAGGCTGAAGGCTGTGGTGATTCTCAGCCTCCACCTCCTTCTGTTCTGCTGAAATTTTTCTGGAATTACCAACAGTGTAACAATGGACTGGGCCTGCTTTATCATGTGTGGCAACACAAGATTACACGTTGCCATGACTCAACATTGCCATATTGGGTGTTCCAGCCTGGTGCCAACAGAACCACTGCAATAGCAATGGCATTTTCATCTTCACCCTTCTGGCCTTGCTGCTGGCAGAATGAGAACCTTTGCAGGGCATCAAAGGCACTTCTTTTCACACCAAGGTGGAGTATTTATTCATTGCAGCCCCCACTGCCATACCTGGGAGCACACATTGGATGGAAGAGGTGACTTGGTCTCATGGGCCTGAGGCTGCTTTCCTGTGTGACCATAAGAGCATGGTCTGTGATGGTCCTAAAGTTGAAGTTATGCACCAAAGTCTGGAAGCCAAAGAGACTCCAAATTGTTACACTCATCTTTTCTAATGCTGATGTTCACCAGAAAACTGCAGTTCTGCTGCTGGGTGTGCTCAGGAGCGTTTCTGAGCTCACAGCACTGAACACCTTGGTGCCTCTTGCTGGGATTGAGGGATGGCTTGCCACTTCATCATCAGAAGTCCTGAACCACTAGACACACCACAAACCTGCCTAATGCTCCATGTTTCATTCAGAGGGAGTGGAAAGAAGACAAGATGCCAGGGATGATAGTCCTTGTGTCCCACCTCCTCTCCCACTTGCTTGGAACAGATCTGTACTGAAAGCTTTCCCCCTGTGACCTGGCAGATCCACACACTCCAAGTGCATTCTCTTGCTGAGTCAGTATGCACCTTTCTGTTAAATGGGGAATAAGAGACCTTCTTTACCTTATGGCCATTCTCACCAGGCCTGTTCTGCAGACCCTTGCCCACAGGCCAGTTCAGGAATGGCTCATCACCACAGTGTTAAGAGTTTGTCCCTACTGAGACACAACACAGAGTGCTCAGCTCATGTCTCTACTCCTGACCCTGTAGCTAACAGGCATTATTTTCTGTTCATGGCTTGGTGGTTTTTTTCAGTTCAAGGTATGGAGAGTACTAACAGGTGGATGCTGCAGACCAGCTGAGCAGTGCTGTGTCAAAAACAAAATGCCAGAAAAAAAAAATCATGGCGTGCTCTAGGAAAAGAATGGGCGAGGGCACAAACCATTGCCCAATCTTGAATAATGATGAAGCACTGTCCCTGTTGGAGGAAATATATTTGGTTTCTTCCCAAACTCTCCTATCTGCTCGGGGCAAACCCTGGAGTAGCCTACAGCTGACGACACTCCCATTTTCCCTTGGGGATAGCAATGGATTTGTTCCAGAAGAGCACTCGGACACTGAGGGGTGTCTGACAGACTGAGCACGGGGAGTATGAAGAAGAACAGCAGTGGGCCAGGCTACTGACACAGACACAGCATTTTTAAGCACCAGCTATTCTGCTTTGATGGGGTCCACGCAGCTCAGGAGAGGTTATCTCACCCTACTCAGAGGAAGCACCAAGGAGAACACCAAAGCCCAGTGAAACACTGTGCTGGGCAGTAGCCCTTAGTTGGTGGGGCCAAGTAAGTAACATTTTCCAGTGTTCCTTTCTCTCACACTTTCAGATAACATTGCGAGTGGTCCATTTGTAGGGTGATATCTGGAAGTGAGCAGGAGAGCACTGGGGCTTGTACTGCCTCCCAACCTCCCTTCCTTTCCCAGAAACCCAGTTTCCAGTTTCACCTCTGTTTTATCACAGGACTGACAAAGACAAGTTTCCTGTGCCTCTGCCCTCTTGAATGTCACTGCTGCTCTATGGAAACCCAGCTGCCACTGTGTTTTCCTGACCACCTCTAAGAGGGATTGTCAAGGACAGAAAATATTAATTAAATTTTAATTAATAAATTGAATACTGTGGGGTTAATTACAGCTATTTACAGGGAGTGTATGGGATTTGGAGGGCCTACCTTCTGTTGTTTTTGCACAAAGTGTTGCCTCTTCCTCTAAGCTCTAATTAGCTGGCTTTTTTTCTTTTTAATAGCCACCCTTCAAATTATTGCTCAGTAGCTCCCATTTCGTTCCTCATCAGCAGTCCTCCAGCACAGCTGCTACAGAAGGGAAGCAGCCCTGTAGTTTGCCTTGCAGGGAAGAGGTGATAAAGAATCTATCACAAGTGGTGTAAACCAACAACATTAAAAAAAAAAAAAAGGGAAGAAAAAAAAAGAAAGAAAAAAAGCTGAGAGGCCCAGCCCCTAACTATGTCTAAAAAGGGAACTATGTAAGAAACAAAGGACGTGGCTAGAAATAAGACGGAACAGCAACATTTGAGGCTGCTGGAAGGTCAGAAATGTTCTCTCTGTATGCAGCCCTCTTGTCCAGCTGCATGTTCTGCCTCCCTGCATATGCACAATGCCAAGAGCCATCAACAGCAGATAAGCACCTGGGAAAAAGCAAGCTGTTCCAGCACAGAGTCAACTGCAACTCGGAATAATTTCTTCTCTGCTCCTTATTTTCAGATTACATGTTTCCTCCTTAGTGGTAAAACCTTTTTAAAATTTAAATGGACTCAATTATCTGTATTTTAAAACCATTACTCCAGCTACTCAGTGCATAGAAGAAGGGTCCTTTCAGGACACTGTTAAACTGAAGGCACACAGTAACACGCTGTGCCCAGATACCAGGAGTTTATTCAAGACAGCTTTTCAATTTCATGCCACTAGATGAAAACTAATAGTGCCTAAGAACTAGCACAGAAGAGGCGTTTGGGGATTATTTTGGAGGTTGTTCTGTTGGGGTTTTTTTTGCACAAGTGACCAACATGATCAGTAGGCAGAGCACTGCTTTCCCTCGAGTATCTGCTGCTGCCTGTTAAGTGCTCATGACTGAATGGCTGCCACAGAGGGAACAGAGGGCAGCGGCTGGAGGACGAGGACTGGCACCGGTGCCACAGCCGGTAGCTGGCCCTGTGCCTGCTTTCCCCTTCCTACCACAGCAGTTGGCTCTGTGTGGTAGGCACAGGAGTCTGGGTTTGCCTCCTGCTGAGGGGAGATGGGGTGATGAAAAGAGGGGGAGGAAAAAAAGTTTTTTCTTTTTGTAACCAAGAGCAATAATGCTAGTAAGGGAAAATGGGGATAGACTGGCCTACATAGAGAGCAGAGGATACCTCCAAAATTTCACAGGGATCTGTGTGGTTTCTGAGGTTGGAAAACCATTGCCTAAATTAAGACAGCTATCTTCCATCTCAAGAGAGGCAAACATAACAGCCAGAGCTGCTCTTGCAGAAAAGCTAACTCACTTCACTCCTCAAGCATGTTCGAAAATTTTATCTCCTCTCCTTTGCAGCAAAAGGGTTTCACTGGCCAGGGTTGCTGAGCTCCAGCACCGAGGTGTCTCTTCACCCCAGCGTTGCTGAAAGTCTCGGGTCACAGTGCAAAAACCCTGCTCCAGGTCTACCCTTCACATTCACAGAGATTTCCTCAGCTGGTTACAACTTGGTTGTAATAACACCAAGGTCATGGGTTCAATCCCCTGTATGGACCATTGACTTGAGTAGGACTTGATGATCCTTGTGGGTCCCTTCCAACTCAGAATAGTCTGTGTGATTCTGTGAAAATAGAGAAGGTAAAGCACTGTCTCTACTTCTAGTGTTTGTAATCTTGACACCTGAGAAATGCTTGCCAGCATGTGTAATAACCCAGCTGCTTGCATCAATACATGCACAACCACCGACAGAGTGGCAGTGCCCATACAGTGGCTGTGACAAGACATCCTTTGAAAAAAAACACCCCTGAATGGTGTCTTCAGACAGGCTTTTCTCCACTTCAACAGCAAAATTAATCTTGTAATGAGGAGGCAAAGATCCTGCTGCTTGGAGCTGCTGCTGCTCCCAGGACTTAGCTGCTTATTCAGGCAATCAGAGGGATGGTTATTGGCCACCCCCAGTGCCCCTGGAGCCGGGCAATGAGAGCACAGGCTTGGTTACAGGCTTAAAGGGCTGAGAGCCTGGATTAGCGAGGGTGGTGCCCGCCTGGCTCGGCACGGACAGGGCAAGAGCTGCCGGCAAGCTCAGGTTGCCGGTGCCACCTCCTGGACACACACACAAGTGTTACCTTCCCCTCGGCAGCGAAGCACACTAAGTGGCTTCATTTCACTCCCCAGCCCTGCAGCCCCAGCAGCACAACCCAAGACGGCTTTACAGTGCATCCCACCCTCTGTGGAAAAGGACGTCCCACAATATGGAAAATGCTCTCCCTTTAGCATTTTGTCTTCTCCAAGCATTTCTGAGAAACAGCCAAGTATGGCAGAAGCAGGTACAAGACAGTGGCACTTGCTTAAGAGACATCTGTGCAGTTTAGGGATGAAAAGCAGGGGTATGCAAAAGCCCCCTGGTTAACACCAGAGGCACCATCTCAGGGGCTCAGAGTATTAATTTCAGCTTGCTAAGCTGGTGAGAGCTATTTTTCTGGCTCTGCTCTTTGCTTTTCCCCCTCCATCTCTGGGCACTCTGAGCTTCAGAGAGAGAGAGAAGAGATACAGCTGCTTCAGGACACACTGCAGACCTTTTTTCTTGTGAAGAGGGGTCTGACTTGCCTTGGTGGCTGATTAGCTTCAGTGACCATGTATGAGTGCAGACATCATGAAATCTTGCCACCTATGCCAACAGCAGTTGTGTTCTTGCAGGGAATTGTCCTCTCTAACATCTAAACTACAAACTGTCATGTGTGGTTACACCAAAGCATTACTGAGAGCAAGGCTAAGGTTAGAGAGGCCACCTCATTCTGAAACAATCCAAAATTTTATCTCCTATAAACAGCAGTTGCAGTTCTTCCTATCTGTTACAGCTTCAGAGTGGGCCCCAACTGCTGCCTTCCAAGTGGCAAAGAGGATGCATTGACCCTGGGTTGTAATAATGCCAAGGTCATGGGTTCAATCCCCTGTGTGGGCCATTGACTTAAGAGTTGGACTCAATGATCCTTGTGGGTCCCTTCCAACTCAGAATAGTCTGTGATTTTGTGAATTCTATACCCAACACAACCCTCAAAACTGGCTTGCAGAATAAATAAGCTTGGGAACAACTTTCAGTGCAGAGATGTCTCCAAGGAATGGTTTAAAGAGTACAATTAGGAGTGGCAGACCAGAAAAGCTGTGAGGTTGGAAAGAAACGTCTGGACTGGTAGAAAGCAAAGAGGAGCCAAAAGAAAGAGCTATGGGGGCAGTAAGAAGACAGGCAGCAATGACATGCTGCAGGCTACAGAGCACTGCAGGGCTCCACACTGAAGGCTTGTTCTAATCCTAAACTGGAACTTAAGAAATAGAGGGTTCAAAGCTGTCAAATGCTTCCAGCAGCTGCAAACATGCAGCATCTAGAACAAAGGGCCTCAGTTTAGGGGCAGCTTTTTGGGGATTACCATAGCATGTGGCAACAGAGGCGATGGGTCACATAAAATGCACAGGTAATAAAACGTAGTCTGCAATGGGAACTTAAATGATCTTAAGGATTATATGGATGATGCTGCCCTTCTCTACTGCAAATGACACTTGTTTCCATTTCTGAAACCAGGGCTCAGCAGTGATGTGGATTCAGGCTGGGGGACCTGTAAGGCAAATGTACAGCAATGGTAAGGCAATATATTTATTTCAGAAGTTAATTTTTTTTAATTGCACTTATTCTTAAATACACACAAAGCTATATGAGAAATACAAGCTGTAGCAATTAAAGCCACACTGCAGCTTTGATATTGCCATGTTGCTGTTCCTGAGCCCAGTTTCACATGCTGACCCATCCAGGTTGCCAGTTTTTACAGTTGGACTTCACTTGAGTTTAGCTGCTGTGTAGCAGGCCCAAATATATGTACTGTTACTGCTTGTTTGTGCTATGGCTTTACTCAATTTATTTTAATGTAATTTATTAAAAATAGCAATAGGCTCTCTTCCACACCAGGGTCATCAGAGTAACTGAGGATAACAGCACTTCACTCATGTCAAGGCATCTAATTCCTGCTCCTGCTAAGGCTCAGTTCCCACAGTCCTGCAGGAAGGATACAGACAAATCTTATTTGGAGTAAGTTCAGTGGGATCTGGGATTCTGAGCCCTGCAGGAAGGGTTTCATAGATGAACTTCTCTTTAGCACTGGTACATACTTGGTATGATTTATAAAAAAAGGGGTCAGTGAAGTCCTTTTACTCTCACTGAGCATGATTTCTATTTATAAATTTCATAATTTCCGGTCTTTTTTTGATTTTAAAAGCATCTTTAGCATGCAAGCAGCTGATTAATGCATTTTGACCCCAAAACATGGAATTTGCATTAGTATTCCCACCAGAACATTTGTCCTTTCGTGTCCATGCATCAGGTCTCTGTTTAAAATCTGTCCATGTCCCTAATCTCCCTGGGGAGCTTTCCCTGAATATTCAGTGCTAGTCCACAGCCTGTAACAAAAGAGGGAGGGGGAAAAAAATAGATGGGAGAACAATGTTTATGCATAAAGTTCAAGAGCCTTTTCACGTAAAAAACAGATATGCACACACAAAGGCACCTCAGCCACAGAGCCTGGCATTTTCACAGCAAAGATCTGACACTGTGTGCAGTTTTTCAAGTTAACTAATTTAAAATAAGGGCACCAGACATCTGAGCTCCAGATGCACTCATTCAGGCAGCAAGGGCCATAAATAACATAGAAAAGAATGCTCTGACTCTAACGTGGGTTTTACAGAGATGTGTTAAAGGTCTAGCAGATGGGTTTTGCTGTCTCAGCTTCTACCTGTGTAACAAAGTCAATGCATAAAGCTGCTTGGTAGTTTCTTCAATTCAAAACCTTTGCATTTGCTCCATATGTTCCCGTGAAGATAGGGCTAATTTAAACAATGAGCAAAATCCTGCTCCTCAGGGAAGCTGATGGCAAAACTCCCACTGGCTCCAGCAGGCTCTGGGTGTTGCCAACATAAATGCAATTGGCTCAACTTGACCAATAGCATAACCAATACTGTAATCAAATCTGTATTCTTTCATCTATAAATTTGCCACCCTAACATGGCTGCTGGTGCTGCTTTTGTCCCCTGGTTTTTGTGGAAGAGCAAAAGCAGTGACACAGCTTTAGTCATCAAAACTGGGGCCGCTGCAGCCTCAGCCCATGCTGACAGCCATGGAGGTGCGAGGAACCCTCTTTCAAATCTGGATAACATATCAAAACATTTTGTCATACCACTGACTTCGTTCTGCTCAATTTATGTGCTGTTGTAACAAAGCAGAAAACTGGAATCTCAAATCTGAAAGACACTGTATCAGACAGCAAAATTTCTCATTTTCAAAAAAGTTGTCCAGTTGAGAAATGAATGTTTTCCCTCACACAGAGACCTCATCATCATTTAGTCTTCCATAAACATCTGAGCATGCTTTTTGAAGCCAGTCTTCTGTTTGGGCAGATAGCATGGAAATTTTCCAGTCCATTTCATGCCTGATGCCTACACTTAGTGCTCACTGTCAATAACGGGATATACACACAGATACACAGATGAACACACACGCACATACTGACATGCTAAGAGAAGAAAACATTTCTGACATGTTCTTTAATTATTAGTGAAGGCAGATTCCTGAGCTCAGCACATAAGTACATCTTCAAAACTGCCTATTTGGCTGACTTTAGGAAAAATTGTGTACTGTGAACAACTAAGCAATGCCTCATAGTTCAGTATTTCTGAAAAATCGATTTCCTTGTGTCTCTCTTAATTCTTAATGAAATACATCTGCTCACCTGTACTACTCAACTTTAAAATATGACTATTTGGGTGGCCATATTCAGCTTGGTCACTGGGGATGCTCACTGTTTGCCACACTTTGCTCTGATCTGTCCCTGCAGTCTCAGGTTCTCTTTCCAGAAATACATGCAGCTTCTTAAAGGTATGTTTGACCTACTCTGTTTCATAACCAGGGAATATGGTTTTCCTCACAAGATTCCGGATTTAAAACAGAAAATCCCAGCACTGAGAATAGGAAGATGACACGGAGAGGAATAGCCAGTCTGGGATCAAAGCCTGCATCAGGAGGAAGCAGCAGAGACAACTCCAGGGATGGGAGGCAGAACAGGCAGTACATGGAACAGGCATCAAGGAGGTTGCTGGACTAATGCGTGTCTTATCCATGGTTGGATAAGTCCTTACAGAGTCCTTCTTAAGAGGCAACACTTGACTCAAGCAGTTCTTGCAATATGGGCTCTGCTTGTCTCTCCTTGCTTTGGCCCAGTCCCCACTCACAGTCCCCATCCCTGCCTGCTCTCAGGAACATCCCCCTATAATGCACCCCCAATTCCAGTCACAGCACTGCTTTATGATACAGCCCAGGGAAAGGCAAAGGAGGAAGAAGAGAATAAACATATTTGATGACCAATGACTCAGACTGACTAGAGAATGTGCTTAGAGCAAGTTTGTCTCATCAGTGCCAGTGCTTTGCTCTTCACTTCACCCCTTTTAAACAAGGTCCTCGCAATTCCTTTTCTCCATTTTATGGTGACATAACTAAGTGGCCAGGAGGAAGCTGTCCCACCTATCACAAACACACATTATGCAGTAATCCAGAGGAGACTACTGTTCAAGACAAAGCCATGAACTCCACATTTAAGAATCTGCTGGGCTTTAATTCTGAAGAATGCATTTATTAGCAAAATCCTGGTTTTATAAGCTGCAAATCAAGACATAGCTCTCTTCAGCACTCTACCAGATTTATGAGTAATGCTCCTGTAGTGCATTCCCATGATATTTCACTTTAGAAATAAAATTGGGGGTTTTTCGACAGCAAAACACCTGAGTTCAGTCTTCTCTTTCTATAACTGCTATTTAGTCTCAAACTAGAATGAAACAGCTCTGGAATTACACATATGCAGTAAATGTCCTCGTAGTACCTACGCGATTCAGCATAAAGGCATAATGGGTGAGTTTTTAAGTCTGACATCTGCTTCATTAGCAACATTTTCAGTACCTGGCTACTTTGCCACACTTGGCAGCCAAGTAAAACAGTTCTAGTGCAAAGTCAGTCATGTGGGGTTTTTTGTTCTGGGGAGGCGGTGCTGGAGGTTTCCCAGATACCCTTTATTTCCAAGCAGGAAAAAAACCCACAATGGCCAGCTCTGTACCAAACCACAGGTAAACAGATTTCAACAGTCCAAGGTTAAAACTGGCCTCCAGCTAGCTGCAGACTTATCCCACAGGTATTAAACAGGAAACTTTTAAAGCTTAAAAATAGTTACAGCTATATGACTTATCCTTTTACAAGGACTTTATCATATACATGAAGACAAGAATCTTTCCTCCTTTGAAATGTTTGTGTTTGACACTTCCTCTATAGCACAGCAAGTCTGTGTTTTTCTCTCTGAAATGGGCTGTGGGCTGAGTTTTGTTTTGTTATTTTGTTCTTTTTTTCTCGCAAAATCAAGCTGTCAGGGGCACAGGAAGTAATTCTGTAACTGGGACACGTAAGAAAGAGCTCTGTTGTGAGACTGCATTGCTGCACCCATAAAAGTCACCCTTGGAAACAAGAGCACACAGGGAAAGGCTTTTCGCCACGGTTTATTTAGCTGAAAAGGAAAACCATAATTCAAGCAAAAAACTCCAGAGACTAGAGATGCTGGAGGGCTCTGCAGAGGGACCTGGATAGACTTGAGAGATGGGTTGATTCCCATGGGATGAAGTTCAACAAGGCCAAGTGCAGGTCCTGCCCTTTGGCCACACCAACCCCCTGCAGCGCTCCAGGCTGGGCACAGAGTGGCTGGAGAGCAGCCAGGCAGAAAGGGACCTGGGGGGACTGAGGGACAGGAAGCTCAACAGGAGCCAACAGTGTGCCCAGGTGGCCAAGAAGGCCAATGGGATCCTGGCCTGGATCCAAACTAGCGTGGCCAGCAGGCCCAGGGAAGTGACCCTTCCCCTGGACTCTGTGTTGGTGAGGCCACACCTTGAGTGTTGTGTTCAGTTCTGGGCCCCTCAGTTCAGGAAAGAGATTGAGGGGCTGGAGCAGGTTCAGAGAAGAGCGACGAGGCTGGAGAAGGGACTGGAGCACAAGTGCTGTGGGGAGAGGCTGAGGAAGCTGGGGGTGTTTAGCCTGGAGAAGAGGAGTGCTCAGAGCACTGTCTAGAATTGCCTGAAGGGAAGTTCTAGCCAGGTGGGGGTTGGTCTCTTCTCCCAGGCACTCAGCAATAGGACAAGGGGGCATGGGCTCAAGCTCTGCCAGGGGAAATTGAAGTTGGATATCAGAAAAAAATTCTTTGCAGAGAGAGTGCTCAGGCATTGGAATGGGCTGCCCAGAGAGGGGGTGGATTCACCATCCCTGGAGGTTTTTAAGGTGAGATTGGTCATGGCACTGAGTGCCATGATCTGGTAAAAGGACTGGAGTTGGACCAAGGGTTGGACTTGATGATCTCGGAGGTCTTTTCCAACCCAGCTGATTCTATGACTCTATGCTAAAAGGATGCAGTCTCTGATGCAGTCTCTGCTGAGGCCACAAACACTAAAGAGCACTGTGTTTGATATCTGCTTTTGTGGGGACAATGCTTTTCGGCTGGGAGACAAACCTAGTTTTCTTGGACTGATATGGAAGCTGAACAATAATATATGCTTCCTGTCCTACTACCACAGCCACTCCCAGCACTAAGGGAGTCCAGCCCAACAGCAAAGGGCCATGCAGTGCACAGCTAATTGCTTCACGAGTTGCGTGAGCCTGCTGTTCACTTCTTTCTCTTCTCCTTCTTCACTGCCTCCCATCACGGCTCACAGCTGTTCTCTCCACATGACCAGACTCCATGCCCAGCACATCCACCCTATCTGTCCCCAGATGCCACATCCAGCTGGCACTTCCCAGGTGGCCCAGTTTCCCTAAGCTCGCTCTCCTGGAGCTGATCTCCACCGTCACACGCACTGTGCTCAACCAGCCCTGCTGTGTAATCAGCAGCTGCACAGCCACCGACCTGCCAGGGGCATGTGGCAGACCACTTCTTGGCAACTATGAATCATACATTGCATAAGAAACAGTCCCTTTAACGAAGGCTGGTCTTTCCACTGCCGAATCATGTAAAGGACATGAAAGCTTTTGGCCATGCAGAGAAGTGAACAAAATGAGTGGTAATTAACTCTCATGACTACAAAGGCCAACAACTTCGGCGTTTGCAAAGGGGATCAGAGGCAGCTGAGCTGAAAAAGAACTGTAGCAGAACAAGTATTTGCCTGGGAGCAAACAATGCCAGAGTGCTTATTTTAGAATGAATAGTCATGTTAGTTAACTAGAGCTAACTATTGAACAAATAGCTCACGTTACAGCATACCAAGGTACACTAGGTGCATCCTTTGATCTACTGCCTGGCAGACCTACTGCAGTGTTCTTTTTTTTTCTTAAGAAACTGAAAAACCACACACTTTATTCTTCATAGCTGATTCTGGGTTTTGGTACAGTCTTTTCACAGGTTAATGGAAACAAAACTTGCACGAAAAAGGAACCCAATCATTGCAGCATGAGATATTTACACTGAGGAAGAACGTGTGGTTTGCAAAGTTGGTTAAAACTTAGTTGCAATAATGCCAAGGTCATGGGTTCAATCCCCTGTATGGGCCATTGACTTAAGAGTTGGACTCGATGATCCTTGTGGGTCCCTTCCAACTCAGAAAAGTCTGTGATTCTGTGAGAGGAACAAAACAAAAAAAGAGTTTTTCTGTAAGTCAACACGTGTGACTGTTAACTCCTTAACTCCTGTCTCTGTCAGGAGGGGCAAGTCTTGGTGCACTGCCTGTCCTTGACGTTTGTGACCTTTTTGCACAACTGCAGCCTCTGAGCACCGGGATCTGGCTTGCTGTTGAGTAGCATTCTGTGCATCCTGTCACACCCTTGGTGCCACTCAAAATACCAGTGTAGACCACAATTATGACTCCCGTGGCTTTCAAGAGGTAGAGGAAGAGAGCTGGGTTTTTGGGAATGTTTCTTAAGGCAGCCAAAATTGTAAATTGTAAGAAAAAATGTTCTGATTATCACCATGAAAGTAAACACATCTCACTTGGAAACACACATGAATTCAGAAGCAAAACTTTCTTTTTCATATGAACTGCTTTTACATAGGTCATAAACTAGGGGATTAGACAGGGATTAAAGATTCACTTGTCAGCTGCTATGTCCTTTAATAAGCTTCCTAACATCTATACTGACAGAAGCAGCATGTTCCCAATTTAGCAAATCAGTGTCTCTGTCCAGATTTCACTGCAGACCAGGAAAAAGTATTGAATACAGTGACTCTTCTGCCCCCTTTAGGGACATCATCTACTAAATAGATTTTCTTCAGACCCAGACAATAAAAACACTAACTTAATTTCCAGAAGCTGCATGAAGCGTGTGTGGCTCCTCATGTTTTACTGAGGTGAAATTCACATACCAAAACCTCATGTTTGTGCTCTGCTATGTCCTGTTCTTGCATCTCCTGTTCTATTTCAGATCCACAGCAAACTTCAAGACATATATTCATTCACAACTTCACATCCATAACACAGCTCAGGCCTTGTTTGTAAAGGATTTGACAACATTTAGGGGTTCTCTACCACAGGCGGACACTGACTATTTAACCCAGCCAAACCATCTTAATCTGGGGGTCTTTTTGCACTCTTACCTGTAATATGAAGATGACAAAATTCTTTGACCTTTTCAGCTAAATATTCTACTTTTTAAATGGTACACTCCTTAGACAGGTCAACCACATACTTAACCAGAACCAAGCACAAATCATCTCCTCTTTCAATTCTTTGGCATCTCTGGGCAAAATCAGCTCCTAAGATGTTACCCAGAACCAAGCACAAATCATCTTCTCCTTTAATTCTTTGGCATCTCTGGGTAAAAATCAGCTCCTAAGATGTTAACTAGCTTTTATTTAACCACATTTTTAAAGTTCAAACCAACTGCAAAACAGGCCAGGCAGACTCTCACTTTGGGCCCTTAGGTTTACCTGCTTTACATCCTCCTGTCTCTTTGTGCTCTGGACCATTCCAGGCAAGTTTCTTGTGGGTCTCTTACACTTGTTTTGTGCCACCTTATGCCACTGGAGCCATGCAAGGAACTGTAACAACAATTCTAACTGCTCAGCTTTGACAGGACACAGCTATTTTTACTGGACTACTTTTCTGGCACAGCACTTAAAGCACCAAATTATTTGATACCTGTAATTTTATACTTGGAATAACACAAGGTATTCATACTCCTTTTGTAACGTAAGATAAAAGCAAACACTACATGTGTTCTCATTCCAGTGCTGCTGTCTGGCAGCTTTTTTTGCCCAAGGAGAAAAAAGCACTGTTACATTACAGAATATGTGGAAAAGTAAGAGCTATGGAAAAGAAATCATTAAATAGCTAACTTATTCCCCTGTTAGCACTAGACTGCTCCCTGCAGCATTTTTCAGAGTGTTTTGTCCAGTCTGGTTTTACAAGTTTCACATTACTTTCATTTATATAGTTAATACAGCACCAAGTCCAATGTGGTTTGGTGCTGCTTATTTACCTTTTCTTTCAACTAGAGGACTCAGTGCTAGACCAGCTGTTCATATAGAGTCAGCTCCCAAACTACTGAAGAAGTATCTGGACTCTTTCCACTGACTTCAACAGGCTTTGGATCAAGCTCAGGAAAAGACAAGGAACATGTTTCATGTAAGACTAAGCAGGTTACAGTCAGCAAAGTATAAAGAGGATTAGCTGTGTGCAATCCTCAGGCACATTACCCTGTATGCTGAAAGAACTGGCTAACACCCTTTCACTTTCACAGAGAGAAAAGGCCTCATTGGTTTCTGGTGCTGTGCCACTAAGTCACTGCTACCATGCCAGGAACAAGCGTGATGTGGAACCTGAGAGTTAACCTCATTACAATGGGGATTTTCCTAAACTGGAGGTGAGAAAATTTATTTCCTAAAAATGCAAAACCAATAAGCAAATCATAACTTCCCTTCCCTGAAGGGAAGTTCTGGCCAGGTGGGGGTTGGTCTCTTCTCCCAGGCACTCAGCAATAGGACAAGGGGGCACGATGGGCTCAAGCTCTGCCAGGGGAAATTGAAGTTGGAGATGAGAAAACAATTCTTTGCAGAGAGAGTGCTCAGGCATTGGAATGGGCTGCCCAGAGAGGGGGTGCATTCCCCATCCCTGGAGGTTTTCAACCTGAGATTGGCTGTGGCACTGAGTGCCATGATCTGGTAAAGGGACTGGAGTTGGACCAAGGGTTGGACTTGATGATCTCAGAGGTCCAACCCAATCGATTCTGTGATTCATAGAATCGTGCAATGGTTTGGGTTGGAAGAGACCTTAAAGATCATCTAGTTCCAACCCCTCTAATCATGACCTTTCTGCTTTTCAGTTAAGTTTAGGTCTCTTGACTAGAGACCCTATGGAATGAGTATTACAAGAAACACAATGTACTCTGTCAGGGAAAGATGGATTCTCTTTTTCTTCAGAACCTAGAATGGGTCATATTTGGCTTAAACACAAATATTTAGGCCTTTCTGTCACCAAAACAGATGGGCAGCCCCAAACCACTAATTTGTGCATATTTTAGACAGCACTGATAGTACAACACCCCCCCCCCCCCCCCACTGTGTCTGCTTCGAGTGTATGACTTCTGACAGCTAGAATGCCTTTTGCCAGGAATTATTTTATCAGTGTGGGATTAACTCTGAACAATACAATCAAGTGAGGACAGTGGTGTGCAGTTATTCTTCCCACCCTTTTGAAGTTCACAGTTCTCAGGCACTAAGAAGGCTTTAATCAGCCAGACCTGGAGGTTTTTAAACTGAGATTGGATGTGGCACTGAGTGTCAAGATCTGGTAAAGGGACTGGAGTTGGACCAAGGGTTGGACTGGATGATCTCGGAGGTCTTTTCCAACCCAGTCCATTCTATGATTCTATGAAGTAAGGGTTCTGTTGCTTTTGTGGAGGAGTGTGTATATCAGGATGCCAACTAGAGCAGTAGGAGTCCTATGTCTGCAGAGGATTTCATAGGTAGCCAACACTATGTGCATACGCAGCAGCTGCAGCAAACCCAGGAGCAGGGAACGTATAATCTCTATGCAAATACACATGCAGTTCCCCCATGAAAGCAGTGGGGCCAACTGCACAGTCTTAGTAGCTGCACACCATGTCAACATCAAGTTTGCTGTTTGCACTTCACCTGCATGGCTGGACAGCACAGCACACACACAGAGAGCTGCCCCTGCGTGTTCTGTAACTGCAGTGAATGCTCACAGTGCTCCCATCCAGAGTTTCTGGGCATGCAGCAACTAGTTCAGAGGTGTCTGTTCCCTACAGCTGCCTGACATCTGGAAAGCCCAGGCAAATTTATGAAGTCCTCAAAATCTGTCTAAGTGTGATTTCTAGGTGAAAAGAGTAAAAGAGTCTGGGAAATGGAATTCTGCAGTATCTAGGAAGTCCTTTGGTACCTATAGAAAAGCAAACATGGGACAGCAGAAGTTTAGGAATGCCTGTTCTGATGAACTGAAGGCAGGGCTGCAGCTCAAGTCTCAAATTCTTCACCTGTCTTCTCTCCTGACTTGATTTTACAATGAATTTGAGAGGACATGCCTTCACATAATGGAAATATGAGAGCTGTCTTGCAGCTCAGCTTCACAAGTGCTACTGAGGCCATGACAAAAGCTGCATAAAAAGCTTCAGGTCTAGACATCCATGAAGAAAGTTACAGTAAACAAGTAATGTGAGAATCCACCCTTCTCTCTGCTTTATATGCCGTTGGCTTATAAAATTAATTACTTGCATACCTCACAGAGATGCAATATTTAATTAATATTTGTGAAGTGCTTTGAAATTCTGATGGAAGACATCATACTGCTGTGCATCATGATTAATACAGTGTAAAAGTGATGCCAATGGTGTTGCTCAAGCAGAATGTTGAAAGGGTATCCACTCAGTTTCTGACATTTTAAAAAGAGGATGGAGATGAAGAAGGTTTAGGAAGGCATTTTAAAACTCAGCCCAAAGAAAAAGGGAGAACTGGGGAGGAGAGGAGCTAAGACAGTTTTCAGAGGAATTTACTGTGCATTAACTCCTGCAAAGTTAGGGTGTAGCAAAATCCTGACTCCAGCCATACAAAATGTTTCATTGACTTCAGTGAGGTGAGGATTTTAGCTTTTGCCATAATTTCCAGCAGATGCATCCCATGTGCAGGTGTGCAACTTTGCACTGTTGCTTGTTTATAGTACAGGCTCAGGAAAAAAACCTCATCAGGCCAGGGCATGCTCACCATGTAAAAGCAACTGCTCAGATTCTAATCTTTCTACTACATCCCACACTTGGAGTAAATCTTTCCATTCCATTAAAGAACTTGGTTCTGAGCTACCTATTTAAGTTGGTGGCAAAACTCCAGTTAAATGGAACCAGCATGGAGATCAATGTAGATTTTGTAGTAAACATGGGAAGCAAACATCCTGTGTTTAACAGTGGTTAAAACTCATATACACCCCTGGAATTCAACTCATCTACTCAGAAGCCTGTGGAATTCCTACTTAATCCCTGACTGGAGAAAAAAAAATAGAAGTAACATAAATTCAGACAACTTATTTTTTTAAGCATTCATCCTTCACACCTAGCAGGATTAAGTTTGGAGAAACATGTTTCTCACCACTTCTGGATAAGGCTGAGATAAGGAGCACGTTTTGCAACTGAAAGCCTTGCACCTATGAGGCTTAAAGGAGAAAAGTTAAAAAGCCTAGCAGGTGAAAGGCAGCAAAATTTAAAAGAAAGTACCTGGGAGCTTCTACTAGTAAGAGGAGTCACTAAACAGCAGGAGTCTATGACTACTTTAGGTAGGAAATTAAATGAAAATGTTCTAGGATACAAGTTTTGATATATCTATTTTTTTTAAGAATTCAAGACTGCTACTTGGTGTATATGGGGTTCTTGGTAAGCTATTAACAATCCTTTTCAAAGTGGTGTGTGATGGCTTTCATAGAATCATAGAATCGATTAGGTTGGAAGAGACCTCCGAGATCATCAAGTCCAACCTTGGTCCAACTCCAGTCCCTTTACCAGATCATGGCACTCAGTGCCACGGCCAATCTCACCTTAGAAACCTCCAGGGATGGGGAATCCACCCCCTCTCTGGGCAGCCCATTCCAATGCCTGATTACTCTCTCTGGAAAGAATTTTTTTCTGATCTCCAACTTCAAATTCCCCTGGCAGAGCTTGAGCCTTTCCAATGCAATCGATTCCATGATTCTATGATATTAAGGGACTAAGGAAAAAATTCAAGCCTAAAGCTTTTACTGACTGAAATCTAAATGCCTGAGACTTAAGTTATGTGAACAGTGCTGCGTGTCAGTCATTTAGACAGACAGGCTGTGTCTTCTTCCTCAGAATGCTCATTAATAACATACTTACTGGACAACCAGTCTCATCAAACATGGCAAACATTTCTTTGAAGTCTGCCTTTATTATGGCTGGAGGTAAGGTTGGGTAGGAAGTACAGAGAAAAAATCATTCTACCTACCACTTGGCAAAGGTGCTGCCAGGTAAGGCCACTGAAGAGATGCCAACTATGTGTTTTGGAGGGGTCTTAATTTTGTGGAGAGGCCAGAAGAAAATGGTACCAGAGATCAGAGTACACAGGGCTATATGCAAGTCAAAGACCTTTATCTAGTGATGTCTGCACTGAGCTGACAGGACATGAAGGACTTTTTAAGACAATACTGTTTCTCATTTTGAGACCTCAGGAAAAAAACAGCATCCTGTTAAATAAGGTATTTCATTACTTGTTTGCCTTAGTGAGTATCCATCTACAATATCCCTGACTTTTTACCTGGCTAGGTCTGTCTTTCTCCTACTGGCTTATACTTTTTTCCCCAGAAGGGTGAAGAGGAGCCCAGTAGTAATTTCTAAAAAACCACACCTGTATGGAAACTATCTCAATTGCCTCTAAGCCCATCTAATCAATGCTAATCACTCTTATCTCACATGCTTTCCAGAGTAGATTCTCGAAGTTCTCTAAACCTCTTAAATTGCGTTTCTGCCTGGGTTTAATGTTAAAACTTCTTTCATGGTTCTCTTATGCCACGAACAGGACAAAAATCTGTTAATTTATTTCTCTGGCATGACTTGTATTCCTTCTACTTAGAATCTGTCAAAGTGAACTGTGGTTAGGCAGTCTAGTCACTTTATATCTATAAATTTCTTTGCATTCTGAGCATCTTCTTATTTTCTCCTATCTCCTAAGTACTCTTCATACATTTTCCAGCCTCGGGGTGAACGATCTCTCACGTTACATTAAAATAGATGTTGTTCAGATGACCATGTCTTTTCAAGCAGCCTAGACCTTGGTGTGCCACCCTGTGTTTCATCTTCAATTTGTGGTGCTCACCAACACCACACAGCAGAGGCTCTTGTGGACTGCTAAAAGACTGAAAAGGATTGGGACTCTGATAGACTCTTGCTGGATCAGATTTTACTACTGCTATTCCCATTTCTTATGAGTCTTTCTTCTGGAAAAGTTCAACACACCAACTTTAAACTATTTTAATGCTAGATTAGATTTTTATAATTAATCCTGGCTACATCTATATCATACCTGCAAATCAAATACCTGATGGTGATGGTTGTGTTTCCACTCTGTGGATTTTGTGTGTGTGTGGTTTGTTTATGGCAGCTCAAGCCTCTTCTCATGGACTTTCCCACCTGTGAGTTGTGGAGAGTGTCAGGCATTCACCTGTGGTGTAGCCTCTGGTGATCCATCTGAAAACTTCATGTTCCAGTCAGAGTGCAGTACACAGACAATCTGCTCCAAACCCACGCTCTGGGCTCCAATTCATCTGACAGCATCAAAGTGAGAGTCTGCACTGGTGCTGGAGCACAGATCAACACCTGTCAGACAGTCTGGGAGATTACTGTTGCCATTAATGAACTTAATCCGCATCTGGAGAAGGCACACAGGGATGGGGAAGATTTCTATCTCTTTGTTAGTTAGTGAGAGAAGCTTACAAAGCCAATCTTCAAAGCAGATACAGCTACAGATATGAAAAAAAGAAAACATGCCCTGTTCACGTGCCTCCAGTTTGATCTACAAGAGGTCTAATAATATGATGGCAGAATACATTTTGATGTAATGGTTTACTATGTTTAGTGTAGAGATCAAATTAATATCAGGATTGACTTTTTATTTGGTGCAGGGGGGATAAGATAGGCAGGGCAAAACCCCCTGTTACCTGCTGCGTACTGAGGATATGCAGAGTACTCTGAGACAGCTCTGGTAACAGGGAATATTTTAGCTGGTGATATGCTATGCAATCACTTAATGAAAATACCTAAACACCAAGAAAAGCAGATTGCTCTGTCCTGGGGAAGGGGGCTGGGGAGGTTAAACACAATTGTTATTATTACTGCTGTGCAGTTATTAAAAAAACCCCACTGCACCAGATGAAAGTATTTTGTCACTTAAAACATTCTAATACCAGAAAGCATCCCTAAGACATGCTGAAAGGCAAATGTCAGTATAAAGTAGCTGATGATGCTTTTCAACTTGCTCACAACATCGAAAAGACTAAGAAGCAATGCTGAACTGATAACTGGAACAGTGTTAGTAACATTTCATAGAATCATAGAATTGATTGGGTTGGAAAAGACCTCTGAGATCATCGAGTCCAACCCTTGGTCCAACTCCACTCCCTTTACCAGATCATGGCACTCAGTGCCATGGCCAATCTCAATTTAAAAACCTCCAGGGATGGGGAATCCACCCCCTCTCTGGGCAGCCCATTCCAATGCCTGAGCACTCTCTCTGCAAAGAATTTGTTTCTGATCTCCAACTTCAATTTCCCCTGGCAGAGCTTTGAGCCCGTGCCCCCTTGTCCTATTGCTGAGTGTCTGGGAGAAGAGACCAACCCCCACCTGGCTACAACATCCTTTCAGGTAGTTCTAGACAGTGCTGAGGTCACCTCTGAGCCTCCTCTTCTCCAGGCTAAACACCCCCAGCTCCCTCAGCCTCTCCCCACAGCACTTGTGCTCCAGTCCCTTCTCCAGCCTTGTTGCTCTTCTCTGGCCCTGCTCCAGCCCCTCAATCTCTTTCCTGAACTGAGGGGCCCAGAACTGAACACAACACTCAAGGTGTGGCCTCCCCAAGGCAGAGTCCAGGGGAAGGGTCACTGCCCTGGGCCTGCTGGCCACGCTAGTTTGGATCCAGGCCAGGATCCCATTGGCCTTCTTGGCCACCTGGGCACACTGTTGGCTCCTGTTGAGCTTCCTGTCAATTCAAGTTCTCCTGTGTATCAGGTTACTTTTCAGAAGTACACACTCAAGAGTTTGTATTCCTTAGAAGATGTTAAGTAGAAAATAGTAATCTTCAAGGGGTTAGGTCCCATGCTAGCTCGATGGTCACACAACATTCCCTTCCAGAAATGAAAAAACAACACAGCCCTTTTCTGCAACTTCCTTAGTTATGCAAAATCACGACTGAAAACTAACCATAGACTGATTCACAGCTTTACAGAATAATAGAAAAGTCCAGCTAAGTCCCTTTTTTCCCTCTCTCCTCCCACTTGCTTGAATATGCAAGCATTTCAAGATCAAGAGTTGTTGCTGCTGACTTCTGTTTCTGAGGCACTTGCACAGCTGGGAACTGGACAAGCAGTGAGGTCTAAGGAGAGATGCAGCCTCCCGCCTTCAGAGCTGCACCTAAAGCTCCCTCCCAGTGCTCAGGATAACCACAAGTGGGGCTGCCACCAAACTGCCCTCAGAGCCGCTCTAAGGGCTGTGCTGCTGACTAGACAGGGCAGTACAGGCAAATCAGGGAAACTGCTGTGCCATCACAAAGCTCACACAGACCTGTGCTGTGTAACAGAGAAGTTGCATTCACCTGTGGGTAAACTGGCAGGTATAAAAGCAAGGCCAAGTGCCCCAGCAGCCGTGTTGCTTGGGAGGGCATGTGTGGGCTGGGCCTCTTTGTGTGAGCTCCAACTCTCAGGGTGCCTTAAGTGTAGTGAAAACAACCCCCAGCATCAGCTCTTCTTCCTGCTCGATTTTATGTTGTGGTCACAGCTGCATAGGTAAGGATGTTATTTTGCTTCTCTGGCACTGAGTCAAACCCCAGAAGTTTGTGTTAGAAAAGTGGTCTGGAAAGTTCTGCATTAACAGATATGCAAAGCCTCTGAGTTCTGGGGAATAACCAGCTTTGAAGTAAAATATGCTCAGCAATAATCTATGCGCACTTCATTAATTTCAGAACTGTAACAGCAAAGTGCTACTTAGAAGAAGCTGTAAGATAGTAATGAAGGGTTTCTGGCTTATTTTTATTTTTAATCCCAAAAGCTCCTTATCTCTGTTCTCCATGTTTTTTCATTCAATTTACAGTAGTCTATATTCAAGCTCATCTAACAAAAAAAAAAGACACAATAAGTTTGACTAACCTCTTCACCCGCTTTCTTGATGACAATCCTTTCTCCCTCGGGGCAAAAATGCAACAACTTTACAATTGCTGTGTTGCTTATTTTAGATAACTTTTCTCTGCACTTCGTGTTTAATGGAATTTGACTGAGATGGGATATTTCAGCACTTTAAATAATTGAGGTAGGAAGGGCAGCAGTTCTTGCCAAGTCTTAACGAACACCAAAGGGTCTCTAAGCACCAAGCTGCCAGAAAGGGAGTCTTTTGTTATCTGTCAACATGCCCCACTTCTTTCCCTACCACACCCAGCCAAGTTTGAAAAGCCCTTAACAGGGGCTACTGCATTATATGAAACATCGGTTTGCTGCTCAAATTTGAGTCAAAGCTTAGACTCAAAACAGAGAGCAGTTGCAGCCTAACACTGCATTTAGGTGCAGCTGTGAGCTGCTGCTGGATCATAGAATCATAGAATGGACTGGGCTGGAAAAGACCTCCGAGATCATCAAGTCCAACCCTTGGTCCAACTCCACTCCCTTTACCAGATCATGGCACTCAGTGCCATGGCCAATCTCACCTTAAAAACCTCCAGGGATGGGGAATCCACCCCCTCTCTGGGCAGGCCCTTCCAATGCCTGATTACTCTCTGGAAAGAATTTTTTTCTGATGTCCAACTTCAATTTCCCCTGGCAGAGCTTGAGCCCATCGTGCCCCCTTGTCCTATTGCTGAGTGCCTGGGAGAAGAGACCAACCCCCACCTGGCCAGAACTTCCCTTCAGGAAGTTCTAGACAGTGCTGAGGTCACCTCTGAGACTCCTCTTCTCCAGGCTAAACATCCCCAGCTCCCTCAGCCTCTCCCCCCAGCATTTGTGCTCCAGTCCCTTCACCAGCTCTTCTCTGTGAAACACTGGTTTACTGCTCAAATTTGAGTTCAAAGCTTAGACTCAAAGAGCAGTTGCAGTCTAACGCTGCCTTTAGGTGCTGCTACTGGGTGGGGGGCACTCATGCCCCTTTTCCCTCCCTCCTGCTGGCCTCTGCAGCTGCGGTTTGTGTCGTATCCACAAAGCCGGGATGCGCTGGAAAAACCGCCTTTGAAACAGCCAGCGGATCCTTAAACCTGACAGGGGTACAGCAGGATGCTGAGCTGGGCAGTGGAACAGGGACATCTTGCTGTCACTGTCTGCTATTGCTCCAGCCTGAGAGACTGGGATAAGGAGGAGCCTTTTTTGGTTGGTTGGTTGAACACTACAGTTTATGAAAATGTGGCTCTAAAAGAAGTAACCCAGCCCACTCTTACACTCCATGCTCTCTTCTTGAACTTTAAGGGTCCACAGAATCATAGAATCAACTGGGTTGGAAGACACCTCCAAGATCATCAAGTCCAACACTTGATCCACCACTGTGATACCAGATCACAGTGAATGAACAGAAAGTAACTGAGTCAAAACCAACTAGGCTGGTGACACAAGGACTCCTCAAGAAAATGGATTTTATCCTTTCTCTATAAAACCATAATGGTCTTTACTAATTTTTAATCAGACCTGTACAGACAAGTCCTATGAGGGAGCTGGGGGTGTTTAGCCTGGAGAAGAGGAGGCTCAGGGGAGACCTTATCACTGCCTGTAACTCCCTGAAAGGATGTTGTAGCCAGGTGGGGATTGGTCTCTTCTCCCAGGCACTCAGCAATAGGACAAGGGGGCATGGGCTCAAGCTCTGCCAGGGGAGGTTTAGGTTGGATATCAGGAAGAAATTCTTTCCAGAGAGTGATCAGGCACTGGAATGGGCTGCCCAGGGAGGTGGTGGATTCACTATCCCTGGAGGTTTTTAAACCGAGACTGGATGTGGTACTGAGTGCCATGATCTGGTGATCACAGTGGGGTTGGATTAAGGGTTGGACTTGATGATCTCAGAGGTCTCTTGCAACCCAACTGATTCTGATTCTATCTTTGTAATTTATATTCATTTTTGATTTTAGTTTGTACTTAAGCTTGCCAGTTATCTTAATCATGTATATCTTTAGACAAAGAGGAATTTAACACTGTAGCTGTAAGATGAACATTAAGAAATAAACCAAAAGCTCTGATTAGATTAGAGGCTGAGCTGTAAGAAATAAATCGGAAAACCTGTCTCGGTTGAGACCTGAAGCTGTAACATTGTTTAGTTAAAAGGAAATACAGAGCTGCAGAGATAACAGCAGCACATCAGGGTTGTTAAAAGTCACTCAAAATATCCTGCTTAATTTTGGGGAGGGGTTCTCAGTTGGAACTAAGTATATAAACCTGGAAACACAAAAGTCTGGTTGAACACGGCTCTGGTGGGGTTATCCCTCATGTTTCCAGTGCTGAACTAAAGGAAGGATTTTGTTCTATTCTATTGGATTTGACTGTTTCTTAGTTCAATCGGAAGCAGGAGGAACCAGTAAGAAGGAATAGAGGAAACTTTGTCTGATTTAGTGATCCAAGTAGTCTTAAACCAGAATGCTTTCATTTTTAGACACAGCACCCCCTTTCCTTCGCGGTGTCCCACCATTTAGCACATCCTGACAACCTGATTGCCCCACGAGTCAACTAAGCACACCTGACTGCAGTTTGCTCATCAAGCAGAGGAGTTACTGCGAATCACTTGCTCTGTGCTTGCCCTACCTCTCCCCATTTCTTCTGGCTTTGCAGCTGGTTTAGTGAACTTCCCCTGTACTCTGCCCTGGGGAGGCCACACCTTGAGTGTTGTGTTCAGTTCTGGGCCCCTCAGTTCAGGAAAGAGATTGAGGGGCTGGAGTGGGGCCAGAGAAGAGCAACGAGGCTGGAGAAGGGACTGGAGCACAAGTGCTGTGGGGAGAGGCTGAGGGAGCTGGGGGTGTTTAGCCTGGAGAAGAGGAGGCTCAGAGGTGACCTCAGCACTGTCTGGAACTCCCTGAAGGGAAGTTCTGGCCAGGTGGGGGTTGGTCTCTTCTCCCAGGCACTCAGCAATAGGACAAGGGGGCACGATGGGCTCAAGCTCTGCCAGGGGAAATTGAAGTTGGACATCAGAAAAAAATTCTTTCCAGAGAGTAATCAGGCATTGGAATGGGTCTGCCCAGAGAGGGGGTGGATTCCCCATCCCTGGAGGTTTTTAAAGTGAGATTGGCCATGGCACTGAGTGCCATGATCTGGTAAAGGGACTGGAGTTGGACCAAGGGTTGGACTTGATGATCTCAGAGGTCTTTTCCAATCCAGTCGAGTCTACGATGTTATGATTTAGACTGTTCTGCTGCTTTAGACTGCGCTGCTGCTTTGGGCTGTGCCTGCTTTAAACAGCCAGGCTTGTTCTGTGCACCGCTGTGCCCGCAGGCCGTGGGGCAGGAGCCTCCAGCGCCTCACCCCGCAGGGAACTCGCCAGTGCCTTTAAAAATGTTATTCCAGCGGGAGAGCCCAGCGCTGGAGGCCTGGTGTGCTCGGGGCGCGATCCCCCGACAGGGCTGCGGTGTGTGCGGGCACTGCCCGCGGTGCCTGGGCTGACCCCACCGCCCTCCCTCGGCCGTGTCTCCTCCCGGAGTGTCCCTGTGTGTGTGTCCCACCCCGGAGTGTCTCGGTGTGTGTGTCTCCTCCCGGTGTGTGTTGCCCCTTCCGGAGTGCCCCTGTGTGTGTCCCCTCCCGGTGTGTGTGTGTCCTATCCCGGAGTGTCCCTCCCCTCCCGGCGTGTTCGTCCTCTCCCGGAGTGTCCCGGTGTGTGTGTGTGTCCCCTTTCCGGAGTGTGTGTCCCATTCCGGTATGTGCGTCCCCTCCCGGAGTGTCGGTGTGTGTGTCCTATCCCGGTGTGTGTGTCCCCTCACCTCCCAGAGTGTCCCCTCCCCTCCCGGTGTGTCCCGGCCCCACTCACTGTTCGCTCGGGCTGCGGGGCCGCCATGTGCGCGGTGCGGGCGGGGGGCGGCAGAGGGCGCTGTGGGCGGCCGCGGCCACAGAGTCACGGGGAGGGACCCGGGGGGACCATCGAGCGCAGCTCATGTCCCTGCACAGAAGCATCCCCAGAGTCACTCCCTGTGCCCCAGAGCATCATCCAAACACTCCTAAAGCTCTGGCAGCCTTGGGGCTGAGTCACGGGGAGGGACCCGGGGGGACCATCGAGCGCAGCTCATGTCCCTGCACAGAAGCATCCCCAGAGTCACTCCCTGTGCCCCAGAGCATCATCCAAACACTCCTAAAGCTCTGGCAGCCTTGGGGCTGTGCCCACTGCCCTGGGGAGACTGGTCAGTGCCCACCACCCTCTGGGGGAAGAGCGTTTTCCTGAGATCCAACCTGACCCTGCCCTGACACAGCTCCAGGCCATTCCCTGGGTGCTGTCCCTGTCCTGACAGAGCTCCAGCCATTCTCTGGGGGCTGCCCCTGCCCTGACACAGCTCCAGGCCATTCCCTGGGTGCTGTCCCTGCCCTGACACAGCTCCAGGCCATTCCCTGGGTGCTGTCCCTGCCCTGACACAGCTCCAGGCCATTCCCTGGGGGCTGTCCCTGCCCTGACACAGCTCCAGCCATTCCCTGGGGGCTGTCCCTGGTCCCCACAGAGCAGAACTCAGTGCCTGCCCCTCCCAAGGTCTCCCCATCTTCATTGCCCTCCCTTGCACGCTGTCTCGATGCCTAAGGATTTTAATGTGTGTTTTATAGATTTTCATAGTGTTGTATAGGTTGAATAACTTTTCTTAAGTCCGTCACATTTTAAGGAGCATTTAGAAGTTACTGTACATTTTCTCACATTTTTTCCTAGGACAATCCCTGATCCAAGGAACATCATAAAACCACTCTTGTGCAGTCAAAGAAAATTGAAAAACTGAACAGAATTTCTGCAAGTGTCTGTCCAGCAATCCCCAAAGAAAACTGTCCCTAGTCTGACCATCTGATTCCACACACTGATATCAATATTTAACTTAATCACTGCTGTCTTTAGCTCATCCTTTTCATTCTAGATTTATCCCTCACCATTGTCCTGGGTAAGCTGGTGTCACTGTTGGAGTTTATTTAACTGAGCTGCCTGGCACTGTCCCTGAGCTCAGCACTTAGTCTGTAGCAGTTGTAAAGTGTCTGTGAGTGCTGTTGGATTACACGATCCCGAGCCTTGGCTTGTGGTTTTGATTCATCTGAAATTAAATCATGAGTATACCAATAACATCAGAGTGTGTTCTGCTGCTGTTCCTTATTGCATCCTACCTGCTTTCATAGTTATTGTATGTTTTTCCTGGCTGAGGGGTTGAGTCAGGCATTCTCAGCACTGTTGCCAAGCCAGTTTGTTCTGTTATCCAAGTAGCTTCCAGCTTCATATTTACACTTTTTGCCTTACCACTGTGATTTAGTGATTTATCTGTTATTTTATTCTCCCAAATAAAACTTTCTTCCCATGGAGGGCTTCCAGTGTTTTCCAGTCACCTCCCATCATCAGGAACTGATTACATGATTTTGTATTCCTTAGTTGCTCATGACAAGATAATTGACCAACAAAGAATTGCTACATTGTAGCTGAAATTAATTAATTGACCTCCATGTTAGAACTTGTAATGCTCCTGTGAATGTGGAAGACTTGAGAGAGGGAGAAATATGGTGTGGATTGACAATCAGCAGAACTAAAGGATGTGCAGATTTGACCAAAAAAGAGGCAATGAGAAATACAGGACAGAAAAGGAAGCCTCTTCCTACACTCCTAAGAAGCCTTGGAGTTCAGAGACTGTTTTGTGTGCCAATCTGAAGGTTTTTTAACCTCGCTTTTTCTCTTCCTGCCTTTCCGCTACTGTCTCCTCTTTGTGGGAATTGGTTGCCTTTACCTTCAGGGTGGTCTGACTCCTACATATCTAATTACCCTCTGAAAAATCTATTTGATACATTTCAGACCTGAAGAAGGCTTTTGTGCCAAAAGCTTGTTTGCAGTTCTCAGCCACGCCTGTGTTGGCCTAACTACCCCTGCAGGCCTTTTTTCCTGATAATTTTGCAACAGTGAAAACTATACAATATCCATCCACTTTTGGTGAAGTTTTATTGGTATTGAAAGGTACTCATTATTTATAGATACTCTTTCTGCTTTTTCCATATGAAAAGGAAAACAGAGGGTTTAAGACACCATTATACTAGCAGAGCCATGTCCATGCTGGGGGTTATTTGCTGTTGCCTTTTCCCAGGCTGGTATTTTCCCACTGTCACCACCCTGGGGACCCAACTTCTCTTGCCGTGCTGGCCACTCACCCCACAGCCACAATTGACTCCTCCAGAGCCCAAATCTCCTTTGACCTCTGGAGGAACCTCTTCCCCCACCCTCCCAATCTCATCCAGGTCTGGAGCTCATTCACATGTTGGAGTTTTTATCTAGCCACTTAAGTAAACAAACTTAAGGCAGAAGGAGCTCGAGGCTGTATACAGGGATCAAACAGCAAGTAGGTACATGGCTGATTTAAGATAACTTAACTCAGTGTGGTGGAAAGAGGCAGTTATGCCCTCCTGTTTGGCTGTGTGTTGTGCCATTTCCATCTGCTTTTGGGATCTGATCCATTTGGAAAGTAGGTGGTGGTTTTTTGGTTTTTTGATGAGATTAAGTATGAGATTGGATGTGTCCCACATCCTGTAGAACATGTGGCTGTACAACTGGGAGCACAGTTACTAAATCCAAGGGCTCTGAGTTACATCTGCCTCTCATCACTCCCCTATGCATTCTTTCATATGTTCTGCTATGCATTAAGGTTTCCTATGATGTGCTAATTGATTCATTACTTTATGCTAAGTATACAGTCATGTGCTAGTCATTAACTGTCCCGTATGTTGAACTCATGATGTGTATCTTTAAATGCTGCATCTCCTGGTCTGCCAATCCCCCTTTATGTAATACCACACATGTGTTGAAGACCTTCAGACTTTAAACTTCCTGCTTGTTAGTTTTGTGTGTAATTCTTGAATTAGTCTCTGGAGCTCCTCCTTATTTCAGTTGTGTAATGACTGTAATTAAAGCTACTTTGGTATATATCACTGCTTCAGCCTATGGTATTACAACATGTTTGAGAGGAGAAGGAAAGACATATTTGAAACATCCTGTGACATATTTGAAACAACCAGCATAGTAATGACAGCATAAACCCTGTGTGCAGGTGAAGATATGTTAGACTGTGGAAGTTTTGCAGAGTTAAACCTTCATAACTGGCTCAAAAAATGTGACTGTTGCCAAGGAAATGTAGCTGGGAGGAGGCCAAGGGAGTTCCTGAAGCCTTTCTGATGAGGGAGTTAAGTGGTCAGAAATGAGTGGAAAAAGATGGAAAGAAAAGTATGTTGCTCTCAAAATTCCAACTTGCAGAATTTCAGAATAAAGAATTTATGGAATCTAGAGCTGCACTGAATTTTAAAGTTTTATAGGAAGAAGATGGATTTCTACTGGCATGACTATTTACAGAGCACACCCTGAGATTTACCAGAAACAGGCTGAATTGAACCCACTTGTGTGCAAAACAAAAAACATACTGAGTTACCCAGTTATTTGTCCTTTATGTTTGAGATGAATGTGTACACAATCTGGTCCTTTGTTCCTGTAGTCCCACTATGACACAGTTGTAGGTTCCATGTGGAGTTGAGATCATCCTCATTTCATACACTGTTCATTGCAGGAACCGCTGACCTGGGGGGAAACAGCTGCACTCTCACAGGCTTTTATCTTCCAAGCCCTGAAAGAAGCAGCTAAAAGTCCTGTTGCATGTAGATAAGAAGTGACAAGGAAAGAGGCTAGAAGTAAGATCTAGGTAAAAGGTGGCTCTCCTAGGAAAAGCTAGTGCTTAAGCACAGTATGTTTTGAGCCAGGAAGCAATCCCTGAAGAGAAGGAGGTAAACAGTCTTGAGTAAGAGCCTGGGCTGTCCCAGCAGCTGCTCTCTGTAAACCTCCTGCTTGGGCCAAGCCAGGCACAGAGTGATGTCTTTCACACTTGGCACTGTTGAAACACCCAGTTTCCCGAGGACAGATTCATCCTGCAAAGCCTATGGATGCAGCTGGACAGAACCAAGCTTTGCTGATACACCTGTGTCTGCAGGCCATTGCAATGAGTGGGCTCTGGCACTGCCTGGCTGGGGCTGTTGTGCTGAACATGGGCTTGTGCCCAGTGTGCAATGCCAGTTCACACATCGAGGCAAAGTGTCTATTTCTTCTAGTTTGTGCAAAGTAGGGATCTAGGTGGTAACCCACAAAACTGCACATTATTTATACATTTTAGCAAACAGGAGTATCAGTATTCATTGGCTACAAGTTACATGGGACTCTCATTAAGTAGCATTCTATTCTCTATTTGTGCAATGATTCTCTCACTTCTTATGCTAATTACTCCTCATGCTCAGTCTTCTCTTGAGTTGGTGGGTTTCTGCAGTCAGTGGGCTGTGGGTCAGTGGCCTCCATCTCCCCCTGCCAAAATCTCCTTTTACCCCTTTAGCACTTTAGATTATTGGCACTGTTTGTTCCTCCTTTGGGCCCTGTCGTGGGTATTCTGCCAAGCATCCTTGCACAATCTGTTAGTTCAGCATTCCACAGGGACTGATTTCATATACTAGAATGGATTGGGTTGGAAAAGACCTCCAAGATCATCAAGTCCAACCCTTGGTTCAACTCCAGTCCCTTGACCAGATCATGGCACTCAGTGCCACGGCCAATCTCAGCTTAAAAACCTCCAGGGATGGGGAATCCACCCCCTCTCTGGGCAGCCCATTCCAATGCCTGATTACTCTCTCTGGAAGGAATTTTTTGCTGCTCTCCAACTTCAATTTCCCCTGGCAGAGCTTGAGCCTGTGCCCCCTTGTCCTATTGCTGAGTGCCTGGGAGAAGAGACCAACCCCCACCTGGCTAGAACTTCCCTTCAGGCAGTTATAGACAGTGAGGAGGTCACCTCTATTTCAATAGATATATAATCCTAAATTCCTTTTTTTTAATGTTCTTTCTCTATGGCTGCATTTGCCGAGGCATATTAAGTGCATACAACGCCTTTTATCGATACGTCGTTTATCTGTCTGGCAGCCGCACATCAGGGTGACCCCTTCCTCGGGTTCACCCGGGGGGTTCGCACAGCCACCTGCAGCTTCCCTGGGGTATCCCAGGCGAGCCGTCCCTGCTCCAGCTGCCTCTGGCTACAGCCCGCCCCATGGAGCCTCATTGGATTCCCAGCCGAGGGGGTGTTGCTGCCGCGGCCGCGATGGGCGTGCGGTTCGAGATATGCCGGAGCTGCGGGGCGTTGTGTAAGAGGGAGCTGCGGGGAACACGGCAGGATTAAACAGGATCACGTTTCTCCTTTGTGAGCCGAAGAGGTCAGTGGCTATTACTTATCCCTGCTAGCTGTAATTAGGATTTGGGAGCAGCGTTTTCGTCGCTGCCCCTGCCGCTCTCGCCACCGGCGTTCCCTGCGCGGTGGGGAAGGACTGGGGGAGCCCTGCGAGTCACGGGGCTCCAAAGACACCCACCAGAGCCCAGGGGAAACGCCAGCACTCGGGGAGGGGGGACACGGACACAAGGAGTTAAAGGGAAAAGCCTTTTGTTTGCAGGAATATCCAGAGTACGGGTGAAGCACATTGTTAATTTGTAAAGGATGTGGAAGTAGCCAAGCGGCATCATCGGGTGGCCGGGACACTTCATGGTGACAAGTGTGAGAGGTCAGAGAAAGCTCTTCCTGCAAAGTGGCTTCTGGGCTTGTTTAAAGAAGTGCTGAGCTTCCTCCAAATCCTGTTAAAATCCGTCTTTACTGCAGGCGTTTGACACCCCCTTCTGAAGCAGCAGATTGTCCCTCAGTTTACCCAGGTGTAAACTGGGGATGAGAATGTTTTCCTTTAGTGAAGGAAAGTGGTAGGGCCATGTTTCAGACAGCTTTTGGGGGAAGAAAGGTAATTCTTATGTTCTTAGATACAGCATGCAATCATTGTGTAAAACACAGTGACGCTTTATTAATAATTAATTTTGTCTAGTCACAGCTATCACCTTTATCTTAAAAAGTAAAATAAAGATGCATCAAAGCTCAATCAGAAAAAACCCAAGCTCAGCCTTTATATAACTCCTGGCATCATGCTGAACTCCTGTGTTGGAGCTTCTTTAAAAAAAAAAAAAAAAGCAAAACAACAACTGTTAATTAGGGCAACAGTTTACTGAACTGATTTAATGTGAAGTAATTTTTATCCAATTCCTTGCATTGATATGCCAAATTAATTTTTTCGTGATAAGGACAGTCTTTCAGCTGTTGGTTCGCTGATTAGAGATGTGAACACAGGATGACACCGTGCCAAAAATCAATACTATAATATTTGAGCATCTTCCTGTCATTTGTGTCAATAAATGAGAAAATGAAGACAAATCTGTTTCAATAATGTAAATCCAACTTGCAGTTTAATCTTCACAAAATAAAGAGCAATAGGTTAGTATTTTAAATTATTTTCAGCATACATAAGAAAGCCTTAGTGCATGCCACTTAGATATTAAATAATTGATAGTAAAATATTGCCAAATTATTTATTTCTTCCTAGTGGATCAGGGAACTTCCCTTATACTGGAGTGCTGGTGATTTTGGACTTGTCCTCGTGGGTTTACATTCACATGGTTAAGAAACTCTCAGTTTCAGTGAGCTGTGTTACTGTTTGTGAGCAACTGGAGTTTAAGTCAATGAAGTGTGGTCTGTGTTATCCTTAAAGCAATAGCAATGCTTATTTTGTAGAGCTGAAAAGGAGAATCTGTCTTTGTACTTTTCAACTTCTCATTCTTCGTGTCCTCATTATTTTTCAAATTGTGCTAACTGGACGTTTCATCACCCACTCCCCACAACCCCCCAAAAAGCCCAAACCCGACAACCCAAAAATACCACTACATTAGCTCTGAGAGACTTAATTTTAAAAGTCAAAGGGCAGACTCTTTTCTTTTTTCTTTTTTCTTTTTTCTTTTTTTTTTTTTTTGTAATCGAGAATATCTGCCATGACTTCAAAAACGAAGCTCAGCAGATGAGAACGGCACCACTTTGCTTTCTGTACCAAAAATGAACTGTCATTGTCTAAACAAGTAAAGACAAATGGATAAATTAACTGACCGGTTTTCAAATTAAAATAGGCATCACTTTCCAAGTTATGCTTTGGTGTCAGGATTTCGGTAAGATGCAGGACTGGAATGCACAGTAGCATTTTTGCTTTGTATTGATGACTCTGAAGTCACTTCAGTTGTCTTGTAGAGAGGATATTGCAGTGTGTGTTGTGCAGATTTGCTGTAGGAACTTCATGGGTGTTTTCCATTACCACTGCTGGGATCCACTGAAGCTCTGTCTGTTTTGCCATCCTTGGCTGGGCAAGCAGCAGTCAGGAGATAAAACTCAACTGAAGCTGGAAAGAAGTGGAGAAGCCAACAGAGGTAGCTTGGATGGATGTGATAAAGCAGGGTTTGCAGAGGGAGAACAACTCCCTGGGAAAGGAGTTTCTGGGTTTTGAAATGTCCAACAACATCCACATGTGCTGGACTGTGGATACCTTTTTTACCTCTAATTTCCAATCAACTGTAGATCTTTCTGAAACTTGCAGAGAGTGCTCAGTGTATTAAAAGACCATCTATTATGCTTGTACTGCACTTTATTAACCGAGGCATCAAAAAAGTTGCTTCACTGAGAGCAGAGGGAACGGGGCTTAGGGAATAAAAATGCTCTGAAAGTCAAGACACTTAGCAACTTAATCCTGCAGTTACACAAACCCCCAAACCACCCTGGCTGTGTACACACTCTGTTGTAATTTAGGAGAAGGAAGGTTGCTGGGCACTTGTTCCACTGCTCTGGAGCTTGCCTTGAACCATGACAAGTGTTCTTAACGCCTGTAAGGTCAAACTCTTGGGTTTATGTTATGAAACTTTATAAAATAAGTGCAACTGTAATACAAAGATAAATATATATTTGACTGGTTTCTTCTCTACTAAGCAAAAAGAGGTTTGGCTTTTTGTTTGACTGAATCTAAGTGTTGCCTATACTGTTTACAACCCAGACAGAGCTCTGTTGTGCAAATTAGAAAACGTTGCAGAAAACACACCTGACTGGGACAGATAATGAAATGAATTGGCTAATCCTGTTCCTCCAGATGAGCACAATCCACCACCACTTTAACAACATGAGTTCAACAATTAGCATAAAATAAGTTCCTTTTATTTTTCTTTCTTAAAAAAAATCTTCTTTCTTTTGAGTATAGCATTGAAAACCAGTTAGAAAGAGCCTGTTTGGGGCAACTAATGTTCCTGTTATGGTAACTACCCTAAATGCACTACACTGGCTAGTAAAACATTCTCTCATGGCTCCAGGAATGTTACCATGTTTTTAGCTTTCCTTTATAGTGAAAGGGGTAGGCAGTGAGGCATCTTTATTGTCTTGTCATTACCTTTGTTCCATGGGGGAGAGGAGAGGAGAGGAGAGGAGAGGAGAGGAGAGGAGAGGAGAGGAGAGGAGAGGAGAGGAGAGGAGAGGAGAGGAGAGGAGAGGAGAGGAGAGGAGAGGAGAGGAGAGGAGAGGAGAGGAGAGGAGAGGAGAGGAGAGGAGAGGAGAGGAGAGGAGAGGAGAGGAGAGGAGAGGAGAGGAGAGGAGAGGAGAGGAGAGGAGAGGAGAGGAGAGGAGAGGAGAGGAGAGGAGAGTGAATGAACATGGAACGGGCAAATAATCCCTACATAACAAAAAGAAAGAAAGGAAGAAGTTGTACAGGATGTTAGGGGGAACGTTGAGACCACAGCCATTCTAGTTGAAACACCATGAATGTTTCTTTGCTGTGCTGGAAGCTTTGTGACCCTTTCTGTTGCCAGAGAGAACAATCCTTAGTCAGTGTTTAGTGTGTTTTGCAGTCTCTGTGATTCTGGTGTTGGGAAATGTCATGAATATGTAGCAGGAGTGTGGGGAATGACAATGAATACTCCTGTAATGCAAACATATAAGCTGTAGTGAAGATACCTGTGTGCATTTTGGCGAAATGATTACCAGTGCTGACTGAAGAATGCCTGACTTGTAAAACTCACAAATTGAGTCTTAGAGGTTTCTTTCCAGTGCCAACTTTAGGCAACAGCTCTGACACAGATTAGCAACAGATGACTGGTTAGTCTGGTGTTTGCTGATGAACACAGAAACTGTGGTGGCTTGCTTGTCTTTGGAGTAATTTACTAATTTTTCTCAGACATTGCACAATTGTGTGCAGCTGGAAGTGGGACCAGCAGGTTGGTAGAGATCTCTCTAAGCCTAATCTTGGTGACAGAAGATACAATTGTATGATTTTTGGTTTTGGGTAGCCATTAAATCAGATACGTAAAATTTGGATGGAGAAGGCAATTTAGCTCCTCGTTTGTGTCTACCAAAGCTGTGATTCTCTGGTGGCAAAAATCTGTGAAGAACTCAGATATGTGAGATAAAGAGGAATTCTGAACTCAGATATGTGTGATAAAGAATTCTGTACTGATGATAATTCGCTGTTAAGTGATGAGGCCATAAACCAGCGTGGTACACTCTTCTGGCATGGGAGGTCCTCAGGGCCGTCATCTACTTTCATTTTTGTTTGGTATAAGACAGAGGTAGGCCTTTTTTTTTCTTCTTTTCTTTTCCTCATAAGTATGATGAAACGAAGAATCAAACCCAATGACAGAGAGTCATTGAATTTGGACTTTCCTTTTATTCAGCTGGCTTAGAATATAGAGAATTATTAGGGAATTATTCACCATGTATGTTCAAGAGTGTTATAATTTTTGGGGGTACTTATACAGGGTAACTTTCAAAAATTCCACCCAAAGATTTATCACCTCCCTCCCACATTGCGTCATGGGTGTCTTCAGGTTTCTTCTGGCTGTTCTTTCATGGAGCAAAATTGCCATCTTACATCCCGGTTTTCGGTAGAGGAATGTGGGGAAGGACCATCGGGGGCTCTTTGCATCTTCCTCATCACAGAGTCTTCCTCACATTGGCAGGTTTCCTGGCGTGTGTGATTAGTTCTTGCTGACCTCTAACCTCTTATCCAATTGTTCTAGCTCCTACTAAGACACCTTCATTTTTTCCTTGGTTAATATAAATCTAGGTTGTTCTTGACTTAGACAATTCCCTTATTGAATTTACTTCTTAGCAGAAACAATCTCCATTGACTAAGTTCTGTGAAGTGTATGACTTTTGTAAATTAATTTCTTCCAGGTGCACTACCCCAGTATTCTTTGATTAGCTCAAGATTTCCGTCTTCATTTTACAATATTAAACTGATAAAGAAACAATCAACTAAAATGATTCAAGTACAACTCTCTACAAGGGTCAGAGCCCCCTAAATTCCTAAACTATCTCAAATAAAGATGTATCTCTCTTTCAGGGGAGTACTTGACTTTGCAGTCTGAGCATCCTGGAGTACAGTATCTGTTAGAAACAGTCCTGAAGTGTCTGAGGTGTCTTAGGTTCATCATCCAGAAATCAGCATAACTGATCCCAGCAGCTGCTGAAAATTTTTGCTCTTGGAAACATGTTATTTATTTTACCTTTTGATTTTTTTGAAATATATTTTACATTTACTTAATTGCATAGTGAAGTAAAATAGTTATCCATGCATTTAGCCCAATGTTTACCATTTAAGATGTACTGTCTGTTCTTATATGCCTGGCACCTGTGATGAGAACTTACTGCTAAGGGCCCTTGCAAAAGTATTTTTAAAACAAAGAGGTCATTTGCCTGACTGTTTAAAAATAAGAGTATTCTGACAAGTGTTTCCAAAGCCCATTCCTCCCAGGAGAGATTCTGGTGGCAATCAGCCTGATCTAGTAATATTGGCAATATAGACACCATGAAGACACAGCAAAAGAACCATAAAAACAGCCATATTATATGATAATATAAACAGGGTTTAAAGTGGTTGGTCCTTTGTTTTAGGAAGGATAAGTGGTTCACGTCCTTCCTGCTCTTGCCCATAAAGCAGAGAGTGTGCTGTGTAACTCTGGCTGCTCTGAACCCAGTTGTTCTGTTAAGGCTCCATCCGAAAGGATGCTACGTTTTCAAGAGGGCAGAGATGAAGGACACAGTCCTTATTCCCTGGTGTCTTTGAAAAAGGCCTGATTTTTGTAGAATCATAGAATCAGTTGGGTTGGAAAAGACCTCCAAGATCATCAAGTCCAACCATTGATCCAACCCCACTGTGATTACCAGATCCTGGCACTCTACCACATCATCTCACCTTAAAAACCTCCAGGTCAGAGAATCCACCACCTTTTTGGGGAGGCCATTCCAATGCCTGACCACTCTCTCTGTAAAGAACTTCTTCCTGTATCCAACCTAAACCTCCCCTGGCAGAGCTTAAGCCCATGTCCTCTTGTCCTACTGCTGGTTGCCTGAGAGAAGAGACCAACCCCCACCTGCCTACAACATCCTTTCAGGGAGTTGTAGACAGTGCTGAGGTCACATCTGAGCCTCCTCTTCTCCAGGCTAAACACCCCCAGCTCCCTCAGCCTCTCCCCACAGCACTTGTGCTCCAGTCCCTTCACCAGCCTCATTGCTCTTCTCTGGACTCACTCCAGCCCCTCAATCTCTTTCCTGAACTGGGGGGCCCAGAGCTGAACACAGCACTCAAGGTGTGGCCTCCCCAAGGCAGAGTCCAGGGGAAGGGTCACGCTAGTTTGGATCCAGGCCAGGATCCCATTGGCCTTCTTGGCCCCCTGGGCACACTGTTGGCTCCTGTTGAGCTTCCTGTCCCTCAGTCCCCCCAGGTCCCTTCCTGCCTGGCTGCTCTCCAGCCACTCTGTGCCCAGCCTGGAGCACTGCAGGGGGTTGGGGTGGCCAAAGGGCAGGACCTGCACTTGGCCTTATTGAACTTCATCCCATTGGAATCAGCCCATCTCTCAAATCTATCCAGATCCCTCTGCAGAGCCCTCCTGCCTTCCAGCAGGTCGACACTCCCTCCCAACTTGGTGTCATCTGCAAACTTGCTAATGATGGACTCAATCCCCTCATCTACATCATCATTTTGCACCAGGGACATGCAGTGGGGCACATTTTTTTCCCCAGTGGAAGGTCAACAGCTTTTTTTTTGTGTTCATGTATTGAGAATGAGAGAGCACCTCTCCAAAACTGCTGGTCTGCTGGTTGCTGCCATCCCTGTCAGCTGGCTGGTGCCTTCCCAGCATCCAATGGCCTGTAATATCAGGAGAAAAAGTTCCTCTTTTTAAAATACACAAAGGAAAATCCTCCCATTCTAGGTGCTGCTAAGTTATCAACTCCAAAAAAGCATGTAGGTGCTGATAACCCCAGAGATTAAGTTTCTTTTGGTTAAATGAATACTAAATGAGGCTTTAACTCCTCACCTTTTGCCCATGGGATCTCATACTGCCATACTGACTGAGAGAGCCTTTTTCACCCAGGATATCCTCATGAGCAGGGAGAACTGAGGCAGTTGCCAAGTCACTCTCCATCATACCTGAAAAGTCATGGCAATCAGGAGAAGTCCCCAGTGACTGAAAAAGAGAAACATCACATTTATAGCAGGAGGATTGAACTGGCTTAAGGGTTGGACTTGATGGTCTCGGAGGTCTCTTCCAACCCAACTGATTCTATGATTCTGTGATCTTTAAAGGTTTCTTTCAACCCAAAGGATTAGACTGTATCAAAATGAAGTGCTAAGTACATTCCTTTACAGCGTGCCCATTATTATTTTTCATTTCCAGCTCCTACATGACCTTATATGCCCATCTGAAATAAACTTTCCTATTCCAAACTGCAGAACTAAAATCCACTGGGAGGAAAAAGCACCCAGCCTCACAGCAAGTGTAGTCAAATGGCCTGTGGTCTGTAAGTCTGTCTCACAAGCCATTTTTTGGCCACAGTTATGCTCTTTCTCTGACTCAGTCCTAAATGAAGCCAATGGGGCTGTGTGGACTCAGAGCACAGATTGTTGCAAACAGTTGTCATTTCTATATTCTGAGCTGCGAAGTTCCATTGCTGCTTTTATGTACACAATTTTGACCATGGGAGGGAAGAACAGAAATTCAGTGTCCAATATCTAAGGCAGGCACCTCTACAACAGTGGCAATTTGCAGTATTTGTGTTTATCATAACACCTTGTGTTTTCCATTTCTAAAGAGATGGTTTGACACTCGTTTTTTGGAGGGGCCACAATCAGGCCTGAGATGAGAATGGCTCAAATAATAAACAATAAACTTAAAAAGTTCACTTCTTTCCCAGAACCTCAAAATGCTTTCTTGAGTTATGGTAGCAGAAGGTAAACAGAGAAGAATGAATTTAGGTGGATATTGTAGAAAGGAGCAAGGCTGAATAAAACAGTGATCAGGATTGCTGTTGCATTTTAAAATTAGTGTTGGTGGCACAGGATGGTGGTAGTTCAGTACAGCCACTCTCTTCAGTACTCAGTGATCTCTTTGGCTGTTTAAAGGAATAGTGCAGTTAAGGACATGAGCTTGAGATGGAGACAAAGCTCCTCTCCTACAAGAGTAACTTTAATCACTTCACCAAAATATTGCAGAAAAAATGATTCTAGTAAAATCTCAGTAAGAGAGAGAAATGTCTGCATTATGTTTCAAATGCAAGTATTCACTCTTAGAAATCTGCTTCCATGACCCAGTTGTTTTTCTACCTCTTTTAAAAGGTGTATTGCCCTCTTTCAGTGCTCTGAGTACTGTGTGCTCCTGAACCTTTGCAACAGCTGTTTTAGTTATTTCAAAGTTAGTTGCCTGTGCCAGTCCTGCCTCTGATGGGATATTACCCATTTGTTCAGCCACAGTTGTTATAAATAAGGTAATAGTTCACAATGAGCATGTTCATTTGGCAGAGGAAAGAAGTGAAAATGGATTCTTTTATCCCAATTACATGGCCATGCTGGTTCTGAATAAGCTGTGCATTTACAATACTCCTTTGAGGAGTCAGCCTCACTAGAACCTTCCAGCTCCACATATTTGGGGCAGATTGTGAGGAATAAAGGAGGGAGTGGAGTGGGGATGGTTAAGTCTATTGGCCAGTTATAGTTATTTTTTCATAGATTTTGGAAAGGGTCTTGAGTTTTTGTAAGCACTGCCAAACTGACAGGATTTAACAATGTATGTAGAAACTACCATGCCCTTCATATACTGGCACAATCCCCCAGATACTGTCACTGTGTGGACTCAATCATCAAGTCCATTTAAAATTTTTGATGAGTTTTTTATTCATTACACATTCATGTGCATGAGTTGAGAAACATATTAATCTTTCTTTAATCTTGTTTTAAATACAGGTAGTTTGAGAGTGGCTTGAACCTGGACCTAATTTGGTGGTAGTTTCCTAGGTCCTTTTGGAGACTTTTTGGAACAATAAATCTGGTGACTGTGGATCTGTAAAGAGGCAGACAGTGTAAATAGGAACCTGTATCAAAACTAGCATGGCCAGCAGGCCCAGGGCAGTGACCCTTCCCCTGGACTCTGCCTTGGTGAGGCCACACCTTAAGTGTTGTGTTCAGTTCTGGGCCCCTCAGTTCAGGAAAGAGATTGAGGGGCTGGAGCGGGGCCAGAGAAGAACAACGAGGCTGGAGAAGGGACTGGAGCACAAGTGCTGTGGGGAGAGGCTGAGGGAGCTGGGGGTGTTTAGCCTGGAGAAGAGGAGGCTCAGAGGTGACCTCAGCACTGTCTAGAACCGCCTGAAGGGAAGTTCTGGCCAGGTGGGGGTTGGTCTCTTCTCCCAGGCACTCAGCAATAGGACAAGGGGGCACGATGGGCTCAAGCTCTGCCAGGGGAATTTGAAGTTGGAGATGAGAAAAAAATTCTTTCCAGAGAGAGTAATCAGGCATTGGAATGGGCTGCCCAGAGAGGGGGTGGATTCCCCATCCCTGGAGGTTTTTAACCTGAGATTGGCCGTTGCACTGAGTGCCATGATCTGGTAAAGGAACTGGAGTTGGACCAAGGGTGATGATCTCGGAGGTCTTTTCCAACCCTATCCATTCTATGACTTTATGTAGTAGGTGGTTCTTTTGCTTGTTTATAAGCCCAGGCCTGAACATGTCAGGCTCTAGCTTGGCAAGGTTCAGGTTTAGACATGCTCAAAGGTGACTGTACAGGCAAAGCAAACCCAGTGGTGATTTGGCCATCTCTGGCACATGAAACTACATCTCTGCTTGCAGAAATCACAGGGTTTAATGTGGGGAGACCTAAGAACTAGAAGTGCTTTTCCTTTTGCATTTACACTTATACACAAACAAAGCCTTGTTCTTCCTAAACCACTTTGCATGGAACATAATGTACAGTTGCAGTACTGTGGGAAATACGCTTTTACAGGTTTTCTGTAACATTTTCAGTTTGGTTGTTTTTTATTTAAAATGCACTTTCTTATCGGGTTTTAGGTAAGATACCAAACACTCCCTCTAGTGGCTGATACTTCAGTAAGGGTGTTCCACTCTTTAGGGACAGCTATAACAGACCAACAGCATGTCAGGACTACTTGGCTGCTGAAGCACATTGAATTACAGACTAACTGCTCATGAAAGATTGGTGATACAAGGACCCCTCAAGAAAACGGATTTTATCTCTTCTCCATAAAACCATGATGGTCTTTACTAATTTTTAATCAGACCTGTACTAAATTTGTATTTTATATTCATTTTTAATATTAGCTTGCAAGTCTCTCAGTTATCTTAACCATGCACAGCTTCAGACAAATAGGAATTTAACCCTCTATCTGTGAGATGAACTTTAAGAAGTAAACCAAAGCCTTGTTTAGATAGAGGCTGAGCTGTAAGAAATAAATCAGAAAACCTTTCTCGATTAGAGGCTGAGCTGTAACATTCTTTAGTTAAAAGGAAATACAGAGCTACAGAGATCAGAGCAGCCCATTAGAGCTGTTAAGAGTGACCCAAAATATCCTGCTTAACACTGGGAGGGGTTCTCAGTTGTAACTAAGTATATAAACCTGGAGACACAAAAGTCTGGTTGAACATGTCCCTGGTGGGTTTACCCCCAATGTTCCCAGGGCTTAGCAAAAGGAAGGATTTTGTTCTATTCTGTTGGATTTGGTTGTTTCTTAATTCACTGGCCTGTCTGATTCTTTGAGTGTTCTGTTGCCCAGTAGCAAGAAAAATACTGATCTGTGAAGTTATGAGTGAATAGCCTCAATTGTTTATCTTCATTCAGGATCTTCTGGTTTTCCCTGCTCTCAAGCAATTTCTGACATTTGTAGATTTTCAAAATGTAAAGGGAATGGAAAGCAACCATTACATTTTTCAGGCCTTACTGAGGAGTGGTAGACTGATAAAATGGCAGAGGTGTTAGGGTCTAATTTTTTAAGAATACAGCATTATCCAAAACTTAATCTATTTCTTAAGGTATCTCAATCTAGTTATGAAAAAAAATCCAAAAAACCCCAAACAAACAAAAAGACAGCTTTGCATCACTCTCAATTAACTTTCGGAGGGTTAGTCCACATTTTTTTGCTGAGAGAGTGGATGAAAAATTCAGCTAAAAACACACTTGTTTGACTTGCTAAATTTTGTGTATATTGTTTGCTCTGAAGAGAGTGTGGGGCAGGCTCTGGTGTTGTGGGTTTCATCAGCCATGGTAAGCAATATCTTTATGATGGGTGCAGAGTGTAGCAGGAGTGGTTTTTCCTTTGGGGAATTCTCAGAATAGGTCAGCCTGTTACTGATCTGGGATGCAGTGACCTTTAGTGGACCGGAAGATGGGTATCATCTATTGGGTTGAGCCCATAAATATATTAAAAGAACATACTTGTAGCTGGACATGTGTTTTGTTCTTGTGCCTACTAATATTACACTAAACAGCAAGAGCTCTTATTTCTTAATGGACTTGCAGGAGTATTCTCATTGAGATCAGTGGGATTACTTGTGATTAAAGCTAAGCATGCATATAATTCCTTTTAGGATTTGGGTTTCTGATTAATTTAACAGCAAGAGAAGGGAAAGAAGAAACCTAGTTTTGTGCTATGCATTATAGGCCATTGTTTTATACAGATATTTCAATACAAACCTTAGTTATATTTTCTAATTGCCTGTTCTGTGTGGGATTTTCTGCAGTGAAGAAGAGAGGCTGTCATAATATCTATTCTTACATTGCACTTATTGTCAGTAGGTCTGAGAGTGCTTTGCAGAAGAGAGAAGTTTCTGTCCTAGAACTGAGAGGACTGACAGGGAAAAAGGGTGTGATTTGCTTGGTTTAGGTGACCCAGTGAACTCAGAGAAAGTAGAATTCAGCCTGGAAATACAGGTTTCCTGCATCTGCCCAGCCCAGCTCTGCATTCTATACCTCTGAAGAAGCAAGAGCTTGTAGAAAGGAGTGCAGTAATTGGCAGGAAAATTCAGGGGCCGATGTAATTGAGAAAATATTTCAGAACGTTTTTTTGTAATTGTTCATCATCATTTCCAGTTGTATTACAGCAAAAGTTTAGAAGCTTCTTTTGGCAACAGAGTTTACGTGCAAAGTACTTGAGTGTCTGTCAACTGGTGTGGAGGAGCCTCTTCTCTCAGTAGGTGACACAGCAAAACCCAAAAGGAGCAGCTTGAGGGAGGGAAGGGAATGGGCTGAGGTTCTTGAGCATATCTCAGCTTCCTGCCCTGTCAGCTGCACTTCCCCTGATTAACTCTGAGTAAAGTTTCCCCAGAAATGCAGGTATGGATAAGTAAACCTCCAATCATTTTTTTTAACAAAACATGAGAAGCTCTCAAAAAAAAAAAAAAGGAAAAAAAAGGAAAAAAGTGTAAGAATCAGCACAAACCAGCATTATCTCTGTGTGAAATAGATGTTTAAGCAGAGTCTCAGTGATTAGTGTTCAGCCACTTGGCTGTGTGGAGACTTTACTCTGGGGGCTCTGTTTCTCTGGAGGAAAGCCAGGGGACATGGGCACGGTCCACAGGGAGCTGGTAGAGTTCCACTTTGCTTTAGTGCTTTGTGTGGGTCTTAAGTAAAAAAAGAAAAAGTGGTGGAGGATGTGTTTCGTGCCTTTTTTCCATCCTTTTTGAGTTAGAACCACTTTTAGCTTTATCGGGGTTTATTTTCTCAAGCAAACATTGGGAATGTGGCAATAATATTGTTTGATCCCACGGAAAATTAGGATTTGTGAATTGGTGATAGCTTCAAAACATAGCTCGGTTCTCCTCAATGGACTTTACTGCAAAGTAGTGAACTCCTTGATTGTTAAAACACCCTTCTCTTCTTCTATAACTGCCTTTCAAAAGATGTTATAGCACATTAAAGCCTGAAAAAAATTGCAGACCTTGCTTTAGGCATGTGCTAATTAACCACACACAAGCCCCCTTTTGGTTAAAAAGTAGCTGTGATGAGACTGCAGTTGTGTGCAGTTGTTTATTTGTCCACTAGAAGTTTCACAAGACTTTCTGAGATTCACTCCAGAATATTCCTGGAAACTTACAATGCATAGTAAAGTTTGGGGTTTTTTGTTTTGTTTTGTCTTCACTCTTGTTTTTGTTTTGTATTTTTGTTGTTGTTGTTGTTTTGAGTGGATTTTTTGTTGTTGTTTCTTTGTTTATTTGTTCTTAAGGGGATATTTTTATAAAATGAAAAATGGAGTCCTTCATGTCTTGCTCTTAATTAATTTTCAGGTGCCACAAAGTTCTTTCTTGGTTAGTTTCAGCCTTAACAGTGTAGGTATATTGAAATGTAATTTGACTCTCAATTTTAAACAAAATGAGCCTGACTGAGCTTCTCTACACATCTCTGGGACCTACCTCAAAAGTGTTATTTTGCCTTTGTTTTTCCTCTGCACACTGGCAACCAAATCTGAACCACAAAGGCTGAATACAGACAAGAGAACAGGACAAAATGCTCATTCAGACCCATGCAGGTTCCTCACTGAATTGTTTCAGTCTCCCCTCAGAGTGGAATATGTCATATACTAAAACCAGACCTTCGGATTCTTGCAGTACTTCTCACAGTTTTATAGTACTTTTGTGAGATGGTTTTGCTTCAAATGTGAGCTTGCAGGCTGTGGAAAGCAGCCCTGCTGAGATGGGAGTCACTGCAGACTCTGGAGTTAGCAGATTTATCTTGCAGAACTGTGTTTATTGAGAGTTTTCCTTCTGCTCAGGTATTAATGCTGGAGACAGCAGATCTGTTACAAGTCCAGTTCTTTATTACCAACAAGCTGCTGTATAAAGGTGCTTTTTTGGCAGCTGTAACAGCATCTCAGTATAACTGTATCAACTTCAGCTTTGGCAGCAAGCTGCAAAACCATCACTTATTTCGTAAACCTGCATATAAACATAAAATAATGCAGATGTATTTTTCAAATGGCATTTAAAAGCCAGGAAGAAAAGTTCCCTCTGGCTCTTTCCAAAGTACCGTGGTGCCAGTCAGGATGAGAGACGATTTTCTGCCGTCAAACTTCTCTGAGAGTTGGTGCCTTGAAGTTAGAACTCATTCAGCCTGTGCCTGGGTTTTGATAGCCAGAGATGGGCAGGAGAGAGGAAGAGGTGCTGGCAAGGGTTGACATTGAAAACCATAACTAAAAAACCAAAGGGAAAACTAAACGAAGTTGTTCTACAACTTCTAAGCGTTGCTGTTTTCCTCTGAAATGTGGAGACTGTAAATGGTCTTGTCAGGTTTTCGAGAGAAATTCTGACTCTCAATCACAGAATCATAGAATCAATTGGGTTGAAAAAGACCTCCGAGATCATCAAGTCCAACCCTTGGTCCAACTCCAGTCCCTTTACCAGATCATGGCACTCAGTGCCACGGCCAATCTCAGGTTAAAAACCTCCAGGGATGGGAAATCCACTCCCTCTCTGGGCAGCCCATTCCAATGCCTGAGCACTCTCTCTGCAAAGAATTTCTTTCGATTTCCAACTTCAATTTCCCCTGGCAGAGCTTGAGCCCATCGTGCCCCCTTGTCCTGTTGCTGAGTGCCTGGGAGAAGAGACCAACCCCCACCTGGCTGGAACTTCCCTTCGGGTTTTATGCTCAGTTAATGTTTTGAGGAGAAGTAACAGGGAGTGTTGAGGGTTGCCTTCCTGGCTGTCTCTTTCTTGCAGAACACGACTGTTCTCTCTAGGTTGCAGCAAAGGCAGAGGAAAAGCAATCCAGCATGTTGGCATTCAAACAATAATTTTCTTTGCCTTCGTTTGTGTTTTGTCTTTTTCTTCAAATTCTGCCTCCAGTTAGGATTGCTGAGGCCGGTGCTGGGTCTGCTTCCAGGAGGTGCTTCAGCACATGCAGAGGTTAAAGTGCCTAAGTGGTTTCCTGCGGAACAAAGGGTATTTATGCCTCTGAATAGGCTGCTAAACTGGAGCGATTGTGAGGGTTTTCCCTTTTAAAAAGAACAACACTAACAGAAGCTGCTCTGTTCAGCTTCTGCTTTCCCTGCTCCTGGCAGATGTTTCTTATGAAGGGTAGACAGTGAGAGTGAGATGTGGTGGCCCAGGCTGTACCAACACCCTGAGTACAGCATCTGCCACATCTCTGGGTATTTCAAATCAGAGAATTAGGCCTGAAAGGACCCTCAAATTTTCAGCTTGTTGATTTTATAGTGACTGCTGCTGTCTGTCTGGTGTTCCCCTGAAAACTTCTGTTGAGGAAGGTGATGCTGTGAGAGACCCCAACAAAGCAGGACTCTGAGCCGAGTTAGTGTGGGATAAGATAAAAAGTGAAAGTTCTTTAATATCAGGCCCAGGGCCCGCAGGATACATATTGACCCACACGGGTGCAAGCTCTAATTTCCATGGCTTTTATAATATGATCCATCCAATCATTACTTTACACATCTCCAGTTCAACCTTTTTCTCGCCCTGGTCCCACACCTGTTCCACCCACTCAGGATGTGAGTTTGGGGTCAGTGGGACCCTGTCTTCATCATTCTCTTCTTCCTCAGCACACATAAGGCTTGGAGGTTTTCCAGTACTCTTAGACCCAAGGCTGTGGGCTCATGTTTCTATCTCATTCTTCAGGCCTTTTGATAATCTTCAGTTTTCTGCCTTGGAAACAAGACTAAACAACTAAAAGAATTTGAGCTACTGATAAGTGGCAGAGGTTGGCATGTATAAACATTGAACTTAAGCTGCTAGAAATTTAACACATTAAATTTGCCTTTTACTCCAGTTACAAGTATTTCTAAAATCTATAAAAATGAAAATATCAAAAAATCAAAAACTCTTCCTGCATCAAAGATTCTGCAACCCTCATCCCAGGGTGTCACTGCAGTAACAGAGAAAACATTTTGCATGATGTCTAATCCGCAAGTCTATTCACAGGGAGCTGTGGAAAACTTCCTCCTTCCAGCCTGGTTTATGTTAGGAGAAAAAATCAGGCTGAATCCAACAGGGAAAGACTTCTTATGGCCTCTGGTCAATATTTAGGGTGAAGTCATATTCCCAGTCAGCACATGCACACAGAGCACACACACACACCACATATGTGCATATGTACAAGGTCAGCCACACAGATCAGACAGAGCACTCACAGAAACACAGACAGCACCAGCATTGACCCTGAGATGAGCTCAGTTGGTTAAAACTTGGTTGTAATAATGCCAAGGTCATGGGTTCAATCCCCTGTGTGGGTCATTGTCTTAACAGTTGGACTGGATGATCCTTGTGGGTCCCTTCCAACTCAGAATAGTCTGTGATTCTTGTCTTACTCCCGTCTCTGAGCAGGATGAAGGTCTGCTAAGTGAGAATATACCTGTATGTTGATATATGCAAAGTGGGTCCCTCCAGCAGCCAGGCTAAGACACTCATGGTTCAACCAGTGACTGTGCACAAGTGAACTCACCTTGACAACAGTATTTTCAGAGTGAGTGCTCATCTGGGAGGTTTCTGTTACTCTTGAGATGTGTGTGGCACTTGAAGTAGTGCCCCTAGAAAGACCAGGCTGGCAGTGCTTCAGGAAAGCCTCCTGCACCAGTGTTATGATAATACATGTGACATGAACTACAAAATATTTTGATTTCTGATGTGAATCGCTCATTCATATCTGTGGGAACGAGGCTTTGAAAACTGCAGGGCAAATGCACAAGGCTTGTGTTCAGTTCTGGGCCCCTCAGTTCAGGAAAGAGATTGAGGGGCTGGAGCGGGTCCCGAGAAGAGCAACGAGGCTGGAGAAGGGATTGGAGCACAAGTGCTGTGGGGAGAGGCTGAGGGAGCTGGGGGTGTTTAGCCTGGAGAAGAGGAGGCTCAGAGGTGACCTCAGCACTGTCTAGAACTGCCTGAAGGGAAGTTCCAGCCAGGTGGGGGTTGGTCTCTTCTCCCAGGCACTCAGCAATAGGACAAGGGGGCACAGGCCCAAGCTCTGCCAGGGGAGGTTTAGGTTGGATACAGGAAGAAGTTCTTTACAGAGAAAATGGTCAGGCATTGGAATGGCCTGCCCAGGGAGGTGGTGGATTCCCCATCCCTGGAGGTTTTTAAACTGAGACTGGACATGGCACTGAGTGATCACAGTGGGGTTGGATCAAGGGTTGGACTTGATGATCTTGGAGGTCTCTTCCAACCCAACTGATTCTATGATTCTATGAAATTCTTTATATATAATGAGAGAAGGTACCTGTTCTCATTGTGTAATGCCTAGATATGCCACAACAAATGTTCTTGAAGGGGAGGTAATTCTTAAATTCTGCCTTTTATTTTGCCTCTGCCTTGACTTTGCATGGCCTCAGTGATGGTGCACAAAATAGAGATGAACCTCACTTCCGTTAAGCTTCCCTCAGTGAGTCTTAACAGGTTTGAGATGCAGGGGCTCAAGTCCCACTGTGATTGCACCAGGGAGGAACACTCTTGCTGGTGACTGATCCTTTGGACGTGCTCCATTGTTTGTTTTGCTGCGGAACGTTCTTGTTTTATTGCTAAATTTTGTAGGAACATTTGGGTATGGAGCCATTTTGTATATTTTATTTTGGTGCTACAGAGTAGCCTAAATGCTTTGGGGCACTGGCTGATGTACTGTTATACCACTTATGATACCCTTTTTAATTTATTTTCAGTGTGACAGGAGCTGAAGTCCAGCAGCCTTGAAAATGACTCTGAAATTTTTTTCTGTCAAAGCTTAAGCAGTGTCACTGATTTTAAGGAAAAAGCATGAAAAGCAGGTGCATGCCAGTTTATGATTTGGGCTTCCTACTTCATATTTTTTGTACTTAAAAGATAACTGTAGCTGTTATCCTTATGTAAAGATTTAAAATAAGAAGTAAATTTTTATATATTTATGTGGACTCTCAGATGAGTATTCTCTATCCTACTCTTACCTGGTTCACAGCAGTTCTGAGAAACACCTTGTTTCCTTTTCTCCCTGAGCAGCTGCAGATTTTGTTGTGTGAGGAAAATAAGGGTAATAAAAAGCTGCAGCAGGGATGCAAACACAGGAATTTTTCTCTTAGCTGTGTGTGTAAGCAAAGGTTCCGTAATATACATTTAGTAGCCATCTCCTTCCATGTGGATACTGTGTTAGCTGGAAACCCCTGACCTGGACCTAATGGCTGGTTGCTGTGGCAACAGGTTGCATCCTAACAGTTTTTGTTCTTAGGTTGAAATAATCTTGCTTGTCTTAAATGGTGCTTTTGAAGAGGTCAGAAGATGTTCATCAGATGAAGCTGGGGAAGGTTTTTTCCAAGGAGCGGCGAAAATATTGATGTTCATCAACCTGACCACCTGTGGAGAGATGTTCTTTGTTCACTGAAAAATATAGTCAGCTCCCCTGCTTCCTCCACTTTGTTGAAAGAGAGGTCAGCAGCAAACCAGAAAAAAATAAAAAGCAGTTCTTGGAAACAAGATGACTGTAGGAGGTTCAGGGGAATTTGTTTGCTGTATAACTCCAACTCCCAATCCCACTGAAGGCAATAGGCAAATATTAACAGCTTAACACTCCAGTAACCTTGAAAACTTCTGAACTTAAAGTAAGCTCTTGGTCAGCTGTTTTCCAAGTGGACTACTTCTAAATTCTGCTGACCTGGTCCTGATGTACACTTGGAGCGCTTTGTGAATATAAATTTTAAAGAATTGCAACCATATACTTCAGAATAGCAGGTATTTTGGCTTTTTGATGGCTCTGTTTGGCAAATTGCTATGGCAGACTTCCCTGGGGGGTCAGAGAGGCTGAGGTTGATCTGCAGGGATGACCTCCCTGGAGCAAAGGTGCTTCACTTGGGCGTGCTGGAAACGGAGACAAGTGAGCCGGTGTGGATTGGCAGGGAGCTCCTGGCTGCACTCCAGCTCAAACCCCCAAGGCTTTCAGTGGTTGGTCTGCCCTCAGAGTCTGCTGACAGAGTCTGTGGGGATGCAGGGATATAGCTCTTGGATGTAGATCAACCTCTGGCAGCAGACAGAGGACATCCAAGGGTGCTAGAGCCTCGCTGGTGTCTCTGTGGAGCCACTTGGTGATCAGGGGAGTTTCCTGGTCACTGGAAAGGGGCAAGTATTGTGCTCATCTTCAGTACTGTTTGGATAGTCTAATAGAAGGTGTTCCTGTCTGTGGAGGGTGGGAGTTGGAACTCGAGGATCTTTTAGGCTCTTTTCAACCCAAATTATTCTATGATTCTCTGGTGAACTACAAGAGGGAATCTTGCAGAGAGCCATTAAGGTGGTCAAGGGTGTGAAGAGATGATGAACAAGGAGAGGCTTAGGGAACTGGCATTGATTCCAGAAAAGAAGGGTAAAGGGGGTTATTATTGCTGCCTACAGCTTTCTGGTGGGAGCACATAGAGGAACTGGAGCCATACTCATTTGGGAGATGTGCAGTGAAATGGCAAAAGGCAACACGGGAAACTTGTGTAGATGCTAAGAAGTTCTTGCTGTGAGAGTGGTGAAACACTGCAACAGAGGCCTGAGAGGCTGGAGGATTGCCAACCATGGGGACAGTCATAGATCAGCATGGCCCTGGTGTGACTGAGTAGGGTTTGGACTGGGTGATCATCTGGGCCTTCTCCCAGCTGAGATCATTCTGAGAGTCTCATCTCTTTTCTCTTCAGCCATAGAGGAAAGCAAATGTAACAGAGCCTAGACCAGGACTCTGCCTGTGGCTGGTACTGAAAATGAGTTGTGTGGTTATATTGCCCTCCTTTCCCCCCACCTCTCTCTCAGCCCTCTCTTCCCTGGTGAACAGTGTCATCATGTTATACCTCAAATATTTGGTAATGAAATGTCACTGTAATGCCCCGAGAGGACTCTTCAATATGTCACCTATTTCTTCCTTTACGTTAAACATGTGCCTCTGTGTTTTACCTTTGTACCCTTTTGGCATATATAAAGTGAGTGGAGTTCAGCACTGACAGGAATATATTCATAGGTAGGAGCTTATGGGAAAACAAAATCCAGTCATGGCATGTGGTTGGAGAAGGGATCTTTTGTCCTTTGTGCCAGTTGATATAATTTCTTAGCAGCTGTCAACCTCTTGCACTGTCAGAACAGTCACTTCCAGCTGTGATGCCGCACTGTCCATTTATCCATTTCAGTCTCAGAAGGATGTGAAGGGCTGCAGCCAAGCAGTGTAAACCATCTAAAGAGTTCACTCAGGTGAAGGGAATGGCAGTGGTGGGAAGGAGAAGACCAAAACAGAATTTGAAGGGTTTGAAGGGTTGCTTTCATGGGATGGAAGGAACAAAAAAACGCAGAGGATCTGACCTGTCTTGTTTTAGGCCATTTTTTCCCGTAAATCTTCAATTACTTTACAAAGTGTTGCTAGTCCTCAGACTGTCAAACAAGCATCTTGATCAGACTGTCAGATGGTTGTTCACAGCTTGACATTGTAGGACGTGCCAGTGGTTACGTGGGGGAAGAAAAGATGCTCTTTGCTTCTTGTGCCAGAGTATTCCAACCCCGCTGGTGTGCACCGTGCCTGTCTGTGTGGCAGCCCAGTGCAGACACTCAGGAAGTCAGCAGGGTTTATATAAAGCTCTGCTGGTTTTGCAGAGCCTTTTGGCTCCTTTTCAGCATGGAAGCAGTGATATAAATAGAAGAATGTCTCACTTTTGAAGTCTGCTTTCTATTCATGGAAAGGAAGAACTTTGCCGGAGCTGTGATTTAATAGCTGTTAAATACAAACCTCAAGACCAGTCCTATGATGGGCTGAACTGCTTGACCACATTTCATGGGATGCAAGTGAGCTCAGCAGCATATGGCATCCCATCTCTGTTAGCTGGTTGCTGACACCTGAACAAGGTTTGGCTGTATGAAAGCAGGGCTCAAGAGTAATCTTTTCTCTCCCCTTCCCTCCCAGTTGCTCTTCTCTGTGCTAAAAGAAAAAAAAAATTAAATATTGTCTTTTTTTTAACCCCTTCTTTAGGACAGATCAGCAAAATGTTTGGGACAGTAGTGGTTGGAGTTGGAATTGCTGGCTTAGCACGAATCCGAGACTTGATGAACCCGATGCCTTCCAGCCCTTCTGAGCACCTGAAACTCTTTGGATTTGTATCCAGGTTAGAAATTTAATCCTAGCATGTTTAATAAGTTTATTGCAATATTTCTTTCTTCCTGTGCACATATCTTTTCAGGTGCAGGACATCTATCTGAGAGGGACAGGTATGATATCAAAGGTTTTATTTTTCTCTTTAATTAAGGCTGCCTGAAAAGGGAAAGTTTATGCCAATGTGCCTGTCATTCTGACAGGCAGCTCAGAAATGAGCACAGAAAGCTTTGCAAGAGGGAACAAATAGGTTACCTCAGTGAGATACCTTTCAGAAATTACTAAAATAAATGCCAAGAGATGTTCTTGCTGTAGGATCTGTGTGACAAGAAGAAATTGCAATTCTGTCTGACTGAAATTTCCTATAGGTTTAAGGTAGTGCAGACAACTATACTAATGAAGCATGACATCTATATAAATCTTTCAAAAAATAAGGAGTTTTAAGGGTTTAGAAAAGCTTTTTTACAAAACCATATGTTGTAAAGCTTCCAACACTCCAAATTCATCATAAAACTGTACTATTTTTTTAAGCCAGGTATTGAACCTGTAGATACCTTTAAAGGAAATCCCGTGGTTTGGTGCATACAATAAGGTTGCTTCTTAGAGAGCAACAGTTTTTCTCACTAGTTTGGAGCTGTGGAAATTCAGCAGCTACTTTCCTCTGAGCATTCCTGACCCATCTCAGTGGAGCACCAAAGTTTTAAGTAGTTTGGCAGTACATGTATGGATCTCAGATTGTGAATGTATATTTGCAGCTATATTTAAGTCATAGAATCATAGAATGGATTGGGTTGGAAAGGACCCCTGAGATCATCAAGTCCAACCCTTGGTCCAACTCCAGTCCGTTTACCAGATCATGGCACTCAGTGCCACGACCAATCTCAGTTGAAAAACCTCCAGGGATGGGGAATCCACCCCCTCTCTGGGCAGCCCATTCCAATGCCTGAGCACTCTCTCTGCAAAGAATTTTTTTCTCATCTCCAACTTTAATTTCCCCTGGCAGACCTTGAGCCCGTGCCCCCTTGTCCTACTGCTGGGTGCCTGGGAGAAGAGACCAACCCCCACCTGGCTGGAACTTCCCTTCAGATAGTTCTAGACAGTGTTGAGGTCACTTCTGAGCCTCCTCTTCTCCAGGCTAAACACCCCCAGCTCCCTCAGCCTCTCCCCACAGCACTTGTGCTCCAGTCCCTTCTCCAGCCTCGTTGCTCTTCTCTGGCCCCACTCCAGCCCCTCAATCTCTTTCCTGAACTGAGGGGCCCAGAACTGAACACAGCACTCAAGGTGTGGCCTCCCCAAGGCAGAGTCCAGGGGAAGGGTCACTACCCTGGGCCTGCTGGCCACGCTAGGTTTGATCCAGGCCAGGATCCCATTGGCCTTCTTGGCCATCTGGGCACACTGTTGGCTCATGTTGTCACCTCCCTTAGCACTGTCAAAGTGCCTGCTCCAGTCTTTAGTAAAGCAAAGGGCTTTTGGGGGCAGTGTGTGTTTCATTGTCAGCTGGAGATGTGCTCAGGTTGCTGGCCAAGAGCTTTCCCCTTAGCACTGCCACACCGTGTGTGTTGCAAGGTGTGAGCCATCCTAGCCAAGCATCTGCTTTGTCCCTCTCCTGCTGGTCTGTGCTTGTAGTTGTGTGTGGTCTTGCCCTCTCAAGTGCATTTGCCCACTTTGTCCAGGATGGTGGGGAGAAGTTCTCCTACAGGAACACTGTCTTCTTTCAAGTCCCTCTTTTACAATGGCTCTTTGGTGATGATGCTTATTAAAAATCAAACCCAAAAAGCCAGAATCAAAAAGCACTTTGCACTTCAATAGCAGGCCAGTTTCTGTACTGATACCACCATGTACACACTGGCCCATCTGTTTGGTTCTCTTGTGCACTCCACTTCTGTCTCTAAGTGCTCATGCTCTTCCTGCATAACAAGCTGCCTTTTCTTCACCCTGGTTGAGCTCAGTGAGGCAGTGGACCATGGGAACAATTTTTCAGTACTGCTCCACAACGTGCAGTTGTGAAGAATGGACTGTGACAATTATACTCTGGTTGTATTTATGCTAAATATGCAGGAGAAGTTTTGGTAATATTGATGAGGCCAAGCAGATCAGCCTGGAAGATGCTCTAAGAAGCAAAGAGATCCATGCAGCTTTCATCAGCACAGAGAACAGAAGCCATGAAGAAACTATCAGGTATTTTGAGGGGGTTTTCCACTCCCTTTCCCACCCTTCCCCCTGTATTTTAGAAGCACAGAGAAGCTGTGTAAAACTGTTGCAGGAGAGAATGTGGGCACTGTAGAAGAGACTGCCAGACTAGAGGCCTGAAGTGAATGACACTGAGTTCCCCAGAGCACCCAATAAGCTCTGGAAGAGAGCAGGATTTAAGATGCATTTATTTCTCAAGTAATTCCCTTTGCATACCTCTAGGTCTATGTTTGATGAGCAGGCAGCTTAAAAGAGGATTCCAAACCTTTCCTCACAGATTGTGTAGCAGAAAGATACCCTAGTGCTCCTCTTTAGCTACTTAGGTGTCTGTAAATCACAGACTCACAGACTTGCAGACTATTCTGAGTTGGAAGGGACCCACAAGAATCCAACCCTTAAGTCAATGGCCCATACATGGGATTGAACCCATGACCTTGGCATTATTCACAGTGGTCAGTGTTGTGGCATTTTAGTGACTTGGTGTAGGTGAGTGAGGGAATTCTGTGGAAAACAAAGACTTAAAACTCAGCTTCCCTGCTGTTTAAATGTGTGATGTAGCCACCACACCAGCCTTGGTAGGAAATTTGCCATTTATTTCTGTTACTCTATATTGGGCATTTCTCCTTATGGAGTCAGCTGTGTGAATGAGGAGCAGCTTGCACATTGGTTAGAAACGATTGTGATAACATTTTTTTAATGGCTGATCTTTTATCCCTTTCAGAATGTTTTTAGAAGCTGGGAAACATGTCCTTGTTGAGTACCCCATGGCTTTGTCTGCCAAGGCGGCCCATGAGCTCTGGGAGATGGCTGAGCAGAAAGGTAACACATTTGTTCTCAAGAGTGTGGACAGTATTACCTGTTGGGGAGCACCAAAGGCATCAAAGGCCACTGTTAGTCATCACATCCAAGGGAGCATGCCTGTCTCAGAGATGTACCAAGCTAGGATTGAAGTCATGTGTCACCAGGGAAACAAACACACAGGTGTCAATGCCAGGAGTAAGGTACCTTTGCCCTCACAAGAACACTTGCATTGTTTGTGACACTGAGAGTGCAGTTAAAGAAGAAAACTTCTGTTGCAGTTGTAATGAAGCATTTGGTGAGTGCAGCCATTGGCCTTGTGCACTTGCCTGTCCTCTGTCTCCCTGGAAATGAACCTGTTGCTCCAGCTTCTAGCCTTTGTGAGGTGCTGCTCATGCTGTCATAGGCCAGCAAGGCATCCCTGCCTGAAAGACAGCTTGTCTCTAAGCAAAATCCTTCTGTTTCTGGGAATTGTGTGGTCCTATCCCTGTGGTGCCCAGGGTCAGAAGCTGGCAGTTCACTTGAGGCCAGTGGGGATCAATGGGGCTGCAAGGGAAAGTGCAGTGCTGAGCAGGAGCAGAGTGCAAAGCATTTGGACAAGCTGCATTATTTATACCACTGCTTCTTAAAAATTCCCTTTGTGATTTTTGTCCTGAAACACCAGAGGTACAGGATTTCTGCTTTGCTGTTTCCCTCTACCAACACCACTTACTGCCTTGTTGCTTGCCAAATGGTTTCCCATTGAGGAGAATTTATGTATCTTCTCTTGAAGCAGCAGCAGTTACTGTCAGCAGCATAAACTGACTCTCCTGGAAGTCTTCCAGAAAAGCACATGTTGAATGAGGGCCACATTCAACTTATATTTGTTAATCTCTATTCCAAAACAGCCCAATGAATTGCAATGGGGGGAGGTGCTGCTTTAACATCTTGTTCCAATCTGGGCCTGAGCATTATGCTATTTTTTCCCTTCCTTTTCTTTCCTACTACCCTGGGAGGAAAAATGCAGAACAAGGAAATGTGAGGGGGAAGAGGCCAAGAATTAATGCCTCTGTTACTCTGAAGACTCATGTTTCAGCCTTCCTTGGGTATTGGGTTTAGTTACAGAGTTTGTGTTAAACGTGGTGGCTGCTGTTCCCTAAATTTGTTGTCTCTAAATTTATTTGTCTCTGAATTTGTTGTCTCCTGATGCCTCAGTGCAGGGCCCATATTTGATTTTCTTCCTGACATCACTTTGCCAGCCATGCTTGAAAATATTTCTAAGTGACTTCCCACAGGTGGTTGGTGAAGCCCTGACTGTGTAGACATGCCTTTAATTCACACAGAAAGCTTTCATTTAATCTGTCCCAATTTTTGATTTGGGATTATTTTGATTTGGGTTTTGGGTTGTTTTTTTTTTTTCTGACAGGTAAAGTACTTCATGTGGAGCACATTGAACTTCTTACTGAAGAGTATAAGCAGCTGAAAAAAGAGGTGGCTGGGAAAGACCTGGTGAAGGGAACATTGCATTTCACAGGTCAGTAGCTGTGAGGGAATCAAAGTACATCTGAACTTGTCTGGCTGCTCCACAGGAACACCAGTCCTTCCAGGCTTTATTCAGTCCTTTTACACAAGATTCTGTCTATAAACTGAGTAGGGACACAGGTATCAGTTCTGGATATTTCCATGAATCATAGAATCTCAGAATCAATTGGGTTGGAAAAGACCTTCGAGATCATCAAGTCCAACCCTTGGTTCAACTCCAATCCCTTTACCAGATCATGGCACTCAGTGCCACGTCCTGTCTCAGTTTAAAAACCTCCAGGGTCGGAGAATCCACCCCCTCTCTGGGCAGCCCATTCCAATGCCTGATTACTCTCTCTGTAAAGAATTTCTTTCTGATATCCAACTTAAATTTTCCCTGGAAGAGGGAAAGAACGGAACTGTCTGGAAAGCACTTTTGCCTTAACAGTTGTGTTCTATGGACTGTTGCTTTGTTAATCTCTCTCTGCTGTCTGGTGAAGAGTGCAAGACCATGCCTTGCTGTGTGGAGAAGAGAGCACTTCTTCAGACCTTCTGTACTGTGGTGTGAGTGATGAATTTCTCATTCATATTGGTGTCAGAGAGGAGCTGAGCACTGGGGAAGTGTCCTAGTTTCTACAGGGGACCTTTAGTCTTCCATACTGGTGTTTGGCCCCAGAAGAGCTGGGAGAGATTTTTTAGCCACTGTTTTCTCCCTGCTTTATACCCTTGTTGAGTCCACCTACACCTTCCTGTCCTCAACATCTGCTGAAGGGTTTGTTGTGTATGTACTTTGTGCAGCCTTCTCTGCCACAGGTCACCAACTGATCTGCTTTAAGGCTGACCATGTTTGTTGACTTTTCTACTCGATCCATCCACTCATGGCCTTTCTACAACCTGATCTCAGAGCCCACAACACTGCAGGTTCTTCATGCTTTCCTATGTTTCTCAAGAGTTTCTCTTATGTTTCACCAGGTAGTGTCCTCGATGAGAACAAGTCAGGCTTCCCAGCCTTCAGTGGCATTGCCAGGCTGACTTGGCTGATCGACCTCTTTGGGGACCTCACTGTCACCTCTGCCACCAGAGAGAAGCAGAAGGAGAAGAATTACTCCAGAATGACTGTTCACTTTCAGACGGCAAACAGGAAGTGAGTAGTGGCTGTGGCTGAAGGAGAGTCAGGCTCCTCACTGTCTGCAGGAGTTCTGCATCCTCTTTTCCATTGTGGAGACAGAATGGCTGGATGCTGCCTTAAAAGTGTTCAGGAGAAAATTCTTTTATGACTATGAACTATGTCATCAGTGTTTCATACAAACTCTCAAGTTTGGTCATTCTGAACCATCTGCACAGGGTTTATGTCCTTTCAGAGAGGTTGAAGCTACTGAGAGTGACAGATTAATGCATGCTATAGGATGCAACTTGAGAATTATCTGATGTGAAAAGGTACAGAGAAGTTACCCATGTTCTGTGTGTTTCGTAGGAGGTTGGAATAGTGATGAAGCAATTTGTTCCTTTCTTTTTACTCCTGTTTCCCTGGTTTTCTATATAGCATGTTCTGCCTTTGAGAAAGATAACCCCTTATAGGCATATGACAAGAGACATATTGAAAAGACTGGAGAGCAGAGGAAAATAAGAACCCATGGGAAAATATGCTGACCTATTTATTTATAATAAATGTCTCTTTTTTGTTGCACATATGCTGCTAGAACTCTCAACAAACCCCAAACCCAACACAGAATTTTAGAAAATTGTTTGGTTGAAGTAGTAACCCGAAGGGCTGATATCTGGGGAGTGAATAATCAGGGCTCCTTTGAACAGTTAGTTTCACCACAGGTCTGGTTAAGCATTTTATCAGCCACTCCTACAAAGCCCACTGGCATTTATCTTGGGATTAGCATCTTGTCTTAGCAGTCTTCCTCTCCCTTTAAATAAAATATCCTTTCCAATTCCTTTCAAAATGCAGTTGCGAGAGGACAGAATTCTGTATGCAAGCTCTGTTTACCCTCTTAGCAATTTGCTAGTAACATAAGCAGCTGTAAAGATCTAGATAGAGTGAGATTTTGAACTAAATCCAGCAGGTGGAACTAGCGGGTGGTTTAAACATTTCCCTGGCTGTTCTGTCTCCTGGGTAGTCCTTAGCTGCTCTATGTGATACATGCTGGATGCAGAGCTGCTTCTGTTTCACTGGGTTTTTTCTGCCCCTAACCAGTACCTGCTTTTCTTTGCCCACTCACTGTTTGTGTGGAACAGTGTTTTGTCACCATGTTTTAATGACTTTGAGGGCAGTCAGTTCTGTGGCTCTGGGATAATTTATGCCAGGTGGAAAGTCACATAGTGTTCCTGGGCTCTGTTTGGTTGTGGGGCCGTATTTCCTGCTGACCTTCCCCCATTGACGTCAGCGGAGCTGCTGCACTGGAGAATTTGGCCCACTCTCTGTCCAGGGAAGTTGTGGCCCTGCAGCAGAGGTGGTGATACAGCTCTGATTTGCCTAATTGTTATTTTGCTGCTGCATGGCAAAGCTCTGCACCTTTCCTGAGGGTTATCCCATCCTTTTTTTTTGAAAGACATGAGTACACTAACCTTGAGAAATCAGGTTAATTCATCCTATTTTCTGCCTTGGAAAATACAGCAGGTGCCGAGTTCAGGGGCATGTGTTCTGCTTGTTAAGCAGGGATTTGTGCAAAGGGTAGAGTCTGTCTGCACTGCCCAGCCCACTCTGGCTGCTCCTCTGTCTCTGGGTGGATTTTGGAGGGGTGTGTTAATGCCTGGCACCCAGCTATTTGAGACATGACCTGTGCCTCTGTTGTGTTTCCAAGACAGCTCAGCTGACAGCCTTTCTGTGATGATAAAACATTGAGCAACCCAGGAAAAGCCAAACCTCTACTGGCAGCACGTCTGGTTTGGGACTGCAGTTCCTGTCCCGGGGTTACACAGCTTGGATTCAGTAAATGTCAGAAATCAATTTTTAGTGCAAGCTGGAGAGATAACGATTTGGGGAACATCTCCTTTGATGTTAACTGGGGATAGGGTCCAATTGTCTAATTCCCATCCAAGGGAGCCCCTTACTGATTGCATGATATATAAAAAATATTGACATTTTCAAAGTGTGAAAGGAAAGTGTTTAAAAAGACATTTTCTGAATACCTATTCTGGCAGTAAACCTTTGAAATTATGTTTTTATGGACATGTAAGCTTACAAAGTCTAATAAAATAGCTTCAAATTGTACATTCATAGAAAATGATGTAATATGTGCTTTCTACAGAAGTTGCTGCATAAAATATTAAGCTGAGTGGACCCAGAATTCTTTCAAGTGTGAAGCCAGCTTGATTCTTCTGGAAAGACAAAGAATGTTCACTTCATTTTGGTTTATTGAGCTAGCACAGTCCCACAAGGGCCACTCATTATTTGAGGAAACAGGGAATGAGAAAAGCAGAAAGTCTCTTCCTGTCTCTGAATAAGATGTAGCACATATAACTCTGCCAGTTTGAAATCTGGAAAGAGAGGAAGTCAGGGTTGTTCCTTCACTGCAGGCTGTGTGCTTTGCAAAAAGTCAGTGTAAAGTGTTTTGCTAATACTTGGTGAAATTTTCTTTTTCTTCTTGTTCTTTAAAGATCCATCATGTTTGGTGTGGCCTTATTCAGCTATCAAAAATATTGGATTTGTTGCTTCTAATTAACACTACTAACACTTCCAAATAACTGAATACATCCATAGCCAGACAATATGATACAAATCTATTATGAAAATGGGTGAATTGTCTATGAAAAAAAGCAGGAGACCTTCACAATTTTCTGACATAAAACACAAGCCTCTTTCTTAAGCTACAAAATTGCTTAAATAATCTGTGGACTTGCAATATACTTATAGCAAAATAAGAGACTAATTTTAGAGTAGAAGTCGTTGTTAATTAAAAATGAATATGATTTGATTACCAATCAAGCAGAATCAATCTCTCTTTGGGAAGATGACTATAAATCCAATCACAGAGGAAGATAAATCTGTTAGTAAACCCAACATTTTCCTGCTCACTGATCTAAATCAGTCATTGTAATCACTTTGATTAAATTCTGCCCGCTCTGCATGATTGTGCTTCTAGTTCAGTGGCTTCCCCAAGCCAGAGCAGAAGGCATGTACAGAGCCTGATCACTGCTGTGCATCTGCTCCAGATCACCCCAAGGGGGTGACCCTGCACTGACAGGGCCTGTTTGGGATCATAGTGTGAACTGCCTGGTATTACTCGATGGAGATCTTTGCCTGTGTCTGCCCAGTGGTTTCTTCATACCTGCCTTCCTGAGATAAAGCAGCTTTGATAACAGTGGCCTGAACCCTCTGTGGCTGTTTACTATAATAGGAATATAAAACCAGTTCTGTCAAGTTAAAACAAAGCTCTGCTTGCTCAGCAGCCTCTGACCCAGATCAGCACTCTTAACCTCAGGGAAGGAGGATGAGAACACAGAAAACACTGAGTGTTATGGCCCTCAAGCACCCTCCTGGCTTGCAGTGACATGTAGCCTTGAGACTTGCTAAATCTCATGCATTTATCAGTCCTCTGAGCACTTTTTGGTGTGTTCTTGCAGGCTGTGATTTGGGTATTTTTTGTCCCACTCCAGTAGTTTTACTCTGTTCAGCCTGGTTCATCTGACCATGCTTAATTTTTAGAGGGAGGGGTGTGTGGCAGTACAGGTTGAGCAAAGAATAATTTACAATGATGTAAATACACAAACTGAATCCTAAAGCATAAAGGATGAGAGGTGCAGAATCATTAAGCTGAGTGCTCTGCAGAATGGAGTCAGAGTAGATTGACAAGGACTCTCCTTCCACATCTAATGATACTGAAAATTTAATGGGCAGTACTTGGAGACAGAATTTGTTCTTCCAGGCTATTGATGCCTTCATAATTTGTGAGTGGCAGACTAAAGTGGGTCATAAAGGACTGTGGAAGGGTCATCAATAACAAAACAAGAAAAATAATGTGCATGCTCTAAACACAGACAGTAGTGAGTGTTGATGAATGAGCTGCAGCAAGGTAATGGCATGGTTCAGGCAGTTGACAAAAGAGCAGAAAAGGGAGGACTGTGACTGTGGCTGGTGTTGAGGACCATTCCTTAAAGGCTCTGCAAGCATTTTCAGTGTTGGGGCAGGGAGTCTGTTCAGACCCCTGAAATGATGCAGCATGTCTTCTCTTTCCTCAGCCAAGATGGGAATTTGGGGAGGAAAGTGTGAATTATGCAAGTCAACAGTCAGTACCACCAGTGCTTGGTTTGGAGATTGTGGCTATCATGTTGGCATAGGACAGTGGTTTGGAGACTGTGGCTATCATGTTGGCATAGGACAGTGGTTTGGAGACTGTGGCTATCATGTTGGCATAGGACAGTGGTTTGGAGTCTGTGGCTATCATGTTGGCATAGGACAGTGGTTTGGAGACTGTGGCTATCATGTTGGCATAGGACAGTGGTTTGGAGACTGTGGCTATCATGTTGGCATAGGATAGTGGTTTGGAGACTGTGGCTATCATGTTGGCATAGGACAGTGGTTTGGAGACTGTGGCTATCATATTGGCATAGGGCAGGACTCTGCTCTGATGAAGAAAGACCAGCCTGAGAGCTGAAATAAAAAAAATTGTCATCCGTTGCTGTAATTTTTAGGATGAACTCAGTGCTCCCAGTGAAGAGAAAGGAACATATTTTGGAGGTTCAGAGAGCATGGATGCTTGTGTTGGTGTGAGTGAACTTGCCACCTGTGCAGCTCATCCCAAAGGGGTGGAGTTCAGCTCACACAGTAGCACCTGCATCATCATGTACCTGAGCAGCCTAAACTTATTCTTGCTGGAGGAATGACTAGACATTGAGGGCCTTGAGGGATTAGCTGTGAGGGAATCATGTAAAAAATGTTTGGATGTTTAATTGCACTTTTCATCCAAGTCCACAAACAAACATAATGAACTTCCGTCTTCCCTGTGAGCTGGCTGGACATTGCTGGCTTCACTTTGTGCATGGAGAAAACAAAGGTGGAGAGGGCTTAGCTGGTGTGTTGGAAGCCATGGCATGAAGAACTGGCAGAGTTAAGAATGCTATTGAGCTCTGTAACCACAAGGCATGTTTTTCAGAACCTGTTGCCTGATTATGCAATGACTGATATTTTAAAATGGTGCATTGATTACAGCATTTTCTGTAAATGCTGAGACAAAAAAAAAGCATAAATTAGAACGGTAGATTCCATTTCTTAATAAGTGCTCTTCCTCTGTTCCTCCGCACTAGACCTCTGACTTGGATTGAAGAAAGGGGACCAGGGATGAGACGTGAAAAGAAAATCAACTTCTGTTTCACGAGCGGCTGCCTGGAGGACTTCCCTCAAGCCCCAAGGTCTTCTGTGGGCCTTTTCATGCAGGATCAGAACCTGTTTGCCAAAAAACTGCTGGGCCAGGTATCCAAGGAGGAACTGGCTGCTGAGAAATGGCGAATTTTGCGGTGTCTTGACCTTGCTGAGGTGATCCAACAGTACTGTGAAGAGCCAGAGAAAATCTATTCCTGAGCCTGCTCTTAGTGAAGAAAGAACACAGCAGACAGAAAAGCTGTAGGGTTAAAACTCCCTGTTGCCATCAAGCAGTTGCTATTTCTGTTTCATTACCTTTTTTTGACTCCTTGTGATTCCTGGGCTCTCTAGGTGGTCTGGAGAGCCTGGGCTGTACCCTGTGCCTTCTGGTTTGCGCCAGAACAAAGCAGCATTGCCCTGCTCTGATGCATTGCCATCCTTCCAGGTAGACAGAAACCTGTGATTCAGTTGGAAATACCTCTGAGAGCAGATCCTGGAGAAATGTAAATGTCATTTTCTCTTCCGAGATGAGTCCCCCCAACTCCAAATACATCTCAAAGTGAGTTGTATCTCAATAGTATCCATGTGCTATTTTCTAGAAAGAAGTATTAGCTACAATGAATTTCTTGTAGAGTTTTTCATGTCTTTACTTGATATGCAGAACTTGTGCCACCACAGTCCTGACCTTTCCTTCCAGAGGCTGTGAATTTTTCCATGTGTTTGCTCTAACTGGTAGTCATGCCTATTAGATTTGGGGTTTTTTTTGTGTGCAGTTTGATTTTTGGGGAGAGTGGGTGGTTTTCATACTGGAAGTCATTTACCTTCAACTAGAATCTGTATTTGTATCAAACCAGAACAGATAAAAATCTTGTCTCATGATAGATGCCATGTTAGTTCACTCAGCTTCTCTGGTACCCTGTGCCAACACAGGAATCATTTCCCAGCAGAGATCAGGAATATACACGAAACTAATGCATTGCCTGCCTGCCTTCTACTGAATCTAAATATTTTGCTTTTGTTGTGCTGGAAACAGCATATCATTTTGCTTCATTTGTGTTCTGTATCTCATTCAGCATGTGAATTGATCACAGTGAAAATAATAAACATCCTGCCTTTAAGAAAAAAATAACTAATGCACTCTTGGAAGCAGGGAAATTCATTAGAAATTGTGATAAATTTAGAATAGGAACTGTAGCAAATGAAGCAATTTGCAAATATAGCCATGCAGTTATATCAGCTCCAGCTGGGAAATAGGCACCACGCAGCCACTCACCTCAGTGGGATGGGGAAGAGAATCAGAAAGGTAATATTAAAAAAACATGGGTTGAGATAATGAGTTTACCAGGTAAAGCAAAAGCTGCACATGCAAACAAAGTGAAACAGGAAATTTTTCACCACTTTCCATGTGCAGGCAGGTGTTCAACCATCCCCAGGAAAGCAGAGCAGCCACTTCTCCTTCCCCAGCTTGCCATGCTAAGCATGATGCCATATGGTATGGGCTATCCCTTGGGTCACTTTGGCTCAGCCATCCTGTCTGTGTCCCCTCCCAAATTCTTGTGCACCCCCAGCCTACTTGCTGGTGGGAGGGGCTGAGAAGCAGGAAGGGTCTTGAGGCTGTGCAAGCACTGCCCAGCAATAACTAAAACATCCCTGTGGTACCAACACTGTTTCCAGCATGAGTCCCACTGTGACTTAAATCCACTTCAGACAAAGCAAGCACAGCTTTATGACATACAACACTTGTGGGAATGGGTCTTCAGCCTTTTACTGCAGTCACAGGATCACATATGAAAACATTATCACTTCCCAAAAGAAGCATTTTAATTTGAGAAGCCTCAACACTGCACAAAACTATCAACAATTCCTCTGGTTGCCTTTTCTTTCTAATTACAGCATCTGTTGGTGCTATATCAATATTGCAGCAAACTGCAGTCTGTGCAGTTGTTCTTTCAAACCACAACCATCTTTTTTTTTCCTTTCCACATTATCACCTGGGCAATTTTTTTTAATAAGGGAGCATATATGTTGTGAATGCAAACATAATTACAGCCAGTCAATACTGACAGAAAAAAGTCTTCCTTTGGGTAAATCATGTTCATTCAGGAGTTGGATACAGTTCAGTTCGTTGAAATCAAGGAAGGAAAGTCCATATATTTTCTTCCAAATCTGTCAGATTTTAGGAGTAACTGGGGCTTGATGTGTGAATGAATTCTGCATGTGAAATTTGTTTAAACCTACCCTATCTGATAAAATCAGTGAAAACCCTGATATTGCCTTCAGTGGATTGAAACCCATGTGGGTTGGCAGCAGATTTGTGCAGGCAGATCATGTGCTTGTCCACCCCAATGGGCACCTTAATGGGCATTCACGGGGACTCCTGTGCCAACGTGATGGACATGGTGGGGCACATCTGATGCTCTGTGAGGGGGAAATGAGAATCTTTGGCAAAATGCCAAAAGTCCACCTAGTATTAAAATGAAATGAGAATTTTCTATGTATGTCTGCCTGCTATGTATGACACCCTGTGAAAGGTCCTGTTTCTTGACAAACTCCTCATCTGTGAATATGGGATGAATGCCACTTGTTTACATGCTAATTCACAGTGGGTAGGTGTGGAGGGAGGGCAAAGGGAAGGGAGATTCACATCTCTTCAGGCACCAGAATTAGCCAAGACATCCCTGGGCACACTCTGTAATTGCTGGTGAGAGCATTATTCCTCTAAGAAACAGGGAATCAATTCATGGGAGCTCTGTGGAGCAGCACTATTACACTGTGCAGTGAATTGTCCTCTGGAGAAGCTTTTGTTTCTACAGAGAGCACCTGGGGAAATCAGCTGGTTAATTTGAGCTAGGGAAGGCAGATGCCTAGAGCTGAATATCCCACACTCCCCTCCATCCCCCTACCATTACATCCAGCTCACCTGCTTACCCAGTGCTGTGTGCCCTCCTCCTGGGGGCCTGCAGCACTGAAGGCTTTTCCTTCTGCCCTGTGAGTTTGCCAAGGTACTGTGATGGTTTGTATATGAGAGGGTATTGGATGTCCAGTTTCAAATGTGTGCATTGTTTAATGAGACATCAAACTCACCAATAAAATATTGGAACTCTTAATCATTCCTTTTAGTTGCCTTTGTTCTTCATTAGCAATTCCAATTGCCTGTGATGGAAGTGGCTCTGTCCCAAGGGGTTCTTTTCCCTCCTTTCACTCCTCGAGGCCTGTGAAATCCTGCCAGTGACTGCAGACTGTGATAATATCCTAAAGCCCTCAGCTGCCTCCTCCTCCTGCTTCAAAGTTCTGAATACAGGTGTGGTTGGGTTTGTGACCTTACCTCAACTCATGAGCTCTCCCCCAAAGTTCCTGCCCTATCTGTGCCATCTGACAGCTACCCAAGAGTACTGGCAAGTCTAAATCTCATTGTACACCTCCAGTTTCCCACTCACAACAACCCAGTGTATTTGAACAACATTTTTGGATCTGCTAGGTGGAATCTAAACCAGCTATTGGAATGGGTTTTCTTGTGGTTTTAGTAAACTGCTTTGTAATAGCTGAAACAACCAAGAAGAGTTTGTCAACTGGCATTTTCATAACCTGGAAGAAGTGGTGACCCAAAGGCATTTTCAGAGGGCTAGAGATCATGGGAATGGAAGATATCCAAAGAGAAAAGAAACTAGATCTTGTTATGAAGACCTGTAAAGCTGTGTGTGAAGTTCTGGCTGAGAGGGAGAGATGAGTGTGGTTTTGGGATCAAGTTTTTACCCAAGAGCCTGTTTTGTGGGTCCTGGGAATAGGGTTTAATTTACCTGAGTGATTATTGAGGACGATCAGGAACAGTATGGGAACATGGGAAGAGAAGAGGGGCAAAGAGTACTGAGGGACACTACAGGGGCTTGAGCTGGCATTATAGAATCATAGAATGGATTGGGTTGGAAAAGACCTCCGAGATCATCAAGTCCAACCCTTGGTCCAACTCCAGTCCCTTTACCACATCATGGCACTCAGTGCCATGGCCAAGCTCACCTTACAAACCTCCAGGGATGGGGAATGCACCCCCTCTCTGGGCAGCCCATTCCAATGCCTGAGCACTCTCTCTGGAAAGAATTTGTTTCTGATCTCCAACTTCAATTTCCCCTGGCAGAGCTTGAGCCCATCGTGCCCCCTTGTCCTATTGCTGAGTGCCTGGGAGAAGAGACCAACCCCCACCTGGCCAGAACTTCCCTTCAGGGAGTTCTAGACAGTGCTGAGATCACCTCTGAGCCTCCTCTTCTCCAGGCTAAACACCCCCAGCTCCCTCAGCCTCTCCCCACAGCACTTGTGCTCCAGTCCCTTCTCCAGCCTCGTTGCTCTTCTCTGGACCTACTCCAGCCCCTCAATCTCTTTCCTGAACTGAGGGGCCCAGAACTGAACACAACACTCAAGGTGTGGCCTCCCCAAGGCAGAGTCCAGGGGAAGGGTCACTGCCCTGGGCCTGCTGGCCAAGCTATTTTTGATACGGAGGATCAAACTGGAACTGCCCCAGAGCAGATCAAACAGACAAGGAAGGGTTGGCACTGTGCAGACTGGCACTGGTTTACAAACTACCCTGCTGGGTCAAACCCAGATGTTTTGAATGAATCATGTGAATGGGATCTGAGTAAAACCACAGGGCTGAGTTACAGAAAGTGCTTTGGGGACTGGAGGCGCTCCAGCAGTCTGTGCAGGGCACAGGGTGGTCAGGACTGAACTGGGCACCTATTTTCAGCTGCTGTTCAAGATGACTCCTTCAGGTTGACAGAATGATCTCACAGTTTGCTGGTGAGTGATCCACCAGAGGTGATCCTGGCTGGATGTTGGCTCCAGGGGGACTTACAGCACTCTGTGCTGATGTACATCATGCAAGAGCATTTACTGCTCCCCAAGGTATGGGATGTGCTCTGTGCAACAGTAATAAAACACAGCACCAGGAAGCTAAAGACCTCCAGGAAAAGAATAAATTTTGCTTTTGACAGAGATAGCAAGATAATTGGTTAGCCTCAAATGCTGCGAGCTGGTATTAGTAGAGGCAGAATTAAATGAGGTTACAGGACTCTCTTGAGAGACCTGTCAGAGTTTTGTTTAAAGAGGAGGTGTAGCAGAGGTATTCTCAGTAGCAGACTTGACCCCTAACCCAGGAGAACCAAGCCTTGCAGTGGAAAGACAGAAGGTGTCCATGTAGTGCAATATCACAGAATCACAGACTATTGTGAGTTGGAAGGGACCCACAAAGATCATTGAGTCCAACTCTTAAGTCAATGGCCCGTACAAGGGATTGAACCCATGACCTTGGCGTTATTACAACCAAGTTTTAACCAACTGAGCTCATCTCAATAATATAGTTACATACAAAATTCTGGAGCCATCTCCAGTTCTCAGCCACGTTCTAAACCATGAGGGCTGGCTTGCAGTGTAATTTCATCTTACCAGATGTGGCCTGTGAGGAGTATGTTGACATGGCCACAGCCCAGCCTGTTCAGCTCCTGGCCTGACAGCAGATAGTAACCTTTTCCTGTTTACACTTGCCTTTGGGGCAAGAAAGGGAACCCAAACACAGCTTCCAACCTGCACTTTCTGCTTGTTTATTGGCCCAAACTAGTTAACACAGACAGCCTGTGTCATAGTTCAGCAGGTGGGACCAGTTGATCACTGTGTGGGGGAGACCAAAGCTGTGTATTCTACACCCTGTATTCATTTCCCATGAACTGTTACCAATGGATCATTTGCAGCAGCTGCCCAGGGCACCTCTGACCCCTCAGACTGGGAGCTGGGTGGGAAAGAAGCCTGTGAGACAGGAGCTGGGAGAACTCCCCTCCAGGAAGTCCTTGGCACCTCCACACTCACCTGAGGGGTCATGTCTGCTCATGGGCCATCAGTGATTCCAAAATCCCCCCTGACTTACAGAGTCAGATCACCCATTGTGGAACTCCCTGCTCTGGGGGAGGGACTAGGTGCTCCCACCTAGACCTGAGGGGAGAGAATCTGGGGGTTTGGAGACTTCTGAGACCACCTGTGGGATCCAGAGAAGGACCAGAACCTCAACAGGACTGCAACCACCACTCTTGACCAGACTGTGACATCAACTGCACCAACAGGTTTTTCACTTCCTTTTTACTTTGGACTCGGGGGAACCATGTGGAGCTCAGCACAGGGGCCAACAAACCCCACTGTGTTTGTGCCCCAGGGTGCTGGGTTATATATCTGAGTTTTGTGGGTTAAAACCCATTTCTCTTTGTGTCATTGCATTTATTGTAATATTTCTATTAAATTGTAACTCTGACTTATAATCTCTTTTGTGTTGGGTTCACTTCTCCTGCTGCTTTACCTTTAAACCAGCACAGCTTGTTTCTCACCCTTGGAGAAAACATAAGATTCAGGAGTTTCATTGTGATGCCCACAAAGCTGTGAGGAGCATCCTGCTGGCACAGGTCACAGGGCTCCATGCTCAGTACTTGTCTTCCACATCTTGGCAATAAACACATCTTACTGGAGCCCAGCTGCACAAAGGTAAATAAGGAGGGAAACTTCAAACCAATAATTTAAGTATAAAAATATCGCCCTCAGAAGCTCTAAATGGTAGCCTGGAGTTATGCATGCTAGAGCTTACAACAGCAAATGTATTTGATCTAATAAAAATCACTTAGTCTGGGTTACTATTTCAAAAAACTTCTCCAGGACTTCATACTCAGGGTATTCTAGATGACACTTTCTGACTTTGCTGCTGCTGGTAATGTTGCAACCTGCTTACTTAGCACTCCTTCCCACCACATCTAGTGTATTGTGCCTCCAGTGAGCCACTTGTTTTCCCTGATACAGGTTAACTTACAAAGAATGCAGTAGCATGCTGTCCTAGTTCAGCAGGAGGGACCAGCTAACCCTGTGTGGGAGTGATCAAAGCTGTGTATTCTACCCTCTCTATTCATTTCCCAAGGTCAATGGGCCATTAGCAGCAGCTGCCCAGGGAGTCATTAGCACCTTCACACCCAGCCTGAGGGGGTGTGGCTGCTAATGGGCCATCAACAGTTCAACACCCCCTGGCTCCCAGAGTTAATCACCCATTGTGTGAGTCCCCGCCCAGGGGGAGGGACTGAGTGCTCCCTGAGGGTACATAAGTGGTGGGTAAGAAGACCTCGGGAACTTCTTGTCGGATCCAGAGCAGCAGCAGGACCTCGACAGCAGGAGATCACCGCTCTCGCCCAGACCACAGCCCTCGCCTCCACCAACAGGTTTTTTTTTTTCTTTTCCTTTTGCTCTGGACTTGGGGCAGCCACAGGGGTCTCAGCACAAGGGCAAACAAACCCCCTTGGGTTTGTGCCCCAGGACACTGGGTTATACTGCTGGGGTTTTGTGAGTTGAAAGCAATTTCCCTTGTGTGTCAGTGTTTTTATTGTAATATTATTATTAAATTTTAGGTCTGACTTATAATCTCTCTCGTGGTGAGTTCATTTCCCCTGCTGGTTCACCTTTAAACCAGCACACATGCTTTGAAAACAGCTAGACTACCTCAAGGTAGTGAATAACTAATTAACTGAATTAGGGCTTTTTGATGTTTTGTGCCCTGGTGTTATTCAACTGGCAGATAAGTAAAAATAGTTTTAAAATACTAGGTTAAATATTAGCAGAAAGTCGAGAGATGCTCAACAGAGGACTAATAATAATAGTAATAATAATGATGATGTCAGAAATAATGTCCCTTTGTGAATAATCTGTCTCTGGGGAGCTCTGAGAGAGCCCAGAAATAGATTGGATAAAGCTCTGTAGTAGTAGAAACCAGTGAGCAAACCATTAGCTCTTTTTCTCTTACATAATTCAAATGTACTCTGCAATTCAAATATAGTTCTAATTCAAACAGTCTCTTCCAATAATTTGGGAAGCAGCACTGACAGCATTTGGGGATTTTTTGGATGTCTTTGATACCAGGATTTATAGCTGGTGGCCCAGGCAGGGTAGGCATCAGCATCCTCCTTCTTCCTTCAGGAGCTGTTTATATCTGTGTCTCTTTCTGTTTCTCCCTTACATCAAGGACTCCTCCAGCTTTCTGAAACTATGCAATTCCCCTGTAAGTTGTCATCTCTCCTTTATTCTGGCCCTATGATCAGCAGTACTTGTAGATAACATGGCTTTGCAAAGCCTCGGTGAGGTTTTAAATTAATCAGGACACCTTTTCTCAGTTTCCTCTGATGTGATGTTTCATATTATGAATTCTACTGCCGGTGGATTTGTTATTGACTTCAATAGTTTTAAGCCTTTTCTTTCTGGTGCTGGTGCAAAATACACATTTATTATAGAAAAGACCTGCATGCTGTCATTATCCTGTCATTGAATGTACCTGCATTTCAATATAGCATTTTTTGCATATGGGGAGGGTTTACACTTCTAGTCTTGTTCACAAAGGCAGTCCTCATGTTCAGTTTTTACTATGTCCAAGTCTATTTGACTCCTGACTTTGAATGTTACAGAGATTTCTTTATGACCTGTTAAGATGAGGCTTTATCTTATTTTGCCCTATGGTAAAAAACAACTAAATGCAAACCATCTATGTCCTTGTTTCTACCCTGCACAGCTGGATATTTTCTGCTAGTCTACTACCTTGAGCTCAGACATGCTTTTTGCTTTACTCAGTGCAATCCAGCTCTGCTGCAAACCTGCTGTGTTCTAACATTTGCTTCTCTTATAACACCATGTCCTGCTGTTGCACCTTCACCTCTGGATGCTCATGAGGCTGTTGCTTGTATGTGCTTTATTACAGAGACCTGTTTTATTTTGCACACCAGAGCACTCCTGTGTGCTGTCGTATCTTGAGTTTTTTCTGTGTTAAATTATCAGCCATTTGAGCTTTCCTTACTTTTGCTTTTGAGCTTGATTCTCATTAGGAGCTCATCTTTCAGCCTGCCATCCCTGTCAAGGCACAGTCACCTTATTGTCAGCTGCAGCCAGGTTACACACCCATGAATCATTTTGGAATGTCCTTCATTTCACTCATCAGAGAAGCTCTTTGCATGGAGGTGTTTTTCACTCGTAAATAACGAGGGTTTGTGTAGCTCAAGCAGTGCACCCAGTCCTTTTTCTATTCTGCTTCAGTGATTTTTTTCTCTGGAATTGTGGGTCTCTGCAAATATCCCACCTTTTTGCCCCGTGCAAAGCTCTGTGTGGGTATATCTGCCCATAACCCTGAGATGATTAGGTCTGTTAAGTGCTTATATCACAGAATCACAGACTATTCTGAGTTGGAAGGGACCCACAAGGATCATCGAGTCCAACTCTTAAGTCAGTGACCCCCACAGGGGATTGAACCCATGACCTTGGCATTATTACAACCAAGTTTTAACCAACTGAGCTCATCTCAGAGTATGTGGTATGTCTCTCTGCAGTCTTTCCAGTTTGAAAAATCATCTCAAGCAACATGTTTCTTTCAATGCTTGACAAGAAAAGCCCTCTTTCAGTGTCTTCTAATGTCATGAATTTTGAAGGGAAAGATAGGGTAAAGCAAAAAGTTTGCCTTATTTTTGTTGCTTGCAAATCCCTTTGCAGATACTGTACTCTCAGACACTCAGCCCTGTACATGACAGGGCGTAGCTGTGGTGTTTTAGGGTGCAATTTGGCACACATTTATTTGGGTAGGACCACCAAGCACCCATGGTTTGTCCTTGCCCAGCTGCCTCTACATGACTGTGACACTTCCATCTTCTATCCCTTCCTGCTCTGACTGTTGATATTCCTGCAGACAGGCTGTGCTGCTGTCCTTGCTGCAGTCCCTTTTCCTGCACCTCCAGGTGTGGCCCTGAGGTGATTAGTAAGAGGCTCAACGGAGAGCTGTGAGCAAAGGAACAGGCAGCAGGAATTCTCCACCTGAAATCGAAGGAACAGCAGGAGGGATGGAGTGTGTTGTGGAGGGAGGAGGCTGAACAGTCACTCTGTCAGCACTTCACAAGCACTCCCATAAGGCAGGAAGGTGGGCTCAGTGACCTGGCCTCACATTCCAAGCTCTTGATCTCTTCCTTGATGTCCTACCAGAAGTGGGTTTGAAGGGGTCAAGTGTCAGTGAAGGGGGTTGACATTAGTCATGAAGGGAAACCTGGCAGGGCTTTGTCTCTGCTCCCTTTGCCTCACACCTCAAACACACCTTCCTCAGATGTTCCTCGCTTGCTTTTGAATTGCTACAAAGAACTACATTCCTTTTAGCAGCCACTTCAAGGTGCTCACATCCGATCCTGTCAGATCTCGGAAGCTCAGCAGGGTCAGCCTCGGATTAGTACTTGGATGGGAGACCTCCTGGGAAATGCTGGGTGCTGTAGGTTCTAGTCCTGAGGAACTTCATTGGCACTGTCCAAACTCCCTCGGCCGTGGCAGATGAACCTCAGGACTTAAACGGTGGGACCAGTTCTGCGCACGCTGAGCCTCACCTGAAATCCACTGCGCAGGCTGGAAGGGCACACCCACGTGGGGACAGCCCTGCCCAAATCTTCGTTCGTGAAGCCGAGCCACACACACACAAGGTGCTCACCTTGCCCGCCCACAGCACGATCTGGCTCTGGGAAAGGAGGTGAGATGGGAGGGCAGTGCAATGTGGAGTCCAGCAGCATCTCTGCTTTTTGGTGCTGTGAGTGGGAGTTGCACCTTCCCATGACAGCAAGGGGAGTGGTGTTGGAAACCCACCCAGGAGCAGGTTTTCGACTGGACACTGTGCCCTCTTTTTCTGTCTGCCAAGTTCCTGTCATGTGAGCTGCAGTATTAAGGGCAGAAAAGGCTTTCATAAAATCATAGAATGGATTGGGTTGGAAAAGACCTCCGAGATCATCAAGTCCAACCCTTGGTCCAACTCCAGTCCCTTGACCAGATCATGGCACTCAGAGTCACGGCCAATCTTAGGTTATAAACCTTCAGGGATGGGGAATCCACCTCCTCTCTGGGCAGCCCATTCCAATGCCTGAGCACTCTCTCTGCAAAGAATTTTTTTCTGCTCTCCAACTTCAATTTCCCCTGGCAGAGCTTGAGCCCGTGCCCCCTTGTCCTATTGCTGAGTGCCTGGGAGAAGAGACCAACCCCCACCTGGCCAGAACTTCCCTTCAGGTAGTTCCAGACAGTGCTGAGGTCACCTCTGAGCCTCCTCTTCTCCAGGCTAAACACCCCCAGCTCCCTCAGCCTCTCCCCACAGCACTTGTGCTCCAGTCCCTTCTCCAGCCTCGTTGCTCTTCTTGGGACCCGCTCCAGGCCCTCAAGATCTTTCCTGAACTGAGGGGCCCAGAACTGAACACAACACTCAAGGTGTGGCCTCCCCAAGGCAGAGTCCAGGGGAAGGGTCACTGCCCTGGGCCTGCTGGCCACGCTAGTTTTGATCCAGGCCAGGATCCCATTGGCCTTCTTGGCCACGTGGGCACACTGGTGGCTCCTGTTGAGCTTCCTGTCCCTCAGTCCCCCCAGGTCCCTTTCTGCCTGTCTGCTCTCCAGCCACTCTGTGCCCAGCCTGGAGCGCTGCAGGGGGTTGGTGTGGCCAAAGTGCAGAACCTGCACTTGGCCTTGTTGAACTTCATCCCATTGGAATTAGCCCATCTCTCAAGTCTATGCAGATCCCTTTGCCTCTTTTCACACCTTCCTCCTGGCCCTTCACTGCCAGATATCATCCCATGAGTTGTGTCCAGCTGTGCCATCCAGCTGTGCCTCCCACCTGTGGCTAACACGGGCCAGCTGTCAGAGATAAAAGAACAGGGAAACCTGAAGAATCACCTAAATGGGGAGGGAGGAAAAAGATAGTTATAAACTCCTCGTGCAGATCTGGCAGTTGGGTGGGGTTTATTTGCAAATGGAAGTCCAAAAATGTGTTATATTTCTTCCTAAAATTCAAGGTGGTTTTTTTTATAACAAATATATATAACTTTCTTCATAGTTTTGAAAATTCACAATATTGAAGAATCTCAGAATCACAGACTATTCTGAGTTGGAAGGGACCCACAAGGATCAATCGAGTCCAACTCTTAAGTCAATGGCCCACACAGGGGATTGAACCCATGACCTTGGCATTATTGCAACCAAGTTTTAACCTACTGAGCTAATAATCTCTTGTAATAAAAAAGCCCCAACCAAACAACGCATAGGTGTATTAATATTTACAGGTTGACTTGAAATACAAACCTGCCCTTGATTTCACTCCCTGAGCGGCAGCACTTCACTGTGTTTTGCAAAAAGGTTCAGCCATGACAAGGATTAGCTGGATTATCTTTATTAGTGTTTATTTTCTAATACAGAAACAAGGGAGAAGGAACAGGCAGAATGGATGTGTGGGAAAAAGGCCATCTGTAAATCAGCTCTGTTTGCAGGCTGGGAGCTGCCTCTCCTCCCCAGGGAGGTTTCCCTCCATCTGCATTGCTCCTCCACATCAGCAGAGCTCCAGAGAAACTGCAAGAGCTTGTGGCTGGGAAGAGATTAGTATCATAGAATCACAGAATCAATTGGGTTGGAAAAGACCTCCAAGATCATCAAGTCCAACCCTTGGTCCAACTCCAGTCCCTTTACCAGATCATGGCACTCAGTGCCACGGCCAATCTCACCTTAAAAAACCTCCAGGGATGGGGAATCCACCCCCTCTCTGGGCAGCCCAGTCCAATGCCTGATTACTCTCTCTGTAAAAAACTTCTTCCTGATATCCAACCTAAACCTCCCCTGGCAGAGCTTGAGCCTGTGCCCTCTTGTCCTACTGTTGGTTGCCTGGGAGAAGAGACCAACCCCCACCTGGCTACAACATCCTTTCAGGGAGTTCTAGACAGTGCTGAGGTCCGCCCTGAGCCTCCTCTTCTCCAGGCTAAACACCCCCAGCTCCCTCAGCCTCTCCCCACAGCACTTGTGCTCCACTCCCTTCTCCAGCCTCGTTGCTCTTCTCTGGCCCCGCTCCAGCCCCTCAATCTCTTTCCTGAACTGAGGGGCCCAGAACTGAACACAACACTCAGAACAGTAAGGAGCAAGATGATGGTGCCCCAAGGAAGACACAACCTCCAGCATCAGAGGCCAGAAGAGAACTCATTTTCCCCCTTGAAACACAATCTTTGTGACTGATATCATCATGTCACTAGAAATCATTATCAAGAAGAGTACTGCCAAAGCCAGGTGAACACAGATGGTGCTAAGTTACTTTTCCTGTGAAAAGGGATGTGTCCAGCATTGCTAAATCCTCCTCACCTCCTGAGCTGTACTGTCTTTGCTTTAGGCAATGCCAGAATTCATCTTTGGTAGCCCTGTTTCCTGCCCACTGCCTTAATTTGAGTTTACTGTATCAACCTTATTAGGAATGCAGCCCACAGACTGGTCTTCCATCCTAAGAGACACAGAAATGGTTCAGCTTGACCCTGACTGGCTGCAAAAACAGCATCTCAAAGCTCCATGCAAAAAACAAGGACATCATGGACTGGCAAATTCAATTTGTTGCACTTGTCACATGAAAAGAAAATTTTTCTTGCAGTCCAGCACGTTTCCCCTGCAGTGTGGAAGACTGAAATTATTGATCCTGTTTTGACTTGGATGCAAGTCCAGGAAATCATCCTGGGGTTTGACAAGTAATTGCTGGTGTTAAATGCTGTGGGCACCAGACTCTGCTCTGTCAGTTTAAACAGGTAATACCTGTATTTTTTACACACAACTGGATTGAATGTTGAATGCAAACAACCAAGGCATGCTATTAGAACAGAGTAGTCTGGTTTAATCCACTCAGTTAGGATGAGTCTTACCAGATTTTTTTTTCCTGAGTTGTTATTTCAGTTTCTTTTGAATATAGATGGTGAGTCCTCCAAACATCCTTTGTGTCTCATATTGGCATGCTGCCTCCTCTTCCTATTGTCTTTTTTCCCTGTTATCTTTGTCCTGCCATAAAATTTAGGCTCTGTTGACTCAGTTTGTGCAAGATCCTTTGTAATTGCTGTAGCAATATAGAAGTTTAAGGTGGGTTGGCTTTTAGCAACCCTCTTAGTGTTGTTTGTTGAAGCACAAAGTTTCCAGTTTGCTGGAGGGGCTTAGAGATGAAACAAGGCCAACATAACACATAAAACATTCAGTGCCATTAGAACAGGTGGGGTTTCTAAAACAGAAGGAAAAGAGCTGCAAACTGCTGTATTGAGCTGATATCTCCATAATAATACCATCTTTTTTGGAGGGGTTGCTGTTTTGCTGTTGGTGTCAGTAGAGCACATCCCCTGCCCACGGTCACTTGTTTGTTAAATGAGCTGTCCAAGAGTGGGCAGGGATACATTATTGCCAGCAAAAGTGACTCACTTACCCTTTGAGAAGCTTTTGTCAACATCCTTTTGAGGCTGATGAAGTGGGTATTTCTCAATATGAGCTACTGAAAGCTGTGGCTGGCCTTGCAGCAGCAAAAGGCTTGAAAAAAGCTGAGCATGACAGAGGAAGGGCTCAGTGAGGTGAGATTTTCAGGTGGAATTAGGTTGTTGACAGTGAGAAAAATGGCTGGGAGAAAAACCTAGTGAGAGCAGCCCTTGGAGAGCTCAGAGAAGGAAGGAGAAAGGCACCTGGAGGATCTGGGCTTGGAAGAGGAGAGGGAGTCTGGGAGAGGGGAAGTTTGGACGAGTTGGTTGGGCAGGAGAGTGAGGGATTTTGTGGAGAGAAAGGTGCTCCTTAGGGATCCATATTAACACCTTTGTCAGGGACATGGACAGTGGGATCAAGTGCACCCTCTGCAAGTTTGCTTTGCTGTTGGCCATACTGAATGGTTTACTGCCTGGGAGGTGTCTCTGTTTGCCTCTTGACAGGTGTTTCTCTTCCAAACAATGCTGGATCCTTGGGTTCTTTTTGCCTGTGGCTCTTTACATTTACAAACAGCTGGAAACCCTTCTGTGTTGGGGGAAGCCTCGTGGGTCACTGGGAAATTCAATAAAAAGAGGCCAGTTTTGTACAAGGATCAGTAAATCTGAATGCAAGGGAGAGAAAAGAAAGAAGGGGGAAAGCAGAACACTGAGTGAGAATGTGATTTACACCAGAAAACCCTGCTAAAACTTCTGCTAGAAAAGCCATTGCAATGCAAAGTAATCACAACTGACCAAAACTATTGGGACCTACTGTGAACTGAAAGGGTTAAAGAGAAAGATATTAATACTGTGGATGTAGGCAGGGATTTTGGAAGCGTTTGTAAAGTTAGCAAGATTCAAGGAGGTCAAGAATTTGGTGATCCCAGAGGGACAAATCCAGTGCTATTTGCATCCAGATTGCAGACTGGGCTCTTACTGATCTTGAAACTCTAAACTGGAATTATTGGGAGGTGAGAGGTACAGGATATTAGGTCTTCTGGAAAGGTGCATAGGTAGGTATTGGACAGCATCAGGCATTGAATCCTCCAAAAAGATTGTTTTACAAACAAAACAGAAAATATTTCAAACAGGTACTCATTTGTGTGTGTATGTGGGTTGCAGGGGTTATTTTTGGTTGGTTGGGGTCTTTTTTAACAACAGAATATTGACAAGAATAGAACACAGTTACAGTTGTTCAGGGTTTGAGATACCAACTGCAGCTATAGCAGAGCCAAACGAGGCCTTGAAAGAGGATGTGAAAAGTTCACTGTAAAGATAAACAAAGGTGAAAATCAGAAACTCAAGCAGAAGATCAGAAAAAAATTATTTGCAGAGAGAGTAATCAGGCATTGGAATGGGCTGCCCAGAGAGGGGGTGGATTCCCCATCCCTGGAGGTTTTTCAACTGAGATTGGCCGTGGCACTGAGTGCCATGATCTGGTAAAGGGACTGGAGTTGGACCAAGGGTTGCACTTGATGATCTCGGAGGTCTTTTCCAACCCAATCCATTCTATGATTCTATAAGATCACTGAAGTGAAAGCTGCTGCATGCTACAGCTTCTGCTGCCTTGGCAGAAAAGGTCTAGACATACTGTGACATATCAAAGAAACAGGTGGGTGGTTTGGGAGCTTCTGGAGAGTGTGTGGAGGGTGGAAAGTTCATGGAAGCTGCTACAAGATAGAAATGCTAGAAAGTAAAGGCCTAGAAAATTGATGTTTGTCAAGCAATTAGTCCTTCAGTAATGAGCCAGAACTCCCATCATAATTCTTCTGCTCTCTTGGTAAAATCAGAGAGGGAGAAGTGTGTCCTGAAGTGTGTCCTGAAGTGTTTCAATACAGTGCAGAGAAAAAGTGACTTTTGAAGTCCATTAGAGGGGTAGGATTCAAGTCAGAGAATCCTGTCTTGAAAACAATCCATCCACTGCCACTCTTGCATTCAGAATCCACTAACACAGGAATGAATTTGTAATATTTCGGAGTGGATATCCTGCAGATACTCCAAAATAGTGGCAGCTTCTGAGAAATAATGGAGTAAAAAGTGTGTGTTCCCTGATAATGCCAAAGGACCTCAGGATGCTGCTGAGTTTGGTGGGGACTGAATGGTTGTGGGAAGGCAATGTATGTTGTTCTGCCTGACCTCAATCTACAAGCAGGTCGAATGTTTTAACACATCTTTTCCTTCTTATGAGCTTTGTATCCCAGGATGTCCCAATTGGTTCAAATACAAAGTATAATAAATAAACCTGTTCAGAGAATGCAAAGCAAATGTAATTATTCATCAAAAAAGCAATAAACCAGAACTCACTCTGCATATAGAGGGGGAAAAGCAAGCTGATGTATCATTTTATTAAACTATTTATTAAGCAATTTTTTTAATTCTTGAAAATTGATTCATTCATTTTTAATTTATTAATATAGGTTTTGTAAAGTAAAAAAGTCTCCTGGGAGTTAAAAAATGGAAATTAGAAATCAGTCAATGCATTATACCTGATTAAACTGTTTAACTTCCCACAGGTAAAAGCCTCAGCAGTTCCAGTATTCTTCCTTGGAGCAAGAATTTTTCTCAAGTAGTTCCAGTAAAGTCTGAAGCCTATGAAGAAGAAAATCAGGTAACAGATGGAAAAATACTTGCATGTACTTACACTTGAAGTTAAAATCAGAAAGGAAATAAAAATTTCTCCTCACACATAAGCCTCGTTGCCTAGTAAAATATAAGGGAATTCCATTTGCCACCAGTCAGAGGCTGAGCCGTGTTCAGAATGTTCATAACTTAAATGGGAAATGGAATTAGTGAATGAAATGTCTTTACAGCAGCACAGATGTGTATGAAAAACCTGGTTCTGCCATTTATGTAGCACTTCTGTGGCTCCAAGGAGGGGAACCCAAGATTGTTGGTACCCACTGGAGTTCCAGCTTGGGGCTGTGGATTATCTGACTTATATCTACATCTATCAACATGCCTTTATTTGAGTCCAGTTGACCAAAATGTGAATGTCAACAAGGAATACACTTGAAAAGGGATGACAACAGCTATTGTATGATATTTTTAGGGCTCACTAGATGCATGGAGCTGGCTGGGGGGCTGACCCGAGAGAGTGCTGGTGAACGGAGCTTCATACAGCTGGCAGCTGGTCACAGCGGTGTCCCCAGGGGTGAGTGTTGGGTCCAGTCCTGTTTAACATTTTTATTGATGATTTAGGTGAGGGGATTGAGTCCATCATCAGCAAATTTGCTGATGACACCAAGCTGGGAGGGAGTGTCGACCTGCTGGAAGGCAGGAGGGCTCTGCAGAGGGATCTGGATAGACTTGAGAGATGGGCTGATTCCAATGGGATGAAGTTCAACAAGGCCAAGTGCAGGTCCTGCCCTTTGGCCACAACAACCCCCTGCAGCGCTCCAGGCTGGGCACAGAGTGGCTGGAGAGCAGCCAGGCAGAAAGGGACCTGGGGGGACTGAGGGACAGGAAGCTCAACATGAGCTAACAGTGTGCCCAGGTGGCCAAGAAGGCCAATGGGATCCTGCCCTGGATCCAAACTAGCATGGCCAGCAGGCCCAGGGCAGTGACCCTTCCCCTGGACTCTGCCTTGGGGAGGCCACACCTTGAGTGTTGTGCTCAGCTCTGGGCCCCTCAGTTCAGGAAAGAGATTGAGGGGCTGGAGCGGGTCCAGAGAAGAGCAACGAGGCTGGAGAAGGGACTGGAGCACAAGTGCTGTGGGGAGAGGCTGAGGGAGCTGGGGGTGTTTAGCCTGGAGAAGAGGAGGCTCAGAGGTGACCTCAGCACTGTCTAGAACTGCCTGAAGGGAAGTTCTGGCCAGGTGGGGGTTGGTCTCTTCTCCCAGGCACTCAGCAATAGGACAAGGGGGCACGGGCTCAAAGCTCTGCCAGAGGAAAATGAAGTTGGAGATCAGAAAAAAATTCTTTGCAGAGAGAGTGCTCAGGCATTGGAATGGGCTGCCCAGAGAGGGGATGGATTCCCCATCCCTGGAGGTTTTTAACCTGAGATTGGCCGTTTACACTGAGTGCCATGATCTGGTAAAGGGACTGGAGTTGGACCAAGCGTTGGACTTGATGATCTTGGAGGTCTTTTCCAACCCAGTTGATTCTATGATTCTATGGTTCATGAGGAATGGATCGTGTTCCCTGGCAGCCCATCCTACTGCAGCTCTTAAGTCCATCCACCAGCTGAGCCAAAGAAGTATTGGAGACTTTGATCTCCTCCAAATCTGCTGCAGGCATGAAGGAGGAACACCCTCCTTCATCAATGCCCTGGAGCTTGAATGTGGAAGTTTTCTTCCACATGACAAATGTTGACTGAATATAGCAGTGGGATTTGGCAACAGAATGATTTGTAAGTAATTGAGAACATCAGAACATGTTTAATAATCTGCAGTTTTGCAGGTCACGTATAATGTGAAAACCTGACAAAATTCAAGTTGCCATGACAGCTTTGCCACAGGAACTCTGTGCACTTTTATATGGAAATGGTGACAGATATGATGTGTGAGGCTTAATTAATCAGTAGATGAGATGGTATTGAGGGTAGGGAGAGAATCTGGCATCCCAAAAGGGAAAATGTTAGAAAATGGAGGGGAAAAGGGATTTGGGATGCTGATCAGGACGTCAGTCTGGGTTGGAGGAACTGGTGGGAGGGAAGCAAAAGCCAAGAGCCCAGAAGCAGAGGTTATGGGTGGGCATTAATAGTTCTCAGTGGGAGTACATAGAAGATGACTTAAAAGCTGTTCAAAATGTGAGTAGCAAGAGACCCAGTCAAGAAGCACCAAACAGCTGCTGGGAGCATTGTGTGCCAGGCTAACACATGCAAAACAAGTTCCTGCATGTTGTGCAGCTCCTAACTTAGCACCAAGGTTGAAAGCAGGAGGTAGAGCAGCCCAGCATGGGGGTGGGGAGCGAGGAGAGTGTTTGGGTTCATAGACCAAAACATGCTGGAACAAGGCAAAATAATAAGCATGAACTGAGGGAAGGAAAAGGTGCTTCTCTGTACCCAGGAGCAGGGTGGGCTCAAAGGCTCATCACCATCCCTGTGGCAGTGCTTGAGTGTTGTGTTCAGTTCTGGGCCTCTCAGTTCAGGAAAGATACTGAGGGGCTGGAGCGGGGCCAGAGAAGAGCAACGAGGCTGGAGAAGGGACTGGAGCACAAGTGCTGTGGGGAGAGGCTGAGGGAGCTGGGGGTGTTTAGCCTGGAGAAGAGGAGGCTCAGAGGTGACCTTCTCACTGTCTAGAACTACCTGAAGGGAAGTTCTGGCCAGGTGGGGGTTGGTCTCTTCTCCCAGGCGCTCAGCAATAGGACAAGGGGGCACAATGGGCTCAAGGTCTGCCAGGGGAAATTGAAGTTGGAGATCAAAAAAAAATTCTCTCTAGAGAGAGTGCTCAGGCATTGGAATGGGCTGCCCAGAGAGGGGGTGGATTCCCCATCCCTGGAGGTTTTTAAGGTGAGACAGGACATGGCACTGAGTGCCATGATCTGGTAAAGGGACTGGTGTTGGACCAAGGGTTGGACTTGATGATCTTGGAGGTCTTTTCCAACCCAATCGATTCTATGATTCTATGATAGTCTTGATATTTGCAGGTGCTGTGGAAGTGCCTCCAGGCTGTGATGTACAGGTGTGTGTCCTCCACAGATACGGACAGAAATGCAGGATGGAGTTTGGGAAGCCCTGGATACCTCTGTGAACAGAGTGGTGGCTTCTGGAAGTCCTACTCCAAGGTTCTGGACAGACGTTGCTGGTGAGTGACTCACCTTTGTGAAGGACACCCAACTCTGCATTGCAGCCACAGCAGCTGGTGGGGCAGGGTGATGCCTGGCCTGCAAAGGTTGAGGAAGACAAGAACAAGGTAACCTGTGGTGTGGAGCATGTCCAGGGTGTGGCATAACCCTGCTGACATGACTGGTGCGGGATTTGTTTGGCAATCAAACAAGGAGCATGGGTGGGAGACACTGAGTCCTTGGCCACAAGTTCTGCAACATTCAGCTGTTGACCTTTTGTCCTGGAAGCTTCAGGTCAGCAGAACTGGGTTCTCCTTCGTCTCCAGTCTGATGTGACAAGTTAATGAGCAGTTAGATAAAACAGTTGATGGTTTAAGGAGTCTGCATTTCCAGAGAGATGCCAGAGAGCTCTGCTTGGTTAGAGCTGCCCCATAACATGCTTGGGGTATCTACTTCTGTATCCAAGCTGAAGGCTTAGAAGGAGATTTGAAGAACTGTATGGAAAGCATAGATCTTGAATCCCTGGAGAGGATTTGGAAGTTCCAAAACATGAGCATTATTATGAGAGCTTGTTGGACAGCTATGAGAAAACATGAATGAATATTAGCAAGGTTTCAGAAGACTGTTGTCAGTGGACTGAGGTGGAGATGCAGGAAAGATAGAAAGCTCAGGAGGAACACTTGGAAAGTTAGCTGAAGGTTGATGTGAATTAGCAAGGATTTTTAACTAAAACTAAGAGCAGAAAAATTAGTGAAATGGAGGATTTAAAGAAAGAAGGTATTGCTAATATAAAGAAGGGCTGGGATGTAAGGATTTATCAATCACAGAGGGAATTCCTGGGATTGATTCCAGAGGACTGTGCTCCTGCTGTCAGTTGTACTTTTGGGTTCCTTGACATAATCAATTAAAATGTCACCCATAGCTCATTTAGGCAGTGAACTTTATTCCAAAAACGGTCCCTCCTGCACTTGAAATAGCAACCCACAGCCTTGCCAAAGCATGGTTTATTCTCTAAGGCCAAGTTCACCCAAGTTGATCTTCCAGTTGCAGCTGGCTGCTTCACCACCCAAGCAGCTCAGTGTGATGGCATCATTTATTATCCCTCATCTCCCTCCTGTCCTGTAACTGCAGTCTCTGCACCTTGGCACATCGGGAGAGGGTCACAGAAAACATTGCTGGGACAGCATTTGGGGAGAAATCTACCTAGAGAGGCTCCTTCAGCCTTGGGTCTCCTCCATGCTGTCTCTCTTACACATTCCAAGGGGAGAGAGTGCCTCAAGGTCACCTCTTTGCTCCTCTGGGAGAGGCAGGAGCTGTTTGTGACTCCTTGGTGGTTCATCCATTAATGGAAAAAACATGACCTGCTCAGACAAAAATCTGACAGATGCTCAGTAAGGTTGGTTTGTACACTGTCAGCTACTAGTGAAGAAACCAAGGCAAATGTAACCATTCAGGGTACATTTTTTTTACCCTGACAGCATAATCTTAGCTGTTTTTCCTGGTTTTATGGCTCTGAAAAAATAAATTTCAGGCTGCTCTTCATTTCTATTTAATGTTATTTATCTGAAGACTCTCTCTGGATTCTTGTAGTGGCTTAACAGATGGAGCCAGGGCAGAGATTCATATTGTGATGCTTATTTATTAACACAGCCTTTCCTGAGACAGGGGAAAAATATGTTTTTGTAGGAAACCTTTTCCCCTTTCCTGGAATGGAAAAAGAATGACATCTGGATCTCTCCTATTCAGCTGTGCTTGGGATACATATTTTCCCTAGATATGTATTTCTGAATCTCATGACAGTCTGATTGCTTAGAAGTAGCTGTAGTAGCCAGTTCCTTTTTCCCACAGAAAGCAGCTGGAATAAAAAAGCAGTTTTCTTGTATGTTCTTAATCTCAAGAAACTACTGCTCTTATTTATCTACCTCGAAAACATAGGAAAAAAACAGAAGAGTAAAAAATTTTTCAGGGGCAGTTGTTGCTTGATGGGTGCAATAAGAAACTGTTGTTGACTCTGTTGGCTGCAAAACAGGGTTTTGAAGTATGAGGAGGAAGATTTAAATAGGCAAGTGATTGAAATTATGATATTTATTTCTCAATATCTGTTTTAAGAGAGGCAGAATAAAGGAAAATTGCTGGAAGAGCCACTGTGAACCGACCCTTCCACTCATCAGTGCCTAAGAAAAAGATGGAAATATCCTCTTTGGGTCTTTCCCCCGGGCAAGCAACCCTCCTTCTGTCTGATATTCTGCACCAGTGAGGTTTAAAATAAGCCAGAGGGGGAAAGGCCCAGAGTCAGGGGAGACTGAAGGGATAGGAAATAAGGAATGAAGGGCTCAACACAGAGGCTGCATTTATGGGAAAAATCAGATGAAAGGCAAACCTGGAAATTTTTGATATTTTGCTCCCCTTGGGACCTAATTTACCATCTTCATATGACTATAGAAAGAAAATGATTAATCAGGAGCATGGTATCCAGCAGTTCCCATGGAGCACAAATCCTGCACTAACAATAGTGGCTTGGCTTCCCAAACACAGGCAATGACCATCTCACCAGCCCCCAGCATTTTTGGGTTGTGAATGGATCTAATTTTGGCAGTCAATGCCAAGAGTACCAGCAGGTTTCGGGGCACACAAAGAGGCCTTCACTGCCTTGTGCTTTGCACCCTCTCTTTAGACCATGGGCCAGCATGGCCCTGAATCTGCTCTTAGGCCTTCAGGAATTCAGATCCTGATGCATAAAAACCAACAACAAAACCAATTTTGGGGTTGGCAGATGACATTTAATGAGTTGGCATGCAGGAAACAAAGGTGGTGCAGTGCGGGAGCCCAGCTGGCTCCATCCCTTTGCATCTTAGAGCTGATGTTAATGGCAATCTTTTCATCACCACTCAGAACTCTGGGGGCCAGTTTTACCACATTTGTTGTTTCAGCAGGACATTTTGTGTACACCAGAGTAGACTGGTCCTTGGACTGGTGCTGACTTCAGATTCTACTCAAATGTTCCTCTTGCCCCATTTAATTGTTCTCTTGCCCTTCATTTTCCAGGGAGAAGGGAAGGGAGAGGGAATCAGGGGAACTGCACAATGGAGGAAAACCAGCAGCTTCCTCACTTCTGACATATGCAAGGTCTCACAGGTGCCTTTTTGCTCCTCTCCATGTGCTCAATAGCTGAGTGTCCAAAGCAGTGAGAAAACATCTTTGAAAAGCCAGTGGTATGCAAAGAAATGCTTAGATATTTCCTCACCTTCACCTGTGTGATGGCTCTATTTCAAAGTGTGACAAACTGCTTGGAAATCACCAGTGGTGTAGGAAATCTCGGAGACCAACACTGGGCTGATGAGAGAACCATCTCTGTGCTGAATTATCCTCCATCCTCAGATTTACCCTTCCTTCAGTCCCGGGGGTGAAGGTGACACTCAGCTGTGCGTTTGGCCCTGTGTGAGGAGAGGTAATTATGGCTGTTTCTGACACACTGAGAGTGAGCTTTGATGATCATTCTTTCTTTAAAATGGAAGCCAATTAATTGGTATTTCTTTTTTTATATCTATATCATCTATATCTATATCTCTATATATAGATATGTATATATAAATTTTGCCAGGAATACTCACATTTAGTTCAGGGAAATATTACTGCTGAACTAGAGTCTCCTTCCTGCTCCCTTGTGCCTTGTCCTCTGTTGTCTCCATTTCCTCTACTGCTCCTGCCATGCACATCTCTCCCATCACCTCTCTCACCCCCTTTTTTCTCTCTGCTCCATGTTGTCACTTACTGATGCAGTCAGGATAGAGAGAGACAGCTTGTTTGGAAGCAGAGAAGGTGCCTTTGTTTTCACAGGTTTGTCCTGCCTGTAGGTCAACACCTGCTCTCTGGGAGGAAGGATAATATTACTGAGACATCACAGAAAACAACAATATCAGTCTTTAATCTCATTGGAACACAGCAATGTGGGAAATTACCGAATAATTAGACAAAACCAAGTCTTTCAGCTTGCTTTGCATATATAGTCTATGGCAAATTCTTGATTGCAGAGTCAAACTATGGCATTGTTGCATTACTACTGCCTTGTTCTGTGTAGGGTTTGGGTTTGTGGATTGCTGAATAGGCTTTTCTGTGTTTGTGTTAAATGGCTAAAATGATCATGTCTCCTAAGTCCCATCATTTACCTGAGGGCAACCTGTGCCAGCCAGAGACACACTCCTGTGGCTTGTTTCTGGTCTAGATTATTTTGGGTGCTCCTCCAAAGCAGCAAAAGGGAGATTAGAAGCAGCAGGAACAGCAGAAAGAGTCTTGCAGGGTCTGAAACAAGGCTTTAAGAGAAGGTGGTAAAATCACTCAAACAAACCAAGCCCCTGTTTGTTCTCATCCTATACACACACACAGGCCTGTCTCCTTGTGTCCCACTGTTTCAGGACACCATCCTGAATGCCAGAGAATCATGCACAGGGTCCATAACCTTCTGTGCACCCCCAAAAGATGCTGGGCAGGGTATAGATAGAGATATCACAGAATCACAGATTATTCTGAGTTGGAAGGGGCCCACAAGGATCATCGAGTCCAACTCTTAAGTCAATGGCCCACACAGGGGATTGAACCCATGACCTTGGCATTATTACAAACAAGTTTTAACCAACTGAGCTCATCTCAGGGTAGTGCTGGTTTCTCTGTGTTCCTCTGTGAGACAGCCAAAGCCCAAGACTTCAGCTCTCAGTTGAGTCAGGTGTTATTAGACAATCTTATATCAGCATGTGAAGCCTTCACTGTTCTGTGCAGCCAGAGATTTGTTTCTGTCTGTGTCAGCCTGTGCCCTCTCCTGGTATAAATTAAGGTGATCCTGGACCTTTCACAGTGGTGAGGTGTGTGTTTCTCCAGCTTTCAAATGAAACACTCTTGACCCTATCAGCAGGATAGCCCTTACTTTCAGTTATTCAGGGCTCTGCAGGAGAACAGTATAACTCAGAGGAGGGAAAGACATGCATAATGCAAATCATAAATGATTTAGACCAAGAGAACATATCTGGTGTGTTAAACTTTGAAGAACACATAAGGAGATCTCTGTTGAGACCACAGGAAAGGCTGAGAGAGCAGCAGACTTGCTGAGGCCTGATCTCCTCTGCCTCAGATCTCTCCAGGACACTGTGCCACAGCTGCAGGCAGTTGGGGAGAACAGCTGATGCACCATCCAGAAAACACACCTGATGGTCCAGAGCAGTCCAGGAGGACAAAGGCCATTGAGAAAAAGCCAGTAGCACATCAGTTGTTCTTCCTCCTCTCATGCCCTCCAGCACCTCATTGTAATTGCTTATCCTCCTATGGGTGTGCAGCATCCTGAAACCTGAGGGCAGTGCTGACAAACAGAAGCCATGCAGAAATAAGTGGCTTTGCCAAGAGTAACAATACTTGTGCCTACGCTCTGCAACACAGAGTTTTGTCTGAAAGCCTGGCATTCTTCCATGCTCAGCAGCCTTTAATTCTTTCAGGATGATTTTCTCCTCCTTTCTGGGAGGAGTTCATGAATGGACCTTGCTCTTGGTTGCACTTGGATTTCCAGTGTTTCACGCTGGTAGAGCTGGCAGAGGAGGAGTGTGTGCCCCATAGCAAGATGAGAGCCACACTGCACAACAGCCTGGCAATTCATGTGGTAGCACTCATGTGAGACTCCCACTGACCTCCAAGAACCATAAAATAAACCCAGAAAGTTTCCTAGGGTTTTTTTTAATCTTATTTTTGGAAAAAAATCCTAATGCCTTTATTTGGTTTTAATAAGGACAAGTTTTGCTTTCTACCAACACAAACCTAAGGATGAAATCACCGAGAAGCAACAGAAGTCTTTAAAGGGCCTCCTCAATTATTTCCATTAAAAAACCCAAGCCAACAAACAAAATGGTGTTGAGACAAAAAACCAGGAAAGTTGTGAAAAATAGAATTTACTTTAATGCATATTCTCTGAGTATTCTTTACAGGGAAGGAAAAAAAAGGAAAATAAAATAGCTACTCACCTGGTCAATACAAGCTGTTTAAACTACATAATTTTTCTTTTTCAGCTCCTTTGGAAGGCAATTATATTCCTCACTTTCACAGCTGATTTCCTTACCTAAGCTCTCTCTCAGATTCTTTTATGCAGCAACAAGACAAAACTATCCCAATACACAAAATTATTGTTCAGCACAATTGTATGTGTAGGATGGCACGTAACTGAACAGTCTCTAAAGCTCCCCTGTCTCCATCTAAGACTTTTTGCTGAGCTGAAGAGGTTGCTGTTGGCTGGATAATTGCCCAGTGTCAAACACAAGTTGCTCTGTGAGTGGCAAGCTAATAAAACCTGTTTTGACGTGGTGTTTGTGCCTTTTGTCCCTTAATTCCATTTTCTGCATGGGAAGGTCATTGTAAAATGATTACCCCAGGAGAGACCAAGTGTGATCTGTGTCTCTTTCCAGCTCCCTGTCCTTCCCCAAAACTTGTGGGACTCCAGACAGGTATGAACCAATTATGTCCTCTTTTTCAAATGTGCATGAAATGGGTCAATCAATGGCCTCCAAAAGCCTGAAGGTTGCCAGGAACCCCTAAGCAGCAGCCAGGCAGAAAGGGAGCTGGGGAGACTGAGGGACAGGAAGCTCAACAGGAGCCAACAGTGTGCCCAGGTGGCCAAGAAGGCCAATGGGATCCTGCCCTGGATCCAAACTAGCATGGCCAGCAGGCCCAGGGCAGTGACCCTTCCCCTGGACTCTGCCTTGGGGAGGCCACACCTTGAGTGTTGTGTTCAGTTCTGGGCCCCTCAGTTCAGGAAAGAGATTGAGGGGCTGGAGTGGGGCCAGAGAAGAGCAACGAGGCTGGAGAAGGGACTGGAGCACAAGTGCTGTGGGGAGAGGCTGAGGGAGCTGGGGGTGTTTAGCCTGGAGAAGAGGAGGCTCAGAGGTGACCTCAGCACTGTCTAGAACTCCCTGAAGGGAAGTTCCAGCCAGGTGGGGGTTGGTCTCTTCTCCCAGGCACTCAGCAATAGGACAAGGGGGCACGATGGGCTCAAGCTCTGCCAGGGGAGATTTAAGCTGGAGATCAGAAACAAATTCCTTTCAGAGAGAGTGGTCAGGCATTGGAATGGGCTGGCCAGAGAGGGGGTGGATTCCCCATCCCTGGAGGTTTTTAAAGTGAGATTGGCCGTGGCACTGAGTGCCATGATCTGGTAAAGGGACTGGAGTTGGACCAAGGGTTGGACTTGATGATCTCGGAGGTCTCTTCCAACCCAATCCATTCTAGGATTCTAAGATCCCCAGACAAGCACATTCCTTATCAAATCAGTGCTGCTGTTGGTGCAAAGGGCTGTCCTGGCACCACCTGAGATACACCTAGGTAGGCAGAGAGCCGGGTATGCCCTGATGTTTGTACCAAGGAGCAGTGAGAGAACCAGCTTCCTCAGCTCTCCTCGTTGTGTTGGAAATCCAGGAGAACATGTGGACCTCTTGATGGAAGTTGCTCACTGGAAAAGAGTAAGTGGGATAAACATTTGTGTTTGTGTGACATACTCATTAGCTCAGATTTACTTTTTTTCTAATACAGAATTGAAACCATGTGCAGTGCTAAAGCTGCTCTCATAACTTTTAGCAGATGTAAGATTTCAGTATTAGGAAGATCAGAGTTTTAAATTAATCTCCAAACATGAGCAATATGTTAATTTGAGAAAAATACCAACTGACTGGAAATAATAAAAAGAGGGAAAAATAAATCTACTGAATAATTTATGGTCTAGGGTTTTTTAAGCTAGAGAGAATTAACATGTTCTGAATTTGTTTTTGAGGGGTTGTGGGGGGGGTTGCCTTTTAGGAAGACATGCCAGGAGCACTTCATTGACCCTGAGATGAGCTCAGTTGGTTAAAACTTGGTTGTAATAATGCCAAGGTCATGTGTTCAATCCCCTGTGGGGGTCACTGACTTAAGAGTTGGACTCGATGATCCTTGTGGGTCCCTTCCAACTCAGAATAGTCTGTGGTTCTGTGAAAAAGTCTGTGTTTTGGGGAAGCATAAGCAGCTGCCCTTCCATTCCTTCTGTTCATGAGTATTGAAAGGTTACTTGGAGAAATGGTGCAGGCGTCCATGCATGGGCCAATGACAGGACTGCTGGGTCCTTTCTGTGGCTTCAGGCATGAAGAACACCTGCAGACTCAGGAGCAGCAGAAACTGGCTGTGGTGCTCTCATGGAAACGGGGAAGACCTTATGGGGTTAGAGCAGTGATGCTGAGCTTCTCCAGGCTGGGGTTTAGGATCCAGCTGTGAGGTGGGTGGCTGAGATTTCTAACAGCAGCCTGATGCAGCCCTGGCTTCTCTGGCAGCCTGGCATGGGGCTGCAGCAAAGGGAAAGGGAGTTTGGCCTCATCACTCACATGTCGCTGATACACAGTGAACTCATTTTAAGGCAGAGGAGAAATCCAGTTTAAGGGCCTGCAGCAGAAGATTGTGGCCTTCATATGACCTGACTGAAGCAGAAAATACTTTTTTTTTAAAAATGACAGTGTTTTCATAAGCCAGAGTGCTTTCAAGTCTCCTGGGACTTCAAAGATCAATCTCTACAATACTTTCTGTTGGAGGCCATGTGAGAAGAATTCTGAGGTACATTGACTGGGTGGTAAATACAAGGCAGGCAAAAACAGGACGGGTAGCAATGACCAATTTACAGGATTCAGAAATACAAACATATCTCTTAAGGTTAGAATAAAAGGAAATAACTATTTTTCCATTCACTACATGAGCTTTCCTGTCTGGGAATAAATCCCAAGTCTTCCCAGCAGTCAGGAGGGAGCTGTGCCACTGCCAGGGGTGAGGAGGCTGTAGAGGGGGAGATGAAAACATGGACACTGAGCTTTGCTAGTGCTGGAAGGGGTGAGCAATGTATAAATGTATAAATGGAAAAACACCAGGCTGGGCCTGATTTCTGCCAGGCATCAAAGCTCTGTGGTAGGAAAAATCTTTGCTAACCCCCCACCTCAGGCAAGTTAACTCTGAGTCACATATATGGCAGGTAAACCATGGGATTATATATCACATGAGCATGCCAGCTAAATCTTTAATGCCACCCGGGAAAACAGTGCTCTGAAAAGGGCAATCAGGAAGAGGAACAATATGTGCAGTAATCAATATCCTGAAGATCTAATTCAGTGCACTATTTTTGATGTTTAGTGTTGGTGAGGGGCTGTCATGCTTACAGGGTGGTCATGGGCTTGGAACAGTAACTTTCCTGTGGCTTGAGTAGCTTCTCTTTGCTGCTTTCTGCTGCAGGTCTCAAATGGGAACACTAGGTGAAATATGATTAACTTTTTAATTTTTTTCATTTTTTTTATTTTTTTAAATATTTTTTAACATTTTAAATTTTTAAAAAATTTTTTAACATTTAAAATTCTTTTTTAAATTTTTAAAAATTTTTTATTCATCTAAGACAGAGAAATCTGTGCTGGAGGTTGTGATAGAAAGCACACTAGAAAGAAGGTACCTGCAAAGTATGGAGAGGCAAAAGAAGAGCAAGAGTCAAAGAAAATGGATAAAAATATATTCGACTCACGACCACGGTTCAGTTGTAGTTCCACTGGAAAACAGGAGTGTTATGGTTTCTGTAAAGTTATTGTTCCAAGCCCATGACCATCCTGTGCTACTGTACTGGAGACTCAGGCCATGTTCTCTGAAGATGTTTTATTTTCTGTAATATTCTTACTTGGTAGAGTGTGCTATTTTGAAATAATTTCAGGGTCTTCCTTGTTGCATTGTGCAACAGTAGCAAAAAATGTTTTTTTCAGCCATTTAGAAACTATCAAAATTTATAAATAATTGTGAGTCTACACCCCAAAATGTAAACACAGATCATAATCATTCAAATACTTATCATAGTAACGTGACATTTATCTAAGAATTGTGTATATTTTAATTCAAGCTATGGACTTAGATACACTTATTCATTAATTACAAAAATCCCCTAAGATTTTCTTTCAGCCTTGTGGTCTCCTTAGTATAAACAAACATACCTAATTAACAGACAGCTGCAGGATGAAAGTAAGCTCCCTAATGAACAAGTTCATCTGGGAGGAGAGTCTGATCTGCTGCATTTTTATCTCATTGACAAGAGGATGAGCAGGAGCCAGGTTTGCCTGTTCATCACAGGCTGAGTTTGTTATGCTGGCAGCAGAAAGAAATGTGTTAGCTGTAAATGGAGATGTTACCTGCTCAAATATGCAGCTCTGTGTCACATTTATGCAGTTGTTTATCTCAAGTTGTTTGCTCCTTATGATTCCTAAAAGGCAATGTAACATTTTGGATTAAACAGTTTGAGTAGACAGCCTATAGAGGAGAACTTCTAAGCATTTGGGTTGTTTGCCATTGGTCCTTGCAAAGTTAAAGCTGGCAGGATGGGGAATCACAGAATCGATTGGGTTGGAAAAGACCTCCAAGACCATCAAGTCCAACCCCTGGTCCAACTCCAGTCCCTTTACCAGATCATGGCACTCAGTGCCACGGCCAAGCTCAGTTTAAGAACCTCCAGGGATGGGGAATCCACCACCTCTCTGGGCAGCCCATTCCAATGCCTGATTACTCTCTGGAAAGGATTTTTTCTGATCTCCAACTTCAATTTCCCCTGGCAGAGTTTGAGCCCATCGTGCCCCCTTGTCCTATTGCTGAGTGCCTGGGAGAAGAGACCAACCCCCACCTGGACAGAACTTCCCTTCAGGTAGTTCTAGACAGTGCTGAGGTCACCTCTGAGCCTCCTCTTCTCCAGGCTAAACACCCCCAGCTCCCTCAGCCTCTCCCCACAGCACTTGTGCTCCAGTCCCTTCTCCAGCCTTGTTGCTCTTCTCTGGACCCGCTCCAGCCCCTCAATCTCTTTCCTGAACTGAGGGGCCCAGAACTGAACACAACACTCAAGGTGTGGCCTCCCCAAGGCAGAGTCCAGGGGAAGGGTCACTGCCCTGGGCCTGCTGGCCACGCTAGTTTTGATCCAGGCCAGGATCCCATTGGCCTTCTTGGCCACCTGGGCACTCTGGGAAGAAGAGTTTTGAAAATTCATCCTACATCACATGTCTTCAACAGCTGTTGAAGACCTTTTTGTACCAAGTGATGCCTAAACACGGGTCCTTCATCCTTTTTTATCTTGACAATGAGTCAGAAGTTCATAAAAGCAGAGCCTGCCCTACCATGGGCTGCAGCAGGAGCTGGAGTGTTTGCACCTGAGATTTGCTACCAATTAACATGGTTTTAAACACTTCAGACAGAGCAACCTGCTGGGCATCTAGAAAAACAAGTATACCCTAATTGCAATTGCAAAAAACCCAAAAAGCCTTTGTTGGCCCCAGTTTTGAATTCTTCAAGCAGGATCTGTGTTGTTTTGTTTAGTTCCAGTGAGGAGCTCATGTATTTACATGGGAAAGATGGAAGGAAAGAGTAGAGACCTTGCTATGGGAATTGATCATGATAGATCACAACACCATAAAATCTAGTCTGTATGAGGAAAAGCTCAGCCAGACTTCTGCTTCCATGTGGGATGCAGTCCACATAGAAACAAAGGGCTTTACTTCACCCGTTATTGAGTTAAAAAGATGACTAAAAGGAAAAAAAGGAAAAAAAACAAATAAAAAACCCCCATTGCTTAAAAAGCTTGAAGTGCTTATATGATTATCCCACAAGACATAATGTAATAATAATATTTCTTACCAGAAATACTTTCTCTTTTAATGAAAGCAAAATACCTGTCAAATTCTTCATAGCATCTTATACAAACACAAAATTGTCAATAAGAGGATAAGGAGAGAGAAGAGGATAAGAAAATACACATTTAATGTAAGTAGGGCTTGTATGGCAGCAGGAGAAGCTGGAAGGATGGAAGGTGAGGTGGGAGCTTTCAGTATCTGGGGTTAGAGAGGGGCAGATACCTGTTGATTGAATGTGGTGTGATTATAACTCATTGATTAATTGCTGTGAGTGTGGACCTGGCACGCAGATGGAAGAAATCCTTGTTATGGAAGATGCAGACAGAGAAAGCAGTGGAAAAAGCAGATCTCTCAAGCTAAAGACATGTTTTTATCACCAACAGTGAGCTTGGAGGAGAATGAAGTATAAAGCTGTACAAGGTTTGATGTACCTGCTACAACTTTTAACAGAGGAATTGGTTGTGATGAGCTTACCCAGCTGCCTGCCAGGAACTAGGTGGGTTTTTAAAATTTTATTGGGTTTTTTTAAGAACGATTACATTTGGAGTTTGGACTAAAATGCTTGGAATTGAGAGATAATTAAGTGTTCTGTATAGAAAAACAAGATGTTGCCAGCAGGAGGTGAGGAGGCAGCTCTTACTGAGGCCAGACACAAGGCTCTAACTCTGAGACATCACAGAATGGTATTAAAAATGGAAGTAGGAGCGCCAAAGCTCCTGCCTTTCAATATTCCAGGACACAGTGGGCAAATGCCCTAAGTCAAGCTTAAAGTAAATGAGTGATTTTACAACAACACAGGAAAAAGCAAAGCTGAAGCAGCTTTCCTGCTAGGGTAACTTGTTCAAAGGTATGTAGAGGTAACGGCAATTAGGCAGAAATTAGGATCGAAACAAACAGGCTGGACATGAGGAATACTGAAAATAATAATGCTGAACTGTATTTAGTACACTCACATACTGATAAACTCCTTTCTGAATTGCTCTAGTCTAGGTCTGGGGTATATGTGCTGCAAAGGCCTGGCAAAAAGCACTTGAATAAAATGTAAGAGCAGAGCATAATTTCATCTGTGGCATTTATGAAAAGGGCTTCACTGTTTGCAGGTACTCCAGAGAGCGATGGCAGCTTAAGGAGCTGTGGATGCAATAAAGCCACTGTAAATCCCAGCTGAAATGAATCAATATCTTCTTTCTAAATTCATTCATTTTCAGAATATGGTGGCTGGGCAGAGCTTACTGAGCTCTGCTCGCTTTGTGTGTCTTCAGAGTGAGTGTTGAAAGCAGAGCTGAATACATTTCTAACAGTGAACACACATGAGAAACTATTTCAGTGTGAGCAATTGCCCTATAGCACAGTCAGGGCATTTGTTTCTATCTGAGAGTAAGGAATTCCTGACTTCCAGGATAAATGTTGCTACCTGGTGTTTTATGGCATAGAACTAAAGAGTAAAGAAGCAGTGGGATAGTTGAAAAACTGAGATGCAATTCCCACATTCTGACTCACCTCAGGAAAATATGATTTTTGAAGAACAGTGCCGTTGCAGGGAAGAGCAAGCACCTGTACCAGGTGGTGGTTGTTGGATATTCATTCTGGTACACGTTACAAAGGAAGCTCTCCTGCAAAATTAGCTGAAGCAGTATCAGTTATGAGCTGTCAGCACAGTCACTTTGGAAGGTCTACTATGCACCTTTGAAGTGTGACAGATAGTTGTACAGCAGGGAGTATTTAAATTGGCCTCACGTTGAATAACAAAGTACTTTGTACAGGCTCTGAGAAGGGCATTTTGCAAAGGTTAGAGGGAATCCATCAGTCCCAGAGACCAATCCAGCAAAGAGATTCTTATACAGTGGGAAAGGATTTGATTTACTGCAAGTAAACTTAGCAAAGGAGTCATGGTGAAAATGGCAAACAGAAAAAAAAAAAAAAAGAAAAAAGGCTCATAGTGCGGTGTCCCAGTTCAGCAAGCTGGGACTAGTTTATCACTGTGTGGGTGTGACCAAAGCTGTGTATTCTAAACCCTCTATGCCATTTCTCATGAACTGTTACCAATGGACCACTTGCAGTAGCGGCCCGGGGCACACCTGACCCCTCAGGCTGGGAGCTGGCTGGGAAAGAAGCCTGTGAGATAAGAGCTGGAATAACTCCCCTCCAGGGAGTCAGTGGCACCTCCACACCCACCTGAGGGGTCATGTCTGCTCATGGGCCATCAATGATTCCAAAATCCCCCCTGACTCACAGAGTGAGATCACCCATTGTGGAGCTCCCTGCCCGGGGGAAGGGACTGGGTGCTCCCACCTGGACCTGATGGGAGAGAATCTTGGGGGTTTTGGGACTTGGGGAACTACTTGTTGGATCCAGAGGAGGAGCAGAACCTCAACAGAAGGAGACCACCACTTTCAGCCAGACTGTGACATCATCTGCACCAACAGGTTTCTCACTTCCTTTTACTATGAACTCAGGGGAACCACGTGGGGCTCAGCACAGGGGCCAACAAACCCCACTGTGTTTGTGCCCCAGGGGGCTGGTTTATACTTCTGGGTTTTGTGGGTTAAAACCATTTCCTCTTTGAGCTATTGCATATATTGTAATATTTTTATTAAATTGTAACTCCGACTTATAATCTCTCTTGTGGCAGGTTCATTTCTCCTGCCAGTTTACCTTTAAACCAGCACATGTGGACAGTCTGGGTCTCCCCTTGTTCTTCTGCATAAAGCAAATAGTGCTGGTACATGACTGAAAGGAAGGGGAGAGTAGTAAACCAGTATGGTTGAGCACATACTGGGATGGGTGCTCAGTAGTAGGACAAGGGGGCACAGGCTCAAGCTCTGCCAGGGGAAATTGAAGTTGCAGAGCAGAAAAATAATCTTTCCAGAGAGAGTAATCAGGCATTGGAAAGGCCTGCCCAGAGAGGGGGTGGATTCCCCATCCCTGGAGGTTTTTAACCTGAGCTTGGCCGTGGCACTGAGTGCCATGATCTGGTAAAGGGACTGGAGTTGGACCAAGGGTTGGTACTTGATGATCTCGGAGGTCTTTTCCAACCCAATCGATTCTGTGGTTCTATGATTTAGCAGTGGAGGAAAGGAGAGGTAAGGAAGAGGCAGTTTAATAATTGCCTGCAGATAAAACCAGAGGATAGTTATGGAATGTGCACACTGACATTAATGAAAACTGGTCACAAACTTTCTTAAGCAGCACCAGGACATGGTGCTGGGAAGTAACAAGCATGAAGAGATGAGGAGCCAGAAAGCAGCTCGTGCTCATCACATCCCCCAGCACAGCTCCACAGATTTCTGTGCTCAGCACAGGCACACTGGGCTGGCAGCACTCTGCTTGCCAATAAATCCCCTCTGCCTTCCTAGGGAAGGGCTTTCAGCCTGTGGAAGTGCAGGTGGGACGTGGATGAGCAGCTTGAAGAGGGAAATATGGGCAGTCCCTGTGCCAGGCAGTGCCATGCAGGAAGGTATTGGCTTGGGTCCTTCCTGAGGGTGGCTGTGGCACCTGGAACACTCCAGAAGCTGCAGCTGCATTCACATTATGTGGGTGCAAGGGGGGGTTGAACTCAGGCATAGAGTCTATCTTTCACTTGAAATGCAGAATTAGTTGAAGACAGGGATACTTGAGAGTGATGGCCCCAATAAAGATGCAATAACAAGCAGTGAGAGAGCAGTTTCTCCTCTGTCCAGGTGTCTCACAGTAGTTCTGTGCAGCTAAACTATGGAGTTTTGCATGGAGAAATGGTTTCTTGAGAGAGGATCACCAGCAAATGCTGTGTTAAGTCTGGGACTGCCTGCTCTGCCCTTGCATTTGGACAGAAGCCCTTCTGTTAAATGAATGATTTGCAGAGCTGTTTGTGGACTGGATTTGTGAGGATGATCTGGTTTAAAAAAAAATTGCTGAGGGGAAAAAGAAAGTTATTTTTAACCCAGATCAGTTCATTATTCATGCTTAACAGGAGAGCTTTACCGAGTCAGGAAGGCACAAGTGGGAGGGAAGCCCTCTGTATGGTCTCAGCTGCCCCCAGTGGGGCTGGGGTTTAGCCTCTGCTGTGAGCTCAGCTTCTGGAAATGTGGCAGGTTTCACTCTGCTCCAGGGTTTTAATTTTTACAACTCAGTGTTCTGGATTTGAAATGAAAAATGTAACTAGTTAAGTTTACTCTTCCAGGAAGAGTATCCCTACTTCCAATTTTTTAAGACTCCTGTTTTGGGAAAAAGTAAAATTATTTCTCTTTTCTTTTGCCTTTTTTTTTTTCTTTCTTCCCCATCCTAAGGCTGTGTTTTAACTCTTGGTTTCTCTGAGCTCAGCTTAGAAATTGCAGTGGGAGAGAGAGCCCTGCTGAGGGGGGAAGGCCATGTTAGGAGAAGAGGGTAATGGTCACTTCTGACCTACTGCACTCTGACCCTCTGGACAGACACCCTGGAAGAGGCTGGACTTGAGGTTTATAGGGTAAGCAACAGAAAGAAAATCAGGCAAAAGTAAAATCCTGGCTTTGAAATCAATAATAATCCTATTATCTTTATAATTGTTGGTGTTACAGTTGTGCAAAACCATCTCTTTGCAGCAGTGAGGTGGCCAAGCACAACAGAGACAGTGCCCAGCTTGGAAGAAAACAATGAAAACTATGGGTTTGCTGCCACAAAGGCAATAACCAAGGCAGGGTGAGGCACAGCTTCACAAAGGCCAGGCATCCTCCTGCTCATGGGGGCCTTTTGTGTGAGCTGGGAAAGCAGCCCATGTTCCTCAAGCCTTGCCAGAGTCCCCAAAATTTATAAATGAGTTTCTCCTCTTCTTTTCTTGTTTTCTTTTATCTTGGGAGAGTCTGCCTTCTCATAATGAGGCCAGAGCATGCTGGAATGATCCGTGGGCATCAGTTAATAAATAGTTAATAAACAGTATGTCAGAGCTGTACAGAGCAGCAGCCCTTTCTGTGTGAGGTGGGAGCAGGGCAGAACAGGCACAGGGCAGTGGGTGCAGCTCAGCTCCATGCCCACTGCAATTAAACTCAGCTGCCTCCCTCTATGACCCTCCCTCCTGCCTCAAAAAGCAAGGGTGGAAATTGCTGCCAGGGCATGGCTACTAATGAGCCTGAGCTGTGCTCTGGCATGATCAGTGTCCCCTCTGCTGTGCTGGAGCAGAGTGAAGTAGGAGACGGTGAGCAAAGAAATCTGATTTATTGCCCAAGTAACTGTAGTAAGTCACTAAACAGTTAACACTCATCATCTCAGGAGGAGGTAGGACCAATGTAAACAAAAGCATTATTTACTTGATATTCCTTTTTTATTATTGTTTCATGCAGAACTTGTAAGCTTGCCTATCAGTAAGGTTGCCTAACATTTTCCTTTGGGAAAATCTGTTTTCAATTGCTTCTAGCAATTCTTAACCATTTGGACTGTAATTTTCCACAGCAGATAGCTGGCTCAGAACAAGTAGTTTGGGAAGATTTCCAGAGTATTGTGGTTTGAGGTGTGGGAGGGCAGGTTTTGAGGCATTACCTTGGGAATATACATTCTTTTGGTCATGCTAACATTTAATATTTTTTCAAAATATTTTGAAGTGAGAAGGCAGTATTTGCTGTCCAGTGGTGATCTGCCAAGATTTTGCAATATTATAAAACTATGGGGAAAAGTGTTTTAAAAAATCAGAACTGAGCACTGTCCTTCCCCTGTCAGCTCAAGGGTAATGGGTTGTCGAGCTCAAAGAGTAATTGAGCAAATAATTATGTGCTGTTTGTTTATTGAGTCTGTGGTTCAGTTTTCAATACAAAGCTTACGGATTTCTGTGTTTCTACACATGTTCCTGTGGCAAAAGTGGGGTCAGCTTATTGGTTTCAGCTCCCAGTGCAGTAAGGAAATATTTTCCTTTGAATTAGGACTACAGGATTTGGCCTTCTGTGTGTAACTCAAACATCTGTCTTTAATACAGGATTGTGTTTATTTTTGGTAGACCTGGGTCAGGAATTAAAAAAAAAAAAAGGGAAGTGCTCTTCCCTCCTCCAGGAAAACACAGTAATTAGTGAAAAATACTAATCTCAATAGCACATCACATGTCCAGGTATTCTTCTAGTTGGAATCCTTTGACATTAGCAATGCAGATAAAATCTTGTGGTTTTATGTGTGGATCAAGAAATCTAGAAACAGTGACAGTCTATTTATTTTGTTATGGTTGCTGAACCTCTATTAAGAGGTATTATGCACGGTGTTTGATTTTTCTGCCTTTACATCCTCACATCCCCTTGGTTACTGTTTGATTAAACTTTGATCAAAGAAAAGACAAATTATGTTGTTAGTTACTTAACCCTGTGAGGAAAGGGCTCTGTAAGTCAATTCAAAGTCATACAGGCACAAAATCTGAAATCTTTTTTCAGGTACGATTCCCACTCAGAGAGGAAAATGAAGATTTTAGCAGACTATGCATGACATTTGTCCCTGAACTTGTAATTGCTGGTTTTTTCATCTGTTGACTGGAGCTGCTTGCTGGAGAAGGAAGAACACTCTAAGGTTGAAAAAATACCCTTAGTTCAAAGTTAGTGACATTAAGCAATCGATGCTTGATTAGAAAATCAAAGCCACTTCCTTTTGATTCTTGGAAAATGTTTGCTTATTTGCAGCTGTTCAGACTGAACATCAAAGGTGGGATTTGTTGGTTAAGTCTTTGCAATACTGAGCAACTTTGGTGTGTTGCTGGAACAGAGAGAAATGACCCACTGTAACACCAGTGGATGTGAGCAGCCCTGCACTCTTCATGTATCCATCTATATGGACCCTGAGATGAGCTCAGTTGGTTAAAACTTGGTTGTCATAGTGCCAAGGTCATGGGTTCAATCCCCTGTGTGGGCCATTGACTTAAGAGTTGGACTGGATGATCCTTGTGGGCCCCTTCCAACTCAGAATAGTCAGTCTGTGCTATATATATATGTATGTGTGTGTGTGTGTCCCCATGTGGGTGTGCCCTTCCAGCCCGTGCAGTGGATTTTTTATTTTCTTTTTTTAGGTGAGGCTCAGCGTGCGCAGAACTGGCCCCACCGTTTCAGTCCTGAGGTTCATCTGCCACGGCCGAGCGAGCTTGGACAGTGCCAGTGAAGTCCTCAGGACTAGAACCTACAGCACCCGGCATTTCCCAGGAGGTCTCCCATCCAAGTACTGATCCGGGGCTGACCCTGCTGAGCTTCCGAGATCTGACGGGATCGGATGTCAGGGAGGCATTTACCTGTCATATATATATATATATATATATATATATATATATATATGTACTATATGGCATATCTCCTACTGGACCAGTTAATAACTGCTCAGCTGAATTGGAGCACCAGTTGTATATTTTTTCCTGGTCCTGACTGTGCTCAGGTTCAGGGTGTGCTGCTTGCAAGCCTTGGTGGAGCAGCAGCACAGATGTCCAGCAGTGCCGTGGTCAGGGAGAAACATCCTGGGGGCTTGGCCTCTGGTGGGATCTGTTTGGTGTTTGATTGTGCCTTTAGTGTTACAGAGCAGCACGGCTGGGTCCTTTCTGTACAGGGATGAGTGGGTCAGGGTAAGCCTTGGTGTGCTGGACTAGGGAGTGACACAGGGATTGTGTTGATGCCTATGGGGTTTTTGATTTTTTCATTTTTATAGATTTTAGAAGTATTTGTAACTGTAGTAAAAAAGCAAATTTAGTGTGTTAATATTTCTGGCAGCTTAAGTTCATTGTTTATGTATCCTAACCCCTACCACATATCAGTAGCTCAAATTCTTTTAGTTGTTAAATGTCTTTTCAAGGTAGAAGGCTGAAGAATATCAAAAGGCCTGCAGAACAAGACATAAACAACAACCTTGGGTCTAAGAACACTGGAAAACCTCCAAGAGCCCTGTGTGTGCTGAGGAAGACAAAAATGAAGATCAGAGGGTCCCACTGACCCCTGACTCAAATCCTGAGGAGGTGTGACCAGGGACAGGATGGAGCTGGACTGAGAGATGTGTGAACTGGGAATTGGGTGGACAATATTATGCAAATCATGGAAATTACTGTTCATGGGGACATGTCATCATGTATTCCTAAAAGCCCTAAGCCTAGACATTAAAGAATCTACCTTTTTATCTTATCCCACACTAACTTGGCTCAGAATCCATTTTTTGGGGTTTCTCACGGCATCAGTGTGCCAATTTAACAGGCTAATGTAGTTGTGGAGCTGTAGAGCTCAGTGTGGGAGTCTTGACAAATCTGGTTTTAGGAGCCTGTGATATTCATCACAGTATTTGCACTGGCAAGAGAAGAGGAAACTCCTGTGAAAATAAGGAGTGTGGGACCCCAATACAGTCAATGCTGTAAGGACAGGACTGTGCCAGGCTGGGTGGGAAAGACGGATTCTCATCTGTTTCATGGTGCTTGAAGAGGCTGGAAAGAAGTGTTAAATTTGGTTAAAACCAGGAAGCTGGCACTCAGAAAAAGCAGAGAGAAGCAATTGAGGCAAATACTACTACTGTGACAAAATTAGCCACAGTCAGGAGGATTGTTTGAAATAGAAAATAATCCTGGAATAAGCACCACAAGCACTTAAGGAAAGGCCCTGCAAAATAATGTGGAAAATGGGACACAGAGACACAAAGTAAGGTCTTGCTTAAGCTGAGACAGCTAACGAACTTGATGGCAATCTGGCTAGCACTTGAAACCATGAAATGCACAGGAGTTTTGGACTCATACACATAGATTCATGTGATAATACTAAGAGACCTGGAAACAAAAACCCTATTCATCTGCAAGGGGAAAGAGTGACTGGAGATTTTGCACCCACTTAAAAAGGATTGCAGTAGAACTGTAGACCTGTGTTAAGTGAGCAAGAACATTTGACAGACAAACAGCTGAGCTGGACTTCATCAAAAGTGAAAAATGTACAAGATTGAGAACCGTATGGTTTGTGGCAGGTTACAACAGCTCCCTTCCTTCTTACACAAATCAGCAAACAAATGCCTTATTCCCTTTTACATAACAAGCTGAGGTTCATTAATCATCTGCTCCGACAACAATAGGAGACAAAAATATCTTGGAGGTGTCTCAGGTGATTTATAGTTCAATTTCACCATGAATTCAAACACAAGAAAGTTGTTAAGATATGATTTCTGTATGGATAGATGACTCTCAGTCTTTCTCCTTTGCTCCCCTCTCCAGCTCAGCTATGGATTATCTCCCAGTGATGACAGATGATGATGTTTAACTGCTTAAGGACTAACTTGTGGGGTGACTCAAAAAATTAATCAGGCAGGGGCAAAGCCCTCTAGCACTCCAAACCATTACTTTTTTACATTGCATCGAGTTGTCCACATAATGAATTCCTCTCTTCATGCAACCAGATGTAGGGAACTAGGAGGAAGAGGAGTATTGCAGCCCCTAAAACGGGGAAAGCTCCAATCAAGAGGCAGTTTTAGGCTAACTCCAGAATACAAATTGAAGTGAGTGAAAATCCATAATGCTCAGCCAAAGACAGAAATGTGTCATACCAGTCCTTGCTGAACACTTAAAGTTATCTTTTTTTCCCCCCTCTCTTTCTCCTTTTGCTAAATCTGAGGGCATAAACTTGCCAAAGTAACAAAAGTGCTGCTCAGTCAGAAGTGTGGCAGACAGATGCCTGGATTATCTGTGTAGCTACTCACCACTTCTTCTGGGGAATCTGGAACTGAAAAAGAAAGAATAGGATTTAATTTTAGGCTTCTTTGACTGATGTTAGAACTTCCTGAAATGTATGTAACTGCAAAGTACTTTATTAAGCCTCGAAACTTTCCACTCAGATGTCATTGCAGTTCAGTTGCAAATTCTTACCAGATGGATTTGCAAGTGTATGTCTATTCCTTCTTGGTTAGCCAAAGGAAAATGACTGAACAAGTCAGTTTATAAAAATTTCTTGGGCTGATTTTGCCCTTCCTTCAACATCATTACTGGAAAATTGTGGAACAGAAAAGAACTGACAAGCAGACAGTAAATGATTGTCAAATAAGAAGTCAAAATAAAAATAATGAGAAGTCTTGGCCCCTATTATTCTCTACTACAATACTTTGATGGTTATATGTCCTTGGAATTGTACAATATGTACATACAAAATACACACACAAGGGCTATTCTTGGCTTTCTGGAACAAGGCCTTGACCTGCTTGATTGCTCATCTACTTTTCTCCATCCTCTAAGTAAACTTTTGCAAATTCCTCCACTTCTCTCTGCCGTCTCCTGATTCACCCATGCTTTGACACTTCAATTGGGTCTCTTCCTCCTTCCAGCATCCAGAAAAGCTTTTGGTTCTTCCTTCCAAGCTCAGCACTTGGATGGGCTTCTAAAAATCCGAGAATGGTCCTTAAGGGGACATTGCCAGCAGCTTCACAGCAAAACCAAAAATTTTTCTTTCTACCTCTATCCCAGCACTTCCTACAGCTGGGAGTAGGAATAAATAGATTTACAAATGGTGAAAAAAAGTAAAGGTGTTCTTCTGAAAATGAGATCAGAGTGTGAGAGATGGGACAGTAAAAGTTGCTCATTCCTCATGACCAGTAAAGAGAGACTTTCCACCATCAGTAGGAAATGCAAAGCTCCACAAACTGGGCTATGTCTCCAGATATAGCAGATACACACAGGACTCAGGTCTTATCACAGGACCCTTACCAATATTGCAAAAAGCTTTGTGATGGACTACAAAAAAGAGGAAGGCAGAGTTTATCAGAGTGAAAAAAGCCCTCTTGAGACAGTTTTCATTTTAGCTTACCCACTTTTCAAACCAGTGGGTGAAGATTTTAGGAACAAAAAAAAAAAAAGTACTTAACAGACTGTGGGAAATCTCAGTGCAAGAGCACAAATACTTCCAGGGAAAGGAAAATGTTCTAGCCTCCTGCAAAGGAAAACTGATAATGTAGTGATGATTGAAAGGAGACATGGTAATAAGGAATTCTTTCACTGAACCCCAAAAGAAACCGTGAAAACAGTGGATGTGGATGAAGAACCCTAGACAGGCATCTCCTCTCAGTTATTTTACATGTAACTCCTCTATTGCTGTAGCATTCTGGGTAGTGCTAATACAGGGATATGCTGGTCCAGGGACTACAGCCCATTAATCCCCACTTGGCTGAAACACAGGGTGGTAAAATGGCAAAAAAACTTGCAGGATATTTGTTTTGAAAGATAGTTAAGATTTTATGTGACTTTCCTAACAGACAAACATCAAGTAATGTACATGGGTTTAAAAATACCATTTCTGTGTTTCAGTGAAATTTGATTAGAGGAAGGATGTCTTTTGGTTAATTTGTGGTTCAATTGAGTGATACTCTGGAGTGAGAAACTCAGCTTGATGACTCAGCAGTTCCCTTTTAGGTTAGTAAATATAGTCCATATATATTGATAAGCTATGGTATATAAATAAGTCAATTATTTCTGGTTGATGTATTAAGCCATGTTAAACCTGACAGGGAATTGTCTTGAATTCATTTATTTGGGTGGATTGTGCTCCATGGAAACCTGTAAGGACTGCAAGTTGCTCTGTTGATGTTTGAAGTGGAGGAGCTGCAGCTTCATTTGCCTCCTTTGGGGTTAATGTGGGGTGTTGTATTTAGAGGTGGCAAAGGGAGATCTTAGATCCAGAGGACAAATGCTTTATTTTTCAGGTCAGGCAAGCCCCTTTGTGCAGTGTAAACAGGAGGGAGTGGGAGAATATGGGCTAAAAGCAGACTTAACTGAAGCTGTGAGGAAGACATGACATTGAGAAGGAGTAGAGTTTCTTGGCCTCAGCACTGATGGAGTGATGGAGTGACAATCACTTGTGAGACTGAGGATGGTACAGAAAGCAATCTTTGCATATAGCATTGTAACATGACTAGACTAAGAATTTTTCTGCTTGGTATGATGTAGAAATCTGATCCTTCAGGTACATCCGTGTGAGGCTCATATAGAGTGACCAACCACTTCCAGCTGAAATGAGGCAACAGCGTTTTCCATTTTCTACGTTGCAAAACTGTCTCTTTTTTTTGACAATTCTGTTTCCTTGTTAGAGATGAAAATCTCAAAAGTGTGACACATACTGTGTGTGGCTGCCAGGACAGAGAGGAATTTTGCCTGGGTTGCCCTTCACAGAGTTTCTACAGAAATACCAGCACTCAGCAACAGGACAAGGGGGCACGGGCTCAAGCTCTGCCAGGGGAAATTGAAGTTGGAGATCAGAAAAAACTTCTTTCCAGAGAGAGTGCTCAGGCATTGGAATGGGCTGCCCAGAGAGGGGGTGGATTCCCCATCCCTGGAGGTTTTTAAGGTGAGATTGGCCGTGGCACTGAGTGCCATGATCTGGTAAAGGGACTGGAGTTGGACCAAGGGTTGGACTTGATGATCTCAGAGGTCTTTTCCAACCCAATCCATTCTATGATTCTCTGAAGAGTCTGTCCCCCTTGCAAAGACAGTGCTACTGCAGGAGCTGAGCAGCTTATGAAGGCTCTCCAGAGCACCAAACATCTTTCTAATTACTTTACTGGGTACAGGATAATTATAGAAAAAGGAGGATGAAAGCCTAAATGAAGAAGAGAGGCCCTTGAAAAATGCCATCAGGTCAAACATTGCTGCCATCTCCTCCTCCTTTCTTATTGACCTGTCCTTTCATCTCAGCATTAAATGCCCACTTCCTTTAAAAGGCTTTTTTTCCTAACCAACTCTCCTAATTAATGAAGCTTCTTGAGCTTCATTTTTGTTGACTGCAAGAGAAAGCTTGAATGCTTCATTCCTTGCAACTGATAATGGTTTTTGTACTCTGCCTTCATTGCTTGAAGCAGCCAGGCAATCGTCATCTGCCCTGGCAATGATAACTTGGCTTCTTCAACCAGAGTCAAAGCAGGCTGTGAGTTTTGGGTGGAAAATGGGAGAAGGAGAATAGTCACTGTAAGACATGGTCTGTGAGGGAGAGCGTGTATCTTGTATCAGTAAACATAAACAGGAAGAATTCTGCCTCATTCATCTGCAGACTGAGAGAGCTGCTTGATATTCTTCCTCCTCAGCAGCAAATGACAGCACCAAAAGTAATCGTGTTATTAATTCGGATGAATAGTAGCACACATCTCTGCATTACATAATTATTTCATTAAAGTGAAGGATCTGTTTAAAACATCATTAAAACCTAACCAGCAGAAAATAATATGATTCCACTGACATTTGATTTAATTAAAACCTGTGAGTTAGGAATATTGAAGTGTGTATTAGCTCTAGAAGGTCTCTGAAAGCAGCACCATCTGGTACCTTGCCCCTCTGTGCCTGGTGCTTCTCAGAGAGCAGGGGTTAACAGGCAGGTCCAAGGAGTCCTGGGGATCCCAACTCAGTTAAATATCAGCAAAGCCAGCAATAAAGGTGGCCTGCACACAGTTGTTCAAAACATCCTTGAATTACTCAAGCAGGGTTTCCACATTATCCGAATAAGTATTACTCATGCAACTCAGTCTCAAGAGTCAAAGAAGCAAATTGATTCTCTGAACTTCCAGAAACAATGGCTCCAAGCCAAAGCCTGCTGAAACCAAGACAAAGATCCCCTGCTGAGTTCAATAGCTTGCTGGATCTCACCCAATGCAAGTAATTCCCTTTTTTTTTTTTTCTAGAATGAGTTTCTTATTCCTCTGGCAGATTCACACAATATTTTCCATTGTGGCCACCTTCATTTGCACTCTGCTGTTCTCTTACTTACCATTTCAGACTCATATTGTTTCCAATACTTTATAATTTTGTATTGTCAGGATAGTTTTCTCTGTGGTTTCACAGAGTGAATTGACCTAGTTAAAATTAAAGGTTGCCAGCATAAATTAGATTAGGCTGGTCTAGTGGACTGAAAAAAGTGCTGTAACATGCTGTGTTTGTCTTTATTTCTGTCAGTGAGAATGGCTTGGTGAAAAGACTGCAATTAGGGCTACTTGGTGCACACTGTTATAATTGCAGGTCTGATGGTATCGTATTAGGATGCAACAAGATTGAGTGATCAGTTATTTCAACTAGAAATATAATAATTGCACTGTTTCATTTCTAGCTATGAGATTTCACATTTCATTTGAACTGCATATGGTTAGTAATAAAGTAATATGACTTACTGACAGAGAGGATATTTCTACCTTCTTAAGACCACATATACTGTGAACTCTCAAGCCCAAGATATAACAAAAATATCCCAAACTCTGGAGATTGCAAGTGGTGGATAATTTGCTCACCATATTTTAGGACAGGACCCTGGGATTAACTCAGTTGGTTAAACTTGGTTGCAATAATGCCAAGGTCATGGGTTCAATCCCCTGTGTGGGCCATTGACTTAAGAGTTGGACTCGATGATCCTTGTGGGTCCCTTCTAACTCAGAACAGTCTGTGAATCTCTCTCACAATGTCTCTCCTCCATGAGCTATGGATACAGCAGATATAAGAAGGGTGATTAATGTTAGCAACTTCATCTACCAAAAACATATTAAGTCTGACTCTTTGTAGGAACAGTGAAAATGTTTTGAAGCTGAGCTACTGCTGGAATACCAGCTGTCTCAGTCCTTCTGTGCTTTCTCTTAAGCTTGTGGGCCTATTTGTACAGGGAAAAGCAGACTAATATTTCCTTAAGAAGGATATTGTGTCCTATCAGTCCTATTGTTCCTGTAAATACCTCTCATCACTACTAAAGAAGGACAAAAGTGTAATGGATATTCATCTAGAACAGGCCCAGGAGCACTTCACCTTGGGAACTGCATCACTCTGCAGGCAGAATCCCTGCAAATGTCAAAACGAGGTCTATTAACAATAATGCATAGATCATAACTAGTAAATAATTGATGCTGACATTGCTTTTTGATGCTTTGTGTGCGTGGTAAGCTGAATGGTTGGCTCCACTGGTGAAAGCTGCACTGCTTTTTGGCTTGTTGATACCCAGCTGTCTGTCTTTCCACTCTCTAATGGATGGGTGTGTGAAGGTTGTTATGCTGAGCTGCAGGTTACCAACACTTCCCTGATGAGTAGGAGCAATTCCCCACAACTCTGTATCAGACCATAACTCTTTCTTATCAAGCCAATTTTTAACACAGCTGCAGCCCAAAGAGACTTTTGGATCCAATTTCCAGTGTGGAAACTGTTATTGTTTTAAACCCATTTTCTGCTCTTTTGCTTGCTTTGCTGTTTGTTACTAAGAATTCATTCTATCTGTCAAAAATACACCTAGGAATGGTTTTTGCATAGATTGTAGAATGGTTTTGTTATTTTTGGGGCTGTGGCTGTATTATGGCTGTCATCTTAAAGGTATTGGGACACTTTACGTCTGTTGTTTTCTTCCTTCCTTGTGCACAGTCAGTTGGTATTTTAAACAGACAGGAGGGAGAAAGGAATGCAATAACTGAAGATGAAAAGACTTGGGTCAATGAACTGGGAAACCTTTTTTCTCAGTTTTTCTTTTGGAGGAACTCATCTCGTGTTTGTACCATTTCTGTGTGGCTGCAGCAGAAGGTTTCTGCTTCTCTATGGGTTTTGCATCATCTTGTGTTTCTGCTTCAAATGTCTCATCAGTTTATGCTGCTGGGATGTCTCCATCCAAATGCCACGTAGCCCTTGCTATCAGGGAGAGGCACTAATGAGATACTTGCCCTTCACAGCATCCAGTGTTGTGTAGCTGTGGTTGCTACAGAGTGCCTGGTAAGATCAGCAGCTTCCTTGGCTTTTGGTAGGACAGTTTTCTTTCCATCCTCATATCCTAGCAGTGTTATTTGCGCCTGCTGTGTTCTATCCCCTGTGCTCCAGAAACAGATTTATTTCTACAACTGGGAACACTCTGACTCTTCAATATCAGCAAGCCTAGAAAATCCAAGTCTATTTTCTTAAAAAAAAAGACATGCTCATAGAAGGGTTTCTGAAGGCTGGGCTAGCTGGTAGAGAAAGCATTACAAGAAATGGGCGTGGGAGCACAAATACAGATTTTAATGAGCAGACTCGAAATTGTCTGAGGGTCAGGAAAATGTGTGGTAACATAGGGCAAGTTGTGCTGGTGAAAAATGTAGCATAGTTGAAAATAGAACAGCTTGAAAGTTATTTAACAATGCACTGCACACTGCAGTGGTTCAGAACAGCCAGGAAGGAGTGTCCCAGATAATAAATGCTGTAGTGGAGTTTAGGTAGGTGTGAGGTGTTTGTCTGCACTGAATAGCATTAGCAGCTTGTTAAGGCCAAGTGAAAAATAAATCACTGACTTCAACAGACTTTACTGTTTACCAAGTCCTTACTTTTAGATTTACACAGTGAACTGGACTGCAAGAATGTGTCTTGAGTTAGTGAGCTGGTACTCCTCAGCCGAGGGAGTTAGTTTGATTTATGAGTTAAGCAGTATGCACACTTAAAGGAAAATCAAGGTATTTCCTCAGTGCCTGCATCCACGCTCCCTTTGGCACTATTGCCAGGGAGAAATTCTTGGCTCTGGTCCTCAAGTTTCCTGAAGAAGCTATAGCAGATGGTTGGAGTTATTTATTCCTTTTAAGGATGAAAAAAAATCCCACTGTAGTACCTGCACCGAAGAGATGTCACACCTATTGAATCTATAATCCTCTGGGCTTCTTTCTTCACTCCTGACACAGAAATCGCCTTACTGTTCATATTCCAGCAAACTGAAAGGTTTCTCCTCCACAGCCTCTCAAGATCCATTTAGTGAAAGCTATTCAGATGCCATCACTCACATCAGTGCTGTGTTTTGTGCTTGAATGGTTTAGCACTTGAAACTTAACTCTGAGACAAGTGCTTGAAAACCCTGCCCAAGGGAGAAAACCTGCATTCGACCTCCTGTATTCCTGGTTTACCTTCCTTGACTCATCACCTCTGCTGAAAATTTCCTTCCCTGTCAGTTCATTACCTCACATGAGCATATGGTGGACATCCCTGTACAGAGTTTAAAGGACTTGAGTCATGACTCTACTATTTCTCATGTCATCTATGTGTGCTGGTTTATGGGAGAAATGAACTCAGCTCGAGAGATTACAAGGCAGAGTTACAATTTACTTAAAAAGATTACAATAAATACAATGATACAGAGAAAATAAATTGATTTTAACCCACAAAGACCAGATGTATAACCCAGCACTCTGGGGCACAAACAGGATGGTGTTCATTGGCGTCTGCGCTGAGCACTGAGTGCAAAGTAAAAGGGAAGGAAAACCTCTTGGTAAGGATGATGGTCCCAGTCTGGTCGAGAGCAGCAGTCACAGTCCTGTTGAGGTTCTGGTCCTCCTCTGGATCTCATGTGTGGTACCAGAAGTTCCCAACCCCAAAATTATATATGCTCAGGTTCAGGTGGGAATGCCCAGTACCTCCCCCAGAGTGAGGAGTTCCACAGTGGGTGATCTGACTCTTTGAGTCATGAGGTATTTTGGAATCATTGATGGTCTGGGTCATTGCAGCTGCCTCATGTGCCAGTCCCTGATGGCCCATGAGCAGACATGACCCCTCAAGCTGGATGTGAAGGTGCTGATGCCTCCCCAGTGGGGAGTTACCAAAACTGAGTCACTGGTGTGAAGACAGGAACATTCCTGTGCCTTGCAGAGTTCTTTAACACCCAACTTGTAGCTTGAGGGGTCAGGTGTGCCCTGGGCAGCTGCTGCAAATGGTCCGTTATTAACAGTTTATTAGGAATGCCGTAGAAGGTGGAGAATACACAGATTTGGTTATACCCACATGGTGATAAACTGATCCCAGCCCCTGTAACTAGGATACTATGCCAGCCAGATTTGCAGACCTATCTGCCCTACATTTTTATCTGGGCTGTGTATCCATGCCATCAATTCTGCTTCACAACTTTGGTTGGTAGTCAGACTTGGTATTGAAGGGCTTAGAGTCACCCATAGGGGACCCTTGTAGATCATCTCTCAAGTGAGAAGGAAAAGTTACTCATCTACCACCGCTCATTTTCTGGTCTCTGTTTTAGTCCCTGGGGAATTTTCAGGAAGCCAAGGGATGTGCTTGATCCCTCCTTTTGGTTTTGTTTGCAGCCGTGATAGTGGACATGATAGTAACAGCAGTAGCAAAACTCAGGGGAATAGGGGGATGGAGATGCCACTAGGGGTACCACTAAGGCAAATATTCCCTGACTAACCAAGTTGTGTGTGTGTTAGTGTAGATGGAGGCAGCAGAGCTCAAGGAAGGTTGATTAAAGGTTAAATAATCTTCCTTTTCATAATGGACCCCACGAGGCTCTCTAAGGTTGCTGCAACAGACTGTCTGAACATCATTGCACAGTTCTTTTAGCAGCCTTAGATGTTTTCCATAATTGAAAATGGTTTGTTTCACAGATCAGATGCCCTATTAGTATTGTTATTATTCCTTGTCATTCTGACATCAGTTGCATTTCATCCCTTGTGATTTCTAGAATACATCTAGTGTTGACTTCTTTTCAGTCCAGCAACAGCTTAATCCTCTTCCCATCTCATTACTACATGAGAAAATTCAGATTGCTTGGGGGACATTAGTTAATAAACCCATTGCCTGTAATTCCCAGCTATTGATGCATTTTGTTTTTCATCTTAATGGGATGTTATTTCTCACATTAAAATAGCCAAGCTATAGTGGTGGAGAAATGCTACAGATAAAAAAAAAAAAACACCAGCAAATGGTTACTATTTTAGATGAAGCAAGAATATTCTTATTAGGCAACTACATCTATTTTTTTACTTAAAGCTGAAATCTAAAACCTGATTCTCCACCTGCTCTGGCTTTGTATTTGTCCCATTGACTTCAGTGGAATTAGTCCTAATTTACACTGGTATGAGAAAAATTGGATCACTGAGGTCTCATTATTCCAGACTGTAACCAATGACCTTTTAATTCTCTGGCTGGGTGGATGCTGTAAAGGTTGAGAGGTTTTTCATTGCACAGGCAGGAAGATGAGATAAGACAAAGCAAAAATAAAGTGCTTCAGACTATTTCATTGCAGGGGGCTTGTCCTCACAGGCCACAGGGGATGGCTTTGCATTTCCATTAAGTCACCATGATGTTTGAATTGCAATTCCCAGGCATTTTCTCCAGAGTGCTAAGAGAGCTCACTGACAGTGTCCAGATGCACAACATACTCCCGACAGTGCTCAATGTTAGTTCTTAGTCTCTGCCAACATCCCTTTCCTCTCCTCATCCCTTTTATTTTAACACTTACAGAGAATAATCATGTTTTTAAATCCAGTGGCTTCACTGTGGAAGAAATTAGTGATGAGCAAAGCAGAGAGCACTGACAGGGACACTCAGACAGACCATCCTTTTTTCCATTTGCAGTTTCCTGTACAGCCTAATAACGACTCTTCAACAAAAAGCAGTTTGCTATACTACATATTTATATATAAATTACAGCTGGCTTACTCAGCCTCAGTGACATCAGGCAGCAGCTCGGAGTTCTGTGCTTGACCATAATGGGAGAAGCACTATATCCTCTTCCTCCCCCATCCTGCCTCTGGAGCAGGCTCTTGCTTTCCCAAAGGAGGACACAAACTGCATCACCACTCTGTGGCTTGGAGGCCGTCAGTGGGACCCACACCATCACTAGCAGTCTCTGCTTCTGTCCATTTCCACCTTTGTGCACCATGGAATCCTAGAATGGATTGGGTTGGAAAAGCCCTCCGAGATCATCAAGTCCAACCCTTGGTCCAACTCCAGTCCCTTTACCAGATCATGGCACTCAGTGCCACGGCCAATCTCAGGTTAAAAACCTTCAGGGATGGGGAATCCACCCCCTCTCTGGGCAGCCCATTCCAATGCCTGAGCACTCTCTCTGCAAAGAATTTCTTTCTGCTCTGCAACTTCAATTTCCCCTGGCAGAACTTGAGCCTGTGCCCCATTGTCTTGTTGCTGAGTGTCTGGGAGAAGAGACCAACCCCCACCTGGCCAGAACTTCCCTTCAGGCAGTTCTAGACAGTGCTGAGGTCACCTCTGAGCCTCCTCTTCTCCAGGCTAAACACCCTCAGCTCCCTCAGCCTCTCCCCACAGCACTTGTGCTCCAGTCCCTTCTCCAGCCTCGTTGCTCTTCTCTGGCCCCACTCCAGCCCCTCAATCTCTTTCCTCAACTGAGGGGCCCAGAACTGAACACAACACTCAAGGTGTGGCCTCCCTAAGGCAGAGTCCAGGGGAAGGGTCACTGCCCTGGGCCTGCTGGCCACGCTATTTTTGATCCAGGAAAGGATCCCATTGGCCTTCTTGGCCACCTGGGCACAGCGTTGGTTCATGTTGAGCTTCCTGTCCCTCAGTCCCCCCAGGTCCCTTTCTGCCTGGCTGCTCTCCAGCAACTCTGTGCCCAGCCTGGAGCGCTGCAGGGGGTTGTTGTGGCCAAAGGGCAGGACCTGCACTTGGCCTTGTTGAACCTCATCCCATTGGCATCAGCCCATCTCTCAAGTCTATCCAGATCCCTCTGCAGAGCATACTGCTTATGTTCACCATTCTCTGTTGCATCATGTGTTTCTCTTCAGAGTCTCACCCTCCTGGGGTTTTCAGATCCTCCTGACGAAATCTTACTTGTTTTCTGTCTCTGATTCTGCTTGGCCAAAGACAGGTTGCCTCACCTCATGTACCTGTTTCCCACATGTTAATTCAGCCTTGTCCTCCTTCCCAGGCAATTTCATCCTCTGCCCACATCTTTTCCTTCTGCCTCCTTGCAAACCATTTGCAGGCAGCTTAGAAAGTTACTGCTCTAGTGTTTCATACTGTGCTCAGGTCTGAGGCAGCACAGGTTACAGATAGATTTGAAAGCACGGGTTAGACTTCTAACTATCCATTCAAATCAATAATAGGGGCCCAAATAGGAATTCAAAGCCTAAATATTTCACTGGCCTGTAACAATCCTCTGAATGAACTTAACTTTCCTTAATCCTTCCAGCAAGCCAACATTTGTCCTTTCACCACAGACTGCAAACAAAGAGTTTGCATTTACAAATGATCCATCTTCGAGGAAAAAATAATCCCTCTGAGCTCCTGAGTTCTCTTAACACAAAGCATTAGTACCTTTGCTGAGGGGATAAAGCTTCATTCTTGATTGAGAAAACTGAACAAAAAGGCATTTGATCCAATTGACACAGCCATTCTGGTTGAAGTGGGGAGTATGTTTAATCAATAAGCTTTGTCCTTTGGAATACTAATGCTTCTCTTGTAGATGCTACTTCTCAAAATACTGTTTGCTATGGAATTATTTGCTTAATATGATGGGCCAATATCTGACTCCATCAAGACATCCTGAAAGTCACAGAGTGTGAACCGCAAGGCTTTTCTTTGGGAGCCCAGGTAGAGTAGCTTGAGAGACAATTAGTCCACCCTTCATTTCTTGGTGTATTTGTTAAATATGTTATCCTTTCTCATAACTGGTGCTGCAAGTGGCCACAGATCTCCAGTGTGGTGGTGTGTAGTGACTACAGGCACCATGAACTCTTGTCTAGAGGTCTAAAAGTATGATCCAGTCATCCTGTTTCAGTTCAGTGAGTTTTGTTTAATGTCAGTAGTTACAGAAAACTGACCTCTTCATGTGCTTTTCAGATATTAATGAAGATTGATGAATGTATTAGAATGCTAAAATACAAATTGGGTACCTTGTTTGTGACTAGTGCCCCTCAGCTCAATAATATCATTCCACAAGAAAATTAAGTTGTAAGAGGTAGACATTTTTACATTGCCATTGGAAAGAGGTCTACTGTGTCTGGATCATCCCTCTAAATCTTCACAGACACTGACTGAAATCCCATTATTGAGGATGGAGGCACTGGTGTTAATATGCTACTGAATTTGGAGTAGGTTGTTGAAACATCAATGGGTCCTTAGTCATATTTTCTTTACAGTTTCATTAAAGTCAATTACAATGAGTAGTTACTGGTACAAGTGATAAAAAATAGTCTTTATTCTGGGAAGTTGGACTATCATTTAACTATTGTTCTGCCAAGAGGCTACACCTCTGTGTAAACAGCTATATAGAAGAAAATGGTATCTTTTTAAAAACACACCCTAGATAAACAAATTGCTTTGAACAAGACACAGAAGTTGCAGAAATATAACATTATGTTTATCTTGGCTGGATATTGCTGCATTCATGAATACTTTTTTACGAACAATGCTAATGCAATTTCTCAACAGATACCAGTGATGATTTTAGAAGGCTTTAGATATTTACTGGGTATTTTATGTAATTTAAAAGGGCTTTCTTTTACTTATTGTCAAAGGTGATTGCCATTTACATAATTATAAAAAAAATCTCAAAATATGTTTTAGGTGATCTACTCTTAAAACACACAGTTTGGAAAACAACTACAAATTCAGCTAATTTTTAATAACACCTCTAAAAAAGGTAGTGGAATTATTTACACTTCATGTGGGGAAGCAAATGAAAATACTGTATTTGTTTGTTCGTAATAAAGTTGTTGCCTGCTTGACACACAGCCCTTGTGGAATTGAGTATTTCTCAATAGCATTAGACACAAGTGTTTCAACATAAACAAGAAAGCATTCAATAAAATAATTTTATAAGTACTATATTTTAAAAAAATATTCACCAATCCAAGTTCAAAATAAGTAAGGCCTACAGAATACATGCATCTATATGCAGTGTGGGTTCCCCCTAGGAATTTTTATCCCTGTTACTCAATTTGACAGAGGAGTGGCAGTCTCAAAAATAATGTATGCTTTAATGCTTCAGGAAAGAGAGGGGGTTGAGTCAAAGAAATATGTTAATATTGGCACCTCTACTGAGAGAATGATGGCAGTATTATTGAGGAACACCTAAGATTCCACAGAGAAGGATATTATGGATATTTCAGCTGCACTGCAAGCCTTGATCAGATAAAGCTTTGTTACTGCTACTGCTCCTGAAACTATTTTATTTTGAATTTAAATGTATATATTTGTTTCTATGTACAGATTGTGGGAGCTCTGGAGACGTAAACTCTAAAGAGAGGCTGGAATCAGAATGTGAAGGAAGGGGCTGCTTTTTACCTAGGGACCTTGTCTCCAACTAAAGCCTTACCTGTGTTCTCTACTGTGTCAAATGGTGGATGGAAAGGGTTCATTTATCACCCAGACAAGCTCTGAGGGGCTCTGCTGCAACTGGCACTTCTGCTGAGAAAATGCCACATGCTGGGCTAAGTTCATTTGCACTCCAACTCCATTAAAGCTAATGGGCTTTTCCAGGGGATGAAGAGGGTTCCTTGGAGCTGGGTGGAAATGGAGACATCGCTTCAAGGGAGCTGAGATATGACTGAAACCAAATATGAAACTGTTTATTCCTAGGTCAGGAGATGGTTTTCCTTTTTGCCTGGAAAGAATTTTATAGCATGGGATATCCATGCCCTTATCAAGGCTGGATAATAAACTATGCACTAGGATGCATATCCTTCCAGACTGTGTGGCTTCCTCTTCTTCCAGCCCACTGCTTCAATCTCACTCTTGCTAATCTCTTTACTGGTTAAAAACAGTGGTATTTTTTCTAGCCTTTCTTGCAGTAGCTGAAGTCTTCTCTTTTTCTGAGAAAAAGAAAAAATATCTAATGTTTTATTGGTCCTCAAGCTCGACTTGGTTGTGATATTTGTGTTAATAGTTAACTGAAATGTATTTTAGAGCTGGCTCTTGCCTAGGCATATTTGAGAGTGAGCCAACAGCAGAAAGTGTAGGCAGAGTCAGCCTTCAAGGGTGGTAGTGTCTTAGGTTGCAAGACTCCAGATGTCTTTCCTACCTTTTATTTATGCCTTAGTACATTCTCAGTCCTCCCAGAATTTGTGCTATCAGGATTTCTGCACTTTTCTGGGCAGCCAGAGCAGCCCTGCTAGGAAATACAGCAATGACATGGACCAGTGACATCCAGATTAGTTTGATGTCCCTAAATAGGGACTGTATGGCTTCTCTGTGAAGAGTTGTCATGTCTCCTGGGTCATGCAACACAGAAATTAGGAGTGGGAAGTTTACTGTTAAAGCCATGTATCAGGACAGGGCTCTGAAAAACATTGTTTTCAAACTTGTAAGAATTGGAGCCTTTTTGAAGTGATGCCTGACTTTGCACTTGTGTGTTGAGATGATATAAGATAATCCATCTTAGATGACACCCATTATAGAATGTATCTTCATATACCAGATGTAAGAAAGGCTGACTTTTCAACTCAGATTCTACAGAGACCTGTGTGTAGTCACCTCATTACTCTTCACTGCTGGACAAAGCAATGGCTGCGACATCTCCTAAGGCACTTTTAGCACATTCATATAGAGATGTGAGTGTTCATCTGAAAAACTCAGCTCACAGCTTCAGATTGGTTGGCATCAAATAGAGACAAAAAGAAGCATCAAAACCAGGGGTCCCTCAAGAAGGACTTGTACAGGCTGCCTCTGAGAGCACAGAACACAGCATGTGGGAACTGGTATATAATCGCTTCTTATGTAGAGCACATGACCTGGGTCTGAAAGCACGTTTGATTCATGGTGACAGCTGGAAGATGCTCGTAAACTCGCCCAGAGTTCACTGTATGAAAAAAAATAACCACCTGATGGCATTTGCTGGGCAATGGGACATCAGGAAATGGGGAGTTTCTTCCTTGAATACTATGACAACAGGGAAGTTGAGTTGTGTGTTGTGAGGATGTTCTAGTATTTTTCAAATAGGTAGCCCACAATGGAACAATGGGAGGCTACACCTCCCTCAGAAATACTGCTGGGAAAGGTGTGTCATTCAGAGGGAAATGGGAGAAGGTAAGGCAGTTCCCCCCCCTTGTCTATTTTGATTTTCTCCTGAGGACTAACTTGCTAGCTCTCCTAAATTTAGGGAATAGCTGTGTCTCCCTCCCACCAATTACAGTGTCCAGCTGTGGTAAGAGTGGAAAGGGCTTGGAAAAGGAGGCTCAAAGCACCAGGACGAGGTGGTGATGGGGAAGGAAACACTCAGGTCATAACTATACCAGCCACCTGTCACAGGGCTGGAGAACACCTCCCTTCCAGTCTAGGATTTGTCTCAAAACCTTTGTAAATAGATGCCCCAGGGCTGTTACTTTGTATGCTGAGAAAATGAAGGAACAGGGAAGGAGCACAACCTCTCCTCTGAAGTGCAAAAGGTGAACCCTGTAGGCAAGGAGAGCTAAGCCTAGACATGCAGCTCCTGTTCCCCTCACCAGGCTCAAAGCCCCATCCAGCATGGCCTTGAACACTTCCATGGATGGGGCACCCACAACTTCCTGGGCAACCTGTTCCAGCGCCTCACCACTCTCATAGTAAAAAATTTCTTCCATATGTCCAATCTAAATCTACCCTCTTTCAGTTTAAAACCATTGCCCCTCGGTCTATCACTACAGGTAAAAAGTCCATCCTTGTCTTTCTTATGAGCCCCCCTTAGGTACTTGGAGGGCTGCTCTGAGGTCTCCCCAAAACCTTCTCTTCTCCAGGGTGAACGGCCCCAACTCTCTCAGCCTGTCCTCATGGGAGAGGAGCTCCAGCCCCCTGAGCATCTTTGGGCTGTCTCCAGCAGGTCGTGCTGCCCAGCGGAGGGGTGTCACCTTCGTGGAGCCTGTCACCGTCCCCTTGGGGCAGGTGCGGGACAGGCGCGGGACAGGCGCGGGACAGGCGCGGACAGGTGCTGGGGAGGCAGGTGCAGAGCAGGCACCGGACAAGGTGAGGAGCAGGTGCGGGACAGGCGTGGGACAGGTACAGGGCAGACGCGGTGCAGGTACAGAGCAGGTGCGGAGCAGGCGCCGGGCAGGTGCGGGACAGACGCTGGGGAGGCAGGTGTGGGGCAGGTGCGGGACAGGCTCAGGACGGGAGCGGCACAGGCGTGGGACAGGTGAGGGGCAGGCGCTGGGCGGGCGCTGGGCAGGTGCGGGGCAGGCGCTGGGCAGGTGCGGGGCAAGCGCGGGGCTGATGCGGGACAAGTCCGGAATGCTGATCCCGCCGCCACCGCCCCCTCTCGGCCGGGCAGCGGCGCGGGGCGGGGCCGGGGCGGGCCGGCTTCGTTCCCCGCCCTCAGCCGCGGCGGGGCTCGGCGTCTTTCTGCTACACGCCCTCGCCCCGCACCGTCCTCCGCCTCGCCTCGCCCCTGCTCCGCTCCGGCCCCGGCCGAGGGCACCGGCGGGCCAGCCCGCCCTCGCCCCGCCGCGGGGCTTGCCCGCCTCCCTGCCCGCCCCGCCGGCGCTTTCCCCCGCCCCGTCCCTCTGCCCGCGGCGTGGGCTGCCCGCCGGGCGCGCCGCTCCCGCAGCATCCCCGCCGCATCCCCGCCGTCGGGGATGGCGCGGCTGGCAGCGCCCGAGCGCGCCTGAGCCCCGGGGAAGAGCCCCAGGCAAGAGCCCCAAGGAAGAGCCCCAGGGAAGAGCTCCAGTGAAGAGCCTGGTGCCGCCACCGCGGCAGCAGGAGGAGGAAGAGGAGGAGGAGGAGGAGAGATGAAGCGCCTCCAGCCCGGGATCGCGCTACTGCTGTCGCTGCTGTGGGAGGTGAGGAGGGCCGGGGGAGCGGGCACTGCCCTGCGGTAGCCCCGCGGCCACCCCGGGCGGATCCGAGCCGGGCGCGCCCCGGAGCTGCGCGGCAGGCGGAGGGGACCTGCAGCCCGCACCGCACCCGGCCGGGGGTGATGTATTCCGGGGTTAATGCCTCGGCTGGAGCGGGCTGTGCTCCACGGGCTCCCGGGCAGTGTGAAACAGGCGGTGCGGGGCCGCGGGGGCTGCGGTGCGGTGGGTTGCGGGTTCGGCCGGGCTCGCCTCCTGTCCAGTGCCTTGTTGCGGGAGCAGAGGAGGATTATCCGCGGTGTGATGGAGCACAGTAGGCAGGGAGCACAAGCTGCTGGGAGCTGCTCCTTCCCATCAGGCTGTTTGACCCTCCAAGGGATGCCAAGCGTGTGCTTGTCAGTAAGGGTTAAACGGAGGGTGCATCTCTTTTAAGTGCCCTTTCTTGGGCAAAGTGTCCATTGCGAGGTGGACAGAGGTGCGGCGGCATCAGCTCAGGAGGAGCCGAGGCGGCACCGAGCAGCGTGGTTAAACTTCTGGGAAAGCCTGGATAACGCAGTTTTCGCAGTTACAGGAAACAAACAAGCAAATAAACCAGGAATTGGGCGCTTTCATTAACTGGAGGGGGGATTTGTGTCACGCAGTTATACAATCATAGAATAGTTTGGTTTGGAAGAGACCTTGAAGATCTTCTAGTTTCAACTTCCCTGGCATGGGCAGGGATGCCACCGAGTTGGGATTGGAGAAACCAGCTCGTTTTTTCAGCAGGCAGATCCATGGGTGTTTTGTCGTGGTGAGCTGTCTCTTGGTCTTTGGTTTAACCATGGGGCTGGGGCCAGGCTGGGGGGCCAGGCTGGGATAGGTTCATGCCATGTGCAGCTCCCGGTGACAGGTTTGCCAGCGTGCTGGAGTCACCGCCAGGACTCGTGCGGTGGCAGCGTGCCGGGGTGACTTGTCTTAGTACATCTTTACCTTTATAAAGCCCTGAGGCGGTGTAGCTGGAAACGTCGGAGAGGTGGAGAGATGTGTTACCTTTGTGATGGAGCAGTTTAGATGGAAAATAAAATTTATTGTTTTAAAAAACAGCATATCAGCAAACCCATACATGGAAACCCAGAATGCTGGCTGTGTAATTACTGCTTTCAGTAATGGATATAATTCATGAAAATGATGTTTACTACATGTTTATGCCACCTACGTTGATGAATGATTTCTGGTGTCTTGCCCACTGTGTCATCCAGCATCATCCCATTAAAACACTCAGATCAAAATCACCACTTAATGTAAATAAATGTAACTCTTTACAAGTTAATTGGTCTGCATCTCATTAACCCGACTGTAAACCTGGCCCTGATTCTGGCTTACAATTGCTCTTGACTCTGCAGAAGCTCTTCAGAAAGCAGGAATAGCAAAATGTCAATTAAATGAAATGAGCACCACCATTTCCCATAGGGATGCTGTTCATCTGAGACTGTGAAAGGTTTCGCCCCTCCAGGATCTGTTTGATTAGATATCTCTGCTCTCTTAATGTGCACTCTGCTGAAAAAGATCCTCCCTGCCTGAAAAAGTAATTTGCATAAATCCTCTTTGGATGTAGCCAGTGTTGCTGTTATTTAAGCTTTTGTACTGGTTTTAATTGTGGGTTTTTTCCTTTCAATCTGGAATGTTTGTTTTGCCATCTGGTTTTGTCATTTTTTTTTCCTTTTGAAATGCTTAGGATGCCTATTAAAATGAGATGCTATGTAAATAAGGTTGTATTCTACAGGAAAAAAATGGCCCAGAAACAGTTCTGGGAGTTTAAATAACTTAATCAGAGACATCTGGTTGTTTTGAAGGTTTTGAGTTACATGAAACTTTTGCTGTCTTCTGCACAAAGTTCTGTACTGGCTGTTACCTGAAATAGCCTTGCTGCAGTTGTTTTAAATCTATTTGCAGCTTTGACATGATCTTAGTTATTATTGAACAGAGCACGAGCTGAGGAATATGTTTTTAATTTATCATTTTGTAAAAGGCTGTGACTGTTACCCAGATACTGTGGGGAGAAAGCCATTTAGTCCTTCAGAGCAATTTGCAGTAGTTTCCTGATTCTAACCAAGTTTTCTTGGTTAAATTACCCAAAATATTTGTTGCAATATGTATTGTCCCTTTGTGTGCATGCAAAAACACTATTTCTGGTTGTGTTGGTGAGAGGAATAAACTTCACAAGTAAGAATACATCCAGTTCATGGTGGGTGTGAGTTTGGATGTGGGGAATGTGTTTATGGGTTTCAGACTGAAGCCCAGTCAGTAGCTGACTGTGCCAGGAAGGTTTGCTGTTCCTGGGGTAAAGGCGGAAGATGCAAAAGAGGAATTGAGGATCAGGGGAAGGTGCTCGCAGGTGCTGGTGGGTGGTTTCCCAAAGGTGACTAAAGGCATTTCAAAACAGGATTTACATGTAAGAAGTTACTGGCTCTCGATGCTAGGATGCCTTCCTTGAGAAGAGCTTGAGATATGCTAATTACAGAAACAGCACTGTGGTGGTAGGAGAGGGGAAATAATTATGGATTTTCCTGTTTGATGAGATTTTTTCACTGTAACACAAAATCGTGATGGAAGAAAAATCTCCAACCCCAGCACCGAAGAAACTGTTCTGAGAAGACCTTGTTGTCAGGGGAGAAGAGCCAAAGATGCTCACAACATAATTGCAGTTGAGCAGTTTAACAAATAAGCAAAAATAAGGTGGATAACCTGACAGGAAATGTTGGTTCCTGCGGGAAGAAGTGAAGAACGTTGAATCTTTATCTATCTTTTTCTAATTAATTTGGCTGCTTGGGGATAGTGGTGTGTTATTAACAGCAAAGGCTTGGAATGCCCTTGTTCACCCAGAGCCTGGATGGCTGGTATACCCATAGTACCAGAGGATGTGACTGCAGCATTCACAATTAACCAGTGGTCTTGGAAAGCTTCAAGGAGGTCCTTAACATGATGTCTGTTTCGGGTATGTCTCTCAGGATTTTCTGCTTCTGCTTTATCAGTGATCCCAAGGGCTTTGGCTGTCTGAGCTTAAATGTGACTTCAATGAATAGTGATATCTTTGGAATGGGAAAAAATAAAACTAAACAGGCTGTTCCCCCACCCCCTTGATGATGAAGTGAGCTTATTTTCTGCCTGAATGAGGGCACCAGAGTGTCTCTGTGGGGTTTACTTCTCACACTGAGTACTTACTTTCTCTCCCACCAGCTGCAGAAGTGCTGGATGGAGGAGAGCTCGGTGACTGAAGCTCATCTTAGGGCTGGGGAAGCTGAACAGAGCTGTTTCAGCCCAGTTGATGGCCCTGTCTGTGCTGCAGTGGTAATAAAGGTGTTTTATTGCTTCTGCTGCAGAGTAGCTTGCAAAATAATTTGAGGTGCCTAAGCCTCCAGTTGGCCATATGTTGTGTCCAGAGGTATCCAGGAGCTCGGGCAACTGTCTGAATATTTAAGTTGAGCTTTTTAGTGCTTTTAATTAAGATAAGCTGAGGCCTACAGTAGATGCTGTAGGTGGTGTGAGATGTGGGTGAGAATCCCTCCACAAAGGTTTCCACGTGGGTCTCCAAAATCTAGAAGATCACTTTTGGAAATACTAGCATTGATATTTCTACACACTGAGTTTCTCACTACTGAGAATTATAATGTGGATGCTGATAGAAACACTGATAATTGGGTGGTTGAAAAAAGTGATCAGATTAGTCCTCTTCTTGTTAATTTGTGAGATGAAAGGTAATACATAAAGAGTCAAATACCTTTTTTAAAAGAATAAGAGAATGGACATGTCATAGGAAGAGCAAAGTGTGTTATCTTGAAAGAAAATTCAAACATTCCCGACAGTCTGTCATACAAGATTTGTTTAAATAAAAGCAAAGTTGGCTGGTGCTTCTCAGCTGGGTAACTGCTGTATTGAGCTTTTTTTAGTATTATTTTTGTAAGTGGATTTCAACAGAATAGATTTTGTCAAATCGGAGAAATCTAAAATTTCTGTCTTTCCTGGAGAGGTTTGTGTTAGGTTTGCTTGTGGGTTTTGTTTGTTTGTGGTTTGTTTTTTATAAATCCATGTAGGAAGAAGAACATTAAGATGAGCAAACCTACCAGCCTTAAAGAAAAACCCCAAAGGTTTTCATCATAGTAGGCAGAGATGTTGTTCAGGAGGTTGTGAGGATTATGGGGACCAGCCATAATCCCCTTTTTCTGGAATTTATTTTATCAATGCCTGGTCTGGTTTTCCTTTACATATGTGTTATAAGGATGTATGTACCCTTGAATGTATGAATGTGTGTGCACACCAGGGCTGTTGTTGCTATGATGTCCCTCTGTGGAAGCCAAGAGATACTGTCCTATTCATGTTCTAACTCTTGTGGGGTTGTGGCAGTGTGGATTGGTAGGAATAAGGGGAAAAGCCTCTCCCAAAGATTCTGCAAGGAAGTTGTTGGTGTAGATGTGTCCACTAACCCTCTGCTGCTTTTTTGGGTTTGGTTACATAATGGACTTACAATTTTTGGTGATTTTTTTTCCTTACCTCTTATAGCTGGTTACAAAGCAGCTCTTGCTTTGCTGAGTGAAGGCAGGAAAGAGCTTACTTATGACTTACAGTTTGAGGATCCAACTGGTGCTGGCAAGTCTTCCCTGTCTCTTGACAGCAGCGAGATGGGCTGTGATTTCCAGCACACTTTTCTCACTTTGCTCCTGCTGAGGAGGAGACAGATTCGTGTTCACTGTGGGAAGGGAACGGTGGCCCAGTGCCATTTACATCCTCTAGAGGGGAGATGCAAATAGCTGCGAGTTGCAGTGGGTTTTTGGGGTTTGGTTATTTTTTTTGTTGTTGTTGGGTTTCTTTTTTTGTGTGTTTGCTGCTTAAATTAGAAAAAGCATCTATAAAATCTGTTTATATTTTTTACAGCAGTCAAAAATATTTAGCACTTTCCGTTACGTTTTCTCCATAAGAGGAAAGTTTTCTGACTTTTTTTTTTCTTGGTACTTTCCACTCAGCTATCGCAGGTGACTGAAAGGATGTGTTAAGCTTGACCAAAACAAGCCTTTAGACTTCAGGTGCTCTTTTAAAATGGGTTTAGCTAAAATCAGTGAAAACCAGCTCGATGGAAACTCTTTGGTTTAATATAAATTTATTTTGGTTTCATCCACTAGGAAGAGGCCTAGGAGAACTGGAATGAGTTTGCTGGAATGTGTAGGCTGAGTTTACAGGCAGAAACAGATTAATGCTTGAGTGTGTGCTGCAGAATTTAAAATAAAAATTTATCTCTTGCTGGGACAAGGTGGCTACCAATTTACTGTGATATAAAGTCCATATGAAAAACCATTACAGAAAGCCAGAATATTTTATTTTTTGGGTCTAATTTTCAAAGGTGCTGTGTTGCTTTGTATCCTCAGCAATGCAGCTGTTTCCAGAGTTTGTTTTGCTGAAGGTTTTGTTGAAATTCCGTTGGAGTTTGTTATGGCAAATATAAACTTTCTTTGGACTAGCAGAAGGCAAAGCCTTTCTAAAACAGTCTTGTTTGCTTGAATAGTGCTTTTTGGAAAATGAATCTTAACTCTGAAATCTAGAGACACAGCCTGGGATCACGGGCATTAAATAGCACTTTCAGGATAAGGGAGAGCTAAGGTGTTAAACAGTGAACATTATCACTTTTCTGATACCAGTACAATAATATGAGATGGAATGCCATTCCTTGTATTTCAGGAGAACATTAAGAGGGAGTCTGGGTTTGTTGAATGCTTTCTTTTCTTTTTGACAACATTGTATCTTGACAGCTTTCTCACATATTAAGTGAAAGCGTTTTCACTGGTGAGTTAAAAATGTCTTTCTTCTCAAGAGTGTCTTCAACTTTGTGCTAAATAGCTGTTAACTAAACCTGTGTTTTAAATAGCTAAAAAAAATCTCTTCCTCTTTCTCAATGACTCAGCTTTCAGTCTGGTAAATTTTTAAAAGGAAAGGAGTTAGCAAGAAGCGGTTTCTAATCTGTATCTCATCTAATGAAGACACAGGTTGTTGCTGGCAGGAGTGATCTCTAATCCCTTGTTTTACCATTTCCCCGGGTCCAGTGACCACCTGGCTGCAAAAGGGTCATATCAACCCCCTGATGCTGTGAATGACTAAGCCACCAAAAAGAGGATGGGGGGAAAAAGTGAGGGGGAATAGTTTCCCATTGGTTCAGCAGTGTTTGGTGCACTGGTTGTAGTATTATGAAATTTGCTGCAAGGGAGGAGGGGAAATGTATGTAGTTTTAACATTCAGTGACAGTGGAAAGTGGCCATTTGCGAAGGCTGGTGGAGTGGGGAGGTGGGAATGTGCCCAGATTCCAGCCTTGGCTGCACCTGAGCCCTCTGTAAGCAGCTCATCCTTTCCAGCTAGAGCAGGAATGATGCTGTGCCACTTGGCTTGGTCTCCCACCTGTGACATTGATGGGCATCATGCAACCAAATAGCTGGCAATAGTTCTGAGGATGGATCCTTCCTTCTCAGGTCTTGTGCTGGTGGAATTAGAAGGGAGGATCATGGACCCAAAGTATGCAGCCAATACCCCAACAAATCTGTCTTTCTGAGGCAATTGCATTTAATGTTTTCTTTGTACTTTTCTAGTTACATCCATTCCAGTCCATTTGGATCTTCCTTTAGGGGTGAAGAACTGGATAACCCTGAAGTGAAATTAATGAGAGGAATATGAGCATGTGGGGAGGTGGCAGGTGCTCACCGACAGCAGACCAAAGACCATGGTCAGAGTGTATTGTGCTTGATATGAGAGGAGTGATGAGTTTGAGCCTGGACCTACTACCAGAGGACAGTATGAGAAGCACCTGCATACGATGTGAGCAGGTGAATGATTTGCTGTGTCTGGTGGCAGAGCTAAAGGAAGAGATGGATAGGCTCAGAAACATAAGGGAGAGTGAAAGGGAAATTGACTGGTGGAGTCACACCCTTTCCACTCCTAAGGAAGCCCAGCAGGAGGTGGTGAAGCCCAGCCCCTCCTGCCATCAGGCAAACAGAACGGCCGGGGATGGGGACGAATGGAAACAGGTGCCTGGTCGTAGAGGCAAAAACACCCCCTCTCGACCCCTTTCACCTGCCAGGGTGCCCTTAAAAAACAGGTATATGGCCCTGGACTCGGACAGTCTGTTGGAGGACAGTCAGGAGGAGGATCTGTCTACAAGGTCTTCTGGTTACCCCCAGCCTACCGGACGGGTTACGACTACAGGTAAGAGAAAAAAGAGAAGGGTTGTTGTAATCGGTGACTCCCTTCTGAGGGGAACTGAGGGCCCTCTATGTCGGCCAGACCCGTCCCACAGGGAAGTTTGCTGCCTTCCTGGGGCCAGGGTGAGGGATATTACCAAAAGACTTCCTAAGCTTATCCAACCCTCAGGCTATTACCCGCTGTTGGTTGTCCAGGTTGGAAGTGCTGACATTAATAAAAGGAGTACCAGAGTAATTAAAAAAGATTTCAAGGCACTGACCCGATCTCTTCATGGGACAGGAGCACAGGTAGTAATTGCCTCAGTTCCTGTGCTAGCTGGGATGAATGAGGAGAGGTTTAGGAAAGCCCAGCTTACCAATAGGTGGCTTAGGGGATGGTGCTATCGTCAAAATTTGGGTTTTTTGATCATGCGGCAAACTCTGTGTTGCCCAGTCTTGTCAAACCAGATGGGCTTCATTTATCTAGGAAGGACAAAAGAACTGTAGCCCATAAGTTGGCAGGGTTAGTTAGGAGGGCTTTAAACTAGGTTTGAAGGGGGAAGGGACGGCAACTGGGCTCTCCAGAGACAGGCCTAAGGGCATAGAGCCCGAGTTGAGAATGAAATCAATGGCCCAGCTGAAGTGCATGTACACCAATGCACGCAGTACGGGAAACAAACAAGAGGAGCTGGAAGCCATCGTGCAGCAGTAAAACTATGACATAGTTGCTGTCACAGAAACGTGGTGGGATGAATCACATGACTGGAGTGCTGCTATGGGGGGCTACAAGCTCTTCAGAAAGGACAGGCAGGGAAGGAGAGGTGGAGGGGTGGCTTTATATGTTAGAGAGTCTCTTGACTCTGTTGAAGTTGAGGTCAGCAGTGACAAGATTGAGTGTCTGTGGGCCAGAATCAGGGGCAAGGCCAACAAGGCTGACACCCTTGTGGGAGTCTGTTACAGACTTCCCAACCAGGATGATGAAGGAGATGAATTGTTCTACAAGCAGCTGGCAGATGTCTCAAAATCTCCAGCCCTTGTTCTTGTGGGTGACTTTAACCTGCCAGATATCTGCTGGGAGCTTCATACTGCAGAGAAGAGGCAGTCAAGGAGGTTCCTGGAGTGTAGAGAGGACAATTTCCTTCATCAACTGGTAAATGAGCCTACCAGGGGTAAGGCCCTGCTAGACCTACTGTTTACAAACAGGGAGGGGCTGGTAGATGATGTAGTTGTTGGAGGCCGCCTGGGGCATAGTGACCATGAAATAATAGAATTTTCAGTCCTCAGGGATGTAAGGAGAGCCACCATTAAAACCTCTACTTTGGACTTCCAGAGAGCAGATTTTGGCCTATTCATTCTATGATTCTGTGAGTGTTTTGTTGCACATGTTCGTCCTCCTGGGGCTCATGGCACTACCACCCAAGGGAGGATGATGATGCTTTCATAGAATCATAAAATCCATTGGGTTGGAAAAAACCTCTGAGATCATCAAGTCCAACCCTTGGTCCACCTCCAGTCCCTTTACCAGATCATGGCACTCAGTGCCACGGCCAATCTCAGTTTAAAAACCTCCAGGGATGGGGAATCCACCCCCTCTTTGGGCAGGCTATTCCAATGCCTGATTGCTTTCTCTGGAAAGAATTTTTTTCTGATCTCCAACTTAAATTTCCCCAGCTTTTGTAGCCTTTCTCTGCTCAGCTTGTCTTGCCAGCAGTGTAGTTGCAGTGACAGGCTTGTGCTGCTTTGGGGTTAAGAGCAGGTAGTGTGCCTGTGATTTAGAAGGCATAGTTGTCAATAAATTAGAAGCTCTGTCAGGGAATGTATACTAGCAAAGAGAAAAGAAAAAACAGTTATTGTAGTAGGAGAGACTGACTTCTTTTGAGTTGCTATAAACTTGGGGTTTTTTTGGCTGGCACAGCTGTATCTTTCTCCATCTATGTCTGTGGAATGGAGGTAGACCAAAAAAATTCTTTTGTGTGTCCTGGTCTGAGTCCTTTTGGGCAGGAGATTCCCTTTTTCTAACCAGGGAAGGCCAGGTGTTTATACCTTGCTGGTTTTAGTACAGTCCCTTCAGAGTCAGCACAACAGGTGCAGTCCTACTTGGGTATGACTGTATGACGACAGTGCAAGGCTCTGTACCTGGGGAATTGCTCAGCTTTAACCCAGTGTTTTGTTTCTCCCAGTTTATTAAATCTCTTCACTGAAGTGGATAGAAGACCTGTTAACACAGTAAATTCCTTTCTGCTTTCCTCATGATATCTCTGTAAATGTGGAAAGCTGGAGCAGGCACTTCTCACTGTCGTGCGTGACTCTAGGTGTGCTTCAGCCTTTGATGAAAGAACCAGGCAGGGATGAGTCAAGCAAGTGTTTTCTTTCATTTCTGCTCCTTGGGGGAAAAATGCATTGCTTATCACTACAGATAATTATCTCAATACTGCGTAAGTGGGATCTGGGAATTCACTGCTGGCTCTCTTACAGTGTAATTTCCCAGCTCAGGGCCCTACTTTCCCTGCTGTGTTTGGAGCCAGGGATTTAACCCAATACAGGAGGGGTAATGGGTATAAAAGTCCATCTTCATTTGTTCAGATGTCATTAGGTTTGGCAGGCTTTCAGTCCAAAATGGGGGAGGACACATGCTCTCTGAATATGCTGCTTTCAAATGGTCAGACAGTTCTCTAGCCTAAAAGAAAAAAAAAAAAAGGAGGGGAAAAGGGTTGTGTGAGAAGTTTTAAATCTAACTTTTACATGGTTTGCTGTTCTCTTTCAGGCTAACATAAACTGCTCCTATCTCAAGTTTTCCCTTGCCTATACCAAGCATATATCCCTAATGATAATTTTCAGTGGTTTGAGCAGCAGTGGTGCTGAGCATGCCTGATGGTCCTGAGCTATCAAGCAGTGCTGTCACAATGGGCACTAACGTGTGCAGTGGGGTTTTGTGTCAGGGACCCTGACCTGCTCTGATCTGCTTTTTCACTAAAGCAACTCACATCTCCTGACTATGATAGAGAAATAATAATAGCATATGGGATTGGGTTAAACTTCTTCAGAACTGGGTCATCCTGGAGTCTGAGATAGTGTAAGGTAACATTGAGCTGCTTCATTGTGTTTTTTTCTGTAGCTGAAACAATAGTGGTCTCTGTTCCCAAACTTGTGTCTGTGTGTCCCTGCATAAAGGATACTGTGTTAAACCCCCAAGGCTGTGGGTTTGCCTGGATATTCCTGAGCATTTGCTGTATATCTAGGGAAGGTAGGGAGCAGAGGAGGCAAAGTGCCTTATAATGGCCAGATTGCATAACCTTGGAAAAGAGTTAAGGCAGATGCCTTTGGATTTGAGTGTCAGCTGGGGGTGGTGAATTGAGATCAAAGCTGTCAGTCAGTTCTGTCTTATGTTCTTTTGGTATTTACAGAACTATGTCTTTGGTTTTCAGCAGTGTTAATACCTTATTCTTGAGGGTCTTCACAGTCTGGGGCTTTCCCATAATGCCAGCACCATGCAGCTAGCTGAACTTAATGCTGAAGTCACAGCATGGTAATGGAAAAGTGTTTCAGGATCTGCAGGTGACTCTGTGGATCTTGGAGCTTTTATTTTCTGAAGTTCGGAACTTAAATTTTGTCTTCTCACTGTGTGAACATTAGCAAGCTGGGTCTCATGTGGCAGTGGTCTGTGTAGATATCCCCAGTGTTCCTAGAAGGCATTCAGAGGGATCCTGAAAATGCTGTAGGAGACACATTGGAGTATGCCCAAAGCCCTGGCTGGTGAAACTTCCCAGAGTGGCTGTGCTGGCCCACACTGCCCGCTCTGTGTGCCTGTCACGAGGCACACTGTGAGAGCACGTTTAGGTTGCAGCTTCACCTGGCCTCCCCTGTGGGAGAAAGCCACAGGCATGGCTGTGTCACAAAGGCAGGGAGATTTGGATCAAGCTTGTTTTAATTCTGTAGTAATCTCGACTTCCTATTTTTATTAAAGCCCTAATCCTGGCTCACATCCAAAGACCTTTAAAAGTCAGTGGAGACATCCTAATTGCTTCTAGTGAGTGCTGGGACAGGCTGCCCAGAGAGCACTGCATGGCTTTGATTTTAGCATCTCCACCAGTTTGAGGTGCAGGTGATCTTTGCTCCATGCAGCTTCTGGAGCACTGTGGGCAGGAATGGTGGTGTCTTCCCTAGGCTGAAAGCACGTGTTTATACATCTCTGCTTCTGAGGCAGCTCTTGCTGTTGCTCACCTCTGCACCTGCACTAGCCAGCACATCCACCCCTTGTGCTGCTGGTAGAGCTCTCCTTGGGGAAGCAGCTCCTTCAGCTGGCTGTGGTCACTGCCCATGTTGCATAAGGAGAAAAGCATCGTAGTGATTATATAAAAGAGATTATGTAACTGGGTAATTTGGTAATCTCCTCTCTGGTGAACGCTAAGAATAGCTTGTGAATATGCATTTATTTCTGTGATAGCCATCCACAGTGATTAACTGCTGGAAACAGTGGGTGCTGGGCAGTGGCACGGAGTGAAATCCTTGTGTGTGTTGGCACTGTCCTCTGCTCCATCACTCCTCTGCTGCTCTGCTGAGATACATCGGCTTCTGTTCCCTTTGCTCCACAGTGTGGTGTGACCTGCTCTGCAGGCATGGTGAAGGTGTAAAGCTGCTTTTGATGACTGTGCTAGCTGTTCGTGGCATCCTTGTGAGGACATGCAGTGCATGGGCAGAGCAGATGCTGGCAGTGGGAACACACAGAATCATAGAATGGATTGGGTTGGAAAAGACCTCTGAGATCATCAAGTCCAACCCCTGGTCCAACTCCAGTCCCTTTACCAGATCATGGCACTCAGTGCCACATCCAATCTCAGTTGAAAAACCTCCAGGGATGGGGAATCCACCCCCTCTCTGGGCAGCCCATTCCAATGTCTGAGCACTCTCTCTGGAAAGATTTTTTTTCTCATCTCCAACTTCAATTTCCCCTGGCAGAGCTTGAGCCCATCGTGCCCCCTTGTCCTATTGCTGAGTGCCTGGGAGAAGAGACCAACCCCCACCTGGCCAGAACTTCCCTTCAGGTGGTTCTAGACAGTGCTGAGGTCACCTCTGAGCCTCCTTTTCTCCAGGCTAAACACCCCCAGCTCCCTCAGCCTGTCCCCACAGCACTTGTGCTCCAGTCCCTTCTCCAGCCTCGTTGCTCTTCTCTGGCCCCGCTCCAGCACCTCAATCTCTTTCCTCAACTGAGGGGCCCAGAACTGAACACAACACTCAAGGTGTGGCCTCCCCAAGGCAGAGTCCAGGGGAAGGGTCACTGCCCTGGGCCTGCTGGCCATGCTAGTTTGGATCCAGGCCAGGATCCCATTGGTCTTCTTGGCCACCTGGACACACTCTTGGCTCCTGTTGAGCTTCCTGTCCCTCAGTCCCCCCATGTCCCTTTCTGCCTGGCTGCTCTCCAGCCACTTTGTGCCCAGCCTGGAGTGCTGCATGTTGCTTCTCCATGAATTTGGGCTGTTTTTGCTTTCTCTTGTTTCCCAGAGTATTGGTTCTTCTGCTAAAGTTGCCAGTAACCTCCCAGTGAAGTGTCTGCGGAGTGCTGGACAATTTCCAGGACCCTGGTGAGGAGCAAGGAGCCTCCTGGTCTGGTTTGAGACAACTGAGAAGACCATGTGTGCTTTAGCCCAGCTCCTGCTTGTTGTGGGTTTATTCCTTGCTTACAGAAGGGAAGGTGACTAATGAAAAAATCAGATGCAGCCAAAGCCAGTGAGGGCACTGTAGTGCTAATTGAAGTCTTCAGATTTCACTGAGGAAATAGGTGCTGTTCTTTGCAGTCTCTCTGCTCCAGGAAGGTTGTGCAGGGATGGGCTAGGGATAACTTGGGAGAAAGCAGGAAGCTGGATGAGAGGTTGTGGCAGGGAGAGGGAGTGTGCAAAAGAAACTCTTATTGCCAGTGGTTCACTTGGGAAGATCAGTCCTGGCTCTGAAAATGTTCCTGCAGTTCTCAGCTCAGCTGCTAGAGTCTGGATGGCTGCTGGGTTTTGGTATTTTTTCATTTTGGGGTTTTTTTTTGCACTTTTATGTGGTTTTAGTTTGCCCTCCCATTCACTGTCCTGAAGGTACAGTTTGCCACCTTTTCTTGTTGCTACAGCTACAGTCAGTGTCTTCTCTATCTTGAATTGCTTTATCAGCTCTTCATCTCTTCCCGCCTGAAGCTCAAGCTGTTCAACCTTATCTTCAAGCTGCCACATAATCCTCATTCCACCTATAGCTCTGACCTGGTTTCCTTCTCCTCCTGGCCTTGCCCTGGACTGTCGTTCCACCCTTCTTGGCTTAGGATGCCTTTCTTATACCTTTGTGCGTTATTGATTTCATGATTGGCAGTAGTTTCCACTTCCTTGGCTGCTGGATCCCTGTTCTCTTTTTAAAATGCCTTTTCTGTACTTTCCTCTTCTATTTCTTTTCTATACTTTCTTCAGTTCCATCTATGAGTCAGCCCTGGCACAGCCACTTCCCACATGGTTTTTGCATCTCCCATGATTTCTTTACCCTCCTTGCAGAAGGAAGGGCCATACCATCTGCACTTAAAAGTGTCTTATAAATCCATTTCTCTTGTATTGCAATTAGGTGTTTGATCGAGATTAAAAAATATAATTTAAAAATCTTTTTTGCTTGGAAGAGATACAGATTTCCATCCTGTCCCTTTTGCCTGTTTCCCTGCATGCTTTTTCTTTTTTTTGGATGTTAGGCTAGAGATGTGAGGGTTCAACTTGCTGCTTCACCTGAGAATTCCCTTTGCAGAATGTGTTACAGAGGATTGCCTTTTGTGCAGACCCTTTCTTTTTTATGTTTATACCTCCTCCTTTTAGTGGGGTATCAACCCTGGAATACACTGGTGTTGCTGGCAGGGCAAAGGAGTGTTAGGGGAATATTTTTAATAAACATATGGTTGTTGCATAATGTAGATGGAAAGCAGGCAGAGTAAACTGTGTGTGTGCAGCTCTCTGTGAACTGCAGAGGACAAGGACAGGCACAGACCGTGGATAATATGAAGTTATTATGATGCTTTGTGCATTCCCAGATGCTTAATGGACTTAATTTCTCAGTCTCAAACTACACATCTAGAAAAAGATGTGAGTAAAGTTGAGAGCTTTTGTTCAAAAGCATGTAAGGATGTGTGAGAACTGTTATGGGAGCTTCTGTAATGTGAAAACTGTTGAATTTGCAACTGTACAGATATGTTAAGAATAATTCTGTCCAGACTGATAGGCAAGTGTGAAGAGGGAAAAGAGGAGGAATCCAGAATTCATGTGCTATATTAACTTTTTAAAACCAGTGAAACTGAAATGGTATCTCATTTACATCAATATTAATGAGAGGCATGTCTGTAACTCCTGCCTAGGATCAAAGGAAAATATTAATTCTGAGCTTCATGTGGATAACAGGGCTCAAGGTATATGATATCTATAAAGGTATGAAGGCAATTTTTAGAGTTGGTGTAAAGACACCGTACAAGATTTGCTTTACTCCTGTCTGCCCTGCCAATGTCACATGCAGGAGGTATAATCTGATTCATTTTAGTGGGAGTGTTACCTTCTGTGTCCTGGGACCTCCAGGTGCAGGCTCGGACAATGCTGGGCTGTGACTGGGGCCCAGCTGGAGGTGCCTCTTGTCTTGGATGTGATGGCAGAACTCTGTGGTTGGAAGGAGGATAATGGGTTTCATGTTTTGGAGTTTTGACTTCGACACTAATTAGTCGTCTGTTCCCTTTGAAGAAAACAGACTGTAAAGACAGTACATTTCTCATGAAGATTCAAGATGAATAGATTCAGTTAAATAGATTTCCAAAAGCAAGTCCAATGGAGAAAAAAAAAAAAAGCAGTGTCTGCAGATATCCTGCTGTCTGCAAGTGCCTGATGGAGCCAAATTAATAACTTTAAGAAGTTTCCTTTTGAAAGGTTCCTTCAGCAAGCTTTTAAAAAAAGATCTAGAGAGGCTTGAAAGCAGGAGCTCTTTGTAAAAAGTCTTTCCTTCAAGCAAGAACATTTAAACATGGTGTGAAGCAAGGACAATTAGTACTGTGTTTCCTGATACTGCCTAGAGAAAGCCTGGAAGCCTTGTTTGCAGTGGTAGGGATGGCACTTGTAATCTCAAAATTCTTTCTTAATGATGTCCTAGGCTTTGATATATATGCTGCATTCGTGGTAACGGCTTCTCCAACGATCCATCTTCCAAATTAGATTAAATCTGTTTGTGCATTTGTGGTATTTCTTCACGCTTTATTCAAACACAAGTAATCAAATAAAGAACAAATCAGGCTGTTTCGCTTCAGAAGTCTCTGACAGTACTTAGATTTTTATGGGAAACCAGAATTTTGCAGTTGTTTGTAACGACAAAAAGTCTGCTTGTCTGGCATCTCTCACAGCAGGATTTCATCGTACTTAAACAATATTAAGTATGTTGTAGCATGTTCCAGTCACATCCAGTCCAGATGAAAAGCCATTGTGCAGATGGGTAAGTGGGCAAAAAATATTGAAAGTGTCATGCAGGGTGTTTGTGGCAGAATTAGAAGCTTAAGATTTCTGATTCCCAGCTTCCCACTCCTGTTCTGTGTAAGGAAACTGGTTTGACTTCATGGTAAACACATTCCAACAAGCCCTTCTTTTCCATGATCTTCTAAACCTGGGCTTTTTGGGAAGTCCCAAGGAAGACATCTTGTCGATGGGATGAATCTGTCTGGGCACATGAGTGGTCTGGAGGAAGAATTTTGGATTGGGACTTCTCTATATGTGGAATTACCAAATTGTAATTATAAGGTTAGTTCAGTGCCTGTTTAGTAGTGACTCTGAGATCAATAGATACATCCAGATTCTTACCCTTAGTCTTTTGATTTTTGCACTGGGACATTTACCACTGAACTGTATTTATATTGAGATTGTATCCTAGGCTGAATGACTTTCTGATAATCCAGTTAACCTAAAACTGTTATTGATGGCAATATGTATTTGGGTATAATATTAATTATAGAAGTGTCTACCTGCATCTCAATTCTTTGCATAGCTGACTGAATCTGTTTAAGTTATTGTTGTCTTCTTAGTGCTGCCAACTGAAATACCACAGGAATTAATGCTTGAATGTGAGGGTTTTGTTTTCCCTTTTAATCATTCAGTGAAATATGCAGTCCTAAGACAGTCTAAAGTTTTGCAAAATTGGGTCAATGCCATGGAGTAGGTTTGGTCAAAATGGAAATAACAACACATCAAAACAGCTTCAGCACTTTCAGAAGCTTTTTTTAAGTACTTCCAAAAGTTAGGGAATTGAAAGTCCAGGTTTGCAATGTGTGATCGGAGTGGAACTTTTTTCTGAAAACCCTGGCATTGTCCCAGGATGTGGGAAAGCCAGTTTTGTCTCCTTTGTGTCCTCTGGATAATTTGGGTTCTATCACTCTTCTCCTGGATGAGTGCCTAGCCTGAAAAAGATAGGGTATACTAGAATTGATTTATGTCAGTTGTTGGCATTATCCCTCTTCTCCACTTGTAAAGTACAAAGGAAATCCGTCCTAAGCTGTATGGAAAGCTACACCAGAGCTCGGTGGTTTAGGTGCTCTTTGGAGACAGACCTGTGTTTTGGAGTATTTATGCCAATTATACCCTTTCATAGACTGAAGAACAGAGATTTAAAGACAGAAAAGGAAGGTGGGTTAGGTCTATTGGTTGCAATTAAACAGCCTGGCCTTGACTTGGGAAGTGCTTATATGGGGAATTTGAGGGTTCTGCTTGGGGCTATTGGAGAAGTAGATGTTTCTGTCCTTGCTGCTTTTTTATGCAATGTCCCCACAATTTTGCTACTGTCTCCTAATAGAGACAGGATGCTGGTGAAAATAAGTTTTTGTGCCTATATTTATGCATTTCATGCACGTAGAAACATGACCAGTACAAGTCTGAGATGCTGTCTCTGCTGGTAACCTGCAGCTTAATGTTTGGTCACTTCCAGGAGAGTGAGAGAAGTTTGAGTCCTTCTGGGTGGGAGACTTGAACACAGATTTGCCATCTCCTGGCAGGGCACGTTAGCTGGGATGGGTGGCTCTTGACAACTGGGTGACAATTGCTATTGCTTCCTTCCCCTTACCTCTCTGTTCTGCAGATGTGTCCTTTCAGACACTTAGTGGATGCCCAAAAAACCGATATGTTTTTGTTTTGTTTTTCTTTTAGGCATGCAGGAAACATTGTTTCAGAACCCCGCAAAACATGTTATGTGCTCAACTTCCTGATATGAGTGGGTTTCTCAGATTTCTGTTGAAGTTTCAGATCAAGCAGCACTGTCTGGATTTTACCTGCCACTACATATTTAATTAATATGCTGATGTGAAATATTTATATTTAATGAATACCTTATAAAAATACGTCTTCCTTCCTTTTTTTATGTTAAGAGCATCTCTTGGCAGCGTCATGAATGTTGTTGCACATCCAGGCAAGGACTGTGGCAATACCGAAGAGGTGTATTTCAAATAATTACCTTTCCTTTCCAATAACTAGGGAGGTGGGAAAGGTGGTACCATGAAGGCTGCAGAGAAGGCAGTGCCTTTCCAACCTTAAAGACTGTTGTAAATCAGGTCTGTGTAACATTTGGGCTTAGGGTGGTGATAGGGTCTTGTCTAAGCACCAGGTTTTTTGCAGGGCTATTGTGTTGCTGTCATTGCTGTGCCAGTTCCCAGCACCTTGCTCACCTCCTTCCTGTCTCATGGAAACTGAGGTAGGGAATTCATGCTGAGGCTGGTTGTGGGGTCTGTCCTTTTCCATTGGTGAAAATCTCAAATCAGCCTTGGATACTTATTCAAATTCTATTTATATGAACTGAGGAAATGTTCCTGGAACTGGATGTTTAATAGATAAAATGGTGACTTTATACATTCCTCTCTAAGGCTCTCATATGTCTGCTGCTCTAATTGGTTTTATTTGGGTTTTTTGTTTGTTTGTTTGTTTGTTTTTTTAACTAATATTTTGAAATAATCCAATGATTTAATTTTTTTTCTGGACTAGTTAGATTTTCCAATCTTATGTTTCTGTGGCTGGTGACAGGGCTGGTAAATCAGGATTGATGTAGCACTGGCCACCTTCATTGCTGAGACACCATCCAGGTGCTCTGTGCAGTGAAATTGAGAGAAACAGTTTTCAAATAAAAGCACTTATATCAGCAACATCAATCCTGAAGCTCCTTGTCCCCCTGTGCGGAATTGGCACTCTGGGTTTCTTGTTGCACACAAGCTGGGAGCACACCCTGCATCTTCAGCCTGGGATCACAATTTTATGTGTATAAACAGTGCTGGTTGGTATCAGGTCCCCCAGGACGTCCCTGCTCTGCTGTCAGGCAGATGTGGTGCAGGCAGTCTCCAAACAAGCTGCCTACACTTGTGCTTTGCAAATGAGCCTCAAACCTGACCTAGAGGGAATTAATCTGTGGGTGGATACACAGCCCAAGCTTCCACCTCCTCAGTGCTTTGCCCTTCAGGTGAGGCTGTTGGCAAAGTTCATGCAGCGCTCCAGGCTGGGCACAGAGTGGCTGGAGAGCAGCCAGGCAAAAAGGGACCTGGGGGGACCGAGGGATAGGAAGCTCAACAGGAGCCAACAGTGTGCCCAGGTGGCCAAGAAGGCCAATGGGATCCTGGCCTGGATCAAAACTAGCGTGGCCAGCAGGCCCAGGGCAGTGACCCTTCCCCTGGACTCTGAGTTGGTGAGGCCATACCTGGAGTGTTGTGTTCAGTTCTGGGCCCCTCAGTTCAGGAAAGATCTTGAGGGGCTGGAGCGGGTCCAGAGAAGAGCAACGAGACTGGAGAAGGGAGTGGAGCACAAGTGCTGTGGGGAGAGGCTGAGGGAGCTGGGGGTGTTCAGCCTGGAAAAGAGGAGGCTCAGAGGTGACCTCAGCACTGTCTAGAACTCCCTGAAGGACAGTTGTAGCCAGGTGGGAGTTGGTCTCTTCTCCCAGGCACTCAGCAATAGGACAAGGGGGCACGGGCTCAAGCTCTGCCAGGGGAAATTGAAGTTGGACATCAGAAAAAAATTCTTTGCAGAGAGAGTAATCAGGCATTAGAATGAGCTGCCCAGAGGGGGGGTGGATTCCTCATCCCTGGAGGTTTTCAAACTGAGACTTCATGTGGCACTGAGTGCCATGATCTGGTAAAGGGAGTGGAGTTGGACCAGGGGTTGAACTTGATGATCTCGGAGGTCTTTTCCAACCCAATCGATTCTATGAAGGTTGAGCCTGAACCTTGGTGATAGGGATGACTTTTTGTTGTTTGTGTTGTCTAGTTTTAACTGTTGCTAGAAAAAAAATAAAAAAGCTACTGCTTTAGAGCTTGCCTTATGTTAGAAATAATAATTTACCTCATTCGTTTCTTTGTATATTTGAAGATATTTTTCCAAGTAGTACTTTTGTGTTATCTACTCTTTCCATATATACACTTCTATATATACTCTGTAAGAAACAGTATGAAAATATGACCCCATGCCTAAGGGCAGTTTCACTAAGGAAAGCAGAGTTCTGCCAGACCTGGGAACATTTCTTTTGATTTTTGTCCCATATTCTTCTTTTAGCACTTAAGTAGTGATCAACTTCTATTCACAGGTAGTCTTTGAAGCTATGAATTTAAAGCCATAGGAAAGACAGATAAGTTTAAGTGAACTGCTTTAATTGAAAGATGGGTTAAATGAAATTGAGTGGATTGTACCATTAGCAGAGGTTAGGAAGAGGGATTTCTGATATCCTTTTAGTGAGTACTGAGGAGGAGGTCCAAGTACCACAGAATTATTGCTTGCCATGTAACATGTTGGTTCTCACATCGCAATCCCTCTTTGACTATGAGCTAAGGGTCCTCTCTCAGTCAGTTCACTCTCATAGTTTGGGGGTGGGTCTTTTGTTTTGCTAATGAACTTAAAGGCCTTTAATGAAACCTTGTTTTTAAAAAAAGTAAAGCAATCTGGATATCAGTTTAATTCTTTCTGTTGCAAAAGATTATTTTCTGGGATTCCTTTTTTTCCCCCTTTCTTTAATAGCCTTGATCACATCACCTTTCCTCTTGGCCTGGGGCTTGACTTGTGGTGCAGTTAGGATTGTACGTCAAGGAGCCAAGGCATTGCCATTAAGTAGTTCTAAATTCTCTTCCATCATTTGGAGCCAGCTTGGGTTGGGTCCCTGCTGTACTTGCACTGCCTCTTACAATGCTTGTCCTCCATTGCTTCGGGTGGTTTCTGCTATAGTAATTCCCATTGCATGCAACTCCAGTCCAGGGTTGCAGCCATTCTAAGGTATCTCCATTGCAATCTGTACCCCTTGTCCCTTTGGACCTGACCATAGGGTATAATAATGCAGTGACCTTTCCCCTGCTCCAGTTTGGATTTATCCACAGACTGTGTTGTGCCTGCTCCAAGTGGAGCCTTATCTGTGAACAGCAGTGTCTTCAGGGCTGTACCTTCTGTGGCACGTTCTTATCCACAGCCACAGTCGCTGTGAGGTGCACCTGTTCCAGCGTGGCCTTGTGTCCATTGGACATAATCCCTTCAGAGGTACCCCTGGTCCAGCACAGACATGACCATGGCACAGACACTTTGGGATGTACCTGCTCTGGCACAGGCTTATCTACAGCCATGGGTGCTCTTGCGTGTTCTGCTCTGTTGTGGACTCATCCACAGGTGACAGTCTCCCTTTGGCTGGAGTTCACGCTGGAATTCCAGCCTGTCCAGCCTGGCAGAAATGCCCTGGCTACCTCACAGCCCAGGCACATTGCCCTGCCTGTTATCAAAATGTTCCTGGGCACAGCAGAGTGAGGTGATAACCAGCACAGCAGTACAGGAAGCAGACAAAGCAAAACCAGCCAGTAATGAGCACCAGACTGACAGACAGTAAAGCAAGCAAGCCTTGCAAGCACAGCAGCCTGCTGATTAATAGCCAAACAACAATAACAGCTATAAATTCCATCTAGCCCGTTCCAATCCAACCTGTTGTTACCTTGAAATGCTCAAGCCCCAGGCTGGGAGCCAAAGAGGAGGGTTGTGGTTTAACTCCAGTTGGCAACCGGGCACCACCCAGCCTCTCCATCACTGTCAGCCAGTGGAATGGGGAAGAGAACCAGAATGGCGAAAGTCAGGAAGAAGCATGGGTTGAAATAAAGACAGTTTAACAGGTAAAGGAAAAGCTATGAATGCAAACAAAGCAGAACAAGGAATACCTTCACCACCTCCTGTGGGCAGGCAGGTGTTCAGCCATCTCCACCACATGTAATGGTCACTTGGGAAGACAAACACCACCACTCTGAATGTCCCCCCCCCCCCTCCCTTCTTCTTCCCCCAGCTTTGTATGCTCAGCATGGCACCATATAGTCTGGGATATACTTTTGGACAGCTGGGCTCAGCTGTCCTGGCTGTGCCAATTCCCAGCTCCTTGTGCACCCACAGCCTCCTCACTAGCCTGGCTGTACACAACCAGAAGCCTTGACCCTGTGTAAGCACAGCTCAGCAATAACTAAAACATCCCTGTGTTACTGACCCATTTGTTTCCAGCACAAATCCAAAACTTGGATCAAATTAACTCTACCCCAGCCAAAATGAGCGCACCTCAACCTGATCCTTTCATAAAAAGCATCCTCAGTAAGCTACCATATAGACCCATCCATATGTTATGTTGCTGTTTGGGAGGTGTTGGTCAAAACTGAACACCTTTCTAAGTTCTCACCTGGCCATGAGGTTCAGTGGGACATTTGCATGGATGAGAGGAGATGCTTCTCCTTCTCGCAGAGGTGTTGTGTTTAATTGGATGGTCTGTGTCTTGTAGCCATAAGGTCATCTTTGCAGTTGTTTATGGATTTATAAGTCTGCAGAGTGGTGGGGTTTGTATTCTTTGACTGCAGCTATATAAGGAAAGTCTGAATATTTAATAGAGTATTGAATACTGCATAACTTTTCCATGTATGAACTTGCAGGGGGTGTTTTGGTGGATTGGTTGGTTTGTTTCTCAAGCTCTCTGTAGGGTCAGAGATCATGTGTCTGAAATGTTTTATACATGTTGTGTAGGTTTTAGGTAATTAATATTTTATGCTTACCCCCAGCTATGAGGTAGTGGTTAAAACTCAAGTGGTGATTATACAGAATGATGAATATTTCATTTATTTGGTATGATACAGGAAATAAAATGCATTACTGACATGCTGGTTTTATTTCAAAAGACTTTGGCAAGATTAGTCCATTCAAAATCTAAACAGTCTCCTAAATTTATACTACTGGAAGAATGCAAGCATTTCTCTGAGGACTTTTATTAAGGGATTTTGTTGTCTTGTGTTTTAAGGATTCTTCTGGCACCTTTATAAAGGCTTTTTGCCTTGTCACCTTCAGATGCAGACCAAAGTAGTGTTCTTTTCACACCATCTATTGATTGAGCTCTTGCTAATTGCATGTTGAGAAATATATGTGGCTGCAAGACTGAAAGGAATAAGAGGGGTGAGACAAATGTCTGTCTGTATCTCTAATCCAGCTGAGCTGGTGGCAGGGGCTGTGCCAGGAAAGGCCACAAGCCTCTGCCCACTGTATCAGGTCTGTTCCTTCATGCTTCTCCAACATATGGACCACTTGGATCAGAGATATTAGGGTGTGGCTCCCTTTTTACTTCCTTTAATCACTGGTGTGGATCTGTCTCCCATGGATTTGCCTAGACCCTTTTGAATCTGTCTTCTTTTTCAGTCTCCTGCAACAGCAGATTTCGAGTTTTGTCTGTGTGCACTGTAAAAATTCATTCACTGAAATGAATTTCCTGCTAGGACAAGGGGCACTCATTGGAACTGATGTCACAGGGTTTGGTGTATTAATAGTTCTGCATTCAGGTTTATTCAGCTGCACGTTCAGCCTAGCTCTTGCTCATCACCCAGGCATCTGTTTTCTGGGTTTGAAGGCTTACAAACCTTTTAGACCCTTTGGAAAGGCAGCTGCTCCATCTTTTTATTCATTATGGTTGTCCTTCTCTGTACTTCTGATTTCTAGCTTAGCTACAAGCACTTCTTGGAAAGCAAAAGTAGGGACTTTTGAAATTAAATGAATTACATGTGAAATTCAGGCACAGAAATCTTGGTTCAATCTCAGCTCTGAATTCTTCTGAGACTTTGAACCATGGCTATACTTACTCTTTTTGCTTAATGATGAATTGGAAATATTATTGTACCACCAATCCTATTTGTAGTTCCTCAAAATTGTTCTACATGTTCAGGCATGTCACTTGATAAAGCTTAAAAATAATGAATTAATTGCCAGCTTAGTGCTAAAATAAAGCCCTGTTTATTTACATGAGTAAACAGGTAGCAAAAACATCAGGTAGCAAACTTGTCAATGTAGATAGGATGTAAGAAAACTTTTTAAAGAAGAATTCACTTTTTCGGTAATAATGCAAGTAGTGGTGACCTGTTGAGAGCTAAACCTCAAATAAAAGCATTTGTAGGCTTGCAAGGCTAATGCACTCACTCTGCGTACTTGGTATTTGATATCATGCTCCAAGGAAGACCTGTAGAAACACAGGACATGAGCAATAATGTTAGTTTGGACGTTTGCAAAAAAACCTGATTGTTTGCTTTTCACCTCTGTTTGCATCTTGCTTTCTACTGTGCCTCTTGTTTTATACTTTGATTGTGCCTGTTCCCTTTTTTGTGAAGGGATTGTGCAGCCATGTCCTGGTTCTAGATGCAACCAATGATAAATGTGCAAGAGCAGTCATCCTGGCATACTTTCTGTCAAACCCTACTTCTGCTGAATTTATTTCTCTTTTATTTTTTTTTCTGCAGTTCTAAGTACAGCAAACAGCTGCTTCCACCAGCAGAAGCTCTGGAGAACTGACTTTTCCACTGCTGATTGTCCCTTCAGTCCATATGGATTTCTCCTTAGACTGAGAGGCAGATGCACTTTGCCTACTCAGTTGTATAACACGCCACTGGTTGCTTTTCTGCCCTGAACTCATAATGAAATAACCTAAATGATTATAAAAGCTTTAGCACCAGCTTCGTTTCATTTTAATAGACCAATAAAAGCAACCAGTGTGCAAGCTGCTGGCTCCAGTACTCCTGCATGAACCATTAGCAAAACAATATTACTGGCTCTTGACAAAGGAAAACAGCAGTGACAAAGCCAAGAATTTGCTCTGAAAAGAAGTCAGCCAGTGACTCCAGATCGTATGCATGCTGGCTGCTGGGAGCTCTTTGTTTGAGGCTGAGGAGTCGGCACTTGCTTATAATTTGTTTTACATTCTGGCTTTGTCTTCTGTAAATATCCTTTACAGTGTTTCCAGCAATGCTGGCAGCTGCCTGGGCACGAGAGGAGCTTTTCCAGTTAACTTGCATTCACAGGGACCTGACAAGTTCTGCATTTTATTCATGAGACTGGCTCATCTGGTTGCCTCCTGTGCTCTCCCCCAGCCATACGAACAGCTAAATGTATTTGCAACATTTTCCCCCACATGCCAGGTTCAGTGTGTTGGCTTTGAAGGACAGAGTGTCCCCACAAGATGTCTGTGCTGGAAGCCGCCTGGTTACCTTGCTGGTTGTGGAGGGTGGGAGAAGAAGCATCTCCATCTCATGAAACACTGCACATAGAATCATAGAATTGATTGTGTTGGAAAAGACCTCTGAGATCATCAATCCCAACCCTTGGTGCAACTCCAGTCCCTTTACCAGATCATGGCACTCAGTGCCACATCCAATCTCAGTTGAAAAACCTCCAGGGATGGGGAATCCACCCCCTCTCTGGCCAGCCCATTCCAATGCCTGAGCACTCTCTCTGGAAAGAATTTTCTTCTGATCTCCAACTTCAATTTCCCCTGGCAGAGCTTGAGCCCGTGTCCCCTTGTCCTATTGCTGAGTGCCTGGGAGAAGAGACCAACCCCCACTTGGCTGGAACATCAGGTAGTTCTAGACAGTGCTGAGGTCACCTCTGAGCCTCCTCTTCTCCAGGCTAAACACCCCCAGCTCCCTCAGCCTCTCCCCACAGCACTTGTGCTCCAGTCCCTTCTCCAGCCTCGTTGCTCTTCTCTGGCCCCACTCCAGCCCCTCAATCTCTTTCCTGAACTGAGGGGCCTTCTGTACTGAACAAGAACAACAAAATCCTGTGAGCCTTCTCTCTGCCCAAGGTTTGTTGAGTGTACCTTGAAGGATATCTATACAATTGGTACGTTGTGTATTTCAAAGTATACAGAAGCTGTAAAGCTACCTACTAGCCCCAGTCAGTAATAAACTAGTGCCATCTGCTTATATATTGTCCTCTAGTGTTTTGCTGTGTTTGATAAACAAAACCACTGCTCAAGTTTTGGTACCTGCTTGGACAGACAGTGGTCTGGTTTCACACATGGCAAGGTGAGGGTGGTTGTACCCTGGTGCTTTCTCTTGAATGGTAACCTTCCAGCTGGGCAGGTCAGAAGATCTCTCCTCTGCTGACACATATTTTTTAGGGTGGTTTGTGATCAGGCTTTGCCTGAACCCTCTGCAAAGGCAAGATACGATTCTGAGAGCTTTGGTCCCCTCTTCCCTGTTGCTTGCTTTGTTTTCCTTCTTTCAAACTGGAAAAAAACCCCAACACTCCCCCTTTTTAATTTCACTTGCTGAGTTTAAAGATGTCAGGATCATTCTTTTCCAGGAAAAACTTTTAGCATTTCAAACTGTTCTAAGATATTGAGTATGGGAGTTCCAATAAACCTCTGGTCAACTGAAAGAATTTTAAAATGTAATAGCAGGTAGAATGTGACAGATGCTTGGAGATGTAGATGACATCAGGGACAGTGAGAGGGCAGGAGAATGGATGAAATTTCCTTGGGAGAAGAATTAACATCCCTCTGTTTTGTGCTGTATTCTGATAGTTGTGCATTGGGTACAAATAAGGGAACTGGGACTTCTTTGTGGCCCCTATAACCTGGAAGAACATTTAATAAGTTTGAATGGACTTTTCCTTTCCATCTCTTTGCTTTTGCAGACACAGGTGAACAGCACAGCATCATCACTTTTCCCATGGTCCAGATCTTGTTTCACTATCCCTGCAGAACATCTGTCAACCATCTAAGTGGTTGCATGTATACATTTTTTAAAATTTAGATTATTCTGTGATTCATTTGTGTTCATCAGTGTCATTGACAGCAATCTGAAAGTTCACAGTCGGGTGTGCTGGCACCATGTGCTTCTTGCTTCTTTGGACTGATCTTTGTAGTTGTGAACCTTTGAAGAATGCTCATCCTATTGTTTCTCCAGATATCTGTTCTGGTTTAAAGTAGATGTTTCTAAGAATGCCTTTAATATGGCAGCTAGACTTTGAAATTTGCAGAGCTAACCTGAAATAGGACAAGGATTTTCAAATGGTAATCCTTAGACTTCTGGTGCATTGTGGATTTGTTATTTTTAGTAATCTTTGCTATTTAATTGTCAGTCTTACATTGATGATCTTCCTCTCCATTGCCAAGAGTCAGGGGGTTATGATTACTTTAATGAATGAGCAGGGAGTTTTGTAGTCTGATGGTTGCAGACAAAACAGTTTAATATTTCCTTCTCTTTGAACAGAGTTATAAAAAGTCATCCCAAAACCACATAATTTCAACAGTGTACCACTGCAAAGCCGTGCTAATTTCAAAGTGAAGGACTTCTCCTGATGATGTTTTCTTTCCTTTCTTTTTACTTAAATTGTGCTGTTCCAAGAGCAGTCCATGTGAACGTGCTTGGAACAAGTCATCGAGTCATCTCACAGATGTTGTCTTGCTCAATGTAGAGTTTCATTTCAGATTTTCCCCTGCAAAATATATGGTATAGCATATTTTCTGTTCGACCTCCTGCCCTCTCCCCCCACTCAGAAGAAAACATAGTTAGCCCTTTAGTAGCATTACCTGTTAGTGCAAGCCCTGAAGTCTCACTGAAAGCTTCTGGCTACACTAGGCTTGAAATGTGAGAACATCCTCTGGTGCAGAAGTTTGCAAACTATCACACAAGTGCTACTTGTGCATGGGTAGAGTCCATTCATGTTGGTATAATACCAGCTAGGTTCTTTTTTCAAAACCTGTGTATTAAGTGGGTTGTTGGAGCTCATCAATGACCAGGGTCTTGTTTCACCCATTCCACGTATCACCTTAATGTTCAGTGTGTGCACAGACATTGCTGTGATGCCAGGTGTGTGATTCTCTTTCTGGAGGTTTATGAGTTTTCCTTGTTTTCTCTCGTTTTACCTTGTTCTGCAGTTGCTCTGTGGCACAGGTGGTTGCTCATATTATTGGCAGCTCTAATACTACATTTAAAAGCTAGATAAAATCCCTTTTATGATCTAGTTTCTTTCTTTGTAGAGAAAATGAAATGGGTCAAGAAGATAATATATTGACAGAGAATAAACACTGAATGGCCCCTGTCTGAGAGTGCTGAGCCTGTCTTTTATCACCAGGGACTATAACCCAGAGATCTTTACCTGGCTGGATAGGTGCCTGTATCCCTCGATGTATTTGCTGTCCTGTGACATGACCTGATATGTACAAGTATCTCCTGTCACAGGAGCAGACAGGCATGCAGGGATTGAGCTGTGGACAGCCAGAACAGCCATCTAACATCAATAAGAAGCTCAGCTGTATTACTGCTGGCTCTGTAGGGAGCAGAGGGATATGGCTTTGCTCTGTTAAACAGCAGGAGGAAGGGAGCAGGAAAGACCCAGGACACCTTCTATGTGGAGGATGAGGTCAGGGAGAACCCAGAAGCCTGAGGAACAGCTGGACACCAAGCTGTTTCCAACAGGCTCTGCACAGCTCTGTTTCTTTGTCCCTTTGCAGCAGATTGCCCCAGATCCACATGGTTGCTTCTCTCCAGGCTCAGCCTTGGGGCAGGAGCACGGCGCTGTTGGCACTGCCCACCTGCTCTGCCTGCCTTTGGGAGCTCAGCAGTGCTGGGCATCACCACATCTGCACTCCAGTTGGTTAAAACTTGGTTGTAATAATGCTAAGGTTGTGGGTTCAATCCCCTGTATGGGCCATTGACTTCAGTGTTGGACTCAACGATCCTTGTGGGTCCCTTCCAACTCAGAATAGTCTGTGTTTCTGTGGTTCTGTTGGTCACCTTGGGTTCAAACTAATCCCATTCTTGACCTGCAGGAAGGCATTGGGGCCATGTGTGCAACTGTTACTGAACTCTGCTTTTCACCCCAGCTGGCCCATTTTCAGTCCCATTTCAGTTACATTTGCCAGGATGTTTATTTATGTAGAGTGATCCAACCCAGAGTCTCTGATCTGCTGAGTGTTGGATTGAACCCTTGCCTTGGCCAGCAGCAATTGTTGGGCCAAGTCTGGATTGTTGGGGCCCTTTCTTCCCCCTCCCTTGAGTAGATAAAAACTATCTGAGCATAATACAGGGTTCTTGGCAATGTTACAAGCTTTGACTTGTTTTAAAATTTCTCCCCCCCCCCCCCCCCCCCCCCCCCGCCCCCCCCAAAGACTGTAACTTACCATGTTTTAAATTCTGCTCTGCCAGTGGGCCCTTAACAAGAGGAGAATGGATATTTTTTCACTAGATATTTCTTCCTAAATGGTCTGACTTTATGACCTCTAACTGCATCTTTATGCATGGGAATGAGGCAAATGAAACACAATAAAGGTAGAATCTCTGTATTTCCAATTATAAGCAACATTTTCCCAATTGCCCTGTCACTTCTGAGCCTTTGAATTTTACTCCTGTACATAAGTCTTAATTTTAATTTTGTACTTCATTGCTCCTCATGGCTGTTGTGTGTGAATTTAAAAGCCCTGTCTCCCTGCTAAATCTGCTCAGCCTGGTTTGTAAGTGGGTGTGCATGAGAAGATGCTTAGCAACTGAAGGCAGAGCTTTAAGAGTTGTAGCTAAGAAAGCATTTCTGCTGCATCTGACTTCACTGTTTCAAAAGTGGGATTGGTATTTAGATGTGGTTTTAGTTTTTAGGTTTTCCTTGCCAAGCTTAAGAGGCATGTTTTGTTTCATTCCATTTCTGTTTCTTAAAAATACCAGGTACTTACTTACTTTGTTCTGTATAAAAGTTGAGAAATCCACTCATCTAGGCTATAGACAAGTTGGTTTATTCACTGAGATAAGCAAGTGAAACCCCCCTGTTTCACACCAGAAACACTCTATACTTAAAATAGAAGGAAAAAAATCAGCCCTTCGGCTGTAAAAATGTTTTCCACTTCATGAATTTTTATTAAGCACATTTTTTTTCCTGCTAAACATGCTAGTAAGTCTGTGAGCCTGATATAGCCAGCTGGGAAGTTGACTAGTAATGTTAAACAAGAAACAAAAAGCAGGAGAAAATGCTTGGTGTGGACATCCAGTGGTCCACATCATGTTGTCCTCCTTCCCTTTCCCAGCTTGCTGTAGTCGTTGCCTTGCCTTTGGCATTCACATGAGAGCTGAAATATCTGCCTCCTGCTCAGATAGCCTTGTGCCAGGAATAAAACTGGAGCATATTGTTCCATCGTTAAATGGGCAACGTTGAATACTTGGGAAATTAAAACCAGCTGCAAGTTCTTCAGCTATTTTTATTTGTAGTGTGGCTATAATTTTTCGAGTGTGTTTGTGCTGAAGTCAGAAGAGGAAAGGAAAATAGATCCCCCAAGAGGCTCACTTTTTGTTTTTAATTAAAAAAAGGCCCAGCCTAATGAAGGCATCCATAAAACAAATAGCACTGAGGGTCGTGTAGCCATCTATTGGGTGTTGTGGGGGCTCTTTAGTCTGGTTGCTGGTAGGACTTTCTGGGAATTTTATTGCACCTCAGCATATAGTGAGGTTACTGGTGCTTTCCACAGTTAGCCTTCTCCTTTAAAAGTCCTGCTGCTAAGAGTGTCTGTCTTAGCCTTTTGCAAAGATTGCTGGCAGCAAACAATTCTGCTTTGTTTCTGTTTTATGTTCCTAGCCAGAGACATAAGCCTAAATCCACACAGCAGCCACTCTGTTCGGTGGTCTTTGGTTGAGACCCTAAAATCAAGCTGGGAAAGCTTTAGAAGATGATTGTAAAACAGGATTTCTTAAGTATCATTAATAGTCCAGTGACTTGAATTTCTTCCCATAATTTCCATGGTCATGTATCAGGAAGGAGAAGGCAGAGCCCACGCTTTAAAAAGAAAAGTCAGAGTGGATCCATGAATTGGCACCTTGCCCTGATACCAGAGGGGTTCAGGCTCCTTTCTGCTCCTTCCCCCATGGTGTCAGGCAGCTCTGTGGCTGCAGAGAGGACATGGGGACATGACATTGGGGCAGAATGAATCATCACAGCGTTGCCTGGTGCTTTTTTTTGAGCACCTGGAATTAATATCCCTCACATGGAGTTAGGACGTTGTCGTGAGGTTTGAAATGCAGCGAGAAACAGCAGCTGGGTCACTGAGGGGAAAAATGGAGTTTTCACTAATTCTGTGGGCTTTTTAATATTCTGTCTAAACACTTGGTGAATGAAGAATGAGAAGAAACCCATGCTGAAGCATTATCCTATCTGAAAGTTCAAGAAGACACTCCTTAGAAGCCTTGCCACTGAGCAACTGTAGGAACCTGCCATAAGCGCATTGTTTGTTTATTTGACAAGCACTTCAGCAAGAATGGTTTTTTTCCTTTAACTGAAGTATTTAACTGAAGAGAGAGGTGGTCCAATTCTTTTGTCTTTTTATGTGACCTAACTCATGGCTAGAGAGCCATTCCTTAGGCTAACATCAGGAAAATATGTGCCACTGTGGGAATTCATAGCCATTCCTTTAACAATGCTGAATATTAGTTGGTGTATTTCTGGGCTTGAGTGGAAATTAATAAAGGAGATGGTTTGCTGTTCATACTCTGTAAGCTAAAACCTCTTCCCCCTAACACTGGTGCACATGCTTGCCTTCACTGCTGTGAATAGTAGTAGAGTCTTCTTCGTATATGGACTCCTGTTCATATATTTGAAAGACTGAGACTTTATTTGGTATCTGCTGTTTGATTTGGGAGTCTCTAAACTGGGGAAAAGATTTCTTCTGCTGTAGAGAAACATAATTTTATTGATATGGGTTAGCACCATTGCATTTCAGCTATTAAAGTTTTCATCCTTTCATTGAAAAAGAACAGGAGCAAGTGTGAGCCAAAGGCGAGCAACCTGTCAGTGGTGAAGAGCCAGGCTTTTCTTTCCCAAATTACAGGCTAAGCACACACAAATGATTTATTATTTTGCCTTGCACTGTGGGAAGATGATAACAAGATTTCTGCCCTGGACTGGCATGAGTAGCTGTAGCTAATTCGTGGTGTCATGCTTTTGTGTCAGAAAGGGCTCCTGCTTTGAGCCTTGGCTGTAGGTGAAAAAATGGACCTGCTGCCTTTCATGGAGGGAGGTGCACCATCTGTCTGCAGTATAAAAATGGCAAAGCCAGCGGAGCTGTGCCCTCATCGATACCCGTTGCCATTCCTATATGGTGGCCTGTCATTCAGAGACCACTTTAATGATTTCTTTGGCTGCCACCCTGTTGGTTTCTGACCTCTGAAGCCTGTTTGGAAACGTGCTTGGAGGAAGCCTTGACTGGCTCAGTGTCAGTGCTGTGTATTCCAGTTACCCCCAGGTTTCATTCCCCTCCTCACTTGGCCAGTTGTCTTGGGCACATCTTTCTCACTTCTCTGCCCTGCTGCTCCTATTCCATTTCTTTCTCCCATATGTGAATTTATGTTTGTGGTTACAGTCTAAAGGGTCCTTTGCCTGCACAGAACTGCCCTGGAAAAATGTAGGAACTGTGATGCTGCTTTAGTGCCTGTTTCCTGTTTCCCCTCTGAGATGAACCCAGCTCTTGAGAGAGCAGCTGGCAGGCCTGTGAAGAGAAGGGCACTGAGCCAAGCCATATCCAGTGAAAGCAGAAGCAATGCCCTTGAAATCTGTGGAGTTACCCACTGCATGCACAGGGATTAAATTTTCTCAGAAAGTTCAGTTTGTACAACATTATCAACACTGACCAAAATATACGAGTGTGTCAGTGCTCGTCTCTGAGCTGTTGGTGCTATTTCCGTCTGTTAGTGTGGGCAGGCACTATTAAAATCCTCAGTGCCTTCAATCTAGTTGAATAATTTTCTAGCTGCTAGGTTATAAATTAAACATTTATGGCCATATCTCATGCTATTACCCATCCATAGCAATACCTCCAGGCAGGAGTCTTGAGCTCTTTTGGAGCGTAGACCACATGTTAAAGAAGAGCGAATGTTTCATTTATGCCTCATCTCACTCTTGCAGTTCTCAGTTGCTGAACGTCCCTGAGGTAACCTCAGATATTCTTTGTGAGGAAATACCCTTAGTATAGAAATTTTTGCTGTCTGTGCAGTCTGTGTCAAAGGGAAGAGCAGAGTTCATTGCAGCATCCTGATTTTTTTCTGTCTTGTCAAGTAACTTCCCAACACACAACTATGATCTATCATTTGCAAACAGGAATAAAGAATGTCACATCAGATGAAGCACAGATCACAAGAGTGGTAACTAGAGGTCCAACAGGGATAACTTGGACATAGCTGAAAGCTTGATGGGGTTACAACAAAATCTATGTGTATGGACAGATGTTTGAGCAAGGGGCATGCACTGATTAATAGGAGAGGAGGCATGGAATAAACTATCCAGCATACCCTTCATCAAGTTTTGAAGTGAGTGGTTTGAGGGCTGAAAGGAAGTGTGAGCCAAGTCATGGCTTCTAGACCTAACCAAAGAGGGTATGTGAATTTGTTTGGTGATGGGTATCCTGGATCTCCATACAGACAGTCAACTTTGGAACCTTTTTTTTTTTTCTTCTTCTCCTTCCAGGAAGCTATTTTGAATGTGAGATGTCTCAGGTGATAACTCAAACTGGGGGGAAATAATCCTTTTTAGAAAAATGCCAAAACTCCTATGCTTTTGATTTAAATGAAGAGATTTGTCACATTCTTGGTGGTTATGTTGAAATTGGACAATCTGGGACATTGCAGATTATTTTTTAGGTACATTCAGGCTCCTAGTAAAAGAAAAGCAAATCGCAGAATCACAGAATCAAGACTATTCTGAGTTGGAAGGGACCCACAAGGATCATCGAGTCAAAATGCAAAGGTCTTATGTAGGAAATTACTTAATGTGGGAAAGTGCTTTGCCATTAGCAGGCATTGTTACTTGCCTGACAGGGTTGTCTGTTTATTTACTGTTGTAGTCCTTTAACAGGAAACACTCCAAGGACAAGTGCTTAGTATTTCTTCCTGCTCAAATAAGTAGTTGTGAGGTACAGCTCTTAGATTTGTCTCACTGGAATTTAATAATTGTGCTATTGCTATGGCAGTGTATTGGACTGTGTGAGTAGGAGTCAGTTTAGTTTCTTAGTTTGAATTAAAAGGCATTGATGTTTCAGTCTACCTGAAGCTGACGATAGAGCATCTACCCGAAAGCTTGAATTGACTTGTTAAACAAATACAAATTACAGTCAGTCAACTCTTCTGCTGCTTCTTTCTCTGAGAAGAGTTTTGTCCTGAGAAAAATGTGTTTGCTGCCAGTCAGTAGGAACTTTAATAGACTGATTAGTAGTCTGGGTGAACCCAAACCCATAAACTCCTCCCAGTGTTCAGCAACTGAGTCCCAGAGCAAGTGGTTTTCTGGACTGCATTGTGGAGATGGTTGTGTCAATGAGTCAGCCTTGCAGACCAGACCACGTTCACATTTGCTGTGTTACTATCCAAATTTCACCATTTACTTCAAGGCAATTAGTCTAATGTAGCTGGACCAAATGAACTGAAGTTTCCTTTAGAACTGTTTCTCCAGTCCCAGTTTGGTCATTAAACCAGATTGGACCTGTACCATAAATGATACATCTGTGCTTTTCCCTTTAAGAGGTTGAGTTGCCTCAAGAGGATGTGAAGGACACAGCAATGATGGCTGTTAATGGAGGTGTCTGTAGGTAAGCATTGACTTCGCTGTTAAACCAGTGGGAGTTGACCAAGAATGAAGCTTTTTCCAGCAGAGCATTCAAGTAGATGCTTCTGCTCAAAGAAGTACATGGATTTTGACTTGCCAGGATTTTTTAGAAACTGGTTTTCAAATACCAGAATGTTTCCAAGGTAACCTCTTTAATCTCCACTGTGTTCAGATACTTACTAATTTAATATACACATGATGCGTGTAATCTGATTTAAAATTAACAGATGCTCCTAAAAACAATCAACACTAAATGTGATGGGTTTCTAGAATAACCTCTTCAAGGTGAGAACTTGCCTTGGCTTTTCATACCTTCCAGGGGAACAGCACTTAGATGATATTTCATTATTATTGATTTCTTTTGTTCCCTGCACTGGGTGTGTGGTTGGTCGTAGGCTCTGCATCTCTCTTTTTTTTTTTTTTTTTTTTTTTTTTTTTTAGTATTTAAAGACTGAGGAGTTGCTACCTGCAGTGTTACAGATGTTTTCAGGACTTCTAAGCACAAAGGATTTTCATCCAGTATTTGCAGTTGTGGAATAAATATCTCAGAAAACTGAGAAGAGGAAAGTCTTAGTTGAATAAAAAAATACTTTGTTTTCCAATATACTCTCACAGGAAGGATCTAAGGAAGGTGTGCATCCCTGGATTAAATGTCAAGAATGAAAAATAAGGGTATTAGGGAGGGGAGTGAGAGTTGCTGTGATTATGCAGCTGCGCTCTGTACTGTCAGCTCATGCTGGCTCTCTGTGGAACAAATGAGTGCGTGGGGGATGCATAACATCAACAGAACAAAGCCGGGGAACTCCCAGAGCAACTGCCCTGTGTCCTGGAGACCATCAAAGAAATCTATTTTCCTGCAGCCTTTGACACACTGTCATAGCTTAACTATCCAGCATCTGTAGCACAAATGCTGTTAAGTGCCTTGATCTTGTCTGCACCGCAAACGACGAAGAAAATTGAGTTCTGAATTCATCTTCTTTTGCTCAGTCTTTCTTTGCTTTGCTTTTATTGTTATGGGAGATGAAAGAGAGCCCCTGAGGATTTAAGGACTAGGTAATTTAAAGGCTGTTTTCATTCTTGGAATAGTAAAGTGGAAGAATGAAATGCATGTAGGAAACAGGAAAATTTGCCAGTTCGGCCTGGACTGAAGGGGATGAATGCTGACATGGGATTAGATAAAAGTAGGGGAACCCCAAATCTAGACTTTGCCCTTAATGGTTCTCTAGATAGCATCACTTCCTGTGAGTTTGTGTCCACCCAGGGTTAAGGCTGGAGATGAACCAAACTTACAGTTCTTAGTCAAAGGAAAGCAGGTTTGGTGTTGCCATTAATGATGACACTGAAAGCTCATTAATGTTCATTAGAGGCTTAAAACTGAAACCATTGTATCACCAAATCATTTTATCTGCAAAATGTCAGAATTAGTTTTGTTTCATTTTTAAGGAGACTGTGAGTGGAAATAGTGAATTGTCCTCACTCTTGGCATGATCTTTCAATTCCTAACAAATGGTCTCTTCCCCCCATGCACCCTCCTTTATGGGTTGTTTTATGAGGTGAGTTATGACTTGTTTTGTAGTTAAAGAATGCAAATAATGGTAACCTTGGTTTTCTTTCTCATGCACATATGAAAGGAAACAGAGTAATTGCACAAGCATTATTAAATTTTGGAGCTGTGGAACCTGCCCCAGTACCATTTAGACTAGAGCTACTGCTTCTAGTGAAGTTGCAAAAATGTTACATCTGTTTCCTTGCAGCTGGAACAAAAAAGTCTGCCACTTACTCCCTTGGAGCTACAGAGAGTCCAGTGAATGTTGAGTCTTTTTTCTTTTCTGGGGTGAAAATGCATTCAATATGTGACATACCTCATACTATCTTGCAGGCCTGACATCAGAACTTTTATTGTAAATCAGTTCCACCACCCTCCACTCTCTCAGCTTTTATGTTTGTGCAAACATTGCTGAGTTCATGGGTGTAGAAATAAGAAGGTAAACAACTCCTAACCTTCTCTGGTACTAAGGTTCTCTTGGCACTTTCATAAGCTTGGCATTCTGATTTAGATCCGAGCTGGATATCTCACATAACTGTGATAACTATCATAACTATGCTTTCCCAACAGTTTGGAAAAGGTTGAGTACTGTTGTTCCATCCAAGACAGTCAGTGGTGGTTTGAGTTGATGGCAAGTTGAATATGAGTCAATAGTATGCCCTGGAAGCCAAAAGGCCCAGCTGTGTCCTGGATGTATCAAGCACAGCAACGCCAGCCGGTCCAGGGTGGTTATTGTCCTGCTCTACTCTGCATTGCTGTGGCTCCACCCTAAGTCCTGTGTGCAGTTTTAGACACCACAATATAAGAAGGACCCTGAGTAGACCCTGAGATTACCTCAGTTGGTTAAAACTTGGTTGTAATAATACCAAGGTCATGGGTTCAATGCCCTGTGTGGACCAGTGACTTATGAGTTGGACTCGATGATCCTTGTGGGTCCCTTCCAACTCAGAATAGTCTGTGATTCTGTGACATGAAATTATTACAGTGTGTCAAGAGAAGGGTGACTGAGATGGTGAAAGGCCTTGAGGGGCAAGACTTAACGAGGAGCACCTGAGGTCACTTGGTTTGCTGAGCCTGGAGAAAACAAGGCTGAGTGGTTATCTCATTTAAGTCCATAACTTCCTCAGGAGGGGTCGTGCATGGGAAGGTGCTGACCTCTCATGACCAGCAGTAAGACACGAGGAGATGGAATAAAGCTGCATTAGGGGGAGTTCAGAATGGACATGAGGAAAGTCTGGCCAGCAGGACAAGGGCAGTGATCCTTCCCCTGTACTCTGCGTTGGTGAGGCCACACCTTGAGTGTTGTGTTCAGTTCTGGGCCCCTCAGTTCAGGAAAGAGATTGAGGGGCTGGAGCAGGTCCAGAGAAGAGCAACGAGGCTGGTGAAGGGACTGGAGCACAAGTGCTGTGGGGAGAGGCTGAGGGAGCTGGGGGTGTTTAGGCTGGAGAAGAGGAGGCTCAGGGTAGACCTTATCATTCTCTACAACTCCCTGAAAGGATGTTGTAGCCAGGTGGGGATTGGTCTCTTCTCTCAGGCAACCAACAATAGGACAAGATTGCTTGGCTTAAGCTCTGCCAGGGGAGGTTTAGGTTGGATATTAGAAAGAAGTTCTTTCCAGAGAGAGTAATCAGGCATTGGAATGGCCTGCCTGGGGAGGTGGTGGATTCTCCAACCCTGGAGGTTTTTAAGGTGAGACTGGACGTGGCACTGAGTGCCATGATCTAGTAATGAAGGTGGGGTTGGATTAAGTGTTGGACTTGATGATCTTGGAGGTCTCTTCCAATACAACTGATGCTATGATTCTACGATTGTGTGAAAAGGTTCTTCACTATAAGGGGTCATCAGTAACTGGAAGAGCCTCCTCAGAGGGTAGTCATGGCATCAAGCCTGCCAGAGTCCAAGGAGCATCTGGATGATGCTCTTGACAATATGATAGTCCTGTGAGGAATAGAGATTTGGACTGAATGATCCTCACAGGGCCCTGCCAAGTTGAGATATTCTGTGATTCCATGGTAGTTGTGCTTATTAATTTCTCATATTAGTGCTCACACATGCGAAGAGCTAATTAGTAGGTGCGACTGCTGAGAACTGAAAGCGAGTTGGGAAATGAGCGAGGCGATTTGTGAGAGGTTTTACATGGGTGGTTTCCGTGCGGAGGGCGCTGTCCGCGGTGCTGAGAGCGCGGGGGGACCGGGGGGGTACCGACCCCGCATCCTGTGTGTCGTGGGTTCTGAAAAATAAGGATCCCTTGCTTTGCCTTTTATTTCTTCCTTTACCCCCTCCCTTGGATACGGATGATAGGGTTTTATTCAATTGAAATTGCATTGTTCTAGGACTGAAGTGCATTTGCAATTTGGTGCATAATGGCCAAAAATAAGTAAGTAAAGAAAGAAAGAAATGAGTCAGGTTCCTGAAATAAAATTGCACGCAAGGGATATTTGTATTCCTTCTGCAGGAAAGGTTGATAGATCTAAATGTGAAGTAATGGTTTGTGATGGGAAGCTATCTAATGCTAAACCCACATTAATTCTAAATAAAAATATGGTGATTAATACAGCACAGGAAATAATAAGAATTATCTGCTTGGACTGAAATTTTTTACTGTTGCAATATGCACACTGGTTAATTGAAGGTGGAAAAGTCATTTCCTTTAAGAATCCTATATGAGAAATATCCCCTTCTTTCTTTTAGAGAACAGCCAAAAAATCTAACCAAAACCATCTCCTTATGAAATATATGAAAATCATTCTTTATACTGCGAGTTATATGACTTTGTAATCTTGATGTTGATGAAACAGATGTATAACTGAAATAATATTTGTTCTGTTTATTGTTATATGGGAGGGAAAGCTTGGTAAAGGATAGGCATCCTTTTATACAAGAGCTTCCTGGTGTTTCCTCATTACCTCAGTAAATAAAAATGCCTTAACATAATCTTGGGTTATAGTAAGAGTTGCTTCTGTCTTTTGTGCCAAGAGTATATGTTGAAATCACTGGTAACAATTGCTGTTTCTTATAGTTTTGTAGATGGGCTACTTTCACCATCAGCTTTTAGCATCAACAGGGAAGAAGCAGGGATGAATTGTGATGCATCCAGCTCTTGTCTAGGCACTGAAAGGGATACTGTTCTGAAAACTGATGCAATTTTAAAGGTCAGATTTCATAAAACATCTTGATTCCTTGCCAATAATGGGCATTTGGAACTACTCATTTAGTCTGGGAAAGCCTACAGTGCAACTCCACCCTTTGGTCTGGGCTTCATCAAGTATTTGCCAGGTGCAGTTCCCAGTATAACTGGGAAAGATGTGAGTTTTTCAAGAGACCTTCTGTAACAGAAGCAGCAGGTGTAGGCAGTTGTTTCTGAGATGCTGTGGTGTTGTCTTTCCCATTTCCTCAATTAAGAGTTTGATTTAGCTGTATGGAAGACAGTTCTGGCTCTATGTCGTAATTGGGTTGTGTGATGCTCAGAAACACCAAGGTTTTGTTCCACGTCATAGGTACTTTTGTTTCTTCCTGTTCATCTGTATATTAACCCCAGAAGAGCCCCACAGGCTGTAGCCACATGAATGGCATTTGGATCAACTTGCACCCTACTTATGTATAGCATATACCCAGCTAAGTGGGAGGTACCAGCCACTAAGCAGGTCATCCCAGAATACCAGGAGCTATTTCCATCATGTCAGTATAGCAGGTCACTGTTAAATGCCTGCTTTTTTCCTTCTGAATCTACCCATTGGTGCCTTTTAACTGGAATACATAATGACCACAACAACCCTATGCAGTGCTACAGGCTGGGCACAGAGTGGCTGCAGAGCAGCCAGGCAGAAAGGGACCTGGTGGGACTGAGTGACAGGAAGCTCAACAGGAGCCAACAGTGTGCCCAGGTGGCCAAGAAGGCCAATGGGATCCTGGCCTGGATCCAAACTAGCATGGCCAGCAGGCTCAGGGCAGTGACCCTTCCCCTGTACTCTGTGCTGGTGAGGCCACACCTTGAGTGTTGTGTTCAGTTCTGGGCCCCTCAGTTGAGGAAAGAGATTGAGGGGCTGGAGCAGGTCCAGAGAAGAGCAACGAGGCTGGAGAAGGGACTGGAGCACAAGTGCTGTGGGGAGAGGCTGAGGGAGCTGGGGGTGTTTAGCCTGGAGAAGAGGAGGCTCAGAGGTGACCTCATCACTGTCTAGAACTCCCTGAAAGGAAGTTCTAGCCAGGTGGGTGTGAGAAAAATCTCGGCTTCCAAAAATTTCCAGAGAGACGAGTTGAAGGAGCAAAGCAAAATAGAGTTTATTGGCCAAACTGCACACACGCAGGGTGCCTCGCCACAGTGTAGTCACCGGGGAGCACATGGAGGAGGGGGGGTCACCACAATTTATATCCTTTGCACCACATCCCCTTCCCTCCCCTCCAGGAGCTCAGCCCTCTGTAGTCCATGTTTGGCACCTCGCCTGCTGATTCGAGGTTACCCCATTACCTCACTTCTTCACTGCCTTCTTTGGGCAATTTCTTGCTGTGCCATTAGTGCTGATTGGTGCATCCAGCCGACCTATCAGGCCCTAACACCGGCCTCAGACCCTGACAACAGCCCCCCCTGCCAGGACTGCTGCCTCACAGACTTCCCACCAATTTTGCCTGTCTAACCTGCATGTGGAAAAATCCCCTTTTAAAGGTCCATCCCCACTTTCCCAAAGGCAACCAACACAGAACCTTTGATTAAACTCTGTAATCATTAACCAAACCCCTGCATTCCACACCTCCCACAACGAACCTTCTCTCTTTATTTCTCACAGTGAGGGTTGGTCTCTTCTCCCAGGCACTCAACAATAGGACAAGGGGGATGGGCTCAAGCTCTGCCAGGGGAAATTGAAGTTGGAGATCAGAAAAAACTTCTTTCCAGAGAGAGTGCTCAGGCATTGGAATGGGCTGCCCAGAGAGGGGGTGGATTCCCCATCCCTGGAGGTTTTTAAACTGAGCTTGGCCGTGGCACTGAGTGCCATGATCTGGTAAAGGGACTGGAGTTGGACCAAGGGTTGAGATTGATGATCTCGGAGGTCTTTTCCAACCGAATTGATTCTATGAAAAGAAAGAGGCTCACCCTCAGTTGCTGATAACTGGTAGGGTTTCCTTGACCTTGGGACTGGTAGCAGGCCTGTGCCTCCTAAGGATGTGGGTTTGAGCAGGTGTCACCCACTCATTCTGGGTGTCCCTTCAGCATGCAGATAGCAATTGCCCTTCCTTGCCCTCCACAAACACGGCTGTCCACTGGTACTCATAACAACAACAGACTGTACTTGTACTGCAAAGTGTTTACTATCTGCATATGGGGCTTTAATTGCTTTTGCTTTTTTATTATCAAATTCCCAGCCTCCAATAAAAGCACTAGGTGCGAATTCACTGCTCCCTCGACTGCAAAGAGTAATTAATTGATCAGATCTATTTTCTTTTTGTTGTCCTGTGGACTGAGAGATAATGATATGCAATGTGGAGGACATTCCTGCTAGACACAGTATTTCTGCAAATCCTGCAAAGTGTAACTGATGATCTGTGGAGTACCATCCAACATTCAGTGAGCAGGCTGCCTGCTCTGTCATCCCCCACACCACGTGCCTCAATATGCATTTGTGTTCCATATTTTATGGTGTGATCAAACCCAGTCTGTGGTTAGTGTTTTAGTAACTCTTATTACTTATTGTTCTTACTAGCAGCAATAACATTTGTAATTTCAATCTGTGGCAGGAAGCACGTTTCCTTTCTTAGAGGAAATCTGAAATAATTTAGAGGCCACAGAAAAGGACAGCTTGCAATTTGCATTGCTGCAGTCTTGCAGAGGAAACAAGCTACAAAACAATGCTGATTTATTTAAAACCAAACAAACAAAACCCAAGGTTTGTATTTTTTTTTTCTCTTTTCGAATATACAAACTTAAGGAATGTATTCAAGCATCTGGCTAATTCACACACCATTCTCTAAAGAATACATATGCACACCCAATTAGACCTGCATCATTTATTTAAAAAATGAATGTACTCTTGTATTTATATTTTACAGCTGTGCCAAATTTCTAAAGGACACAGAAGGAAGAATTTTATAAGCAAAATGTGCAGAACTCTTTCCCTGGAAAAGTTGAAAGTGTTAGCAGGGCTGTACCTAAGCTTAGTTTAAAAACCATGAACACATTTTTTTGCTATTAACGAATGGCTTTTTAAATACAGGAATGAATTCTTGTTAGGAGCTCTGCCTTTGTACTGAAGTTAGGGAAGTGGGCAACACGCCGGATATCTGAGGGCCTATTGGATTACAATCATATAACTAATGTTCTCTTTGTATCTGTTTTGTGGACTGCAGTGAGTTCATAGAATCAGTTGGGTTGGAAGAGACCTCTGAGATCAAGTCCAACCCTTAATCCAACCCCACTTTGATTACCAGATCATGGCATGGAGTGCCATGTCCAGTCTCACCTTAAAAACCTCCAGGGTCGGAGAATCCACCCCTCTCTGGGCAGGCCATTCCAATGCCTGACCACTCTCTCTGTAAAGAACCTAAACCTCCCCTGGCAGAGCTGCCCTCTTGTCCTGCTGTTGGTTGCCTGAGAGAAGAGAACAATCTCCACCTGGCTACAACATCATTTCAGGTAGTTGTAGAGAGTGATAAGGTCTCCCCCGAGTTCCTGCAACTGTGGTTTCTTGAGGGTTTACTAGTCCAAACAGCTGCAGGGACATGACTCTCCAAAGGCTGAGAGCCTGATGCTGATGCCATGTGTCTCCTCTCGTTCCTGTGTGGCTTTCCAGCAGCTTGGCTGTGAGGCCAGTACCCCTCAGAAGAATAATTTGGATCATGGCAAGAGGAAGATGATTGCAGCCTTCTTCAGAGGATGTGTGTGGGGTGGGAAAAACTAATCTGTGCCTGACTACCCTGTCCATCTCTCTGGTACCTGAGTGCTAAAGACCCTCAGATCCTTAGAGGCAGTGACACAGGTGGCCAAGAAGGCCAATGGGATCCTGGCCTGGATCCAAACTAGCGTGGCCAGCAGGCCCAGGGCAGTGACCCTTCCCCTGTACTCTGCATTGGTGAGGCCACACCTTGAGTGTTGTGTTCAGTTCTGGGCCCCTCAGTTGAGGAAAGAGATTGAGGGGCTGGAGCGGGTCCAGAGAAGAGCAATGAGGCTGGAGAAGGGACTGGAGCACAAATGCTGTGGGGAGAGGCTAAGGGAGCTGGGGGTGTTTAGCCTGGAGAAGAGGAGGTTCAGAGGGGACCTCAGCACTGTCGAGAACTACCTGAAGGGAAGTTCTGGCCAGGTGGGGGTTGGTCTCTTCTCCCAGGCACTCAGCAATAGAACAAGGGGGCACGATGGGCTCAAGCTCTGCCAGGGGAAATTGAAGTTGGACATCAGAAAAAAAATCTTTGCAGAGAGAGTAATCAGGCATTGGAATGGCCGGCCCAGAGAGGGGGTGGATTCCCCATCCCTGGAGGTTTTTAAAGTGAGCTTGGCCGTGGCACTGAGTGCCATGATCTGGTCAAGGGACGGGAGTTGGACCAAGATTTGAACTTGATGATCTCAGAGGTCTTTTCCAATACAATCATTTCTATGATTCCATAATTCTATGACTCTCCTGTTACTCTTAGCAGCAGACAGATTCCTGCGAGGTCTGCCAACCATCAGCAGAGCCAGTGGTGAGCAGCCCCTGCCTTCTGTCGGGCTTTCCTAAAGTAAAGTTGCCATGGAGATCAGGAGAAGTTTCACTGAGCAGGGACCGCTGAGGTTCACCCTCCGCGTGTAAATCTGTTTGACAGGTCATGTGTGTTGGATTTGGCTCTGCTGTTCGCGTTTGAGGTCCACTTGGGTTGTTTTTTTGCCTGATTCCCCTGTAGGAGCTGAACAACTGCCATGCACTATTCATAGCACTGTGATCTTAAAATAAGGTCGAATTGGGATTGTTGCCTGATCTTCCAGAGCCAATATAAAAGCAAATCTGTGCATGAAAGGATGTTTAGTGCAGGTATGGAAGCCCTGTAAAGTAGAAGGAAGTACCCCAGGCTGGAGCCTTTCTTGGGACAGCAGTAAACATTTTTGCTGTCTGAAAAAAAAAGAATTGTTTAGAGGCAGAAACCAAAGTCCTACAACTTGGGAGCTGTTGGAAGGAGGAATCTTTCCAATTCATTTTTGTAAAGCAGATCAAAATGTGGGGAAGAGTGCTGAATATAAATGTCTGCTTTACACTTGTAAAGGGTATGCAGGCTCCACGTGCTCAGAAACATTGCTGGGAAAACACCAATTAAAATGCTTGAGACTGACAAAGGCTTTAAGGCTTTTGAGGTAAATGGTGATTCATACTGGCTGAGAAGCAGGAAGGAAGAACATTTAGTGGCCTACACCCCAAGCTGTACTCTGGAATGAGGCTTCCCAAGGGGTTGACCTGCAGGCACCAGGATTTTAGCCAATGCCTGCTGATCTACAGCCTTCAAAGGTAAAGAACCAAAATATTTTTCACTGGTTCTGCAGCATACCTGCTGGGTTTACAGTGCATATTTGTTTGCAGGGTGTTATGGAGAGAAACTTGATGTATTTCTGATTTTAGAGTAAGAGAGAACAGCCAGCTGGTGAAAATAATTGGAAGGAAGGGTTAAAAAGTTGGAAGCTTTGAAGAAGAGGGGGTGAAAAGGAAAATAGGGCAAATGCAGAGGTGGATCTTTGAGCACCGCTTGCTCCAGCAGAAACTACGGAGCCCTCCTGAATGTACTGCTTGGACTGTGGCATGAATTTGAGAGGGGAACAAGGCTTCTGCTGCATCTATTCTGAGGAAAAAGCTGTGGTCCTTTCAGAAGAAGCTAAGTTTGTGCATCTCAAAGACTGGTGTGAGCCTGTTGTTTTAGTGGAAAAAGACCTGATCACATGAATCAAAAGCATCTTCTCCTCCCCCCCATCTCCTGTACCACTTTTAACAATTTAATCCATAGCAGTTTGTCTTCATGGGTTGTAATTGATCTGTCTGTGATTTAGCTCATCAGATGCTCATTAAAGAGCTTGCAGCCTTTTTTATTCATGAGGAGTGAGAGCCAGGGATCTAAAAACACTTTGTCTTTGTCTTAACTGGATTCATTTAGTATTCTGGGAGGCTAATAAACTAATACAAGCTATTATGTAAAGGTGAGCTGCCAAGTGAACGTGAGGGATGATCCAAGCACTGCTGGTGCTCTCCAGCAATGGGTGTCAGGTGGGAGCAGCAGAGGGAATGGTGGCTAAAACCTCAGCAGGATATTCCTCACTGCTCTGTGGTGTGTTAGGGAATATATGCCTTTTCAAAGTAGTGAACCAAGGATGAATTTTAAGGTGGAGCTTCTGAGAGAATGGAATCTCCTTGGAGACCTTGGGCCCACACAGGAGCTGGAAATGAAGTCTGCAGAAACTCTGCGGAGTAACATTAATAGAACTTTTATAAAGTTAAAATAAGTTGCATGAACACTGCTTAGATCTAGCAATTTTTAGGAAATACGTGTTACTTAATAATTAGCTATAGCTGTGTGATGTTAGATGGTTTGCATGGTGTGTATAGGTTTTAAGATTGTGTGTAACTGTGTGAAAAATTAGCTCTGAATATAGTCCCTTCTGAAACTTAAATATCCTTGTGCAAGAACAGTTTAAATACTGTTAATGTAAACATAATTGCCCCTTCTGAGATTGGCTCAGTTGGTTAAAACTTGAATGTAATAATGCCAAGGCCATGGGTTCAATCCCCTGTGTGGGCCATTGACTTAAGAGTTGGACTCGATGATCCTTGTGGGTCCCTTCCAACTCAGAATAGTCTGTGATTCTGTGATTCTTCTGCTCCTCTTCCCTTCTCTCCACAACTACATAGTAACTGTAACCCACAATGAAGAGGGCTGAGAAATAAAACCCTAAAAAAAGAAAAACCCATAAAAGTAGATGCAATCAAGTGATTTATTTAACGATAGGGGGTTGAAGCCCCTGAAAAGCCCCTAAAAGCGTCAATTGAGAACTGTGTCTGTGGAGTTCAGGCGTCGTGACAGTGATGGGTCTGCCCATGTGCCATTGGGGACTGCAGCTTGTGGTGTCACTCCTGGAGCTGTGCCTGCAGTGAAGATGGCATTTCGTGCTCGTGATGTCAGCGGGATGCACAGAAATATTTTGTACTTTGTGCACGGAGTTTGGGCTTGACATCTGGTTTTCTTTACCGAGCGCCGCTATTGTTCCGAGCTGTGCTCTGGCAGTGCCCAGAACGACGTGTGCTTCCCACACTGCCAGCACACCCATGCTGGGAAAGTGCCTGTCGCCGTCCTTTAACAAGGATGCGCCGACAGGCTGCGAAAGAGAACAATACCCCCGGGCTGCAGAAAGCAGTTTGCTTTCCCTGGTGCTTTATTGAACACTTGAGATGTTTCCAAACTGTAGGAAGAGGAGATAGACGGTTCTCCATTCTGCTCCTTTCTGAGCCTGCCTTTGCACGCCAGACAATTCCAGAAAGCTGAATAATTCCCTGCAATTATTGTATTTGCTGTGTAGTCATAAGCATTGTGTCATCGTACTGGGTGTCTCTTAAGTGACTATAATCACGAATGGGCTCTTAAGGTGTCTGTAGTCTTTTGAGGCAGCAGCTCTGCCAGGGAGCACGTGCAGCTGGACCCTGTGCCTGTGCTGAATGTACTGACTTTGTGAGCTCCGGGAAGCCCCCCAGACAAAGCCCTGCGTGAGCGATCTGACCCTGGCAAGACACTCTGCCTGAACTGACGTGTGTAGCAGGATTGGGAAATCTTTGGGAATGTAAACCTTTCCTAACTGCTCAGTCACAGTATTTATAAATACTCTAAGCTTGTGTTTATAATTGCACGTTATGCTATGCAAGCATTCATACCATATTTTTTCTTTCTTTATAGTGTACAGAGGCCAAAAAGCATTGCTGGTACTTTGAAGGATTATATCCTACATATTATATGTAAGTACTCATCGCTTTTCTTGTTCAAGAGAGAATTAGATTCTCTGGGCTCTTAGTCTGTTGTTCTTTCACTAATTGTACTTTTCACACAACTTCTCTGAGTCTTCCAATTTAAAAAATAAGATGCAATAAACTTTTACTTCCCTCCTTCCCTGCAACCCATCTCTTTCCCTTTCTCCTTCTTAAAAAAGGGTGTACAGACTCGTTTTGCCAAACACCCCAGGCGACCTTCCCAACTGAAAACAAAACTCAGGTTCTTAGACAGCTCTTATTTCAAAAGGCTGAAAGGAAACATAAGTAGAGCTGTGTGAGGACAGTTCTCCCTTTTTTTGAACAAGGACAGGTAATCAGACAGAATACAAAGAATGCTTTGAAAGTAACTTTGTCCCTCTGCTAATTCTATACTTTAGTTTAGGGAGTTGACATGATTTGTTATGCTTGGCATAACTGTCTTTTAAATGAGTGGCATCCACATTCACATCAGGCTTGGTTGTGTATGACCTGTAGGTGTATGACTGAGGTCTCTGAATTGCAGTTTTCTGTTTCATATTGCCTGCAACAGGACAAAAAGGTGGAGGAAATCTGTGGGTGGGAGGTATGTTCTATGTGATTTGGGGGCAGATAAATGTAGTAAACTTTGTCCCTGGGTTGTATAGCTATAATTGCAAACACTTGTAAACACATAGTTAAAAAAATAAAAATAAAGTGGGGTGGAAGAGTAGGTAGCAGCATTAGGTTATCTGTTTCCTGAGCAGGCTCTTCCTTGCTGAAGGATTGGAAAATACTGTAATCCTTATGCTACCCAAGAACTTTCCTCCCTTTTCTTCTCCACCTCCACTTCATCTGCCAGAAATGGGAGAGATGTGGCAGAGACTAAAAGCAGCAAGAAAGCCAGGCAAGAAACAAAGCTCACTGAAAGAATGAAGCATTGTATGATTTAATCATCTGTGATCCTGGATATTAACTGCTTAGGGAGTATTTATGCCTAGAACTCATTGTCTTTTTTTCAGGTGACTGAAATGCTGAGAATTACTCATAAATGGTTGGCCAGAACAGATGGGGGAATTTAGATAAGAGAATTTTCTTTGCATACTAATAACAACAGGACTTTGTTTCCACCTACATTTTATTTTGTTTTACTGCAATGTGGGAAAGAAGCTGGGATGTTATGAAATGATGAAAATCCCACTGTACCTTGACATTCAGGAGTGTGTTATTCATTGTCACCTTGGTGTTCTGCTTACATTTCTGCCCACATGCTTTCACAGCCAGTGTTCATCTCCCTTGGCAATATTTGCATATGGGGTGTTAGTTCAGACCCTGTGTGCCTCAGGTAAATACATACAGAGTCCTGCAAAAGCAAAGGGTACAAAAAACCTGTTGTATATTGACAATGTGAGGTAAAAAAGAAGAGTGTTACCAGTCACTGTGTTTGTGGTATTTACTGCATCACCACATCCTCAGAATCATTGCGTGAAGTTGTTGTGATTGCCAGTCTAAGTAAACAGAAAAAGGAAGGGGAAAGGAGTGGGATGTGTGTGCTCAATGATTGTTTGGGTGGTGATGAGTGCCCCGTTAAGGCTATTGATGTTGTTGTGATTGTGAGTTTAAGTGGGAGAGAAGAAAAACTAAGGAAAGATAATGATTTGGGTATGGTAAAGCTCAGAGGATAGATAATGTGTGACAAGTGAAAGTACATGGAAGGGAGAGGACAGAGGGTATTGAAGACCACAGAATCATAGAATCGATTGGGTTGGAAAAGACCTCTGAGATCATCAAGTCCAACCCTTGGTCCAACTCCAGTCCCTTTACCAGATCATGGCACTCAGTGCCACGGCCAATCTCAGTTTAAAAACCTCCAGGGATGGGGAATCCACCCCCTCTCTGGGCAGCCCATTCCAATGCCTGAGCACTCTCTCTGGAAAGAATTTTTTTTCTCATCTCCAACTTCAATTTCCTCTGGCAGAACTTGAGCTCGTACCCCCTTGTCCTATTGCTGAGTGTCTGGGAAAAAGAGACCAACCCCCACCTGGCTACAACTTCCCTTCAGGAGCCCTGGAGGTTTAAAGGGTCATTATCAAAACAGTAGGAAGGTCATTCATGTCTTTGGTGCTTGGGGTTTCCTACTTTGCTACTTATGCAATTTCAGTTTCTGTTGTCCAGGATCCCCAGCTGCTTCCTATCCAGGCTGTCTTTTCACACCTGTGTGGTAGAGGAGAGGCACAACACCAACCTCAGTGTCATAGGGTGAAGTCCCATTGCTTCAGCACCTGTTTGACCCTTCACTGAGTTAATTCAATTTGCTAATCCCACAGAAAGTTGTTCATTTTAGCACATTTGAGTCATTGTTGAATCAGCTGGGTACAGTTTTTGGCAAACACTGGTGAAATGGGAGGAAGGGATTATTTTGCATATTGTGGGGGAGGAGGCATGAATAGCATCATCTCCATTAGCATATGGTTAGATGTTAAACCATCTAAAGGCATAATATGTAGCTTTATCCTGAGAGTGCCTTCTCTGTGCAAATCTAGATCTGGGATGTGCTGCAGTGAAATGGGGTTTATTTTATTTTACAATTTCTGTAGCAACAATCCATAAGAAGCAGATATATTTAGTTAAATGGTTTTTGCAATAGATTCTATTCCTTTCCCTCACTGGTTTTCTCATAGAACGGGGTTTTTTATATCCAGTTAACATATGTGGTATGTCCTTTGGTCTTGAGACTGTACTGGGAGAAGTATGAAATGAAGCAGTGCAGTCCTTATTAATGATTTCCCTGTGATTTCAGGCCTGTGCTGGCACTGTGCAACATCTCTCCTGGAGACAGTTTATATTATAATGAAAAGGTTGGCATGTCAGCTCAGAAATGCCAAGTGCTGTGTCTGTTCACAAATGCAGTGTGGAGTGCTGGGACCGAGGTGTGCTGGGCTGGCATTGCTTATCTCAGTGTGCCTTACCTCTTCTGGGTGGGCACATTGTCAGGAAGGTGCCTCTCTCTGAACTCCCCAGAGTAATAGAAATCCAGTGGACCATCACAGGAAATGGTGTCTTGCTTTTATCAGAAGCTTAAAGGCAAGATAGCTGAATTAATCTTTCCTGTAAAGGCTCTATTTCAGCCATCCGAAGACAGAGATAAGAATGTGTCTGCTAAGCAAGAGGAACATGGGATAAGAAATCAGTGTGCCAAAATAAGTGTTCTGGAAATTCAGCTGGGTTTGGGGCTGGGGGTGGTGGTGGTGGTGTAAAACTTGCAGTGATATGACTGCTCTTCTTTTGGACATCAAGGTTTTTTTAGTTTTTTTAATTCAATCTGTATGAGAGTGGAATTATTTCAAAAAAAGAAAAATCTGTTAGAGATGCTGCTCAAAACTTTCTTAAAACATGTTGGTTATGCTTTTTGTCTTAACAGATAGGGCAATGGTTGAAGATCTCAATTACAGAACTAATGATACATCTTTCTTTTAAAATATTTAATGATATTAGTACCTTTTAAAAATTGTTTTTCCACTGGACATAATTGTCCTATCCTTTATATATCATCAGCAAGCTTTAGTTTAATTCAAACACACTTCTTGCAAGTCTAATTCCATTTCTTAAGGCTAGACTGAGGAATTGATATCTTTCCAAACTTTTCTCCCTCTTCTGTGTGAATAAAATACAGGCTATGCAGACCATAAATGAACATGGAAAGCTTATTAGGAATTTGGGAGGCATACATTGGTCTTCTACTGTTAATACAGAGAATTTCCAAGACTGCTCTTAACTTACTTTATTAACCAAAGTAAGAATTTCCCCATGTCCTAGTTGCCTGCATCACAAGATTTTGTTTCCAGGGAGCTACTTTTTTCCTGCTCCAGCAAAATATTTAGATATATTGCCTGGAAAAATAAGTAAACAAATAAAAAGCAGAGAATAGGATTAGTTATTGGAGTCTGATTCTTATCCTTTGGAAAAGCAGGGACCCAAGTTATTCCTGACTTTGCTTAAAGAATTAGATGATATATCTCCTTGTGTGGAGGCACAGAAAGCATTAAAGCTGTCTCAAGAGACTTTGATGCTCTACAAGGATCCTCATCCTACTCTCGTTTAAGTAAGCCAGCTCAGCCTTATTCTAAATGTGCTGATGGTTGACAGAAGAAATGGTCAAGATACTTCTCTTTCATGGCCATAATGTGAATAGTAACATATGAATGCATTAGACTGCAAACCCATCTCATCTGTAATGTGGGTGCCAGCAGCACTTAAGACACTCCAGTTGTTTTTCACAGTTCTGAACTGGGAATGAATAGGAGAGAGAAGGCTGCCTTACATTTTGCTGATGAGGAGTAGTTTGATTAGAATGATTGTGAATGTCCCCCTCATTGCAGAGTGAAGTCTGTTCCCTGTTATAACTGATGAATCCCACAGGTCTTTTCTGTTTATTTTTCCTTCAGTTGAGTCAGAATCATAGGATGGTCGGAGTTGGAAGGGATCCACAGGGATCATTGAGTCCAACTCTTAAGTGAGTGCCAGTTGTTACCTACCATCACATTGAGGCTTTTAATGAGGTGATGGTTTCCAGATGCCAGAACATGCATGCTTCTAATCCTCTTCTTGCCAGGCTTTATGGCATGTTTATAAAGCAGCACAAATGTTTTTGAGTGTGAGTGGTAAGCATTGTCCACAGCAATAGAAATACCATGGCTGATGTCACTGGATCAGTGAAGTAGTCAGCCACAGGTTGATTGACTTAGAGTTTTGATGCTGTCCAGTATTGAGTTAACATTAGTTCAGCTGTTCATCCTGTTCATTATTGTGTATTAAATTTTTAATATGTGGTATTCTAAGAGAAGAAGTGAGGAAAACAGATTAAAAGATTAGGAAATGGAGCATAACTTGGGTGGGGAGGTTTGCAGGAGACATCGAGCTCAGAGCATGGTCAGCTGTGAGGTCAGACCAGGTGGTTCTGGACTTTAACTAGTTAGGTCTTGAGAAAACTCCAAGGAAGAAGATGGCACAACCTCTCTGAGCAGTGTGCTCTGCTGCCTAGCTTTCCTCATGGTGGATTAGTTTTCCCACATAGCTGGGCTGAACAAGCCTAAGTCCCTCAACCTCTCCCCACAGGGAAAATACCTCAGCCTCTGTCTATCTCAGTGGCCCTTTGCTGAGCCTGTTCCAGTTTATCAGTTTTATTCTTTTTACTGGGGATGCCAAAACCTAATGTGGTGTTTTAGATATGGTCCAACAAGTGCTCAGTGAAAGGTAGTAGTTCCTTCCCTTGAGCCACTGGTTAGGCTTCTGTTGACACAGCCCCACAGCAAGCAGGATGTTCCTTCTTCCCACAGGACTTTTCATTTCTTTTTGTTGGTTTCATGAGGTTCCTTGTGAGTCCATTCCTCCGACCAGTCTAGATCTCTGAGTGGCAACCCTGCTCTTGAGCTCATTGAGTGATCCCCACTTTGGTGCAGTCTCCAAACTTGGTGAGAGTCTCCCCTCATCAATTCCAGCAATGTGCTTGTCAACAGGACAGATCCAGAGCTGTGGTATTACCAGCAATTATTTCATACTCTCTAGGTAAGAGTGTGTGACCCATTGTCTACTGCCCTCTGAGCGTCACCATCCAACCAAGGGGTTTTTTGGTTGTTTGGTTTTGGGGTTTTTGTGGTTTTTTTGGGGGAGATGTGGGAGGAGTAGTTCAACCCATTTAGCTGTCCACCTGTCCAGACTGCAAGGTCTGAATTTGGGTACAACAATATTGATAGAGGCAGTGTAGAAAGCCTTTCTGAGCTTGAGGTAAATGACATCTACAGCTCTCCAGCTTGTCCACAGATACCATCCACTGCCAGTGTAGTGATGGGAGCTCTTCTTGCTGGACTTTTGGTGTCCCCACCTCCTGAGTGCTGACTTTTTGCATTGGAGCTCAGCCATGGGTACTGGGCAAAGTATATTTTGACTTCTCAAAGGTGTGTTACCCTGTGAAAGACCTCCAGGAGGAAACATGGGCATTTGCTCTGAAGAAAATGTTAACCTCTGCTGTTGGTAATTATGTGAAGAATAGAGTGAACACAGGGAAATGCCATCTTGTAATATCTAATTCTTATCCAAAGCAGGGCCTGAATTAATGTTGAAAGCAGGTGCAGGTGGAAGTGCTGTATTTTTAGTCTAATATGTTTCTGCCATAGAAATTAGTTTACTGCATAGAACAGACAGCTGTATTTTTAGCCTAATATATTTCTGCCACAGAAATTAGTTTATTGCATACAGCAGACAACTGTACAGCACGTGTACATATTTATGTTGATTAAATCAGTTTAATTTTTTGGTTGGAACTAGTATAAGAACATTAGGTGGTGGATTCCCCATCCGTGGAGGTTTTTAAGGTGAGATTGGCCATGGCACTGAGTGCCATGATCTGGTAAAGGGAGTGGAGTTGGACCAAGGGTTGGACTTGATGAACTCGGAGGTCTTTTCCAAACCAATCGATTCTATGATTAATATAAACCTAGAAAATGAATGCTTGGTAATATTCTTCATATTTAAAACATGATCCTGCCCTGCATGGGAGGAGTCAATTATTTTTCTTATTGTGGGGGATATTGAATATATTCTGATTGTGGCTTTTCATGGTTTTTGAAATAAGTTTCTTGTGCATTTCCACGTGCCTCTCCTACTTGCAGATTAAATTTTGTTGTATTTGTCACCCAGTCCTATTCATCTGTGTTTTGAATGTAAGTCCTGACATTCTTGGTGGTCAGTCCATGATAATAATTCTGTGTGTTATCAAGAACCTGCAGAATGTTCCAGATGAAGGCATTAAAAGAGTGTTTTCTGTTGCTGTTACTCAGATATCTTAAGTATTGTGTTCAGTTCTGGGAGGATATTGAGGGGCTGGAACGGGTCCAGAGAAGAGCAACGAGGCTGGAGAAGGGAGTGGAGCACAAGTGCTGTGGGGAGAGGCTGAGGGAGCTGGGGGTGTTTAGCCTGGAGAAGAGGAGGCTCAGAGGTGACCTCAGCACTGTCTAGAACCCCCTGAAAGGATGTTGTAGCCGGGGGTGGTGGTGGTGGTGGTGGGTGTTGGTCTTTTCTCTCAGGCAGCCAACAATAGGACAAGAGGGAAGGGGCTTAAGCTGTGCCGGGGAGGTTTAGGTTGGATATTAGAAAGAAATTCTTTACAGAGAGAGTGGTCAGGCATTGGAATGGGCTGCCCAGGGAGGTGGTGGATTCTCTGACCCTGGAGGTTTTTAACGTGAGACAGGACGTGGCACTGAGTGCCATGATCTGGTAATCAAAGCAGGGTTAGATTAAGGGTTGGACTTGATGATCTCAGAGGTCTCTTCCAACCCAGCTGATTCTATGGTTCTGTGATCTTGGAGGGCACTTGTTCTATATCAGTGTGTGTGTACAAGAGGCTGGGAACACCCCCGAGATGGTGTTGCAGGATGGTGCTCCACATCCTGTCATGTTTACTGCTTTTAATTAAATTGGCTTTCCTGATGTTACACTCAGCTTTCCCACTGCAATTCCAGCTGCATGGAGTGTCAGCAGGTGTGTGCTTAAGGCAGGAACAGAGCTGCTAATTTATCCTTCCATTTGATTTGAAGCCAGCACACAGGAGGGAGAGGGGAGGCAGTGGAATAGCTTTGCATGTTCCAGCCACCCTGAATGTCTGTCTCTGTACAGAAACAGAGACCTGGATTCATCCCAGGGCCACCAGTTTAGCAGTGAGCAGCCACAGGAAAGGCCTGTTTGCATGTGGAGTTCAACCCAAGAGCTGCAGAGTTTGTCCTGTGAAGGAAGGCAGCAGTAAATATCAGGCTGTTTGTATAAAAAGGCACCAGAAACTCACCACAGTCTGGGGAGAATTAGGCTGCCAAATTAACACCCAGCTCAACTTGCTAGGAGTGAGTCCTGGAGAAGAGAGAGGAATTTAATATCTCAGCCTTCACAGGCCCTCAAGCAGATAGCTGCCCTAATTTGAGAGTTAAAGCTATGAATGATTTTGCAGTTGGGGGGTGATGAGCCATAGGCAGCTTATTCTGAGAAAGGTGAGGAAAATGGAAAAAAGGGTGGTCTCTGTTGTCTAGTGGAGCTCTCCTTTGAGATCAGACTCTCACCTGGCTGAGGTGGAGTAGAAAACCCAGTCCTATCCCCTTCTACTTTCCACAGAGTGCCATAACTAGAGTTGTGACTTATCATGAGTGAGCCTGAGTTTCTCCTGTGGAGACTCTTTGACTTGAAGTACTCATTAATTCTCCCATGTCCCAGGCAAGAACCCTAATGAGAGGGTGAGAATCGATTCCTTCTTGCTTCCTGTCAGTGGGACAAGGAAGGCTTATACCTGGTTTGACAGCAGATGGACAGTTAAGGTGCATCTGGACACCAAAGTCATCTGGAAGCTTCTAACCCTTTCTAAATAGGGAGACACTGAGTTAAAATTTTGAAAGGCTTGTTGTTAACTAAGAGCCAGCTGTTAATCTGTCCTTCTCTGCATTTGATCATGTGGTGGCTTGGTGGAGGAAACAAAAAGGTTTTAACTATGTCTTAGTGTCTTAAACTGAGGCAGACAACAAATTCTGGATACCAAATGCTCTTTGCCAGCAGACTGCTTATGATTCCAAAAGCAGGGATGAGATGCAGTAGGACTGCTCGCCCACTGGGAGCACCTGGAGATACAGATAACTGATCATCTGTTTAATAAGGGTCCTGATGATTAACTGGAAGTCCTTGTTCCTGTTGATATGAAAAATTTACAGTTCCACCTCCAGAAAATTCAAACTGTTCATACACATTGTCTGTGGCTCACTTTTGTGAGAGCCTTAAGCTATGCTGTTTCTCTGTTTTGTTCTGTGAAAGAACAGCCCGCAGCCTGTGTTGAAAAATGGCTATTTATGGTTCTTTTTTGTGCCAGTGTGTAAAGCCCAAACCATTGCTGGGTTCTGCCACAAGGGGAGCAGGGAAAATTTCTAGATAGGTATGTGCTGGCCAGAAAGCCATGTGGTGAGTCCCCTCTGTGGGGTGACTTTCCTCTTGGGGTCTGAGATGAGAGGGCTGGGGTTATGCCAAGCTGTTGGGTGGCAGCTGGTTGTGAGAAGGGTTGGTTTGATAGGAGCAGCTGAGCAAATACTTCTCATCCCATCAGAAGTGGGGGAGGATTTTCTGTGTTCTGCTGAGGTCTTACACAGAGATGGTGTTTATAGGCTCTTCACCTAATGAGAAATTGAGAAATAAGCCCTTTTGCAGTTGTTGTCTGCTTTTGTTTTTCATGTCTGTGTGAAAGATGGGAGCCAAGTATCTTGTCTCATTGAAGATTTTAATTCTGTCAAAGCAGACAGGACTCTAACCTGACCAAATATTGTTTCTGTTGTTTCTACTCTGCAGAAAAAAAAATTACCTGACAGACCTTTTCCTCCTTTTTGCCTTACATTTTCTTACATAGTTAAGGGCCAAGCGATTAGTCAAGTATGTGGATAACTATATGTCTAGTACTCTGCTGGGTACCAGCAGCAGTGTTTTCACTCTCAAGTACAGGTGTGCCACTGAGGTCACAGTTGCATTCATCTATGAAGCAGTTATATTTATTATGCTTAATCTTATGCTTATGTTTATTATTATACACTGCTTATCTCTTCACCAGAATCAGGCCTACGTTTTATAAGGCACCGTTCTTGCATGTGCCAAGATCCCCTTTGCAATGGATAGGAGGAGAAATGCTTTTGGGTGCTGAGAACCTGTAAATGCAGGTGACTGGTGGAGTCGTGTCTCTGCTGAAAGTTAGGCCATGTACATGCCAAGGAGACACAACCAACTCAAAGGCCAAGGCTAGAGAGCAGATGTTGCCCATCACTCTGCTCCACCAGCCAAAGACCTTGACTGTGTTTCTGCTCCTGAAGCACTTAAGTGAGTATTGCATTCAGTTCTGGGCCCCTCAGTTCAGGAAAGATATTGAGGGGCTGGAGCAGGTCCAGAGAAGAGCAACAAGGCTGGTGAAGGGACTGGAGCACAAGTGCTGTGGGGAGAGGCTGAGGGAGCTGGGGGTGTTTAGCCTGGAGAAGAGGAGGCTCAGAGGTGACCTCAGCACTGTCTAGCCTGAAGGGAAGTTCTGTCCAGGTGGGCCTTGGTCTCTTCTTCCAGGCACTCAGCAACAGGACAAGGGGGCACGGGCTCAAGCTCTGCCAGGGGAAATTGAAGTTGGAGATCAGAAAAACTTCTTTACAGAGAGAGTGCTCAGGCATTGGAATGGGCTGCCCAGAGAGGGGGTGGATTCCCCATCCCTGGAGGTTTTTAAGGTGAGATTGGCTGTGGCACTGAGTGCCATGATCTGGTAAAGGGACTGGAGTTGGACCAAGTGTTGGACTTGATGATCTCAGAGGTCTTTTCCAACCCAACCCATTCTGTGATTCTGTGAATGCCAGTGGGATGATGTGACTTTTGCGTAGCAGCATCTTTCTGGACAAAGATTAAACCACTTTAGGCCTCAGAAATAGTTACTTAGGTGGGACTCCTGAGTGCAGAGTTGAACTCTGTGTTTTGATTTCCATTTTTAATGGGCACCTGTAGCAAAATGGATTCCTTGGGACAACCTCTCTACCGTGCTTGTAGTGTTAAGCTCCTGTACAAATCGTTGGACATGCAGATACAGCCCCTTCTTCTGAAATGTGAATGACAAGATGTAGCTTCTAAATAATAAATCACATTGCAGATAGTTTTCAGAAAAGAGACTTGGTGAAGTTGTAGATTAGTAAAGCAACTGATGTATTATGTCTTATCCTATGGAATGGGTTAACTTCTGATCAATGGAACAAGCATTGTCCTGGAGAAATGCAGGTCTTGAGATCATCACTGATATGTGCTTGTGGAAAATTGGCTTTTGGGAAATCTTATATAGGAGATGGGCTCAGTCCAGTTCAGATTGACAGTAAAGCTTCTTTTTCTTCAACTGGCATTGGGCACAACTTGTCCTTCTCCATAAAGCACAGCCAAAACAAGAATGCAATTTAAAGAAAGTGCATACCAATGCAATAAATGTGTATTTGTGTGCCTAATTGTGTTTTGTTTGTTTGTTTTTTATGAACCAGGGTCTTAATTCTGCTGAGATTTGCTGCCGAATAAGTACATCAAAGAATGGTTGTACTTAAACTTGTATGTTAATCCATGAATAAGCTGATTCTATTGTTGTTTTTTGCCTGCTAATAAATCTGGCTTTTGTAAGTAAGTTAATTGGTGTGTAAATTGGATCGATATTGCCAGAAACTGTGTTGTGATTGCATAGCACATTAAATCAAGATCAAGAGATCAACAGAGCTTTACTGTAGCCTGATGGCAGTATCAGCAAATGGGCTGTTTGTTCTTCCAGTCTTTTTGGGCACTGCTGTGAAGTGCTGGGGGATACAAACAGCAGGGTGTTATTGTGGCATCATCCTTGATGGGTGGGTACATGTGTCCATTCTCACAGGCACACAGGTTTTACGGGTAAAAAGTGAAGAAATTACTAGTGTCAGATCCCTTTGAGATGTGATACAGGTTTACCTTCACAGATCCACCCAGCAAGTGCAGGGCTCAGTCTTGCATGAGTTGGCTCAGAAAGCTTACTGACTATCAGGAACTGGAGCTTCTCTAAACACAGGCACAATGAGAAACTCTGCCGTCCTTTGCATAATTGTTTTCAGGCATTTGAAAGTGCAGTCATCTGTGCAGGAGACAAACTTCTCTTTGATGGCCTGTTTGTTTGCCAGTCAGTGGTCTCAGGAGCTTCATAAACATTCAGCAGTGTAGCCTTTCTGACTTCCAGATGGTGCTTTAGCCCTCTTTTGCAGGAATAAAAGCTAAGCCACTCAGACTCTAAAAATGGTGCTGACTCATAGCCTAGATAATTTAAAGATAAGGAGGAAAAAGTAAATTCAGGTACTATAATTCTCGCACTGATGCTTCTTTAATTTTGATGGTTTGAATGACTAATATACACATTAAAACAGCCATTTCCCATTTCTTCTGGCTCTCGAGAAGACAGATGCAAAATAATCAATGCAAGGGTGGGCATTGGGGAGTGCAGCCTCTGTGGCCTCTCTGTTTTAGTTTAAATTTTATTATGGTTTAAGCTCTTGGGGGTCTGGGAAATGGCACATCCACTCCCCATCCTGTGTATGGGCAGATGTAGGTGTTTGCACTGACAGAGCCAGTGTGTGGAGGCAGAGATAAAGACTGCTCACATCCCTCAATTCCTTCTTTTTATTCTTGCTTTAGTGGCCTCAAGAAGGACTTCTAGATTTATGGGTTCTGTTTCTTGCCTGCTTTTCTGGCCCAACAAAGTCCTTGGTGTGCAGCATCAGCCAAGGGGCAAGTGCCCATCAGCGTGGATGAAGTGCTCCAGGCAAAAGCACATTGAAGAGCAAAAGGGTACCATGGCCACTGGTTTGACAGAAGGCAGCAGCTTCCAGCCCATTTTATCAGTTTGTGCATTTAACATATTGCCTTGAAAGCTTCTGTTGAGTTGATCCACTGTGGAGTGTGGAGGGGTGCTTTAATTTCTTGGTCTCAATGGGACTTGAAGTCAATGCTGACTTGTTAAGTTTTGTTAGCAGTTTTGTGAGGTGTGGTGGCTTTGAGTATAAGCAGCTGTTGGGGTCCTGGCAAGCTTTAATAAAGAAAAGTTGGAGATGGGTCACTTTTTTGTTCAGTGACAGCCAAGTGGGTGTTTTCTCTTTTGACATGAGCAACTTGCTTTGCATGAGTCTCCGACTGGGTGCCTGAGTCTATGAATGAACCTTGCCATGCTGATCATGTCAGAGCCTCCGGCTTGCTTAAATAAATCCTATTTATTTGTCATCAAAAGGGCATGTAACTGTTTTCACTTGCAAAACAACTGTTTATATATCCATAGAGCATCCTCCTCTGGCCCATGAGAGGCTGAGGCCTATGTGACAGTGTATTTTGTGACTGAAGGCTTGTTAATTGAGCATGTAAATGTGTAATTGTCTGTGCAATTATTCAATTGAAGTTTTTTTAGTTGGCATGTAAATGTGGGAGCACAGTCATGCAGTTGAGCAAATTTTCCAAGATCAGATGCTTAAATAAGTATGGACATTGAGCAAAGAGATGTGAACACCCTTAACAAAGATAAATCCAGTTGTGGTCACGTCTTTTTTTTTTTTTTTTCAGTGTATGGGTATGCTAATCTGCATATTTTCATCCAAGTCCAAGTTTCTGTGTTACCTCAGTCCTTTTCACTACTAAATGTGTTTCATTGGTGTGGGAAAGGGCAGTTCCCATAGAATTTGTTCAGAGGTAGCTGTTAATGTATGTGCTGACTTTTAGTGAAGTGGTATCTTGTATTTACAGCGGTTGGTATTGTAATACCTTTAAAATGCTTCTATTCCATATGAAATATTAATTTGGAATGTGGGGGTTTTTAGAGGAAAGCCTGCTTTAGTAGTGGGAGTTGTTGGCAGTTGCAGTCCAGTGAAACTTCTGAGAAACAAAAAAGGATGTTAAATTTGCAAATAGCAGTACACTTGGAGTTTTCTTTTTGGTTTCTCAGTGGTATCTCTGTCTGGAAGCTGCTGACTTGCAAGGAGTGGGTGATCTGGTAGTTTTGTCCTGGCAATTCTGGTCTGCTGCAGTGAATAAAACCCCAGACATCTGTTTGAGGTCTGCAGTGTTCCTTTACGCAGTAAGCCCACTTTTCTATAGAACATGTCCTGTTTTATATAGAATTGAACATTGCATTCAGTCTTTCTGGGGTGGTTTGAGATTAGGTGTATAGGAAGGTTGTTTAAATAACATACAAAAAGTTCCTGGATAGTGATGTGGTTGACAACTTCACCCAGCCAAGGGTGGTCTGTTCTTATTGACAGACCCACAGAATGGTTTGGGTTGGAAGGCACCTTTGAAGATCATCTAGCTATGATCTAGCCATGGTCCTTCTACCATGGACAGGGGACCTTCCACTAGAACAGGATGCTCAAAGCTCCATCCCAGCAGCCTTGAACACTTTGAGAAGGCTTTGCCTCCCAGGCTTGTGGTGATGCCATAACTAATGCTTTGCTTAGGGTTGAGAAAGGTGTTGGGGGTGGGAATGGCATTTTAATCTGAGTGACAACCCCTCCCTTTTTATGCCCTGTGTTTCTCTGCAGATGTCGCTCCTTTGAGGATTGCTGTGGGTCAAGATGCTGTGTAAGAGCTCTCTCTATCCAGCGACTATGGTATTTTTGGTAAGTCAGGGCATCTGGGCATTTTGTGTTTGTCCTCTTCTTCTCTGTTGTACTTTAATCAGGGTATTGCCAGTCTTAGTATTTTAAAGTACAGTAGGTACAAGTATGCAGTAAGGTGTATGTGTACATATAAATGCAATGGTTTGGGTTTTTTGCTTATGAAATTCTCCCCATGTAGTGAGAATACACTGAAAAAGGTTATTTATGTCAGGTTGACCTTTCCTTCTTCTGCATCCTGGGGGTTTGTACAGGCAGTGGTCCCACTTTTATCCAGAATTGCTGAATTCCTTATGCCTGTCCCAGCTACCATCAAGCAGCAGCATTCATCTGTTTGTGTTGGACACTCAGTTTTAAAAGAGGATTGTATGAGGAGGATTGTGCTTTTAGGCAGGGTTTAATATATGCTTGCCAGCTGAATTGAGGCTTCAATTAAAAAGGAAGAGAAGTACATTTATGACTATGAGGATTTCACTGGAGATGACAGCAAGGGAAAAGAAGGCAGAAAGATTCGAGCTTGTGAAACCAGCAGCTCACTAATCTGGATAAAGCTTAAACTAATCACTGTTACATGCATAATGAAAAAATAAGGTAAATGCCTTTTGGAGTGGAATTTAAGCACCTGAACGAAACCTTCTAATTGCAATAGAGAGAAATACTCTCCCAGAAAACCTGATTTCAGGCATTTTTATGTAGAATTTGAAGTCCGATTAAAAAAATAAAAGCCTTAAAATTTGAAATAAACAAACACTGAAAAACAGAAGCCTGATATATACTGTAATACAGAGATTTCCCAAAGCTGACTGTGGGATTTCAGTGTACAATCCTTACTGATATAAGTGAAGAGCTCTCTATCTCAATCCCTGGGGTGACGTCGTAAATCTCTGTTTTTCTGTTCAGAACAAATCCTTTGCAGGAGTACTGCCAAAGGGGGGTGTATTAATATTGACTCAGGGAAACAGGACCTCCTTCTGCTCTCTTTTCTGATGCAGAAACAAGACCAGAGCTTGACCCTTTGCATGAAATTACTCTTGCTGCCATGCTGTGCCACACTCTTCCTCTCAGGCATCTGGGAATTCTCCAGAGGAGATAAGCATGGTGTGTAGGCTGGTCTCTGGCCAGCTTCCTTCCCTTCCAGAAAGGCACAGTTGTCATTGTCTTCCAGTAAAGGGCCATGAAATGAGAGGGCATTTACAGGCAGAAGAACCATTTGTACTTACAAGAGCTTGCATGAGTCACTAATGTGTCTGATAACTAATCAAGAAAACACAGTGAAAGCCACTGTCTAAAGAACAAAATCTCACGTGCCCTTGCTGCATGTTCCTGCTTCCACAGCACCAGGGCAGGGGAATGAAGAGGACAGTTTAGTTAGGTCAAAAAAGGACCTGACAGGAGGAGGACTGAAGCAAAATTATGTCCTCCTTCAGAATGTAATGACCCATGTAGGAAGTACAAAGCAAAGCTTGTCATCGTCAGTGGTGAGTTCTTCAGTCTTCTGGCTTGAGCTTAAATGCCAGCTATCATATTTCCCACAGGAGACAAAATTACAGTGTTGGGTAATTAAGAACATCTAAGAATCTTCTTTGAATGGCAAGTGTGGAATAGCATTCCTCTTTGTCTCCCACAAACCTCCTGACCAGCCTAGATGGGTAATTTGAAACTGTACTGACCTGGAGTTTCAGGTCAGCATCCTGCTGGCAAAGGTCAGGGATGAACATGAACTTCTGAAAAGTTCCAGGGTGTTTTAGTTCCAGATTCATATTTTACATGCCAGGAAACATTGGTAATAGTACTAATCACTAAAGGTGTCCATAATGCATCCATAAGTGCCCCATGAGTGCTGTCTCAAATGACAGACCTACTCTTAAGCAACAACCTATTTAAGAAACCCTGATAAAAGTCTGATGTTGAGTGTTCTCAGTGAACAGTCTGGGTTTGAGAGCTGCCTGAATGCTGGTGGGTTTTGACTTCCCTCTTCTTTTCTCCCAGGTTCCTTTTGATGATGGGAGTTTTGTTCTGTTGCGGCGCTGGTTTCTTTATCCGAAGACGGATGTACCCTCCTCCTTTAGTAGAAGAACCTACTTTTAATGTGTCTTACACCAGACAACCAGTCAACACTGCATCAGGTCAGAGACTGCTCGTTAAACAAGTGTCACTAATTCATTACATTTGCCAAGGTATTTCAAAAGGGTGGGTTTGAGGTTTGGTTTGTTTGGGTTTTGGAAACCACGGGATTGCAGTGGATTAAACCACTCAGGCACCTTCTGTGATGAGCAACATCTTTGGCCTTTCAAATAATGTAATGCAGCTGCACTGGACAGAAGGGGTTTACAAATCCAAGGTGGCAGGACTTGCAGTTCCCTTCTCTTTTGGTTCCTATGCCTTTAATGTCCATGCATGGAAGGAGGCTAGCAAGCTCCCCCTTTGCAGTGCAGACAGAATGATAGGTATCCAAACACATGAAGAAAGAGTTTAAATACAAATGATAGCAGCTGGCAGAGGTGAAGGAAAGGCTACATTCTCTTCCACAGTCTGGCTGTCTTGCAAATCTTTTATTTTTCATTTGCCTTTAATGCTTTGTGCTACAGTTTTTCTGTGGCAAAGTGGTCCTTCTCCCCTTGTTAGTCTGCTTGCTGTCTCTCTGCTCAGTACTGGCTGTGAGCATCAGGAGGACCTCCCTACTGAGGCTCCTCTGGCAATACTGCTTTCTAAGTTTGTCATCTCTTCCCCTCTGTTAAATTGGGGGAATCCTGCAGAATATGACTCACCTTTAAGCAGAAGCTGTTTGTGCCTTATTTTAAATGCAGCTGTCTGTAGTTGAAAGACCTTCTACAGTGCTGAGATTTTATCTGAATGCACACTCTGGTGCTTTCTTTCTCCCTGCCTCAGCAAGGCCAAACTGAGACATTTTTTGCCCCTCTCCACATTGCATAAACCAGTTCTAAAGTGTGCCAGCAAAAGGACACATGCACACACACGCAGGCACTTTTCCTTTGAATCCTGTGAATTTTCTGACTCATTTTACATTTTTTTAATTGACAATTTGATTTTGTTTTATACTGGAAGTGGAAATACAACTGGATAGTTTGCAATGAGGAGGAGGACCTCTATGAAAATTTGGTGCCTAAAACCTCTCAACCAAAAATCTGCTTTTGAGCTGTCACATCTCTGTGCAACACTGTGGCTGCATCAGAGATGGCTTCCTTAGAAAAGTGTCCTCACACTCCTTGCCAGCTGTCACTGTGAGTGTTGTGCAGACATGCAGTATTTGGGCTCTCAGTGCTCCAGTGCCAGGTGTTGCACATCCACATGCCTTGGGCAGACTAAGGAAATGCTCTTTCTTGCATCCTTAAGCATGTTCTCACACTGCATTTCCCCACTCTGTCTCAGGTCTAAATGTTTAAAAAGATGTTACAGATACAAACTGGTACTTTATTCACTCTCCTTGTTTAAATCCTAAAAGGATTTTTTAGGGCCTCCATTCTGCATCTGTTTTTCTCCTTGACTGAACAGGGAGTATTTTTCAGCTGGGGGGGGAACCAGTCTGACAAAACTAATATTTTTAACCCTGAAAAGTAGCCTTGAGATTATGTGAAGAGGGAGTGTCTTTGGATGGATTGGTAAACCCCAGATTTTAATCTGGAGCACAATTTTACTTTTTCATGACAGTTCATGGAACACAAATTGTGGGCAAATATAAAATAAGCACAAGGTCTTTGATGACCTGCTTATGGCACTTACTTCCAGACTGTTACTGCTATTACTTAAAAGCTTTGGCCTCTGAGCTAGCTCCACCTTTTTTCTTTTATTTTTAGGGGTTTTTTTACTATTCTAGGAATAATGAGCAGAAAAAGCAATGAGACTTAGTAGTCAACCAAGTTCCCATTTTCCACCAGCTACTCTTCCAGGTTTGGTAGTGGTAGCCAGTTCCCTGCTGAGGTGGAGCCCTTTAAAACAAGGCTCATTGCTCATCTCCCTCCTTCCCTGCAGTGACAGGAGCAGCATCTTCTGGGAGTGCTTTTTCTGTGGGCCTGGTTGGGAAAACAGATGGAACACCTCACCCACAAGAAGCAGTTTGCAGATCTGGTGGTATCTCTCACTGCAGCCCTTGCCTACACAGCCCCAGACTGGCAGTTCAGGGGCTGGCAGTGGTCAGATCCCTTTATAGTCACTTATGAAATGCTTACTGAGCTGATCCTGCAAAGATGTTGATACTCAGATGTTGTTTTCTTCTGAGTTTAATGAACCAAAAGATTGATGTCCACTCACCTCCCCATCCCACCAAATTCAACAATAAGTTTTAATGAAAAGAGTGATTTCCCTAAAGAGCAAATGGCAAAGAGCTACGTCAACCTCTCCACTTTCCCCATAAAAGATGGAAATGAGAAATGCAGAGCTGACCGGGATTTAACTGTCCATTTAATCAAAAATACTGAAGAAAAAGGCTGCAGAAAAGGGTACTAGCCCAAACTTGGGAGAAAGTAAGACTGAGCTACTGTTCCCAGCCTGGCTGTCCTGTAGCCATGAGCTGATCCTATGGATGGATGCAGAGCACTGGCTTCTTGTTGCTGCAGCCAAGGAGGGAGGCTGCAGAGCAGCTCTTCACTCACACAGGCAAAAGGAAGAGGTATTGTGGTGCTGTGTGAAAAATTACTGTGTTAAGAAGGAAATAGCTACATTTCTGATCTGCTTTTCATATTCTCTTCTCCTGAGTGTCCAAACACTGCTCCTTTGGCAGGCACCCAGGCTCTGGGACAGTTTGTGTCCCTGTTCCTTGTCTGATTTAATATTGTAAGAACATGTTTTGGAGTTTGGCATGTAGCTCCTTCCAGAATGCTTGAAGTTTGAAGAGATGCTTAAAGTGTCAAGAAACATATATTTCTTCTGTGGCAATACTGAGTCCTGGTGTCAAAAAGTCACAGAAAGGAATGATGAGGGGAAGGTCCCTTTAGAGGCTGTGCCATTTTAGCAAACAAGGACTAGCATCAAAAGAAGAAAACCTGTTGGTCAGACATGATTTTTTTTTTGCCAGTCCATCTTTATTTAAATAGACAGAGAGAAAGAGAAGTAAGCTGATTTACCTCTTCAAATAGACACAGTCTGTGAATTCAGCTGCATTAGGTCATCTTCAGCACCCACTGTGGTATCTGAGGAGGGCTGTACACCACCTTTGTTCCTCGTGGCAGCAGCCTCTGCTTACTCCTCATGTGTCATAACCAAGGAATTTTGCATTTGATCATACATTTCCTTTCCTTGTCCCTGCAGGCTCCGATGTCATTTCTTAAATTTAATCTGGGCAAAACAATCTTGTCCCATTGTGTTAGTCAGACATAAGTGGCTGCAACTTGGCTTCTTGCTTCTAAGCTGTGTCATGCCTAGAAGGGAGATTATCTATTTGAAATGTGGTTTAGCAGCAGATCCAGTACACCACAAAATAATCCAAGAAGTCCTTTTGAAGACTTGACACCTGAGTCAGGGCCACAGTAGAAACTCCTTTGTCCATCTGGGATCCCACACCTCTCTGCACACATAGTAGCTTTTCTGTCAGGGGAACTGAACAGGGCTTGCTGTTTTCCCTTTCAAATGCTGGCTGGTTGGGGTAGTGGTGCCCTTTGTTTCACTGGTGATTTCTATTGGATGCAAAATGGAAACCTGTTGGTGATACTTGAAGTGAGTGTGGTCCTTCAAGCCTGGGTCTTCTCTGGGAGGGAGAAAGACAGCTCCATGTCTTTACTCTGAAGAACACTTTGAAAAGGCTTGTCTGAGTGTGCAGAGCACAGCCTGGTGGTGCTGCTGTTGTTGATCCCTTTTCTCCCCTTTGCTTTCTTTCAGGGTCACAACAACCTGGAGTGCCGTATTACACAGACCCAGGCGGAGCTGTGATGAATCCCATGGCCATGGCTTTCCACGTGCAGCCCAATTCCCCCCAGGGAAACCCGGTGTACCCACCCCCACCTTCCTACTGCAACACTCCACCGCCCCCCTACGAGCAGGTGGTGAAATCCTCCACGTGAGGACTCTCTGGCTCTCTGACCTGACTGTGCAAGAAGAAGGTGCAATTGCAAAATGACCAAGATGGGGGGCATCTGCCCTTTTGAACACTTGCTAGTTCTCCAAGTCCTCTCTCCCTCCTTCCCCTGCACCTTTCCTCATTAAAGTTCCTTGCAAAGGGGTGATTTTTAATTTTTTCTTTTTTTTTTTTTAGTAGAAGTGGATTTTTTTCTTTGTCTTCAAAATGAGAGAAGTTGTCTTTGTAATGCTTTTAATGGAAACCTATATTTGAAACCTGTATGTCTTTCTCTTTATTTATTGTTCATTTTAATCCTGGTTTTAATTGCATTGTGTCAGGTTACTGATTGCAGTTTGTACAGTCCCAGAGTGACATGCACCCTCCTAAAGACCCCACAGCAGAAATTCTCTCATCTAAGGGAAATGACAGAGAAAGAGGGTAGAAGTGGCAGGGCAATGCTTTATCAGAATTTGTGGCTAGTATCTTTTTGTTTTATGATTTTCTTACACAGTTTGGTTCTGATGTATAACAGAAAGATGCTGTGATAGAAGTCACTGTGACTCCAGTACCAGTGTTGTTGAGCCATGGCAAGGGCTCTGCCAAGAGCCCTAAAAAAGGAGTTGTTACTGTGAAAGATGCATCCAAACAGTGAAAGACTGTGACCTGAATGTTTCTTGTCCACCTGGACTCTGCATCCTGCTCCCCTTGTTTTGCCAGCAGTGAGACTGTATGGAACAGATGACCTGAATGTTGGTAGTGAGAGGGAGGTGTTACAACCTCAGAGCTACCTGTGCCTCTTGAAAGAACAGTTAGAAACATAAAAATACATGTGTTTTCTTCCCTAAACTGGAAAATATTTTCAGTAAGAAGGGATGAAAGCACAGTTACAGGTTTATTCCCTTGAAGATATTGGGAGTTTACTCCCTGAGAAACTGCTGCCACAAAGAGTACCAAGTAAAGCTGTCATCTTCAGGTGATGTATCTGTCTATCTGCTTTCCTTTTTAGGTGCAGGGAAATAATTTTTTGGGACAGGTACTCAATAGCATTTTTTTACCTGATGCACAGATAGTTTGACTTGCAATGACTCAGCTCTTCATGTGTTTTGTTGTGAGTGCTCCTGCCCAGTTCTGAGTGACCACAGGTGAACAGCTTCAGGTAAACAGAGAGCCCCTTTATTTATCAGTTCTCTTACACCCCTAAGTGTCTAGCAAAAAATGTGAAGCTGCCCTGAAACATGACTATGTATTAATGGGACCTTCTCCCTTTGTGCATATTGAGTCATGTCACTGAAGAGTGACAAAAAAGAAGATGCCACTGCCTCCTGCTGCTGAAGGACCTGCAAAACCAGGGTTGAGTTCAGTGTGGACCTTTGGGTACCCAGTGAAAGCTGCCTCACTGCCAATACACTGTTCCTGTGGCACATGAGCCACAGAGGTCACTGGGGTGGTTTGGAGTGAAGACCTGTGTTGCACAGGGAGCCAGAGCTTTATCATGCTGTTGTTCCGTGCCAGTGGCTTGTGAGAACTTGTTTCCAGGTGTCAAGCTGGATTTGCAGAGCATCCCTTTTATTGCCAATGGGAGTGTCTTAACAGAAAAACTTCTAAGGGCCAACGTTCCTTGAAGTTGCTGGTGGAGTTGGTGGGCACCTGGAGCAAAGGTAGGTTGGAGGAGTACATTCCTGCATACCTGACTTGGGTGAAATTGTAACCAAGGCTTTCTCTTACTGCGCATCATAATAAGGGACAAAGCAACATACTTCTGTGTGCAGTCTAGGCTCGGTGGGCTAGTAAGGTAACAAGAAAGTGCATTTTATATATGAATACTGGGTCCATCTGCACATTGTAACTGTATATATTTTCTAAATCAGTGTGCACTTGAAGTGTAAAGCTGTGTATGTCACTGAGTATGGTTATGTAAACAGGATGATTTTTTAAAAAGCAAATCTAACATTTTTCTGTCAATAGAAATTACAACAGACCTCATGTTAGTAGATAGATGTTGTTAAGTCCTTTTATATTATGAAATGTATCTATGACAGCTGGCATTGTCCTGGACACATTGAATAGAAGGCTTTGTACATTGAAATTCAACTTCAGGTGAAGTTTTCATCAAGTCTGGCTAGTTATTTCCTAGTGCTGATGGATGACACTACCTCTTACAACACATGGATGTCTCTGCTGGCAAACTTGCTTGGTGCTTGGTCTTTTCTGGAAAACACACCACCTGTGTGGGCATCCTGTATGAATTACTTTCAAATTGTTTACATGCCTTTCCTCTTGTTGCACTTCTAACAGGATTTTACTTGGCAGTAGGGATGCCCTAGGAGCTGCCAGTGCTGCAGCTTTGCTAAGAAATTCCCCGTGGTGATTTGGTGCTTTATCTGTTCGGATTCTATGGGTGCAGCTGCTGTGTCCTTTCTCCAGCACAACAGACGTGCTGGTACCTTGATGAGGCACCTTGATGAGGCAAGATGGTGTTTTTGACTGCAGAATAAGGTTGGTGCTGGTGGCTGGGACCTTTGGGCATGTGTGAGGCACTCTCCTGCCCCTTCCCAGAGGTATCAGACCAGTATGCAGCTGCTCCCTGCCTGCCTTTGAGATTGCCCATCTACATCAGAAAAGAGATTTAATGTCTTGTGGTAATCCCTCTCCTGGTTCTTTCAGGGATGTTTGATACAGGGGGGTTAAATGCCTCGACAGGGCTTCGCCAGAATGGAGATGCTTTCATGGAGCCACTGAAGTTAGGTGGGGAGCCAGGAACGTAAATGATAACCCCTTGAGGTGCTTTCTCCAGCTGTGCATCCTTGAAGTGTGTCTGACGTACCTGTGAGAGGCAGTGACCAGGTGTGGGAGGAAACCCTTGGTGACCTGTGACCTTGGCAGCAGTGACAATGAGAAGGGGTCAGTCCTATTCTGCTATCATAAAATCTCTATAAAAGGCAACACCAAGGACTCTTAGTACCCCTTGCCTGCAGCTCTGGTGTGGCCTGTGTTTCATCACTTTGGGAAAAGATAATGTAGTGACAAACTTCTTTTGTTTTGAGGGTGGGGTTTTTTTTCCCTTTGCTTTAGAGCCCTGTGACAGCTTACACTGCTGTGACAACAAATAGCTGGGACTACATTTTCCAACAAGCTCTTCAGACCATACAAAGTAGCAAAGGTTATACTCCTCTTTCTTCACCTAAACAAAAAAAACCCACAACCCCCAAACCCTCAGAAGGATCAGCTTTATATGCATATATCCAAAAGGCTGCTTTTTGGCACACAGGTCAGCAAAGAAGCTGTAACACTTTTTCACAGAGTGGAGCCTATTATTTTACATATTTTTATTTTTCTGATCTAACACTGCTAATTCAGTAAGAGAGAGAAATGGGCCAGGATGTGTTTGTATGCCCTGTGGCTGCGGGAGCCCTCCCCTCTGATGGCCCTGTCACCATCTGAGCTGCCTTCTGGGCTTTTATAGTTGTACTGTTTGGCAGGGAATAGACTACAGAGACATCACACTGGAGAAGGATCCAGCAGAAGACAGTTTCTACAAAGCAGATAATAAGGCAATTAAAGAGGAGAGGTGTGACAGGCAGCCACTGTTCCAAGCTCACATGTGCTGCAAGGTGAAGCAGAGAAAGCAGAGGGAACGGTGCCAAGTTAAGCAGCCTCTGACCCCAGCCCCTGCAGATGAAGGCAGCTGCCTTCCTGCACAGATGTGTTATTTTGGCTTTATGCAGGGAGAGAAGTCAGAAGCATAGATGGATCTCTCTATGTCTCACTGTTTCTCTCCTGCTGCCTAGCCCTGTGTTATCTCATCGCTACAGCTGGATTTACAGCCATCCACTTGAAGATGTCAAGGAGAAGCTGTGGCTTCAAGTCAGGTCTCTACTGCTCCCTGCATAAATCACAGCTGCCCTGCCTGTGAATCGATGTGAAACCCTTGAGAACAAATGGGAGAAAAGTGAACAGTTTCACCAGGAAAGACTGCTGCATAAAACACCAGCCCACACACCTCCTCCCTCCTCTCTAGCCTATGATGTTTGGATGTTTCAGAGATTTACTGTGCTAGAAAAGCCTCAATGCATTTCTCCAGCTACAGCTGAATTCGTACAGATTATCTGCAGACCAGAACTAATACTCTTAATCCAAAAATGCAGTTTCTCTCAGTAGCAAAGGCAGCCAGGAGTGGCACAAGGGGCTTTGTAAAACAGAAGTACTGCCCCTTGCTTGAGCATGCTTCAAGTTTCCTTCTGTTAAACCTAGCTAGAGGAACACATCAGACTCCCTCAAAGCTGGAAAACAGATGTTAATCAGCTGGACAGAGAGTGTCTTCATACATGTTTTAAAAACCAGCTCATCCTGCGCCAGGCTTTAGCTGCAAACTCTTCAACAGGGCCTGTGTGACCAGAAGGGAAAGCAGGTCATGCTAAAAATCACCTGGGAGAAGCAGCAGGAAAGGGGCCTGCAGTGCCAGGAAAATGTGAAGGTTACCAAAAAAGCCATTTGCCCACTTGGCCACATTCTGGCATGTCTTTCATCCTGAAGGACTATGAGATGGGGAAGCAGTTCCGCAGTCAAATCAGTGGGACAGCTCTCACCACAGTGCTGGAGGCAAGGAAGGAAGGAAGGACAACAAAAGGGAAGAGAAAAAAAAGATCACACAGATTACCACCACATAGCTTGATCTTTACTAATAAAGCCAAAGAACAAAACATCAGCATTTTTTCCTCTTTTTCTGCCCAAAGAGCATCTCCATTGTTAAAACTACTGCTTTTTGCAACAGATGGACTATTACACGCAGACAAAGCAAACCAGGGAATATTAAGACATTTTCCACATTTTTAGTTTGATGTCATTTCAGAAAACAATGCCTTGGTGAAATGCATTTTTTTCACCTTCATACCACATCCTTTCCTAAGGGGCCACCTTGATACCACAATGCTGTGACAAACAGAAAGGAGGAGCCACGGGGAAAGTCATGTCAGGAAGATGAGGCAAAGATGAGGCAGACACACTGTCAGATGCTTCTCAACTCTGCATTTCCAGTCTTACTCAATTCCAAGAGGATTCTACAGAGAAACATAGTGCAGAAGGCTGGCTGTGGTACAGCAAGAGCTCGTAGCTGACTTGCTCATTATTACAACAGCTACACTCAAGCATCTTGGAGCTCTGCTCAATATGAAGCTGTTCTGAGTGTGTATATAGCCTATGTATTTTTAAAACTAGTTTTAATTCCCCTTGGGCTCCAGCCAACCAAAATCACCTCCCACAGGACCCATTCCTAGCTCAGTAGCCCAGGCTGACATTCACTGAATGAAAAAAACCTGCCTGTTGGCCCCATGGTCCATACAACACATGCTTGGGATTTGCCAGGAAGGCTGGTGGCTTCTGCTGCTTGCAGGCAGTTCCTGTGAACTTGGTGTGCTCTTTCCCCATTAACCCATTCCACATGCTCTGCAACCACAGCAGAGGGGCAGGAACAAAGGTGGGGATGATGTGGAACAGCATCAGAGCTGGTGTCTACCTCCTTTGCTAGCATTTCTGTGAAACTTCACCCTGGGCAAGTTTCCTTCCTGGCTTATTTATGGTTGGGATCAGTGATCCACAGGCTTAAGAAAGAAACACTGAGCTAGCCCTTGGCATGCTCTCACTGAGATTACCTCTACTGGTACACTGTGCATTGCCTTCTGTAATCAGCTCTCCCTGTTCCTCACTGATCTCTCACACTAGTAACTCTCCCCACTCCTCATTTTCTGCTGCTCTGCTCCTGTTTGCTTCAGCCCAGCAGTTTGCCAACAACATTCCTCACTCCCACTGCCTCTCAGTATCTTCCCTCATCCCTGGCTGGAGAGGTGCAGCTGGGTTTGGTGCCCCCACCTCACCTTCTGCCCATGTCAGAGGGGTGGAAAAGTCCCTCCTGCTGCTGTTTTAATCCTACCTGCCAAACCACTGTGTTAGGCTGCTCCTGCATCGACACTGCTGCTGTTGTCCAGCAGAACTGCATGTGGAAAGTATCAGCATCCCAATGGATCGGGGAACGAACACTGTAACACATTCAAAGATTTATGCAGGAACAACACTACATCTCCAATTCTGACTACACACACTGGTGCTCAGCAGGTGGCCCACAGCTCACATATATCCCAGTGCATGCCCAAAAGGTCACACTCTGCCATCTGTCACACTTGCACCCAACAGAAGATATCAATTAAAAGAAGCACCTGGAAGGACAGAACACAGGGAGACCTGGGAAGTGGATGACCAGAGAGCTGCAGTGACTCAGAGTGTGCTACACTTACCTCTCACAAGCAGTTAAGATACACACTATGTGGAACACAAAAGCTTGCTCTAAGTGTACTGCAGAGTGTGTTCCACTTCTCCTGCCAAACCAATGGCCTGATACTCTGCAGGAGCACCTGGAGGCTGGCCTAGTATTCCACAACTTCACCACACCACAGGGAGAAGCAAAGCACTACCTGCAGTTAAAACTAAGGGCAAAAGGCTTCTTCTGTTTGGATTTTAGGATGAAATGCACTTCAGTTACAGCCTCTAGCAATGGCTTTATATTGCTTACTAATCTGCAGCCTCCACAGCTCCTGTAGTAGTATACGGGCTAAATGCAAGAGGGCTGAGATAGGAGAGAAGGGCCCAGAACAAATCATCACATTTGTTCAGAACTAACAGTCACCCTGAGCTACCTGCATGAGAAACTTTGTCCTGACTCCCTCCCATACTCATCTGTGCATTAGATGCTGCAGGACAGGTTTACTACAAATCCAGGTACAGGAGAGAAGCCCAGTTAGTCCTGGCTCTGGTGTTGGTGGCCGTGGGAGGTTAGTCTGAGTGACTCCATCTGCAGTTCAAGCTCATGCCATGTGAGGGGGCTTTGCAGAAGTGGGAGAAGCACCTCCACCCTGCTGTAAGTGCCTAACACAGGAACCAGGTGCAGGAACCAAAGGGAGGCTCTCCTTCAGACTTTCAAAGAAACTTTCCACAACAGCAGCAAAAGATAAGTCAGGTCCCTGCTAAGTTTCTGAAAGCAGAGGCCCCATACCTTTTCATCAAAACAGGCTGATTTCCATCAGCTTAGCCTGTAGGGGATATGGAGGAAAAAGCAGAAAAGTATGAACATAAAAACATTTGTCATCTCTTTCTAGAGCTGCCAGCTCAGCAGTGAAGCCAAGCACTGCCCTGCAGCGAACTCTGGCATCAGGTGGCACTCTGTGGGTAACCACACTGCAGAAAGCAACACTGCTGCTGAGAGTCATGCACGGAGGAACAGGACAGAGGTTCAACACAGACCAGCTTGTTGCTAACAACAACAAAAGACTCGAATCAACACACAAACACCAATAAACGTGCAGAGCATGTCAAAGACCTGAAGAAGACAAATACAGCGGAAGAGAGAAAGTTCAGAACTTGACTTCTCTTGTCCTACATCTGAATGTGTCACTTTAACAGAACTTAAATGTGGCTTCTCCTGTTCATGCTCTAATGACTTCATGGTCCTTTGGGGCGGGAGAGGTGAGAAAAGGGGCTTAGCCATCTGTCGGTTCAGCATCGAGTTGGTTCAGTATCAGAGGCACTAAACAGTCTCATCTCTTTTGGCATCAGTTTCCTTTAAAAATGATGTTTTTAGCTGTCCTGTTCCACTTTGTTTTCCCTCCTCTGAGGTCCAAGTTCAAACGCTGGAAACTGGGAAGTCTCTGGTACTGGAATATCTGAGAGGAAGTGAATAGCTCCAGCCATACCTAAAACATAACAGGAGAGAGATCTTAGTGCATCTTTGACATTATCACAGCTGACAGCAAAGGCAACAGCACGTGTTTGAACACCTCCCTCACCAGATCTCTTTTTGAACAGGTGAACTTAGGGCCTATAGAAAGGCAAGTACTTTGTCAAGAAAACCAAATTTTATTTGAAAAGATCAAAGGCAAGAACAAGATCTCTCTGCTAACATCTTTGCAGCTGAACAACCTCAATGCTATTTCAAATTAGAAAAAGTTAATCCTAGTTTGGACTGTCATTCACTACTGGAGCAGCTCTTGCTCATCATTTCACTGTTTTTAAAAAAAAAGCCAAAACTTTGTTATAGTTGAGATGTACAGATTCATTTCTTTGCTATTTATAAAGAGGTCAGCCAGAGTCCCAAGAATAACACCAGCATCATCCAACAGAACTCTTAGGGTAACAGGCAAGAGAGTCATCCTACAGCAGGGGTGCATACAAATACAAGCTCAGTTTTACAATCATGCTAAAATTCTATTTCATCAGTAGCTATGCACATATAAAGGAACCTTCCTGAATTAACATCTGATGGAAACAAAACAAGACAATTCCCTAAGATACACATGCAACTTCTGCTGAAAGCATGAATGTTGGCTACAAAACCAAACAAACCCCCAAATTAGGACTTTTTATCTGAAATACGAGACTTCTGGATTTTTATGAAAAAAACCCAGACATTAAACACTAAAATAAAAACTGTATACCCACACTGAAGCACAAATCATCCTACTGTTGGCACTACTTCACCTTCTCAACAAGTTTCAAAGCATTTATACAACAGATCCACACCGTGCCCCAAGGGTGCTATCAGGAATAAGAATACTTATGCTTTTCTCCCTCAAGCATTAAGACAGTAAATCCGTATTCAAGGGCGATGCACATAACTCCTGCTCCCTCCTGTTTGCACCCTGGACTGGTTTATTGGCAAAATAACCCTGCCCCGCCTGCTGTAATGCCCCGTGTTTGCAGCAGGTGGAGCACGAGGCTGCCTTAAATCCCACTTGGGTCTGTCATTCCTTGGCACCGATTCTGTAAGGATGGGATACAGAATAGTCTAGGAAAGTGTTTTGCAACATCTTTGAACTTGCAGAAAAGCCCCTGAGTACTCTGCATTTCTTTCCTGCTTAAGGAAATTTGAGCTCAAGCTCATTTGGGTTTGTATTAAAACTACCTTTTCCTTGGTTTAGTATTGCAGCAGAGAATTCCAGTTCTGACAAGCTGGCAACTAGTTTGGGACTCCCTATGCACAGCTGCCCCTCTCCCAGTCCCTCTGTGACACCACCTGTGACAGAACTGCTGCCCAGACTTCTGTTTGCTTTAAACCAAGAGGCCTCAGAATTTTGAGGGTAATAATAGCACTGTTTGTAAGATGGAAACTGCTGATGTGCAACCAGGAGTGAAAGTTGTGAGAGTGAATGATTTTCCTTTGTCCTTTCCTACCCCACCTACCACCCTTGCCTTCTTTTAGGCAGAGGTGGTAGGGGAGTTGGTGAACCCCATCCCATTGTGGAGGAACCCCCGCAAAGACTTCCCAACTCCTAAATATGTGCCAGAACTGCAAGGATGCCCGTCTTTCCTATAATTCTAAACCACTTGTGACACCATCTCTTTACCTTCAAAGAGAGAATAAGGTCGGTCAGGGATACGACATCCATGTGCACCATACTCCAAACACCACTCAGCAAACTGGGGAAACAAAAAAATATATCTCTATTTAAGACTGTTAATTGCAAGTTGGAGTATCTGCATATCATTAATAGGTACAAAATGGAAAGCAATGTAAGCGGAAACACAACACATAAATCACTGTCTGAGATAAACTTGTCCTTCTCCAACCATGACAAGGCTGCAATTGGGTTTTAAAATATGTATTTTCACAGCATGAGTTTCAGTTTCATAACAATGTAATTAGGAGGGCTAGACTTAATTTCTGCTTTCTGTAAATCAATCCTGCTACAAGTCAATGAAAAATGCAGTAAGAACAGATACACTCAGTTAAATTTTTTTCTAATACTGTGTCAGTTTCTTAACTTAGTGCTTCATTTATCCACATACTCAGGACTTAGGGCTGTTATTTGCATTTTGGTTTTCCTTAGCTTCTGTGCACCAATTTAGAGTATTAAATCTCCAGCTGCCTGTACTTACTTTTATTTATTTGCACTCTCTAAGCCTTATGAAAAATCATTATAATACAGTGAGATAATTATAGTCATCAATATTTTGTTGCAGAAGATGGATTACCATTAAAAAAGAGTCTTTCTTGTGTTTGATCAACACTGCTGCAGTAGCTACATTAGACATACATGACTTACAAACCTCATCTGATCAATTTAATAACCACCATCTATTTCTCCTTTATGGCTCTCCAGAGCATAAGGGGGCCACAAGCTCCCCTGGCACTTCTGTGCCTGGATGCAAACCTACTGCTTATCCAAAACACAGTGTGAAGATTCCTACAAAGCAAAGAACTCAAGAGGTCTCTCCCTGCTTCCCCTGCAATTTGGGCAGCCTGCTAGCAAAGAGATGATCCCAACTAGAGGGTGCCCCAGCCCTAGAGTTGGAGCTGGATGTGGTGTAAAGTGTAATTCCAGAGCTACTGGTCTGTTCAGCAGGAGGAAAAGGGGGGCATCTCCTCCCTTTCTCCCCCACCACTCTGGTTTAAATACTTGGTGGGGGATGAATTTTTCTTCTCTTGGTAGTGATGTGTGCATGTGTGTGAATGTCTTCAGGAAACCCAGCAAAAAAGCCACAAACACAAACATTGTGATCCAAACTGTTGTTGAGAACCGATGAAACATTTCTGGGCTCCCTCCAGGTATAAATCTCCAAACTAAGTCTCAATTCCCCCTTGTAATCTTGGCTTAAATGTGAGGCCTGAACATGTTTACATTATGCTTCTAAGCTACAATCAATTCTTGCAACATGCCCACCTTACTGCCTTTGTTGTTACCTCCAGCCTGGGAACTACAACAAAAATTAAAAAAATGCACCCGAGGCTACTGAAGCACAACCATCATTTCCAAGTTTACAGCTTCAGCACAACTCAGACCCAGTGAGACACACCAGTATCTTTGTTTAACTGAGGAATAAAAAGAGAAACAACATCTCTTTGGAAGACATCTGCCACTCATTACTTGTCACACAGCCCATGGCAATCCCAATCCAAGCAGCACAGGGCTCAGGTGTTCTCTGTTCCCTGAAGCCCAGGATGCCACAGCCCCCCTCTCCTCCAGGCAGGCCAGCTAGGAGAGGTTCAGCCTCCTGGGAGCCTGTCTGATAACACGACAGAAAAGCTCTGAAGATGAAAAGTGTGAAGCACAAACCAGGGGTATCTTCTCTTCAAGCTCTTGGGGTTCATTTGTGAAACAGTTATGTGACTCCCAAGAGGTAACCCATCTATTTCTCTCACTTACATGCCTCTATGTACTAATGTAACTTCATGTTTGCTTCCCTGCATACTCTGGCTCAAAAAGAAAAGATTTCAAGAATGACAGACAAGCAAATTCCTCTGCCTGTTTCAAGATTTCCCCTGTAAAGGCCTGACTGAATGCTGGAGATGCTGGACTGCAGGCTGGCTGCAAATATGCTCCCAGACCTGCTATGTTGGGCACCGCCAGCAAAGCCTTTGGCAGCTGTGCCACAACTTGGTTCTCAAATGGATTTCAGGTATGCTATCGAGTCTCTTACTTTTCTGGCTTTGCTTTACTCTGGCTTGGTGTGGACCTGGGGGTACTAATTGACAGGAAGCTCAACATGAGCCAACAGTGTGCCCAGGTGGCCAAGAAGGCCAAGGGGATCCTGGCCTGGATCCAAACTAGCGTGGCCAGCAGGACCAGGGCAGTGACCCTTCCCCTGGACTCTGCCTTGGGGAGGCCACACCTTGAGTGTTGTGTTCAGTTCTGGGCCCCTCAGTTCAGGAAAGAGATTGAGGGGCTGGAGCGGGGCCAGAGAAGAGCAACGAGGCTGGAGAAGGGACTGGAGCACAAGTGCTGTGGGGAGAGGCTGAGGGAGCTGGGGGTGTTTAGGCTGGTGAAGAGGAGGCTCAGAGGTGACCTCAGCACTGTCTAGAACTGCCTGAAGGGAAGTTCTGGCCAGGTGGGGGTTGGTCTCTTCTCCCAGGCACTCAGCAATAGGACAAGGGAGCACGGGCTCAAGCTCTGCCAGGGGAAATTGAAGTTGGAGATGAGAAAAAAATTCTTTGCAGAGAGAGTGCTCAGGCATTGGAATGGGCTGCCCAGAGAGGGGGTGGATTCCCCATCCCTGGAGGTTTTTCAACTGAGATTGGCTGTGGCACTGAGTGCCATGATCTGGTAAAGGGACTGGAGTTGGACCAAGGTTTGGACTTGATGATCTCAAGAGGTCCTTTCCAACCCAATCAATTCCATGGTTCTATCATTCTCCTTTGGTATCTGCTAGCATAGAGCTGAGGGCAGAACCTGGACAATTCCAGTGGAAAAATTCTCAGTGTGTCTTTCTCTACAATTTGTACTAATGAAAAAACTCTAAATGAGCATTAATAACTGCAATTCAGAGCTCTAAAAACCCAAACAGGCACTAGTTTGAAAACAAATAATTACAAAAGAACTCCAAACAGTTTTGCTCGAGGAGCTGAGGATGACTGGGTATCTCCATGAAATAATTAGCACCACACAACATCAGGCTGTTATTGTTCAGGCTGGCTAATTTTCACTCTTATTTTCGTTCCTCCTCTCTTACAGAACATTTGTGCATCTCACTCAGTGGATGAAGACACTGTGTGCTTGAAGTCACCCAGTCCAAGTGTGAGTGAAGAGGAGCAAGTGACAGGGTGCTGTCACCTAAGGGCAGAGCCACCCCAGGGCACAGCAGGTACTCCCATCACAGTCCACCCTGCAAGGCCATTGGGATGGGAAAGGGAGCACTAATTTTGCTGTGATGCTGCAGAACTCACCTTGCAAGCTCGGTAGAGGTACTTTTTGTCCTGAGTTAGGTTATAGAGAGACAAGAAGGAGTAGCCATTGCCAGCAGTGCCATGGCAGATCCCGTATCCTTTCCTCAATAAACCTCTCTGCCAGATGACATCACTACAATCCATAGCATCTTTCAAGTACTTATCCTCTTTAAAAGTCTGTGGAATAAAAACAGAGAATAAACACACATAAATTGAAGTACTAATGAAAACAAAAGGAAGTGAACCTCAGAGGTGTTTTGCTGTGGTGTGGTTGGTTTTCCATATACAATTTATTTTGAATTTTAATAATCCATTCCTTGTAACTTGCCTTTCTTTTCTAACTAAGTTACTCCCTGCATGGAAAAAGAACGAACTTTTCAAGTTTTTGTTTCTGAAATCAGGACCCCAAAGGAAAACCTCAAGTAAAAGGCCTTTGGTTCTACAACCTGTTACCTGTTTGAAGGGTATGTGGTCCTTTTTTCTTCATCCTCCATTCCTAAGGCAAAATTTGAAAATACATATATGTAATTCTGGAAAACAGAATACTGGACATCAAATCTGAGCTGAAAGGGCTAGGTCCTGATCTTCCACAGTAATTCTTCCTTGTTACTCACTGTCTGCCTTCAATTCCATGTCAAAAATGCACAAGAATATATCTTTGCATACCACAGGACTCTTTTCTCAGTCAGTACAAGTAGGAACACTACGTTGCCTTGATGAGTACTTGTATTAGTGTGTTAGTATTAGTATATGTTCAGAAGCAGTAGCCAGTTTGGGCAAAGGATCAATCTGGCAGAATTTATTGCAACTGAAGTGCATTTTGGACACAGAGAGTCCATCCAAAAAGCAGCAACCAAAAGCAAGTAACTTAGCTGAACACCACCAGAATTCCACCTTTATAAAGCTACTTTTTTGCTCACCTTTGCTTGAGTCACCCTACAGATCAGCAACCAACCAACCAACCCCCCCCAAAACCAACAACAGAAAACCCACCACAAAACAAAGGTGATGCCCTACTATAGACCTAGTCCTCTGGAGATGGCATCCCCATCAAACTATTTCATAAGTTAGCAGAAGCAATTAAAATTCAAGATTCTTAAATCCATAAGCTTGATCAAGAATCCCTCTCTTTGAACAGGTTTTGTCAGCTACTTAACTGTGACATTTCAAATGAAGGCCTGGCAACAGCATTTGATTTCCAGGACAAACAGTGCTGTCTGTTATCACAAGTCCCTGTGCTTGGTATGGAAGCACAGCCAGCAAAACATACTCCTATTTATTTCATTGCTTCAAAATGCAGAATACAGACAGTAAAAGAAAAACATCATACGCTCCATCACCTTAAATATGAAGAGGCCAAAAAAGAGACAGTTAAACAGAACTTGGTCCTATCCCTCTTACCTCCTGCAAAATGTTTTATGCTGGGGAAAGCATCACACTGAAGAAGGAGGTGGGGGGAAGCCTGCAGTGTTAAGTCAATCTCCTACCATAGTCCAACCTCAACTGTGACTGCAGCAAAGCAGTTAGAGATTTACAGTTCACATTTCAGGTAGCAGCATGAGTAATTATTCCATAAACCAAACCTCCTTTTCACCAGCCCACCCAGAGGCTGACCAGGGAATCTGTCAAGGAGGGCTGTCAAAAGCAAGAATCAATTTGCATAAATTTAATTAAATGGCATACTTTCAAATGCCATGCAGATCAGAAGCACAAAGCACAAGAAAAGTAGCAAACCTGGTTAAGAATGTAGAAGGGCAAAGAGTAGGCTTGTGGTAGCTCAGCAGTTATATTTATGCCCTAGAAGGGCATATAGAAGGGCATATAACCCCCCAGAAGGGGCCAGGGATCTTTGCCCTGACATTAAGTTTTCAAAAGCTCTATCTTAATAATGAAGTCATTTATGGAAGACATTCTTTGGCAAGGCAAATGAACCTACACTTTCAAAAACCAACATAATTTTAAAAACTCTTGGGATGAAGATTCAAAGAATATAGGTCAATGTTCTCACACCCAGGACTCTATTGCCAAATTGTTTAAATACATGGCCCTTTTCCAAGAAAGCCTGAAGTCCAGTAACCACTAGTGCCCTGAGAAACAATTTTACCCACTTATTTTCTCTTTACAAACATACCAATGTAAGTATTTTGAGATTTGTAGTGCCTAGCATAAGGTTCTAGTTTAAAAGACTAGATCTGGGGTTGTTGAGCCTGGAGAAGAGGAGGCTCAGAGGTGACCTCCTCACTGTCTGGAACTACCTGAAGGGAAGTTCTGGCCAGGTGGGGGTTGGTCTCTTCTCCCAGGCACTCAGCAATAGGACAAGGGGGCACGGGCTCAAGCTCTGCCAGGGGAAATTGAAGTTGGAGATCAAAAACAAATTCTTTCCAGAGAGAGTGCTCAGGCATGGAATGGCCTGCCCATAATGGGGGTGGATTCCCCATCCCTGGAGGTTTTTAACCTGAGATTGGCCATGGCACAGAGTGCCATGATCTGGTAAAGGGACTGGAGTTGGACCAAGGGTTGGACTTGACGATCTCGGAGGTCTTTTCCAACCGAATCCATTCTATGATTCTATGATCTGACGAGATACTAAATTATAGTCTTACAATCTAAAACCTGCATACAGGTCTCTCTGTAAAAGCAGAGGTCTCTCTATATGTATATATATATTAGAGTATTGTGCAAATAACACCCAGGTGGTGGGTTTGATCCCTGTATGGACCATTCACTCAAGAGCTGAGACTCAATGACCCTTGTGGATCCTCCCTCCCAGCTCAGAATCTCTGAACACACAGTGATTCACCTTGTAAGCCTGCATGAGCATGTGGATGACCCCAGGGGCACCGTGGCACCAGTGCACCAGCCTATCAGTCTCGTTGCTCAGCGACGACGGGTAGTTCCCAGAGCGGAATTTTTTATGGCGCACGTAGTCGATGCTTGGCTTCACCAGCTCTGCCAGGGTCTCCTGGTCCACATTTGCAATTGGCTGAAAAAACATCAAAAAAACCATCACCAAACTCAGAAGCAGATGCAGCAACAAATTGGGTATCAACACTTAATCCTACAATCTCTTTTCAAGTGCCCTTGATCCAAATAACATGAATCACTTTATACAGATTTAATTAATGTCTGCTTAACATATCCCTCTGAAAAGCATTTTTATAGTTACTGCAGAGACAAAGAAATTGGGGCACCACGTTATTACCTGTCTTACTGGAGGTGACACAGAAAGACTGTGGAATAACTGGGAACAGAATATGGACTTCAAGATGCCCAGGCCTTTCTTTATACCTTTAAATAGGGAGAACACTTAACAGGAGAAAGATGGGTTTTATAGCTATGGTGCTCATAATACACACTTGAAACATAGCAGGTGGCACATAGAATCACAGAATCATAGAATAGATTGGGTTGGAAAAGACCTCCTAGATCGTCACGTCCAACTCCAGTCCCTTTACCAGATCATGGCACTCAGTGCCATGGCCAATCTCAGTTTAAAAGCATTTTTGTCTTCACAATAACTACTTCCCAGCAAATGAAGAAGAGTGTATATAGAAGCATATCTGGCAAAGATTTGTGAGGGTTAAGGTTTTCCATCATAAACAAAACTCCCTGAAGCTATGGGCTATATATCTGCATTTCCAATTTCAGAAGCAATAGCTACCTCACCAGGTACCTGAGCATCTTTGAACCACAAACATCCTTTGACAGCTCTTCTGAATTTCCTTTCTACTTTTTTTTATTTAGTTTACATTCTTGCCACATGGAGAATATATCCATCAACCTGCATGCTCCTTGTAAGTAAAGTTTCGAAGCCAAGTAACTGCAGTTGTTCTGCAGTTGTAACTGCAATTTTAATAGCAGAGCTCTCTATTTTTATACAATCTGTATGATTTCTGGAATTCCTGCAAACTGTGGGAACAACCACAGACACTGGAGCCCACAGGAGCCTAATAACTGAGCACATTTTATTAAATAACTTGTCTTTATTGCTGATTCAATGTCATACAGTTTCACTGTTTCCCACCAGCCCCAGCCCATTTGTATTCAACAGGTGAGCACACTCCTACACAATGGAAGTCTGGCAGCCATATGAAGCTTTGAATATCTGTATTTTGAGTAATCTGAAGAAACCCAAAGCCTCTGCTTCACCTCAGCCAGGAAACCTTTGCCAGGCTTCCATCTACCAGGTCCCTCAAGCACATACTCCATCTCTGCACTTTCCTGAATGCAACAGAAACCTTCATGCTGCTCACTGACAGAAGGACACCTGGAATACACATCAGCTGGTTATGAAGAACACCCTGAACCTGAGCAGCCCTCACTCAGACACTGACCTGTGAGGTTGGGAGGCTTGGCAGGAAGGTTTGCTTTGAGTGGGGTCCTGATTTCACACTGCACTCCTGAAGCAAAAGGCAAAGTGGATGAGCTATGTGAGGCAAGTCCAGCCCAGCCACCCTTAGGAAGGAAATCCAAGAACAACAGAGCTCTTTACAAACCTCCTGTCCTTGTGCTTCCAAAAAGGCTTGAGTACAAGTGATTTCTTTGCCCCAGGCTGCTGAGGATCCCAGAATTTCCTTCAAACAGCAAAAAGGTAACCTACAGGTATGTGGCCTGACTGTCTGGCCAAGAGCAATGATATGCAAACAGACATTTTTGCTTCAGGGGTTAGTGAAAGGGATTTGGAGTAGAGACTCCCTAGCAAGCACTTCAGAATTTCCCCTCTACCTCCTTGATGAGTTATTTAACATGGATAAAGCTCTTATTCTTCCAGTAATCTTCTGAGAATAACTCCAGCAATACATCTTTCATCATATAGGTGGTGTCCAGAGATTACACTCACTGAACTTTGCATCTCAGGTGGTATGTTAAAGACCCTTTTTCTGTTATCAAATAACCACTCAACAAACCATCTTCTGAATTCTTTGCTGAAAATACAGCAAAATTCTCCTCATTTGGCGTGGGAGGGATGGGGAAAGTTTGCAACTCTGAAATGCCATCTTTTTCTGCAGTGGATGACTCAACTTTGCATGACTCACAATATTTAACGTACAGAGAAAAGATGGTAATCTAATGCTGCACAAACAATGTCTTTCTGGTAATTCTTAAAAGCACCAATTACATGTAAAGGAAAAATAGTTATGATTTTAACATGTAGACAGAGTAGCTTCGGTTCAAATCGAAAAGCACTGTGCAATTATTTCTGCTATCAGCCTGGAACAGTAAATGGAGCCTTTAAAGAGGCTCGTTGAAAGGACTGGATGTTTCTCGGAAAATCTAGCAGAGCCAGGGAAGGAAAAATGGAAGCCAGATTTGAGTGTGAGGAGGAGGAGGTATACAGCAAAGAGGAATCTCACTCAGCATCACAGAAAGAGAAGAGCAGGGGTCATAAATACACTAAGGAACATCAGACAAATTGTGTGAGAAAGAGGGGACATAAGAAAGAAGAAAAACACCTAAATAATAAAAGCATTTTGAAAACTAATATGTGATTAATCATAGTCTTCCAAAAGCATCGAGACAGTGGGGAAAAAAATCCCTAGAGAAGAGAGGAAGGGCACAGAGGACAGGTGGCACTCATTTAAAAATAGCAAAAAATTGAAGAGTGATGGATGGTAAGCGAACATTTAGCTGGTCTAACTGCAGGCACCAGAGGAAGTAATTACGAAGATGAGAGAAAGCACCTCACTGTCTCCACTGAGAACAAGAAATCAGACCCTGGAAAGCTGGTGCTCTGAACCACAACTCCAGAATGAATTCGGTCTAATGTGTGCATATACCAGTGGCAGTTTTCTTCTGCTCTCAAAGCATCTCTGCACAGTTCTGTGCTGCAGTCTAATTCCAAATTGTGAGACCCTGACCCAGCACAACCCTGCACATGCATGAAAGCTGAGGAAAAGATCCTCTGATGCAAACCAAGACATCCCTGCTGTTTCCCCACCGCCCACAGGAGATGCTCTCACCTGCATGAGCATGTAGTAGATCCCAGCCACTCCATGGGCTGCTCCCACATACTGCTTCCTGTGCCACTGGTACAGCAGAGGGCAACGGTCTGTCTTCCGCTCCTCCTTCGAGAAGTTCTTGCCCGATTCAATAATAGCATCTATCACCTGAAAAAGCAGAGCACACCCTGTCCATCAGTCACACTTACCTTGATTCAGAGGGTTTTGCTTTGGCATGACTAAAACCACAGTGAAGTATAAACAACAATAAACAATGTTAGGACAACAACATTCAATTCATTTGGATTTGAGTGTTGAGGTAAAAATAGTATTTTTCCGTAATAATGGAACCACTTATATTTTTAAGAGTAGAAATTTACTATATAAATATCTCTAATCACTTTTTTCCAGGTCTGTCTTCTCTGGTTCTGGTATCTGCAGAATTGTCATGCATGTTCCTTACACTGAATTCTCCTTGTTTTCACCTAAACACTTCCACACTTTTGTCTTTAGGTTTTTTGTAACAACATCTCATCCTGAAAGGCTCCCAAATCACTTCCATATTAGACCTATTTCCTTGACTGGCCCCACACTGGCCTGTCTCAGTCCCAGCTGGGCAGCAGAGAAAGGGGAAAGAGATTGGAGGGACAGATGAGACTGGGTTCCCAGTTCTAGGTCCCTCTTCTCTCCAGCAACCCTCTCTTAATCCCTTTAATTATGCAAGGAAGCCATCCCAGTTCAACCACACTGGTACTGGGATGCTGGAGAGAGAAAATTATCTTACCTCTTTGATAACAGACTGTGGGACAGTGTCTGGACCGATTTCAGTATTCAGGTACAGCAAGGCATACAGGTAACCTGCTCTGCCATAAAGGAGCTCATCTGGAAGTTCAGCATCTGTGCTTATCACTGTCCTTTGGAGCTGCAACAACCTGCATCAGACAGAGAGGTGGGGAGAGAGAGAATCTTCTGTAGAGACCATACTGGAGCATGCACTGAACAAGCCATCAAGCAAAGCAGAAGCAGAGTGAGTGGTGAGGCCACAACACTGCCCTTCAGGCATCCCCAGGTTCAGTTCCCTGACAGATTTACACACAGCAGCTCTGCATGGCTGCCAGCCCTGAGACAGAGAACTCTGAACCAGAGCCAGGGCAGTGTGAGTACAACTGGCAGGGGTTTATGTAGACACAAGCAGACCTATGAGTGCAGGGAAGGGGTTGGAGGAAGCCAGAGAGCTACTGCAACAAAGACAGAAACCTCTTGGAGCCTCTGGGAATTTCACCAGAGTGAGGAAGTCTTCATGGTAAATGTGTAAAAAACAAAACACAGAAAAAACAAACACAGAAAAATATCCAATGCCACCATTCAGCACTCCCTCCCCCAAGACAAGACATTGTGGCAAGCACTTAGCACCTCAGTTTTGAAAAGGACACTGCATCCACAAGTGTTTTGCTTGCCTTTAGCAATGAAAAAGACGACAGAAAAAAACCCCCTTGGGCTGGCCACCCCAACGCTGATTTTGTCCAAAGAGACTCTCTGCTAATACTCCACCAGTCTGCATTAGCACTGAGGCAGATCAGAGATCTGTTTTCCTGCCCACGCCCTCCCTGTTTCTTCTTATCTTTTGTCACTAAATCGGTAATTAGATGAAACCATGGCAATGATCACATTTTAAATTGTGGGAGGGGGAAAGGCAGTCTAGATTAAGAACAAATTCAATTCCCAGATCCCCCCAGCCACTGTTTCTTGGCAGACATGTTAGTATTAATGTCATGCCAGAGCAAAACCACTGACCTCAATTGTGTGTTTATCCTGTCACTGCTTAATATCATAGAAAAGCCACTTGCAAAAAAGAGTTTTATATTATAATTCCTTTCTTGGAACTATGCTTTGGACTTTAAGTTATGTTCTTCTAAGCTGTCCACTGTTAAATTTTATTGTTGAAATTATACAACTGGACATCTACAAGGCAGAAGGTTAAAAGTGAAATCACAGATTACATTTCGACATCTATAATGAACTACTCAGCTGCTGTCATGAGTATATCTGTGAACAAAAAAGGAATAAAATAAACAAACAATCAAACTCCTTTTCACTACTCCCCCTAGAAATTGCTTTCCAAGGAGAGGCAAGACCAAAAGATTTATTGCTATACCCATGCTTCATGCCTCACAACAAGACTGCTTTCCAAGCTGCATCCAAAATGACATGCCAAGTTTACTGCCAGTTCTAAAAGCAAAAAACCCCAAACCTAACACTCATTTCAAAACTGAAATATTCATTCAGGAACAGCAGCAGAGATTACCCATGGTAGGACACTAGAAAGAGACCAATTATAAACCAGAATGGAGAGAGGGGCATGAGTCTAGTCACAAATTCTGTCAGCCTAAGGTATGCTGCTGGACAACTAGCAGGGGGATTGCTGGTGCCATATGCAAACCCCACAGCGTTCCAGACCTTCCAGCCCCTGCTGGGACAGCAATCAGCTCTGTATCAGCAAAGGGACAGTCAGTTTTCTAATGAAGCTACATCTAAATGGAATTTCTCAAAATATTTGTTACATTTGGATTACTTTGAAAAGGAGATGGAATTTTTTCAGGCTACCCTTCACATGCTCTCACCTAATTAAAGCCCGTGCCTTTACAAATCTGCTCTTCTTAGTTTTATTTAATCTTTGTTACGTATCAATTCCATGTACCATGTTTCTGTCTGGCTGTTTTCCAGATCCTGCTGTGTACATGTTTTGTAAGGAATCTCCAATTAAGACCCACTCTTTACAGGAAGCATCACGAACTGCACGAGCACTCCATATTGCTGATGACAAGTATGAGGCTTTTGCTAAATGTCACTTCAATGTGACAAAAAGAAAACGTGCCTGCACTTCAGATATGCCCAGGGCATCCTGTCCTAACAGTGACAGAGTACTCAAGATAAGCTGCTAAACACAAATCAAGTGTAAGCCAGCTTTTCATAAAGATAAAACCTATTTTGTATTCTACTACTGAAAATGTCTCAGGGGAGAAAGTGTCTCCATGTTTTAATCCTGTCCTCTAAAACTCCGCTTGCAGAAATTACTGAACTAAAAAAGGCCATGGCTTTTCCCACAATTAACCACTTACTTGGCAACACACTCTTTAGATTCACTGCTGTTTTTCAGTTTGTGGTAAACCACTGCCCCCACTGCCAACGGTCCAGCATCACCACAGAGGAAAGTAACTCTTCTGCCGTTCAGGTTGCGAAGGATTCTCTTCACATAGTCAAGAGATCGCTGCAAGTGGCTCTGGTTTTTCGTGACACGGTACAGCTGCAGATAGAGGAGGGCAATACCTGAAACAACCACAGGAAAAAGAGAATTTTCACTTCCTTTTCCTTCCAATTGTATCATATTCCCTTCTTTGGTGCCTCTGAACCAGGTACTCAAACATAAACAGGTATGGCATTTGGGCAATAAAAACATGTCAGTCAAGGATAGCTTATGCAATGGGAAGGCATCAGGACATCTTATTTTGAGTAAATTTTGGATTGTGGCAAAAAAAAATTATTAGAATGAAGCCCAGTGGTAGACTCACCATTTGTGGGGGGGAAAAAAAGGAAATTCATGACACAGGCTTCAGTGTTTGCAAAGAAATCACTCTAAGGTTCAAAAACTTGAGCTAGCAAGCATGTGTATGACTGAGTACACTAATTTTACAATACTCATCAGGGTTGGACCTGATGATCTCAGAGGTCTTTTCCAACCCAATTGATTCTATGATTCTATGATTCATCTATTATATACAAGAACTGACTTATTTCCCACTTGATTTGTGAAAGGATCTTTCAATGAGTTTTTGGATTCAACTTGCCAAGTTCTTTATAACCTTTACAAGTATTTCACAACAAGACTACGAGCTTGTACCAGGGCTCACAGAATGCCAGGAGGTCCTACCAAGGTTCGCTCTGTTAAACTCATTACACTCATTAAACTCATTTTCCATTAAAACAAAACAAAACCTTAAAAATTGCAACAGTGTGGACTGAAGGAAGTGAAATGAATCCTCTAAGGGGATGTCTATTGGCCAACTGCAAACATACATGTGCAGAAGTAAAACGCTTTTAGCTCCAGACCACAGTGTGACTCAAACCTGTTTATGAACAGGGAGAACACTCTCCGAAGCCTCAACTAAATTAGCAAAGTCCACACAAGGCCCACGGGGCTCACAGAGAGGTAACTGAATAGTATAAGGACAACAGCACCACAGGAATGCTGGTACATCCTCAGATGTTCCCTGGACCGGCTCTGCAAAAGCCTTTCTGGATGAGACTAGGAAGAAAGCAGCAGAGCTTGGGCAGTCCAATTCGTGTCATGGGAATTTGTGGCCTATTTACAAGGATTTGTTGAACACTTTTTTATTCACAGACTATTCTGACTTGGAAGGGACCCACAAGGATCATCGAGACCAACTCTTAAGTCAATGGCCCACACAGGGGATTGAAGCCATGACCTTGGCATTGTTACAGCCAAGTTTTAACGAACTGAGCTAATCTCAGGGTCAATGTTGCAACAAATGTGGGTTTGACCAAAGGATGATCAGAAAAGTTGACATGAAGTTCAGTTCATCCAAACCTTCCCTCAAGTGGCTCCTCCAAGAGATCCGGCACATCCACAAGTATTTGTGTAAGCAAGGTGGACTCTTACACGGGTCCCACACTTGCTATGTGCCAACAGCACGTGTTTCAAGATTTTAAAGGTGTTCCACACAGTACAACCCAATGCTCAGGACTGCACTGACAATAAGATTTTTCCAAACTTGGTATATAAAAGCAGAGCAGTTTTTTACAGCACTGCTTTTACCTTACAATTACATACTAGCAAAATGCTTCAAAGAGCAACTTCAGGGAGAAAGTATTTTCACTAAGTATTTTTAAAGCCAGATCATTTAACCATTTTTATTCAGAACCATATCCACAGGAGCCTTGAAAGAAGTTCCCAGCTTGGAACAAACATTGATGGTGATCCTTCTACAGGATGGAAAAACGCCACTCTCATGAGACAACATTACTTGTTCATCTATCTTTTTTTTTCAGCTAATGATGGCTGTGTTACTTTTACCTTATCAGTCATTTTCAGCATGCTCTGGTTTATCAGCCATACTTTCAGTTGTCAGTCACAGTGTCAGGACACAGCTCCCCAGGAGCCATTCTGTAGAAAGCCCACCCCTGCAGATCTGCGCACACTTAGCAGCCACTCTCTTTCAGACCTTGAAACACAGCTACCTTTTAAGCCTGAGTTGTCTAAAATTTCCCCACCCATCCACCCACAGCACCATCTGCACTAAAACGTCAAGAAGAAAGCAAAGAAATTTTACACTTTCATTGCCAGAATTAAGCCTAAGGATGGGCAAAGGCTGGAGACCTTTTCCAAGCTACTCCCCCTCATGATATAAAAATAAAAGACTAGAACACTTCAGGGCACATTTCAAACATGCTGTGCTACAGGCGTAAGTATGCCTGAAGCATGAGTTGGTAAAGCAAGAAATAGAACATGCCACTCATTCCAGCAAAGTCACATATAAGAAGCCTAGATGGAAAAGCGTCTTGGCAACTTGAAGAAAATGGCCACATCAGACTTGACAACTGTAGGCTATCCCTAAAGGATCAGTGTTCTGGTTCCAGCTGGAATATAGTTAATTTTCTTTAGTAGCTGGCACAGCGCTGTGTTTTGGATTGAGCATAACATCGATAACAGGCTGATGTTTTAGTTGCTGCTGAGCAGTGGTAAGTCAAGGACTTTTCTTTTTCCCACACTCTGCCATGGAGCACGTGCACAAGAAGCCAGGAGGGAGTGCGACCAGGACAACTAACCTGAACTGGCCAAAGGGATATTCCAATATAATCACAACAACCCCCTGCAGCGCTCCAGGCTGGGCACAGAGTGGCTGGAGAGCAGCCAGGCAGAAAGGGACCTGGGGGGACTGAGGGACAGGAAGCTCAACGTGAGCCAACAGTGTGCCCAGGTGGCCAAGAAGGCCAAGGGGATCCTGGCCTGGATCCAAACTAGCGTGGCCAGCAGGCCCAGGGCAGTGACCCTTCCCCTGGACTCTGCGTTGGTGAGGCCACACCTTGAGTGTTGTGTTCAGTTCTGGGCCCCTCAGTTGAGGAAAGATCTTGAGGGGCTGGAGCGGGGCCAGAGAAGAGCAACGAGGCTGGAGAAGGGACTGGAGCACAAGTGCTGTGGGGAGAGGCTGAGGGAGCTGGGGGTGTTTAGGCTGGAGAAGAGGAGGCTCAGAGGTGACCTCAGCACTGTCTGGAACTGCCTGAAGGGAAGTTCTGGCCAGGTGGGGGTTGGTCTCTTCTCTCAGACAACCAACAATAGGACAAGAGGGCACAGGCCTAAGCTCTACCAAGGGAAGTTTAGGTTGCATATCAGGAAGAAGTTCCTGACAACAGAGAGAGTGCTCAGGCATTGGAATGGGCTGCCCAGGGAGGTGGTGGATTCTCCGACTCTGGAAGTTTTTAAGCTGATACTGGACATGGCACTGAGTGCCATGATCTAGTAATCAAAGTGGGGTTGGATTAAGGGTTGGACTTGATGACCTCGGAGGTCTCTTTCAACCCAATCAATTCTATGATTCTATGATTCCAAACCACAGAACTGGGAGGAGTTGGCTGGAAGCCACCAATCACCGTTAAGGTACAGACTGGGCACAGGTGAGTGGGTGGTGAGCAAATGGCATCGTCCATCACTCTTTCCTTCTGAGTTTTATTCCCCTCTCTCTCCCTCCCTTTTACAATTATTAATTGTTGGTTTTATTATTACTATTGCTAAATTTTACTTTATTTCAGTTATTAAACTGTTCTCCAGCCCATGGGTTGTTAGTTTTTTTCCCAGTTTTCCTTCCCATCCCACTGCAGGAGGGTAGGAGGAGCAGGGCATCAGCTGCATGATAATTAGTTGCCAGCTGTAATCAGAAGGGCTCATTCACATCTGGAATGAATGAACAATGCCCACAGCAATAACCAGCACCTACACATGCCTATTTATCTTCGTCATATTTACAATCTTGCAGCCCCACCTCTACATTCCCTTTCCACACATATTCATTTTACCATTTTTGTAGAGACAGAAAAAGCACAGCCAAACTATCCATATTCCAGATTTTAAGGCTTCAAGCTCCTGGGCACAGAACATATTGCCCCCACCTACTCCCAGTGAGCAGAAGATGCTGTTACCATCAGAAAACAGCTAACTAGTAGTTGAATAAAAAAAAGGTGAAAAAGAACTCATTACAAAAAAAAACCCAAAGAAACAAGAGGTAACCTGAAAAAAAAAGAAAATCCACTCCTTTTGCATACTCAAAAGCCAATCATCACTCTGTACCTTTGTCTGCTGAAGTCAATGGAAGTCATTCATTCCAGACAGTGTGACCACAAAAACCCAACTCACAAATCAGAGTATTTCTGCTACTCCTGTGAGAATATTAGAATCTCCTCCTGTGAATAAACCCAATTACATCATTTAACAAATACACTTCATTCAAATTCTAGCTTTCTCACCAGTCCAGCCAGTATAGGCAGAGCAGTCATGTGGATCTGCTGTCTTCAGCCCTTCCTCCATTTGCTGCAGAAGGTCTTTAATTTTTGCCTGGATCCGTTTTGAGAACTGAGCATTGATCTGAAAACAGGAGACAAGGAATGAGTTAAAAAAGAAAGAAATAGAGAATGTAAATTGTCTGCTTCACTTTCTTGTTTGAGGAAAAAAAACACAAACAAAATCAAAACCTGCCAAACAAAAAAGAACTAGAGAAAAAATACACATACAGGACCAGGGCAGTGATCCTTCCCCTGTACTCTGAGTTTGTGAGGCCACACCTTGAGTGTTGTGTTCAGTTCTGGGCCCCTCAGTTCAGGAAAGATATTGAGGGGCTGGAGCGGTGCCAGAGAAGAGCAAGGAGGCTGGAGAAGGGACTGGAGCACAAGTGCTGTGGGGAGAGGCTGAGGGAGCTGGGGGTGTTTAGCCTGGAGAAGAGGAGGCTCAGAGGTGACCTCAGCACTGTCTGGAACTACCTGAAGAGAAGTTCTGGCCAGGTGGGGGTTGGTCTCTTCTTCCAGGCACTCAGCAATAGGACAAGGGGGCACGATGGGCTCAAGCTCTGCCAGGGGAAATTGAAGTTGGAGATCAGAAAAAACTTCTTTCCAGAGAGAGTAATCAGGCATTGGAATGGGCTGCCCAGAGAGGGGGTGGATTCCCCATCCCTGGAGGTTTTTAACCTGAGATTGGCCGTGGCACTGAGTGCCATGATCTGGTAAAGGGACTGGAGTTGGACCAAGGGTTGGACTTGATGATCTTGGAGGTCTTTTCCAACCCAATCCATTCTATGATTCTATGATACAGCAATCATCAACATCAAGGTAACTCACCTTAAGCATGTCCCATGTAAAAGCATTCTGACTACACATTAGAGTAGGTACCTACTCTAGACAAAACTTATCTGGGGATGCTTTAAAAGTCACAAGAAGAGCAGCTATAGCCACTGGGACAGTATGTAATTCTATACTGCCTCATCTCAGGCTCTTAGCACAGTACAGAAAGCTTCTTTGAACTGAGTAAAAGCTGAATAGAAGCAAGCAGAAGACAGCCATCTGCTGCCCCTCCATGGGACAGGGCTCCATTCAGCTGCCAAGAGCACATTACAGACAAATGCAGCACAATCCCTGGGTTATGGATGTTTGCTCTCATCACAGGATCCCTGCACATCTTTTGTGGCACTACAGAGCAGAGCAGGAAATAATTACAGCAAAATAAATGCTCATACCAAAGACAATCGAGTCAAAGTCAAGCCATTATTTTTAATTATGTGCTCCATCATACCACATATGATGCAGACACATTTTATCCTTAAATACAACCTTTTCTGATGTCACTTTGTGACTATCATGCAGAAGTCGGGTCTTCCTCCTACTTCTTGCTCTTTTCTCTATCCAAAACAATATTGGGATTGACATGTTATATCATGAGGAGGTTGTTAAATGCAGTGATGTATTAAAGACCACCTACCCAAAAGAAAGAGCTAGACACAAAGACAGTGAGTCAAAGTAGCTCAGCAGTTTCAGCTCATGCATGAAGGTGAAGAAATAACTCTGATTTTACACACTGCTTGCTTTTACTTTTGACTGAGAAAAGTTTATATAGATGAAAAATATTAAATATAACAGAGGATACTTTACTCTTGCCAACAATTCTCTCTCATTATGTATGCCTCATGGGAATATACTATACTGATTACTCCTTTCAGCCTATGGAACACAGAAATATTTAATTAACTTGCACCTTTTGTCCTATTAACTTCCATGAGAAGGAGTATTCATGAAGTCCCTTCACAGGACAATTCTACATTTGAGTGGGGACACCAGGAACAGTCATCAAACCTCTCTGGAAGTTTTTGAGTTAGTTTTTTTTTTTACATTTTCATTTAGCAGTATCACTTATTGATCAACTTTTCCTATTAACACATTTATTAAAAACTATTTCATACATTTAAACAGAGCCTAAGGGCTAGGTTTACTTATAGCAAAATTTATTACAGAGTTAAAGAAAAAAAAAATCTTCACTTTCTGGGCTATAGGAAAAGCTTTATCATTATCAGATAATTGCATCACTCTGACAAAAATCGTGATGTGCACAAACCTTACACCACCCCAAAATATTTCCTGAATGTGTTTTCCATTATTTACAGAAAGACCCAAGTATACATCACTTGCCACACATAATTTAGTTATCCAGAAACAGCCAGAAAAGAAACTCTCTAGGAAGATGGAAGTCAGCAGAGCTTCCCCACCTCCCAGATTGCAGCAGTCATCAGAAAGATGGCATTATGCAATCTGGCTGCTTTTCAGCTTACACTGAGAACAAGTTTCTGTTTTCTGAACAGTGCTTGGTCTCCTTCCATCTCTTGCTTCTCCAGCCTGCTCTCAGAGCGTGGCTGGAACAAACCAGACTGGATGAGACTTAGTTTGATGTTAAACACATCTACATTCATGATTTTTTTCACTGGAGAGGGATAAATTAGCTCACTAGTAAGGTAAGTTCATGCTTAATTGCAACAGATCCCAAAGTGAAGGGTTCAGATAAATGACAGGTCCTGGATGCCACCATACAATTGATTACTCAAAATGTACCCTATTTCACACACCTGTTCAGAACAGAACTTCAAATAAAAATCAGTGGGTTCAAACAACAATCCAACAGATTCAGAAAGATACAGGAATTACACAAGGCTTGTGACACACCAAAAGCCTCCAGGGTCAACTCAACAGTTCAAATCCATTTTAGGACAGGAAGGGAGAAGGTGGGGGCTGGTCTCTTCTCCCAGGCACCCAGCAACAGGACAAGGGGGCACAGGCTCAAGCTCTGCCAGGGGAAATTTATGGTGGAGATCAGAAAAAAATTCTTTGCAGAGAGAGTAATCAGGCATTGGAATGGGCTGCCCAGAGAGGGGGTGGATTCCCCATCCCTGGAGGATTTTAAGGTGAGCTTGGCCATGGCACTGAGTGCCATGATCTGGTAAAGGGACTGGAGTTGGACCAAGGGTTGGACTTGATGATCTCGGAGGTCTTTTCCAACCCAATCCATTCTATGATTCTATGATTGTGCTACTCTCTCACACTGCACAACTCCCATTCCAGAAAGAAGATAGAGACCCCTGAACCTTCTCCAGTAACCCTGGAAACAGGAAGCATCTGATGGCTGTTATTTTTCAGCCTTACTATGGCATTAAGCACCATTTTGGTTAGGAAATTTTACCAGCATAAACAACATCCTCCACCCCCCCCGCCCCGCCCCCATTTTTGACTGGTTCAGTGAAGTGTCAACATAAAGAAAACCCTCCCCAAGGGCAGGGCTTCTCTCCTCACAAGCTATGCCAATGCTAAGGCATATGGTGAAACAGCATGAGGATATTCCTGCGGATGCATCCAGGCATAGCACTCTGCTTCTCTGACAGGAGAGAACTGAGGCTGCAGACTCCCCCTGCACTTACCTACTGCACAGCACAAGCAGGCTGGTTGTCTTTTTATTCTGGCAATACACCTGCTGTTAGCAAACCAGCATAGTTTGTATCAAACATGAGATTAAATCACTTAGAGGCAAGAGCACTAGAACATCAGTATGACTGAGTTCTGCTTTGAAACCTTGGTTCCATACAAAAGATTTAGCTCAGGTTGGCATATTCTTCTCTAAAAGAGACAAGAAGGCTCAGAGGTGACCTCATCACTGTCTAGAACTTCCTGAAGGGAAGTTCTGGCCAGGTGGGGGGGTTGGTCTCTTCTCCCAGGCACTCAGCAATAGGACAAGGGGGCACGATGGGCTCAAGCTCTGCCAGGGGAAATTGAAGATGGAGATCAGAAAAAAATTATTTCCAGAGAGAGTAATCAGGCATTGGAATGGGCTGCCCAGAGAGGGGGTGGATTCCCCATCCCTGGAGGTTTTTAACCTGAGATTGGCCGTGGCACTGAGTGCCATGATCTGGTAAAGGGACTGGAGTTGGACCAAGGGTTGGACTTGATAATCTCGGAGGTCTTTTCCAACCCAATCAATTCCACGATTCTAAGTTGGCACTGCAGCAAGAACTCATTCAAATTTCTATAGAAGACTGCATAAAGGACACGGAGACATTGGAAAGGAAGACCAGGGTAGGGGACAACTCACAGTTCTACTAAATCTGAAATCACACTGAAATCATTGGGAACTCTGCCACTGACTGTGAGTGAGGCAGGTTTCACACCCAGGCCCTGGGGCATGGATTTAGTGAGGCAGGATGAAGTCTCATGCTCATCTCCACAGAGCTCCTGAAAAGGCAGCCCAGAAGGGATGGCAGTAGGATCCCATATGACGATTTTAGCAAGGTCTGCTGGGAGGTGACTTGCCTTTTTGTACAGAAAAACAAGTTCTGCTTTATTTTTACCTTAATCAAAAGACTTACAGCTCCAAGAGCAGCTTTTTTTTCCTTGTGTGAAAATATCAGGTACTAAGAAACCTCATCACTCAGACTCTGGAACAGTCACAATTCTCTGCTAGTTCTCAGACAGCTCCTCTCAGAAACAAATGAAAGTTCTGCAAAACCACATGCTTAACTGCTTTGAAACACTGCTGTCTGTAGAACACATTGCAGTATTTTTCAGTGATCCAGAACTTAGTACCCTACAGTGGGGAAAAAAACAAAAAAAAAAGAGAAAAAAATGAAAACATTTTAAAAAGGGGGGGTTGGAAAAGAGAGAGAGAAATCAATGGCTGTAGGCAAACTAATACACTGCTAAAAACACCAGCTTAGGAATTGGGTTTAAACACAGGCATCACTCTATCTGAGAGGATAAGGGTGGGAAAAACATCATTAAAAGGCAAACCATTCAAGTTATGGAAAGAATTGCTTAAAGCAGGTAAGAAATAAGGAGACCATGCCTCTAAAGCATTTGTGTGTGAAAGGAGCTATCTGTCTCATTGGTGGTAAGATGGCAAAAACACCAAAGCTCAAAGATTTAGATCATCATAAAGAGTCATCAAAAAGCTTCAGGTTATGGGTAACAAAAATAAACATGATTAACATATACCAAGGAACATTAATCCTATGTTTTGGGAAACAGAGGCTCACAGAGCAAAAGAGCAATACTGAAAATCACTGGTCCTCCAGGTAGCCCAACACCATTTCTTGAAAGCTGAGAAAATAAAAGTCTTTTGTATGATTTCAAGTCACTCACTACACAGAAGCCTCTGGCCTAGTTCTGACATTTTTAGGTGGTACTCAAATTGCTCCAAAAGCTAAAACCTCTACCAATGCTGTCTAAATTATCTTGATGCACAGACAACAGATACATTGCACATGTTGAGCTTGACAGCAGACCAGTGCAGATAGACCCAAATTGAATTTATTTTCACAGAAAAGAAGCATCTGTTACTGCACTTGCCCACACAACCAGCTAGAGTAACAGCTCACTAACATGCAGGTCTGCAAGATAAAAACTAGAAAGTGATGGAGAGTCAATGGATGTGAGACTATTTAATCAGAACTTGGGTTTTCATGTTTAAAAGTATTTTCATTCAGAACTGGTTGACTAAAACCGGATTTAATCAGAACTTGGGTTTTCATTTTTAAAAGTATTTTCATTCAGAACTGGTTGATTAAAACCAAACAGGCTTAACTATGTAGTTAAAGCGCTGTCCTGAATAGCAGGAGAGGCTTTCAATAAAGAGCCTCAGAAAAGCACTGAGCAGCATTCCAGGCTGATTTCTGGGGGAAAAAAAAAAAAGAAAAAAAAAGACAGGAAATATTTACTGGCTCTGGAGGTTCAATTTTGCCTCCAGTGCAATGAGTTGTACAATTCCCACTAGTGTAAGTTGTCACTGAGGAGTCAGTCCCAGAACAGAGAGAAGTTGCTGCTCTCAGTGATACAACTAAAATGCCCAGTGAGACAACCTAAAGATTACAAGAAAATACCAAAGGGAGAAGAACAGTGAGGCAAAGGACTTTTAATATATTTTAAAGGAGAAAGAAGACTGAAAGTCACATAAAGGAATTATTAGAAATAACAGAAGATTGAGAAAGCTATTAAACCACCCAAATGATAATCTAAGTAAATATTCTGTATCACCAGTGATAATTGCCAATGAGCACTATTATCTTTAAAACCTGTTCCCTGTAAAGAGCCCCTGCAAAGCTCAATGTCACATTAGAGAACTCAGAACTAGGGGATATTCTTTGTTCTGAGTCTGTAGCTGTCTATTAATTTCTCTGCCTCCCCTGACCATTCATATTTCTATTTTGTAAACTTTTGAACAACTCTGAGATAATATCTATAGGTACTTTTTTAGGCTAAGGTATTATGATGGAACCCACATGAGAAGGAAGAGGGCTACAGGACATATATTTAATTGAAAGATTAATCATCTGTTACCCAAAGATCTACATTTAAAATTATGTTTCTTATTAATCTAGAATGAATGCTGCCTGGTGAATTATTACCTCAGCTTTCTCAGACAAGGTACAGAAACAATACTAGTCCATGATACTTTAATGGTGAAGAGATCTAGTTATGAAAAATGAATTTCAACTACACAAGCAGAGCCCACACAGATAACTGGAGTGTTTACTGTGACTATACGAAGGTGAATCAGCAGCCAATTTTTTCTCTTCTGCTCCCATACCTTCAAGCTTCCTGAACTGTACCTTATGCATACAAACACACACTTTCATATGCAGCACTTTGTCCCAGTTGTCTCACGTTTCAGACAACGACTTGAAGAGCTTCTTGTCCCTTTATCAACTGGATGAATTTTAGATGGCAATCATGACAGCATAGGAAATCAAAAGGAGGGATTAATAATGCATTGCCTTCCATGACAACAGCAGAGCCACATACACCTCGGGCTGTCATTACGTGAGTCACTCAATGCTCACTGCTCCGCTCCAGCAGAGGATGGGGGGAAGGAATTATACTGAGGACTTGTCCTAGTTCAGCAGGTGGGACCAGTTTATCCCTGTGTGGATGTGACCAAAGCTGTGTATTCTACACCCTCTAAGTCATTTCCCACGAACTGTTAACAATGGACCATTTGCAGCAGCTGCCCTGGGCACACCTGACCCCTCGGGCTGGGAGCTGGCTGGGAAAGAAGACTGGGAGAGGAGCTGGGAGAACTCCCCTCCAGGAAATCGTTGGCACCTCCACACCCACCTGAGGTGTCATGTCTGCTCATGGGCCAGCAACAATTCCAAAATCCCCCGACTCAGAGAGTCAGATCCCCCATTGCGGAACTCCCTGCCCTGGCGGAGGGACTGGGGGCTCCCACTTGGACCTGAGGGGATATAATCTCAGAGTTTTGGGGACTTGGGGGACCCCTTGTTGGATCCAGAGGAGGAGCAGAACCTCGACAGGAGGAGACCACCACTCTCAACCAGACTGTGCCATCATCTGCACCAACAGGTTTCTCACCTCCTTTTGCTTTGGACTCAATGAACCACGTGGGGCTCAGCACAGGGGCCAACAAACCCCACTGTGGCTGGCGGGCTGGGTTACAGTGGTGGGTTTTGTAAGTTAAAACCATTTTCTCTTTGTGCTATTGCATTTACTGTGATATTGTTATTAACTTGTAACTCTGACTTATAATCTCGATTGTGGTGGGTTTATTTCTCCTGCTGGTTTACCTTTAAACCAGCACAGGGCTTCTGAAAGCTGCTCTCATTTTAGGAAACTGGTGTTCTTGTGTACAGCAGTTTACAGGACAGACTTCCTAACCTATGTAAAGTCCTTCTGTCTTCACTGGAGCTTTAGGCAGGCAAAGACGTTTCTCTGATGGAATGGGAGCCTATTAAATGCAAAAATAAAACACAAAACCACAACAACAAAAGCGCCCCAAAGTACTCATCATGAAGTCTCATAAAAGGATAGTGCTGGAGTGACAACATGCAAGTGCTGCAAAGAACAGAAATACACATAAATATCCTCACAGCTATATTCTAGCCCAGAACTATGTAAGATGATTCCTCACATTTTGCAGATGCAAAAACAAAAGAAAAAATATACCCTCATATTGGCCTTCTATGATATGCACAGAGTTGTAAAAATTCAAAGACCACCAAACACTGCTGTAGTTACAATCCTTTAAGACAGCACAGAAGATTTTTTTTATTTTCCAGAAGGAGCTTCATTCCAATGACTCTAACAAAGCCCAAGCACCACTTTTCAATCAAATACACAGCTACTCAGGTGCTCTAATATATTTTCTGAAGGCATCTGCACAAATAGCTGCTGACTGTGACATGGTAACAAGGAATATCATCCAGGATGCTTAAAGCTGGGAAAAAACCCTTGCACTCACTGTAAAACAGCATACTCATCCACAGCAGAGCAGAACAGGCATTCCTAACATGAACACAGGGCTAGAAATCCTTGACTAACTCATTTCAGCTCTGCCACAGAACAGAATGTCTCTGAGCTTGCAATCAGTCAAGAATCAGACCTGAAGTAAAATACAGTTGAACTGTTCTGCAATACAGCTAGCATGCCCTAAAAATAATTTTTAAGGATGTTCACCTTCTTCTCATATCTCACTATTCTTCTGATAGCTCACTGTGGAAGGGTGTAGTCAACCCAGATCAGCAGTAAACAAAGGCGTATTTTTTCTTGCAATAAATGGACATGAAGTATGGGATCTAAAGCAGGTACATAAGTAGGATGAGTGGCCTACAGAAGGCCTTAGAAGAAAATTCTTGAGGTTTTTTACCAGTTTAACAACAATACATACCTATAGCTGCTCTCTTGTCTCCTCTCTGTCTTCATACTTCAACTCATCATACTTGGATGATTTTTATATACTAAGCCACACAGAAAAGAACAGTTCTCTTCCACAAAAAACAGTTTTACCAACACTGAGTATACTACCACATATTTTTGTAAAAAACAAAGGAGATTTGACTTTCAAGCCTACTCTTGCTTTTTAAACCTTCTCAAATGCTCTGCTTTTGACAGCTGCAATTAGCTGCAGCAGTAAGACACTGAAGCCCCAAAGTATCCTCCTTGGTGCACTCTGATTAGCCCCATACAACTTCCTCAGTCTGAACTTAGTGAAACCTCCCATTGCCTTGGACTGATGGTGAGCCGATACTATTCTGCTGATACTTACAATGCTCAAAGCCCCTCTCACTGTTCTGCATCACCATCCTACCATCCCATCAGAAAGTCAAGGTAATTCCTTATTTCCACAAGCAGAAAAATACAGAGTTCATTGACAGGAAGCTCAACATGAGCCAACAGTGTGCCCAGGTGGCCAAGAAGGCCAGTGGGATCCTGGCCTGGATCAAGAATAGAGTGGCCAGCAGGACCAGGGCAGTGACCCTTCCCCTGGACTCTGCCTTGGGGAGGCCACACCTTGAGTGTTGTGTTCAGTTCTGGGCCCCTCAGTTGAGGAAGGAGCTCAACTGAGGGGCTGGAGCGGGTCCAGAGAAGAGGAACGAGGCTGGAGAAGGGACTGGAGCACAAGTGCTGTGGGGAGAGGTTGAGGGAGCTGGAGGTGTTTAGCCTGGAGAAGAGGAGGCTCAGAGGTGACCTCAGCACTGTCTAGAACTCCCTGAAGGGAAGTTCTGGCCAGGTGGGGGTTGGTCTCTTCTCCCAGGCACTCAGCAATAGGACAAGGGGCACAGGCTCAAGCTCTGCCAGGGGAAATTGAAGTTGCAGAGCAGAAAAAACTTTCCAGAGAGAGTAATCAGGCATTGGAATGGGCTGCCCAGAGAGGGGGTGGACTCCCCATCCCTGGAGGTTTTTAAGGTGAGATTGGCCGTGGCACTGAGTGCCATGATCTGGTAAAGGGACTGGAGTTGCACCAAGGGTTGGACTTGATGATCTTGGAGGTCTTTTCCAACCCAATCCATTCTATGATTCTATAATTAATGTCTCTCCTTTATTCACCCCAGCATAGAGTCAAGTGAGTTAGGAAGTTAGCTCCCCATCCCCAGTGTGTTTGTCCTTTTGGCAATACCACCACGCCGTGTTTTTCATGCAAAAGATGACAAAGCAGCGCAGTACCGAAGGATGAGACTGCTCAGGGGCTATAATGCCAGGTGGTCTATATTCTGGTATTCCTTCTGCAGCTTAAACCAGCCAGCTGGCAGCTTCTGTACTTAAACCCTAAGAGACTCCTAGTTCCCCAAGCAGAAGCGTGTGGTGTAAGACAGGAAGACTGCAAATCTTGTGTGCCACTAGATAGCCCTTCTGCAGGCACAAACCCACCGCCAGGTGCCTACCACGGTGTACCTGAAGCTATAAAGCTGTGTATTTACCTCAGCTGGTTAAAACTTAGTTGCAATAATGCCAAGGTCATGGGTTCAATCCCCTATGTGGGCCATTGACTTGAGTTGGACTCGATGATCCTTGTGGGTCCCTTCCAACTCAGAAGAGTCTGTGATTCTGTATGTCAGTACACACGTGCCTTGCAAAACACAGTCCAGCACCACCTAACGTCAGGGTGTCGCTGCCACCTGGGAAGAAACTCCCTTTTTCAAGACAGGCACTCATCTTTTCCCTTCCCTGTGTGCTTTCGTTGGTGAAACTCGGGCTAGTTGTGCCAGTACCCTGTTCTGTGCGACAAGACCACTGTGGTAAAGGCGCAGCTACCGCTGTTCTGCCACCCAGATGTGGCGACCTCCAGGTCGGGCACCGTTCTGGGGCCAAACAAACCTCTCCAACACACAATGGCTGCTGTTGGCTTCGCACCGTGCGGCCGGGCCGAGCTTCCGCTGCTTCCCTCGGCTCACCCCGCCCGTCCCTCCCTCGGTCACCCCCGGGGCCGCTGCGCCACCGCGGGTACCTCACCGAGGGCATCCCACCGAGGGTACCCCACTGAGAGCATCCCATCGAGGGTACCCCACCGAGGACATCCCACCGAGGGTATCCCACCATGCGTACCCCCACCACGGGCACCCCACCGTGGGCACCACACTGCGGGTACCCTCACCGCGGGCATCCCAAGGCGAGTATCCCACCGAGGGTACCCCATCACGGGCATCCCATCGCGAGTACTCCACCGAGCACATCCCATCGAGGGTATCCCACCACGGGCATCCCACCGAGGGTATCCCATCGAGGGCATCCCCACCAAGGGCACCCCACCTCGGGCATCCCACGGAGGGCATCCCACCGCGGGTACCCCATCGCGGGCATCCCACCGAGAACACACCAACCCGGGTACCCCACGGCGGGCATCCCACGGAGCGTATCCCACCGCGGGTACCCCACCGAGAGCATCCCACCGAAGGCATCCCACCGCGGGCATCTCCACCGTGGGTACCCCACCGACCACATCCCACCGAGGGTACCCCACCGCGGGTACCCCACCGCGGGCACCCCGCCGAGCACATCCCACCAAGCACATACCACCGCGGGCCCCCCACCGAGGACATCCCCACTGCGGGCACCACAACGCGGGCAGCGCCAGCGGCGAGGCCGAGCATGGCGGGCCGGGACTCACCTTCCCATCGGCGCCGAACGGGAGCGGCTCCTCCTCCGCCGCCGACAGCAGCGCCCGGTCCCGGTGCGCGTCCGCCGCGCTGGGGGCTGCCGCGGCCCCATGGGGCTGGTAGTCGGGGTAAGGGTTGGCGAAAGCCCGCTCCTCCATCTCCGCCTCGCCGCCCAGCTGCAGCTTCAGCCTCTTGGACATGCTCTCTCCCATCTCAGCCGGCCCCCGGCCCGCCTCCCGCACGGCGAGCCGGCGGGGACACACTCCGCCCGCGGAGCGCCGGCTGTGCGGGAACGCGAGCGCCGCCCGCGGATACGGCTGCCCCGGCTACCCAGCTAAAGCTGACCAGGTTCCAACCTCCCCCGGCTACGGCTGCCCCGGCTCCGGCTTCCCCCGGCTCCGGCTGTCCCGGTTCCAACCTTCCCCAGCTACCCAGCTAAAGCTGCCCCGGCTCCGGCTGCCCCGGGCTACCCAGCTAGAGCTGCCCCGGCTACCCAGCTAAAGCTGCCCCGGCTCCGGCTGCCCCGGTTCCAACCTCCCCCGGCTACAGCCTCCCCCGGCTACCCAGCTAGAGCTGCCCGCGACTACGGCTTCCCTCGGCTCCGGCTGCCCCGGCTACCCAGCTGAAGCTGCCCCGGCTCCGGCTGCCCCGCCTACAACCTCCCCCCAGCTACAGCCTCCCCCGGCTACCCAGCTAAAGCTGCCCCGTTAGAGTCTTCCCCGGCCGCGGCCGCCGCCCGGCGGGACCCGGCGCTGGGTCAGGGAGCGCGGCAGCGCCCGCGGGCCCATCGGGGCCGGCCCGAAGCCACCCCGACCCACCGAAGCCCAACTTGGGAAGGCGAAAAGTGGAAGCCGCGGCTATGCTCGGCGCCCCCGTCAGCCGGGGCGGGGGAGCGGCGATCGCGGCGGCATCACAGCTCGCACAGCGGCAGAGCGCGGCGCCGGCCGGGCCCCACCGCGGGCAGCGGCAGCGCAGGCTGGGGGGCACCGCTGCAGAGCTCGCCCCAGCGCCTCATCCTGCCCCGCCGGGGCGTCAGTGCCTCGGGATGATGCCGCTGCTGCTGCCGCCGACCGCACGCCGGGCGTCGGAGCGGGGCTGCCGCCGGCTCCTCCCGCCCGTCCCCCCGCGGCGGGGGCGAGCGGCCGCCCGGCGCATCTCAGAGCAGCGGCAGCAGCAGCAGGAGGGGCACGGACAGCCCCAGCAGCAGGCAGTACGCCACCAGCTCCTTCGCCCGGCTCATCCGCAGCCGTCGCCGCCGGGCCGCGCTCATCCGGCCCGCGGCAGGCAGGGAGGGATGCGGGGATGGAGGGAGGGATGCGGGGAGGCGGCCCTCGGCGGGGAGGGCGCAGGCGGCGGCGACCGCCCCTCGGCCGGCGAGGGGAGGCAGCTCCCCCGGGAGGAGAGGGGTGGTCTCCTTCCCTCGGCCCGCCCTCGGGTTGGAGTGTCGGCCTGACTGCGCGTCGCCGACGGCGAGCGCGCTCTCGGAAGCCGAAACATACTAAACGAAAATAGAAGTAAGACACCAAACAGACTCGCAGCCCTGGAGAGGCGGTGGGTGGCGAAGGCGCTCAGCGATCGGCGGTGGCAGCTGGATGGGAGGGTGGGATCACATCCCGTCTGGGGAAGAGCAGCGTCTGCATCCCGTGTGGATCCCGTCTTGGTTCCAGCCCTGGGAGAGGGGGACTGAATGCCAGGACGGTGTGTCAACAACATAAATTTAGCCCGTCGTTTTGACACCTCCACCTAAAGCTATAGGAGAAGATCTCCAGGCGAAGGGGCATCCAGGTACAACCATCAAGGATAAATCTTTCCCATTCACAGTTAAATGGTGGGTGCTGTCGATATTGTCATAGCCTTCAGGAATTGATATTACGTACTGAAACACCCTTGGGTAGAAACAGCCAGCAGAAAGCCTGCAATCCAGCCAAACACTGCACACAGTATTGTGTAAAAATATCGATGTGGGAGACCTGGTTATGCCATTAAATATTTACTCCCAACTATGCCATTGTGTTTTGGCTGTAATTGTAAGTCAGACAGACCATAAACTATTAATTCCCTAACTGGGCACTGTGCAGACTTATTGATCTTTAGTTTTACTCACTGAGTAATTCTATTGCTATCAAAATACATCTTCAGTGTGTTAGATTAAATACAGGTGATGTGTGTCCTGTCATTTGCTTCAGTTTATGGTTGTTCATAGCAATATAGATACGAAGAAATGGGACACATCCATCATCTTGTCGCAGTTTATTTTAGTTGATATTTTCTTCATTTGTTTTTATTTTTATAAATTGATCTGATGACAAAGCAGAAATTCCAAACAACTTGTCCAACAAGAAGTACCTTGTATGTGCTCTCAAAGTGAAAAGACACTTAAAAATTAGAGAGTCATCTATAAAATATCCTCTTCTGTTTTAGTTTTAAAAAGTCACTTTGTGCATCCTCTATTCTTTAAGGGGAGTCTTTTGTGCTGTGTTGCAGTGCCTAAAAGGGTAAGTACAGAACCTTTTTTAAAGCATCTCTTGTCTCTGTGTAGACATTTTGCTATGCAAAGAGCATGTTTTCATCTTGAATTGTTTGTGACCCTCAGTGAGGACCAGCTGAATCAGTGCAAGTAACTTCATCCCCATAATAAAGAGCAGAATTAAACCTTTAATAAAAATGTGTATGGGTTGTTTTCTTACACTTTCTAATCTCCTTAAATGAAAATGGTGGGAATATAAAAGCTGAATCATACCAACTGATACCTGTTCATGGCCTACAGATAAGGAGTGGAGGTGCTCGCTGGCATCTGCCAAGAGCAGGTTCCTCCTTTCTTTGGGAGTGGTGGGTTGTGGGGTGGTGGGTTGGTTCCCTTTCACATCATTGCACTGTTTGGTTATCTGCCCACTGCTGTGTTTAACATCCTGTTAGGCATCTTTTTCTGGAGCATTTCTCTCCATGTTCACTGTTCTTCCCATTTGTTGCAATGTTTAGTTTCAAGCATACAAGGACTCCTTTTGTCCTTAGCAGGTGGGATAGAGTTCAAAAGGCTTTCAAGCTTTTTATTCAGTGTGTCTTTTCCTTTTACTCTTTCACCCTTGATGCATACAGAGCTCCCACAGCTTGAATGGGAATCGTGGATGAAGGAGGAGGAAGCAAGTTGGGCTGAGTGAAGTGTCAACATTTAACATAACTTTTAAGCAATAATAAATTCAAATATCTTATCTGTGGCAGTACGAAGCAGGAGGCTTTGCCTACTGAAATCATGATTTCATGTGTGCTTTCATCCCGAAAATGTCTAAATGCTCCTGAAAGCAGTGAGCCCTCATCCTTTCTTCCCACTCCAGCTATGCACTCCTGTAACCTGCCTTCTGCAGCACTGGCAAACATGCAGCCCTGCAACAAGCTGATTATGCTGAAAGCTGCCCCTTTCCTTTCTGTGATGTAGGTGAAATCCAATTAATGTCTACCCAAAGCCTGATTCCTACTTAAGACATCAGTTTCTTTGTGTAAATCATGAAAGTTTTTGCTTAACAGGTCAATGGGCAATTCATTCTTTACATAAGAGGAAATCATAAACCCCTCTCTTTTAATTCTTCTGGTCTTTCCTTCCTTCCAATCCTGTTTACATCCAGCAGTGTCCAATACTGTGCTCCTGATGAGATTAGTGCCATTTTTTATATAGCAGATTAAAATACCTCTTTCATTTTGGACAAGAACTAAATAATCAGAATCCAAATGTATATCATTAATAATGTTGTGCTTTCCCATGTGTTTTGCTGTTTGATTTCTGGTATATGTCTGGTAAATAACTCTGGTAAATGGTTGTACATCAGAGAGCCAACCCTTCCGGGGCTAGCACAGAGCTGCCCTTCTCTGTGAGAGCTGGAACGTGATGCAGCTTGTGCAATGAGTGTGAGCAGCCATCAGGAATCTCCAAAGCTCTGATTGTGACAGGTTTAATGGTTCCTTCAGCAGCTGTGTTCATTCTTATCACAGGATAGTAGTGCTCATTTATTTTCATGTGCAATGGCTCCAGATATGTGCAAGCAACAGCCCCATCCATGTTTTGTTCTGTGGAGTCAGAACGATGAGTATGTGACTTTAGCACCCATGGCAAAGTGCTTTGTAAATCCTGGGAAACCAGTGTAGCAGCTGGAATTAATCTCCTTTTGTTTCTGAACACAGAGATCCAGCAGAAATTAATTGAGAGAAGCGAGAGCTTCAGGAATGGACCCTGCTAATGTGATACATAATGAAGAACAAGGCTGTGTGCTGCTCTCTTTAGTTTTACCTGTGGAAGAACAAGGTATGGCAATTTCTCACCTGGTGTTAATTAGGACAGCAGGTCAGTGGAGACAGGGCAGTTTTTACCTATTGCAAATCAGGGATCATACTTTTATTGAACACAAATGAAGTCTTTCTAACTGGCTTTTGCTTTTTCTCTGGTCATCTCCTCTTCAGGCTGTGCCCTGTCTATGCTGCATCCTTTGTGCTCTGCAGAAAGCCTTTTTCTCCTTGATCACTACCATAGGCCTGTAATAGACTATAAGGAAGGGCTTCCTAATTCCCTCTTCACCTCCCTTTAGCTGCATTTCCTAATTTCTTTTTATCTCCACCGCTGTCTAATATTCTGCAACTAAATTATTTAAAGCTGTTTAGACCTAATAAACTAGGGGGGCTGCTTCTTGTAACAAACATGATATTATGAAATAAAATCTGCAGGATCATGTTTTACATTTTAATTTCAAAAGACTTACAAGCCTGGACCCAATTCAGTCCTGTGTTCAATTCAACTTCAGGGGGAGTGTAAATGCAATGTAAAAACAACCTGCTCCGTGTGAGACATAATTATCATATTGCTTTTCAGTAGCAACAAATTTCTCTGGCTACTGTAAATAACTGATCTATTATTGCATAATGTTGCTATTTAAGATCTCAGAGATTTCTGTGAATCTGAGAAGATATATTGCTAGTCAACCACAAAATGAATGTTTTAATAATAACTCTATCTAATATAGTTCTCTTCAAATTTTTTGTTCTTATCTTTGGTCTTGTAGCAGCAAGAGCAGTGTCATCAAGTCTGTGGCAATTCTTTTCTTATAAATGCTAAACCTGCTAATAAATGCTAAACCTGCTAATAAATGATAAACCTGAACAGCAGTTGTTGCACTTCAGCCCGTATTTAAATAATGGATTTTGTTATAATCAAACCTTTATGTTCCTTATCCCCTTATTGTCAGTGGTTTTTGATTTGCACATCCAGAGAAATATAACTAATATTGAAGTCCTGCAAAGATGATGCCTGTCAATGTTCTTAGAGGTCCTTACTGTCTATGATGAAAATGGAGACAGCTCACTGTGATTAAAATGTAGCCTTTATAATCACTGGCCTAGTATTGGATTCTCACAGGAGTTATTTCCAATCCTGAAAAGGTTTGTAAGCCCAGGGAAAGAAAATTGCAGCTAGTAGAAAACAAATGCAATCCTCTTGAAGCATGAGGAACAGAGGTGAATGATAGGTATGGTTAGAATATCTGTGGCTGACCAGTATCTGTAAAAAAGAGCAACAAAACAAGTGTTGGACAAGAGATTCCCTTCACCTAAGGAAGCTGTTGCAAGCTGGACATCTTATTTTCTTATTTCTTCTGATATCTTTGAATGACTCAAGATCAGTGGGGCTTAAAATGCTGCCCTAGTCACTACCTTGAGGTGAAGATAGATGAAAGACTAAGGGAGAGGAAATGATTGCAAACCTATCGATCATAGTTGACTATTTTAAGAAAAGGACAGCGTGCAAGAAGCAAAACAAAGATAATGGGCTTCAGTAAAGCAGACATTGATGAAATTTGTGAGAAGATTCTTTTGGGAAGATAATTTAAGGATAAAGAAGTGCAGGAGAGATAGCAGTTACTGAAAGAAGCTGAATTTAAGGCACAGCAGCAAATTATTGTGCTGTGAAGGAGAAAGGAATCAACATAAGAAGGAGTAGCTGCAGCAGAAGTTCTTTAAAGTCTTGAATATTAAAAAGGAATTTATTTACAAATTAGGAACAAGAACATCTGGCCAAAACTGGGTAGAAAAAAAATACACCAAAAGTGTATGGTGAACCCAGAAAGATAAACTACATAGTGACTTACTGCTATTGAGGGTGGGCAAAATTAATGTGAAAAGATTCTATGAATACTACAAGAGCAGAAAAAGCCAAAGTAAAATTCCAGCCTATTCCTTAATAGGCAAACCTCACAAATAATAGACCATGATGAGAAAGCCAAGATATTTAATAACATCTTTGCTTCAGGCATGACATAAATTGTGAGCAAATGCCTAAAGCATTTAGGTTGTTTACAAGAGCACAGAGTAGAGAAAAAAGAGGGTAGAAAATATTTGTTGTGTTGTGGATATTGGAGTTAGAGTGGTCTGGTAAATTTGACCCTGGAATATCTAAGAAACTGAAGCAATATCTGAGCCATTAACACCCATTGGTAACAGAAGAGGAGAAGGTTCTCCAAGCACTAGAAGAGAACCCACTGAACCTATTTATTAAAAAAAGGAAAAGCCAGGTTCAGGGAGGTAACAAGTCTGTCTATGTTATCCTGAAAGATACACAAAAACCTTGGGAAAGGAAAATTAAAATATCAATTATAAAATACGGAATGAGGATGGATGATTGCATGACAAATGATACTGACATAATGTGATCCTGTTACAAACCTAAGCAAATCTCACGCTGTGAGGCGCTGACAGAAGCGTTGTAGGTAACACATGAACATATGCAAGGTAATTATCCTTCCCTTCTTGCCCCTGGGATGCTGACACTGGCATGGAACAGTTTTGGACATCACACTTTCTCAAGTGGTGCCAAACTGGGAGGAGTCCAGAAGAGGGAAATAAAAAAGGTAGGAGGTAAAGAAAACATGGCCAGAGAACAAGAGCCAAAGTTGTGACTTTTGAGAAAAGATTGAAGGAAGTGGCTTTGCTTGCTATAGAAAAAAGAAGACTAGAAGTAAGATTTAATAATAATCCAGTATACAATGCTGGTTAAAGAGAAAGTTAGTTGTTTGTTCTCAAAGACCCTTGCAAAACAGACTGTGATGAACTCAATGAATTTGCATTGCAGGTATTTTGGAGTGTGGTATCAGGAATTATCTGTGGTGCAGTGCCTAAATATGCTACACAGAAGAGTGTTTATGGAAGGGTGTAAAGTCAAGGTAGACAAATTATTAGATATGTTTTCGGTATAATAGCCCAAACCTTCAGAGAGGAAAAAGACTGTATGATCCCAGGAGGTGCTTGCCAGGCTTCTATTGCCATTATTCTATTAAATTAAGACCAGGAACACAGCAGGACTGACTGTTATTATCCTTGCAAAAAATTTTCAGTTCCAAACTTCAAATATACAAGGCTACTATAAGGCATCTTTTGTTTTATACATATGTTGAACAACCACAAGGAAAAAAGGAATGTGATCAACTTTTTTTTTTTTAAAAACTGACTTTAATTTGGGGCCAGTTAAGGAATATGTGGAGAACAAGATGTAATTAAGGAACTGTGGGAGACCTGTGAAGAATTAAATCTGGTGTGTATAAGGAAATCCCAATAACTTCAGCAGGCTGGTGGAGCTGGAAGCCTTGTTGGCAGAAATCAGGCTAATTGCACCTACCCTGAAAGTCCATTCTTAGGGCTATTGTGAAAGAGAAAATGGATGATAAGACAGAACACAAGGTGAAAGAGAAACATGTAAGAAACTGAAAGGCAAAAAGAGGTGTAGGAAACTTGAAGACCTCTATAATCAGAAGCAATAGTAGAGAAATATGTTTAAGCCCAAAATCGTCTGTGTTTGTCATAAAATCATAGAGTATCATGAGTTTGAAGGAACCCACAAGGATCATCGAGTTCAACTCCTGGGTCTGCACAGGACAACACCAAAAATCACTCCATGTGCCTGAGAGCATTGTCCACATGCTTCTTGTCTGTACGTAAAGAATAAACCAGTGCTAGTTTTGATGAGGTCTCTAACACAGCAGCAAAGGACACTGTTTGCTATCTGCCACAGATGGTGCATTTATCAGAAAAGCTCTGAGATTTTGAAAGCCAGTTGTGGGGGCCCAGAAATGAGATGCAATACAGGAATTACCTGTGAAGGGCCAAATATAGTGCTCTCCTTACTGAGCTGCTGGATCCTTGTACACTGTGCAGTGGCTCTGACAGCTGCTGACAGTCTGAAAAGGGGGAGGCTTTGGTGATTGCTGGCACTGTTGATGCAAAGCTTTGGCTGGTGTGACCAACACAGTCCTCTGACAGGCAACTTAGGGGTCCCTACCATGCAGTGGACAAGTGTCTGTGCAAACACAGCATCCCACCTGTATCCTCATCTCACCTGTGCAGTCTTACCCAGTCTGAACTGATCCTCAGGGATGAGCTCATGGAGCAACAAAAAGGACAGAGCTCCTTTCACCCCACCTTGGGACATGGCAGCCAGGAGCCTTAGTGTGATGTTGGGACTTCCTTCCACCAAATGTTTTCCCAATTGCAGCATCCTCATCTCATGGAATGCCTCTACTGTGGCAGCACTGCTCCAAGGAAAGGGGCTTGGGATCTCTGCATCAAACATGAGTCCTGGGGTTAAGCCTGGGCATCCTTTCAAGTAAGAAAGGCAGGTGGGCAACCTTAGTAACACAAGTGGGTCTCTGATACAAATGAAGTTGCCCCACTGGTCTGGGGAAGAAAATTTTCCCTTTCCCACTTAGTGACCAACATACTGTACTCATTGCATCCTGATTCGTGATGACTGGCAGCAAGAGATCCCTTACAATACAGTTTCCCCTCCAGCAGAAAGCCTGGCATCTGCTATGCCAGGCTGTTTAGAAAAGGCACGGAGTAGAGGGAAGGAAGAAGCTGTTCTGAGGAAAGAGTGTTTTTTGAGAAAACTTCAGAAGCAAAGGGAATTAAGTCTGAATGAGTTCTAGCTTTATTCCACACTAATCTCCTGACTGTTAATCTGGAGTCATTATCCTTAACCACCAGTGATTGCAAATGCCCTTCTTAGCTTTCTGAGCAGAGACAGGGATGTTCCTGCACCTTGGAGTAGTGGCATCCTTGCAGTGATTTCTGTGGACTTCAGATCGGGAACAAAAACAGTAAACAGCAGAATAAGAGGCTAAAATACCTGTTCTCATAGATCTTTATGGCAAATGCAAGAAAAACTGATTCCCTTCGCAACCTTTTATGGCCGTTATACCATGTAGAAAAACTGGATATTGATGTGACAACTGGGCCTGGATTTTTAAGCAGTTGGGGCAGTTTGGAAATGTCTTATTGACATGTTTTTTTCCTAATTTTTGTGTTATAAATAAAGTCATGAACGATCTCTGTGTTACTGACATGCAACACTTGTTTGTTGTTCAGAATATCTGTTTTTAAGAATTCTGGGCAGAGAAACTAACTGGGAATCATCAGTTCCTGCTGACAGTCAGGATTTTGTAATGCTATTTTTGTTTGTGGATAGCACAGATAAGGAACTGGGAACGATAATGTTGTTTTAATTAATTACTGACCTCCTTTTGCAGTGACACTCCTGGAACAGTTTGTGAATACTTTCATTTCTGAACTGTGTTTCTGTGTTGCTAAGGCACAATAAACACCATCCCACCAAACACTGGTTTGGGTGCAGGGAGCAAATGAAGGCAGAGGATGTTGGCACATCATTTGACTCCTGGAAAAGCACGAGGCACCCACAGAACAGCAGGGGCTTCCTTTATTGCACTCCAAGGAGAGACTCCTTGCTGCCTGAGGGGAATACCAGAGAATTCTGCATGGAAATGGTACCAGTGTTAGAGTGTTTTAAAAAATAAATTAATTGTGGATGGGAGTAAGGACGTAAGTAAAAGTTACTTAAGTTCAGGTAACTTATGTTTCAGGTACTTAAATATTGGGCAGCATTGGCAGGATGATAATGAAGTGTGTCCTTCAGTTCAGGAAAGTGCAGTAAACCAAATTCCAAGACAATTATCCCTTTGAAGAACATGGCAGTGGACTGTTCTCAGCTAGTTCATCGTGCTTAATCCAGGATAAATGGTGAGTTTATATCTTAGTACTTACTTACTCCTCAGTGATCCATTTCATACCTGGGGTTAAACTCTACCTGCACTGTAAATAACTGGTGCACTCCTGCAGAGACATTGGAGGGCATTGGTGACAACACAGCAATCACACTGTAATAAACTCCTTTGCAGCTGGTCTCAGCAGAACAAGCCCAGCTGGACAGGCTGCTCATAACCAGCAGCCCATCACTCATGTTACCCTTTACCACTGCAGGGGTTCACTTGGGCCCATCCTGTCTGCCACCAACAGAATAAAGGAAGTGACAAATGAGATGATCTTTTGGAGGGCATTCCCATCTCCTCCATCCCAGTTCCCTGCCCTGGTTCCCAGAGACAGGACCCTGCACAGATTTGGGCTGTGGTTTGGGACAGCCATTCTTGTGCTCACAGGGGCAGGACTGGAGCCTCTTTCCTATCCTCATAGTTCACAGACTATTCTGAGTTGGAAGGGACCCACAAGGACCATTGAGTCCAACTCTTAAGTCAATGGCCCACACAGGGGATTGAACCCATGACCTTGGCGTTATTACAACCAAGTTCTAACCAACTGAGCTCATCTCAGTGTCCAAGTCCCTCTCAGACCTCCCAGAGCAAGAAATCCCAACAGACAAACACAAGGATTGTAAGGACATTGGGAAAAACTTTTAAAGTTTTGGTGAAAGAAGGAGTAAATGTTTTTTTGAGAAAAGAGTCATGCAAGTTCTTGGTTTGGATCTATGTGTACACAAGGACAGTGCTGTGGTCAGGGAGGGCCAGACACAGAAATGGTGACCACTGGGCCAACTTTATCACCACAGGCACAGCGAGAACAGGAGGCCCTGACAGACTGTACTGCACAACTCCCTGCTCAGCACAGCTGGGATTCACTGACACTGTGGGAATGAAGGAGCTGCAGGGGCTCCTGAGCCTGGGAGACATCCCAGGATTTATTCAAGGGAAGTCTCGTGTGCCCTGTAAATGCACATGGATATGTACACAGGCACTGACACTGCTCTGAGGAGTGTTTAATACATCCCATTAAACAGAGTCAGAGGTAACTGGGCATGCTGAGAGCTGCTCTGCCACACAGAGCAGTGTCCATTTATTCTGTGGGTTTGGTGCGGCTTGGGGACTGCCATTGTCTGGATTAGCTTTGGGAAGGTCTCAGGATAGGAATGGGCCAGAAATTGTGTTTCCTTCTGGTTGTATCAAACCCAGATCTGATTCTTTCAGCCACAGAGCAGTGACACCCCTTCAATATTGTTGTAGTTTGGGATTATTATGTAAATTCTCTCCCCTGCCACTAACTGCCCATGCCAGCAGTTAACTGCTGATCGCTTAGGTGGGGGCAGGTTGTCTCTTGTGTTTGGGGACATTTTTTCCACTCTTAGCTCAGCGGAATGGAGGAGAGGGGTGTGCTGCGGAGGAGGGAAACTGCCCTTTTTTTTTTTTTTTTCCTCTCCTGCTCCTGCTGTTGGCTACTCTGCTGGGGCTTCTGGCTGAGCCGCGGCTTTTCTCCTCGCCACGGCTGTTTCTCCTGGTTCCTGCATCTGGGGTCCCCACCTCTGCTCCAGTCTCACCACCGCCTGCAGCATCACGGCCTGCCTGCCCCGGCTGGGAGAGTGACCCGGGAGAGAGAGGTGTGCTGCTGCTTTCCAGGACACGTGGCAGTTCCCCACTTTCAGCTTTCTTTTTTTCTTCATTTGGGACAAGAGACACAGAGTTCATCTGAGAGCTCACCTCTCGTCTGTCTCGCTGGAGAGGGACTGGAAACTCACTCCGCAGTCAGCCAAGCTGTGACATTGACACTGCCTAAGTATAACTTTCCTCCCGGAGGAAAACCTGCTGGGTTTTGTTGTTGTTTTTTTCTTTCTTTTCTGGTGTTGGGGAAGCGGTTTGCACTAGTGTGTTTACATATATATATATGGATATATATCTGTTAAGAACAGTTATCCTTCTTGTATTAAAATTCCTTTTCTTAAATTTGATAAAGAGTGGCGTGATTATTGTGGAGGATGCCCCCTCTCCCAGCTTGTGGGTAAACATTTTGGTTTTTCCCCTCAAACCAGGACAAATATGGAAGCCTCTGCCGTACAGGCATTTGGACCATCCTCTCCCTCCCAGTACAGCACAGCTACAGCCAGTGCTGCAGAGAGCCTGGGGAGAGAAAACAGGATTCTACTCATTGTATTTGCAGTTCTTTGGAATCTTTCTCAGTTCCATAACGAGGAATCCCTTCCACAGCAAGAGTGTGAATGGTCTGTGGGGGAATCACAACCCTTGGCATTGCTGTTTCCAGCAAATCCATTATCTTGAACAGCAGTGAAGGGAGAAAGGTGGGAAACAGCACCTACTTGGTTTCTTTTGCTGAGATTGGATTAACAAGAAAATGAATTATTTTTGCTTTCAAGAATGTCAGTGTCTTCACCATCCCAAGGGAAACTCTGTGTTCCTCAGGCACATTTGTTGGTTTTTTCTCCTTTCACCCCACATGTACAGCACTGGATCTCTGCACATCCATCCACCTGCGGCAGTGGAATCTTCCCACCAAGCACACAGATGAGACACTAATCCCTTTTGTCTTAGAAAAACCTCATTCACAGCTTGGGAAAAGGGAACTGGCACCTTTAATCCATAGACAACTGTTTAGGGAGGGCTGATATGATACTGTGAGGATGTGGTTTTGCTTGGTCTGAATCTTCACTCCTACAGGTGTTGGAATATTTGCAGTAGTGTTTCCATACAGGGTACGTGCTATGAACCTCTTTTTTTTTTTTTGGTTAGAATTGGGAATATGTAGGCTTGAATAAAGCCAATCATGCTGGAGGTTTTTAAACTGAGATTGGCCATGGCACTGAGTGCCATGATCTTGTAAATGGACTGAAGTTGGACCAAGGGTTGGACTTGATGATCTTGGAGGTCTTTTCCAATCCTATCAATTCTATGATTCTATGATTCTATACTCTGAAATATATTCTGGTTAGTTGTACTGAAGTATTTATTTTTGCTATAAACATTTCACTGCGGTGAAACAGCCATGCCCAAGGCAGCTCTTGGTTATTATTGCATGCTCTGATAGCAGTGGATTTATGTTTCCTCTCACCTTTGCTTTCCGGTTGCCCAGGTCAGCTGACAATGGGCTCTGAAAGCCCCAGGGCCCAGCTGCTTTCACTTTGGCACTGCCCCAGCTGAAGAGGTGTTTTAATTGGAAACTGGTTGCTAATTGAATATTACTCATATTTCATTAGGAAGACACATAGAAAGTGTAGCTCTACATGTACAACAAGGTGCTGATTGTTATTTAACACACGGAATTTTGAAGATAAAAGTGTCCTCATTTTAATTTGTGAGAGTGCAATTAGGTTAATGTGTTTCGGGTCCCCATTCCCAGCATGGTAACACCCTTTTTACTTTGGTTTTCATCTCAGCAGAATTTTGCTCCTGTGTTTGCCAATCTGCTTGCAAATCTTTATTCAGACCTGTTTTTTTTCCCCTGGCATATTGAATTTGTTGCTCCAGAGCATTTTTCATTCCAGCTGGGTTTCAGTTATTCTGGGATTACCCCAGGGCTCCAAAGAATTGTAGAATCATAGAATCAGTTGGGTTAGAAGAGACCTCCGAGATTATCAAGTCCAACCCTTGATCCAACCCCACTGTGATTACCAGATCATGGCACTCAGTGCCACCTCCAGGGTTGGAGAATCCACCATCTCTCTGGGCAGCCCACTACAATGCCTGACCACTCTCTCTGTAAAGAATTTCTTCCTGATATCCAATCTAAACCTCCCCTGGCAGAGCTTAAGCCCCTGCCCTCTTGTCCTACTTTTGGTTGCCTGAGAGAAGAGACCAACCCCCACCTGGCCAGAACTTCCCTTCAGTTCTAGACAGTGCTGAGGTCACCTCTGAGCCTCCTCTTCTCCAGGCTAAACACCCCCAGCTCCCTCAGCCTCTCCCCACAGCACTTGTGCTCCACTCCCTTCTCCAGCCTTGTTGCTCTTCTCTGGCCCCGCTCCAGCCCCTCAGTCTCTTTCCTGAACTGAGGGGCCCAGAACTGAACACAACACTCAAGGTGTGGCCTCTCTAAGGCAGAGTCCAGAGGAAGGGTCACTGCCCTGGTCCTGCTGGCCACGCTATTTTTGATCCAGGAAAGGATCCCATTGGCCTTCTTGGCCACCTGGGCACACTGTTGGCTCATGTTGAGCCTCCTGTCACTCAGTCCCCCCAGGTCCCTTTCTGCCTGGCTGCTCTGCAGCCACTCTGTGCCCAGCCTAGAGCGCTGCAGGGGGTTGTTGTGGCCAAAGAGCAGGACCCGACACTTGGCCTTTTTGAACCTCAATGCCATGGGAATCAGCCCATCTCTTAAGCCTATCAAGGTCCCTCTGTAGAGCCCTCCTTTCTTCCAGTAGGTCAACACTGCCTCCCGACTTGGTGTCATCTGCAAACTTGCTAATGATGGGCTCAGTCCCCTCATCTAAATCATCAATAAAGATGTTAAACAGCACTGGACCCAACACTGACTCCTGGGGGACACCACTGGTGACCAACTGCCAGCTGGACACAGCCCCGCTCACCAGCACTCTCTGGGCTTGGCCATCCAGCCAGCTCTTGACCCATTTTGAGTCCTGCTGTGGTTTGCATTTGTAGACTTACCCTGAGTAACCATTAGAGCTCCTCAGACTCTGCACTGGCACCTGCTTTCCAATGGCACTCAGCTCCTGCTGATCTTGGGGAGAAGCATCATGTTTGGCATAATATTCTGCATGGCATTCAGTTATGGACACCTGCACATTTAAAACCCTGGAATGGGGAGCAGAGTGATCTGCTGTTAATGAGCTGTCTGAGCCCTGGACTCATGTTGATAGCAATGGTTCCCCTTGGCTATGGCTGTATTAATCCATGGGAAAACATGGCATTGTAGATATCAAAAATTCATTTCAAAAGACTACTGCCAGCCTGAAAAATGAGATTCAGTCTCTTTAATGTATCACTCTTTTAACAGGACAATTTTGAATGACAAGTTTTAGACTTCAAGTGCTTATTTCCAGCAGACTTGGAGATGCCATCTTTTTGTGAGCACATGTTTGTGCTCAGCAGCACTGGGATGTGCTTCAGAAATCTTTGGAATCTCTGCTGCTGAACACACTGACACAAACTTTGGGAATGGATGAGGGTTCCAAAGAGGAGCCACCCAAGCTGATGGCTGAGGTCCTTTCCACCTGTTTCTTCCCAGTGTGTGCCTGTCCTTGTGCACACACATGCAAACTGTAATGGGCTTTTGAAAAGGAATGTGAGCACCCACATCTCCTCATCCCTCTGCTTCCTTGTCTTCCTTGCATCATCCTCACTCTAAAATCCAGTCCCTGCCTTGCCATACACAGTATTCTGGCCTGGATTAAAGGCTGCCCTGTACCTGCTCCTGGCACTGCTGCCTCCCAAGGTCTCCATCCTCACTGCCCAATGTGCCACTCCTTTGCCTGTGCCCTCAAAGAGAGAACCAGGATTTTCATATCAGCACACATGGCCTTTCTTGTAAAATCAGCAACACCTACAGGGATCTTTGTCTTGGAATCACAGCTTGAAAGTGGAAAAGTAGAAGATAGAGCCCACAACCCAATACTCTACTAATCTGTTGCAGTGGTAATTCATCAGGGTGCCATCTCTTTAGAGACATTATCAATCAAATGCCTTCCCTGTACCTGTAATGGTGTCTATAGCAGATTGGTGGGTTTAATTTATTAAAAAAAATTAGGGGAGATAATAATCCAACAATCTATCAGTTTCAAAAATGCACTCTGTTGGACATTAGACATCAATTAATGAAATCATACAGGTGCAGTTTTTTAATAGAATACATTTTTTAGTGCAATTAATGTTTCCATTTTATGAATTTCTAAGGATTGTGACTTCTGTTTTTTCAGTCATATGTGCACATTTTCAGGGCAAGGGGATGCATGTCAGAGGAAATATATTGCTGCATTATCCCTCACAATTATTCCACTTTCTTTGAAGGACCTTTTTTTTACCTACAGTACAACTATTGGGTTTTTTCCCCCTGTTCTTCTGGCCTTGTTAGTACGTATTCACCACATTTCCTACCTGCACTTCTGCCTGTTTATTAAATCAAGAGCATAATTACATTACTGGTGTTCCTTAGGTGTAGGATTATCCTTAGCCTGCTGGGTGTTTTCCATGGAAAGGTAGTTACTCATATGGGGAGTTACTGAGCAGCAGGCATTTATTCTCATTAATACTCACCTTGTGTGAGTTGCAAAGACAGAATGAGGTTCTGAAAATTATTCTCTAAGTTCTTTTAGGCCTTGTACTTTCCAGCAGTGGGGATGGGAAGGGCCAGGGGGGTCAGTGGTCTGCTTTCCTTACCCACAGAAATGGGCAGGGACAGGGGAGCAGCAGAGCCTTCTCCAGAGAGAGGGGCAGATGGAAAAGGGGGAACAGCATCTTCTAAGCAAAGATGCTCCATTTAAAAGTATAACTGAAGCATAATTTAAAAGGTGTGAGCTTGGGGTGATCCAACAACTCTGCTGCAGGTGCCCACTGAGCATTAGAAGTGCAAATGGTGGTGGTCCAAGTCACCCTCTAATTGGGTCTAATTGGGCAGGACTGACAGTCTGAAGTGAAGTCCTGCTCTTGTCTAAGTCAGTTCCAATGGATTTGGAGAGGGAATGAATTCATCCTCCAAGGACTCTTGTGTGCAATCCATCATCATCACTCACAGTCTGTGTTTCATGTTGCTCAGAGAAGGGCCAGGGCCTTGAGGAGCAGGAGGAGCAGACCTCAATCCGACTATTTAAATATCTTTAGTAATCTCATCCTTTCAGTTTTTTTCAGAGGAAATCCTAATTGCCTTTGGTTTTACATAACCACTGTTAATCCAAAATACATCTCTTGAGGCCACTCTCTGGCCTTGCATCAGAACACACTTGTTTATTTTCTTTAATCTTTCTCCTTGCTGGCAAAGAAATGAGAGGAGAGATACCGTAAGTGGAGCTCAGTGAAGGTCAATAGCAAAGTTCTTCTCTATCACTTTGGAAAAAAGGAGGGGGAGCAGTGCCCAACAGGTGGGAGACTGAGCTGATGAAGGTGCCTTATGAGGATGTTTAAGGAATCATTATCTATAGAAACCAAGTGAGTGTTGAGGGTACAACTTGGAGATGCACTGGAGACATTTTCCCCAAAACTGAAAGAAGCATTTTTTAATATTACTGAAGGATATTGGTGTTGCTATTACCATTTTAACTGCTAGCCCAGGGCTCAGGTCAGCAACAACAACAATTTCTACAGGGTTATCAGGATTGCTGAGTGTTTCCTTTGCTGCTCAGTGATGCTCAACATTCTGACTTCTGATCAAAATAATTTTAGTGGGAAGTATGAAGCATAAAATTAATTAGATCAGTTTTCCTAAAGACATCTTTCCCTTGTGAATGCCATGTGCAATCCCAGCAGGGCAGGGGCAGCAAAGCACTATCTGTGCTTTCTCTCAGGGCACCTCAATGAGCCTCAGTTTTAGCAGGAAAGGGATTACAGTGAACAGTGTTCTGTCTCCCCTCAGTGGATGCTGAGCTGTAGAAAGAATTAAGCAGTAGGGGAAATAATGGTTTGAGATTACTGAAAATGCATCTTGATCCTAAACCTCCAAAGTGGAGAATCAGGATCATTAAGTTTGCATTCTCATGAATGTACATGAAGTTATTGTTGTGTACCAGAGGATATATTTGTGTATTAACTTTATCCAATGCAGTTTGTGATGTCTCACTGAGCATGAACTGTGGTCACTTGGTTGCTTCTGTTCACACTAACTGGGCTTAATATTCAGGACTGATTTCCCAGTCACCTTGTGCATGAGCAGAGATCACTGAGACAGGCTTCCAGCTCCCCAAATGCTGTGCTACAACAAGTGATCTGTCAGCTCTAGGAACACAAAGGTTTACAAAATATCAGCTGGCACTTAGAAATGCAGGCACAGGGGATGCTGCTCCACGTCAGGGCAAGAAGCCCCTGTTTGTCCACAGGTGGAATTCATCTTTCTGCAGCAGTTGGGAATGATGGGTAGTGGAAAGGGACACTGTCTAAAGTTGAAAAGTTCAGGATAAAACTACCAACTGTCAGGTGAGCTGCACCAGAGGCAGTCTGGAAAAAGCAGAAGATAAAAATATTGGAAGGTAAATGTGCCAAGACTGGCAGAAGTCAGCAGAAACACAAGCAAGGAGAAGAAAACATAAACGAGAAAAATAGATTATTTGCCTCATAGTAATGAAATACCTGTTTTGACTTCCAAGAGACCTTTGTTTATCCCTGAGCTTATGTGTCCTCATCCTGGAATGTCTGAGGGGTTTGAGGCCCAATCAGAACCTTATTTGAGCTGACAGGAGCAGCATCTTGGGTTAGATGAACTGCTGGAGATGGGAAGTCTCCACAGCCCTCCCTGTGGAGGGGCCACAGGACTCTGATTCACAGCCTGCTCTGTCAGACTGAAAACCCTTCCTTAAATCACAGCTGTTTGTTCTTCTGAGATCAGGTTATTGAGTGCCTGGTGAAACAGTGTCCCACAGTGTTCCTGTTCTCCAGTCACACATCATGGTCTCAGGCTTGTGATGGAATCTCTGGCCCATTACTTAATCTAGGGCCAGAGTCTCAGTACGAGCACATAAACAGCCATGCCCAGATGAGAAGGTACAATACACGTGTCATAGCACTGCAAGGAACAACAGTTTTGACAGGATCGCAGAGTGAGAATTTTGGTTCAAGTGTTTTGACTGGAAAAGATAGGGCAAGAACTCAAGAACCAACTGACTGGCCACCCAGAATCTATATTACTGTGTGAGATTCCACAGACATTTCCCCCTTTGTCACACAGTGCGGAAAAATAATCAGTGGGCGTGTGTGTGAGTCTGATCAATGTTAGCACACTTTCACCTTAGACAAGTCAGTTTCTGTGGCTTGCAACTGGGTATTCAAAGAAGGAAACAACAAGGAGGTTCATAATAAAAGCTACCTCAGGTGACCTGACAACTAAATCTCCTCCTAAACCATCTACCAGGGTTACCCCACATACCACACCCCCTTTCTTGAATTGTGAAAATGCTCACAACCTAACTTCTGCTGGACCCTATGTAATTTGCCAATCAAATGAGCAAAAGTTACTCCTAGATCCCACATACTCACTGAGAAAGGTTCACATAAACATCTAAATAAACATCTCTCACTTGCAAAAAGACTGTCAGCCCTACGTACAGCAGAGCCTCGAAGGCTGGAAGGCATCGCTGGCACCCAGATCACACAACAGGATTCGGAGAGATGTGGCTGGATGGTTTGGCACAGGATTGGATGTCCTAAATACTATAGATCAAGAAGTGTTAGTTAATACACTCAGTGCTGTCACTGCTGGTCTGGGAAAACTTAAGATCCCCTTAAGAACATCTTTGCTCACCCTGGCAGAAACACAATCACTGGCAGTCAAACTATTAACACTAGTAGCCAATCACACAGCTGCAGACTTTACCAAAATTGCTGACTACACTGGTGGCATAAGGAAGTTGCACTTGCTATGCAATGCATCCAAACCCAGCAATGGGTACAAACTGTGGCTGCAGGAATATTCAGAGAAGGAACATCAGGGATACTGCCCCCAGAGATAAGAGAAATAATAGCCAGAAACGGTTCTACTACTTAGTTTGAGAAAAATCACCAGGCTTGATGGCAGTTAGTGAATTTCACTTACAACTCACAACCCCAGCAAATTGAGGCTTATGTACTCACTATCAGTGCAGCCAAGGAATAAACCATCGCTCCTGTTCTAACTCTAGGAGCCATGCACCAGAATGTCATTGTGAGACCCATAGGCCATAATGTATGGGCAAGTTAGGATCAAACCAAAAGCAAATGGCAATCAATTAGTACTGAGGCTTGTATCCCTAAAGGACAGTTAGGGTACATTTGTGAAAATGCTGTAGTAGAAAATGAAGATCTGTGCTTAGACACTGAAGAAAGCGAATGCACCTTTGAATTGCTTCCTTACGCTGAAACCAAAGCACAAGTATATTATGTAGGCAATGGATGTGTATATGTTAGGACCCTTTGTGTTAACATTACCATTGACAATTGTTATGAAGTAGCAAGCAGTAGAAATTTTTGTGTGTGTAATTTCACTCCAATCATAGGTTGTGATTTTGAAGTCATACATTAGACTAAGCTAGGCATTTCAATAGGATGAAATGGTAAAGAGACAAGATTTTGTAGCATTAGAGCCAAGGTTTTACAAGTTTGACAGGTCATGTCATCGAACAAAGAAAAGGCAGAAGTCCAGCAGTGATGAAGATGTTTCAAGACCACCCCGAGGGATGAAGTCAGGAGATCACTACCCAAATTCAAGCCATGGAATTTGGCAGCAGATGGACTTAGGGGGCCCCTGTGGTGCTGGAGGATGTGCAGAGACCGATGGCTCCCCCTCCAAAATGCCACACAGCACTGCAGGCTGAGAGTGCTGAGGGCAAATCCCTGCCAAATCCCACGGGAACTGCAGGCGCAGTGCCCCCAGACATTCCCAAGGGCAAATTAAGCCTGGAATTACAGGCACAGTGCCCCAAATACCTCCCCCTGGTGAAAGAAACGGGGAAATCAGAAACAGCACCCCAAAACAGCGCCGTCTGGCGAGTAAACGCAGGAACTGCAGCTTGAGTGACTAAAAACAGCGCCGTCTGGCGAGTAAACGCAAGAACTGCAGCTTGAGTGAGTAAAAGCTCTGGAACTGCAGTTTGAGTGAATAAAAACTTACTTTTTAAAAATTATTTTTGCTTTCAGGAATGTCAGAGTCTTCACCGTCCCAAGGCAAAGTCCGTGTTCCTGAGGTGTGTTTGGTTATTTCCCCTTTCACCGCACGTGTGCAGCTCTGGTGCAAATCTCTGCATATCCATCCACCTGCAGCAATTGGTTAGAAGTTCCAGTGGAATCTTCCTACCGAACACACAGAGGAGCCTCTGAGCTCTTTTGTGTTAGAAAAACCTCATTTGCAGCTTTGGAAAAATGAACTGGCATAGGTAATCCACAGAGAACTCTTTGTTATTATTGCTATTATGATACTGTGAGGATGTGCTTTTGCTTGGTCTGAACCTTTGCTCTTACAAGTGTTGGAATATTTGCAGCAGTTGTGTTTCCACACAAGGGTACCTACTATGAGCCCCTTTTTTGGTTAGAATTGGGAATATGCAGGCTTGAATAAAGCCAACCGTGCTCTGAAATATGTTGTGGATGGTTGTACTGAAGGATTTATTTTTGCTATAAATATTTCACTGCAGTAAAACAGCCAAGCCCAAGGAAGACCTTGGTTATTGTTGCATGCTCTGGTAGCAGTGGATTTCTGTTTCCTCTCAGCTTTTTCCTCTGATTGCCCAGAGCAGCTGAGTGGGCTCTGATAGCCCCAGGAACCAGCTGCCTTCACTGTGGTACTTCCCCAGCTGGAGCAGTAGCATAGCCTGAGGTTTGCAGAGGAAGGAGGAACAGCAGCAGGAAGGAGGAAGAGCAGAGGAAGGAGCAGCTCCTGGCACTGGGGTAGGTGCTGCTGCTGTTTTTTGTCTTTAAAGATGCGTTTGTGTAGCATGTTGGGAAGCCCAACAAAGTTAGGGGGAAAGGTATTGCCCATGTGCTTGCAGTTTCTCTGGAAGGTCAGAGCAGCTTTTTCAACAAGTCTCACACTCTCACTTACCTGCCCATGTTGTAAACTTTGTGATATTTGGTGCTGAGGAACTTTAAACAGATTTTACTCTGAAATTCAGGGAAATCTGGGGGTTTGCCTGGTGTGGCTGAGAAAACAACTTCCACCTGCGTGGGAAACTTAGTGAACTAAAACAACTCCTGATATTTAACAGAAAAAAGAGGCTGACAGTTCTGGCCTGAAGGCTCTGGGGGTTTGCCTGGTGTGGCTGAGAAAACAACTTACACCTGTGTGGGAAACTTAGTGAACTAAAACAACTCCTGATATTTAACAGAAAAAAGAGGCTGACAGTTCTGGCCTGAAGGCTCTGGAGAGACCTGGCAGGAGTGGTGGCACTGCCTGCAGGGTGGGGCAGGAAGGCAGAGCAGGCTCTGGACAGACCTGGCAGGCAGTGTTTGCTGTGAAAGAGCTGTCATTGGTTTGGTCATGTTTGCTGGGAGAGGGTTTGGATCCGGGCTGTATGAGCTGGAAAATGAGAGGGAGAAACTGTGGGTAGAAGTGAGAAATCAAGGGACTTATGAGAGGGACAAAGATTGTGGAATGTTTCAATTTGGTTTTTGCTTTGTTTTCTCCATGAGGAAGAACTGCTTGGCTTCTGGAGAGAAACCAGGGTGTGCTTTGTGGGTGCTGCTGAGCACACTCTGACAACAATAACAGCCCCACATCACCCCCATGTGTTTGCCAATCTCAGGGGGCTTTTGCCACTGTCTCCCTGATTTAAAGCCACCAGAGACACTGAGAGAGGCAGAGCAGGGACCCTGCTGGTGGCAGCTCCCCTGCAGCCTGGGCCCCTTAGGCAGTGCCCCCTGCAGGGATGCCAATCCCTCCTGTGGCAATGGGGCACAACTGGCAGTGCTCCTGAGGCCTGCAGGGACTGGGAGCAGTTGGGCACAACTGGCAGTGCTCCTGGGGCTTACAGGGACCGTGAGGAGTTGGCACAGCCATTTGTTCTTGTGCTCTGCACAGAATTATTGCAGTGCATTAAAGTGTCTCTTTCCCTGAGTGTGGTTTAGTGACAGAACCCCCTGACAGCTCCGTGTGAACACGTTGGAAAGGGGCAGGAACACACATTGCACCAACAGTCTGACTGTGGGGGGAGAGAATTCCCAAAGGGCACAGATAATCTGAGAGTCCCTCCTTGGAGCAAACTTTATGTTCAGACTGCCCAGATCCTGAGGGATTGGTGGGCACACACAGAGCTGCACAAAGGGGCCCCAGGAAAGCTGCAACAGCCTTTGCTTCAGCCTAAAGTCTGAAATACAAAATTGAGTAGAGAAAAGTGAAGAGGCAAGTCTTGAAGCAAGGGATAGAAAAGAAAAAGGACTGTGAACTTGTTCTACTGACAGTATTTGGATTTATTAGGAAGAGGCCAAATCCTTTGCTAGTGAGCTAATTAGAATTGTTTATTACATTGAGGGATTTTGTGGGAAATCTGAAGAAATAAGTTAAGGAAGGAAACTCCCTTTGAAAGCTGCAATTGGAAATGTTTGTCTTCTTTGGCTGAGTTATGAAGTGGGATGACTTTGGGTCTTGTATTTTACCAGAGCGGATTATTCTTTGGCTTGTGAAAAAGAAACATCAAAGCACTGGTTTGAATTTGTGAATAATTAACATTTTTATGTGAACAGGGGAGGAGTGCAGGGCAATAGGGAATGGGCAGGTTCCCCTCCAGCTCCTGGGCACTCTGGTGCCAGGTTTGGAGCCAATCCAAGGGGTGCTGTGCCTGCAGCAGTTTGGGTGGGCACAGTTACCTGTCCCTAAACAAATGCCAGGCTGCTGCATCATCCCCTTCACTCCTCACTGTGGAATATGAGGCTGCAGAGCCCTCCTGTGCCTGAGGGGCTGTTTCTGCCCAGAGAACTCCCTGCCCCATGGCCTGGGCTGGGCACAGCTCTGGGGCAGTGGCAGCAGCAGGGAATGGGCAGTGCTCGTGTCCTTTGGGGGTACAACATTCCCTGAGCACCAGAACCAGTGCAGGAATTGCTGAATTGTTGGAGTTCTTTGGCAGTGGCTCAGGCCTTACATTGTTCCACTGGACCATGATGGGTGACAGAGGGAAATGAAAGCTCACCCCTGGAATTTCCCTCTCTCAGAGTATTTCTAGAAAAGAATTGTGAAAGACAATTTTTCAAACCCTGCACTTACCAAGTCCCACATAATGAAGTAATAATTAGTGCTGTATCAGGTATGAAAAAAGAGCAGCTCAATCCTTCAGTTCCAGGACAAATTGGTTATATCCACGGAAACCTGAGGGTGTGTTGAACTCAGTAACACCCACAGCCAGCAGAGCTTTGCCATGGCAGCTCCTGACACTCCCTTTGCACACTCACTGACCAAGGGGCACAGCTTTGCTATGGCAGCTCCTGGCACTCCCTTTGCACACTCACTGACCTAGGGGCACAGCTTTGCCATGGCAGCTCCTGGCACTCCCTTTGCACACTCACTGACCTAGGGGCACAGCTTTGCCATGGCATCTCCTGGCACTCCCTTTGCACACTCACTGACCTAGGGGCACAGCTTTGCCATGGCAGCTCCTGGCACTTCCTTTGCACACTCACTGACCAAGGGGCACAGCTTTGCCATGGCAGCTCCTGGCACTCCCTTTGCACACTCACTGACCTAGGGGCACAGCTTTGCCATGGCAGCTCCTGGCACTCCCTTTGCACACTCACTGACCAAGGGGCACAGCTGTGCTATGGCATCTCCTGCCACTCCCTTTGCACACTCACAATGCCCAGCCCCACACTCTGCCAGGGCAAAGGGGCACAGCTGCAGGTCCCCACTGTGCCCCTGCAGAGAGCTTGGGCTGCCCCAGCCAGTGTTTAGTGTTCACCCCTTCTTTGCAGCCTGGTAAAATTCCCCCCAATATGTTGCAGTGGGGCAGGGGATTGGTGGGTCTGGCCCTGCTGTGTCCAAGGGGCTCCTCTGGGCAGGCACAGGGAGGGAACTCTCACTCCGGACTGGGAAATGCTGATCACCCCACCTGGATTTGAGGTTCTGGTTCATTTTGGCATCATCTTACCCGTTCCTGCCTTAAAGGTCAAACTGCTTCTTGCCAGGGACAGCTGACAAAGGAGAATAGCAGTGCTTGAGGAAAATGCCCTCCATAATGGGTTCATCTCCCTTTTCTCACCCCCCTGCATGGGATGCTCTTGGAAAGGGATTGGGGATATTCCCTATGAGCGTTTCTGAGGCTGTGGAAGGCTCAGCCTGAGCTTCCCCCACAACAGGCTGTAAAACTGATGGGTCTCCTATCTGAGCAATACTGGGGGCCAAGGCAGGGGTCAGGTTTTCCAGCCCCTCAGGATTGCTCTATCAGTGCCCTTGGCTGCAGAGCTGAATCTGCACAGGTGCCCTCAGACAGAGCAGTTCTAAAGGACCTCACTGTCAAAGGAGCCCAAAGGAAAGTACCTGGTATTTTTGTAGTATGTGTTTTGGGAGCTGAATAATAGAAAAAGGGATTTGAAAATATTTTTACAAGCTGTGAACCAACTCAGTGTGTTACTTGCATGTCCACAGTGGCCCTGCAGGTTTAGCTGGTGTGGTTGGCACATAAAATTATTATGTATACAAAGGCTGAGAACAGGGTTGAGTGGGATAAGGAACAGGAAAACCAAAGGGCCCAGAACTCTCAATGAGGAACATCCCCAGGGATACAACAATGCAACTTTAACACTTCTCTTAGCATTAAACAACTTTATCATAACTGGCTCTGCAGCCCATGGCCTGAACCTAAAAACCTTTATTGAAACAAACCCCTTTTATTGACAGGGAACTTTAATGAACAGGTAACTTGAATTAATCCAGGGTCTCTGTGTTCCTGCAACTTTTATCTGATGCTGAATGTGCAATCAAGGGAGATTGTGACAGACCTTTATTTGTGGTTGGTTTTAATCCAGGGGGTGTTCCTAAAAACCTTTATTCATCTATCTCTGCAAATAAGTAACTTGAATGAATCCAGGGTTTGTGTGTCTTTTATCTGAGGGTGCCCCAGTGGGCACATTCTCACAGGTTCACACACTCACACACACTGACATGTGTCACACTCTGCTGAAATAGTGCAGAAAAAACTCGGGTTCAAAATATTTTCCCCAACAAAATTCAAACTCAAACAAGTTATCTGTTAATTCTAAAAACTGATTTATTATTCATTAATCAACTAATTAGTAAAGAATGCAGAGAAAAAGAAAATAAGAACAGTTGGGAAAACGCTAAGATTGCTTTTTAGAAGCAAAGAAAAAGAGAAATTATGATTCTTTTTACCTCTAAATAAGCAATTTTAACCACCTGTTTGTTTGGTCCTTGAATGCTGCTCTGAGGAAAACCTGTAAAAACACAAACACATTCCTTTCCCAAGTTCAGTTTAAAAGATTCAAACACAGACTTTGGTCACAAGTGTTGCTGTGGCCCAGAAGTAGCCTCAGACTCCTCTTCCCTTTGGCTTTTACTGGACAGGTATCACCTGGTGTTTGCTGATCTTGGGCCCACAGAAGGCTCAGCATGGCTATGAGTGATTTTAAAGCACATTTCAAACAACAGGAACTGTTTAAACTCATGGCCAGGCTCTGTCAGAATGCTCATGTTTGCCTGTGCCTGTTGGAAAGCTCTGACTAAATACCCAAACCAGTTAATGTACAGACCTGCCCCTAAGCAAAGATGCTGCATTTCAAAGTGGAATTAAATCCTAATTTCAAAGGAGTGAGCCTGGGCTGACCCAACAGCTTCTGCAGGTGCTTCTGAGCATTAGAAGGGCAAATGGGGGTGGGCCAAGTCACCCTCCCATAACTGGGCAGGACTGACAGTCTGAAGGGAATTGCTGCCCTTGTCTAAGGCAGTTCCAATGGATCTGGAGGGGAATGAATTCCCCCTCCAAGTTCTGTTCCATGCAGTCCCTCCCAGTCTGTGTTTCACGTTGCTCAGGGAAGGGCCAGAGCCAAACCTTGGGGAGCAGCAGGAGCAGACCTTACTCAGACTATTGAAACAACTTTGGGAATCTCATCCCAAAGGTTTTTTCAGAGCAAATCCTAATTGCCTTTGGGTTTACATAACCACAGTTAGTCCAAATTGTGTCTCTTCAGGCCACTTTCTGGCCTTGCGGAGATCAGAACACACTTTGGGTTTTGCTTTAATCTTTCTCCTTCCTGGCAAAGAAATGAGAGATATTGTGAGTGGAGCTCAGTGAAGGCCAATTGCAAAGTTCCTGTCTATCACTTGGGAAATAATGAGGGGGAACAGAGCCCAGCAGGCAGGGGATGGAGCTGATGAGACTGCCTTGTGATGTTTAAGGAATTGTCTGTAGAAATCAAGTGAGTGTTGAGGGTGTAATTAAGGAATTATCTATAGAAACCAAGTTAGTGTTGAGGATGTAACTTGGAGATTCACTATGCACACTTCTCCCCAAACTGGAAGAGGCATTTTCTAATATTACTGAAGAATATTAGTGTTGCTATTCCTGCTGTTACCATTTTAACTGTTACTCCAGTACTCAGGTCAGCAATAACAACAACTTCTGCAGGGTTATCAGGATTGCTGAGTGTTTCCTTTGCTGCTCAGGGATGCTCAACAGTCTTATTTCTGATCAAACTCATTTCAGTGGTAACTGTGAAGGATAAAAATAATTAGATCAGTTTTCCTAAAGACATCTTTCCTTGGTGAATGCCAAGTGCAATCCCAGCAGGGCAGGGGCAGCAAAGCACTGTCTGTGCTTTCTCTCAGGGCACCTCAATGAGCCTCAGCTTTAGCAGGAAAGGGGTTCCAATAACCTGTGAGTGCTTTCTCCCTTATTGGATTCCCACTCAAGCAATGAGGTGAAATAATTGTTTAAAATTACTGAAAATGTATCTTGGTCAAAACCTCAAAACTGAGACTCAGGATCATTCTATTTGCCTTCTGGTGAATGTAACTGAAGTTATTGTTGTGTAGCAGAGGATACAATTGTGTGTTAACATTCTCCAATTTAGTGTTTGTGGTATCTCAGTCAGCACAAACTGTGGTCACTTGGTTGCTCCTGTTCCCACTCACTGGGCTCAGAATTCAGGACTGATTTTGTACTGACCACGTGCATGCGCAGAGATGACCAGGACAGGCTTCCAGCTCCCAAATGCTGCCCTGCAAGTGATCTGGGAGCTCTGGGAACACCAAGGGTTAGAGAACACCAGCTGGCACTTGCACTGCAGGCACAGGGGATGCTGCTCCAGGGCAGGGCAGGAAACCCCTGCTTGTCCACAGGTGGGATTCACCTTCCTGCAGCAGTTGGGAATGAGGGGAAGTGGAAAGGGACACTGTCTAAAGTTAAAAAGAGCAGGATAAAACTAACTGCTGTCAGGTGAGCTGCACCAGAGGCAGCCTGGAAAAGGCAGAGGGTGAAAATAGTGAAAGTTACATATGCCAAGACTGGCAAAAGTCAAAGAGCAGAAATCCAAGCAAGGGAAAGAAAATGTAAAACATAAACCAGGAAGTTAGAAAGATTATTTGATTTGTCCTGTAGTAATGAAATAGATATTTTGTCTTCCAAGAGACCTTTGCTTATCCCTGAGCTTGCTTGTCCTCATCCTGCAATGTCTGGAAGGTTTGGGGCCCAATCAGAACCCTGTTTGGCGCTGACAGGAGCAGCATCTTGGGCTGGATGAGCTGCTGGAGCTGGGAAGTGTCACAGCCCTCCCTCTAGAGGGGCCACAGCACTCTGTGACTCACAGCCTGTTCTGTCACACTGAAACCCTTCCTTAAATCACAGCTGTTTGTTCTTGTGAGCTCAGGTTATTGCAGTGCCTGGTGAAAGAGTCCCACAATGTTCCTGTTCTCCTGTTCCTTATTCCCCAGAACTGCAGGGGTTGGGATGGCAGTAATTGCCTAAAGGGGGGACAATCTGTCCCAACAAATCAGGCTGGGACATCCCTTACCTTAAAATCTGCCCTGCTCCAAACACTTGGCAGTTATCAGCACTGGGGGTGGAAAATAAATATGAAATGTTCCACTTCTGTGCCAGGTTTGCCCAGAGGAACCTGTTCCTCAGGGCAGGGTGAGGCAGCTGCAGCTGCACAGCCACACAAGAGTCCACTCCTGGTCAACCTCAGTCCAGAATTGGTCTGTCATAGACTCCAGAGGGTTCTGGGCAGGGCTCAGCTGGCTTGGGTTACACCTTGAGGGAGCCTTGGGCTCTGCATGTGCCTCCCAGTGCTGCTGGGAATTAGAGACTGGCACATCTGGGGCCCTGCAAGGCTCAGACTCATCTCCAGGATAATGTCTGAGGGCTTTCACTGAAAAGGGCACAGTCAGGAGATTGCTAAGTGTGGCCATGCTGGGATTACTCAGGATATCTAATGCAATGGTTGTCAGACTTCTGCATGGAGGAAGCTCTAAAAATTTAAGAAATTTTCAATAACCAATTGATCTTTACATGGGCAAAGAGGTTTTTGTTACTCATTCCCCTGCTGAAATGTGACTTCCCCTTGACCAGAGCAGTCAGACTCCACAGAATGAGTAGCACAGAGAGCAACCAAACATGTGCTCTGGTTTTTTGTCCCTCACTAACTATAGTTTTGGCTCACAAAAATAGAAGGACTGGCAAGATAAATTTTCTTAGAGAACACAGCCATTTTCTGACCATGAATTCTGTAAACTCAGGAGTTTGGAGCCTCAGCTTGCCTCTGATTTCATGTTCAGCACACTGAAAGCTACTCATGAGTTGTGTCACCTCATTTCACAGCCTCAGCTCTCATGTCTGTGCTAATTTAGTTGTCTTCAGGGGTTAGAAAGACTGAAGGAGTAACTGTGTCAAGATTACTGTGTTTATCCCATTTCTTGCAAAGGTTACTAAGGTTGTGGAGGGTTTTTAAATCTGCCTACAGGTCAGAACCCCTCCACTGTGGAAGAGCTTCCAAGGTGCTGCTCTGAGGATCCAGAGGAGCTGGAGCCATCTGTGTGTGTGAGGTTAAATAGATTTTGGGGAACCAGAAAAGGAAGGCACTAAGTCATTATTCAGGCTGAACCCTGCCTAGTACTAGTTCTAGACCCTAAACTCTGGTGAGGCCCCATCTCTGCTGCAATCCTCTCTCTGCATGTCTGAGTGTGTTCTGTGTCTGCAAACTGTCCCTGCTAGGTGTGACTGAGAGGCTGTGCCATGTGCAGGCAGCAGAGGTTCCTCCCGATTTAAGAGTAGGTTTAAGTTGAACTGTTTGTATGACAAGGAAGCAAACCTAACCAAGGACTGCAATTAACATTTTTATACCAAAATTCTACTGTATAGGTCTTACTTTACTGGGAAGTGCATTTTTTCCAAGTAGAAATAATTTAACAAGAATTCCTACTGAGAGGATGGTTGGATGTCTGTTGAGAACTCTGGGCTGTAATTTACAGAAAATAGGTTACCTAATGAAAACTCATTACAAAAGGAACAGCATTGGGAAGGGGAGGATGGGTCATTTCTCACAAGAAGTGATGCATTACTGACTCTAATGATGTTAAATAAGATCAATACTTCTCTTTATTTTTGCCTTTCCTGGGCTGACAGATTAATATCACTGTCCTCCTTCCACTTCCTCCACAGAGAGGTGTTAATGAAGGAGAAGAACAGCAGCTCCAGACCCAGTGAGAGATTTGAGGGGAGCAAGTCTTTCTTGCTACCCTCTCTGGCATCATTCCCCCACAGCTCTAAGCTGGACTTAGCTTTTCTTTTCTCCTGTCATGTCAACTCACCCAGGCTTTGAGAATGCAAAGGACACATCATGTGCCAGTGCTGGACAGTCCTTACTGCTGCAGACTCTGCTTCATCTATGATTTGAGAAACAGCCACATGTGGCTTCCACGTGTGTGCTATTATCCCAACATCTCCTGATTAAAGACAACCCAAACTTCTCTGGGTTGGCCAACAAACTGTTCTGCCTCATCACGTCACATGGATTCTGTGATGGAGTGAAGGTGGAAACATGGCAGGTAAGTTATGAGAGTCTCCAGGATGTTATTCCTCATCTTTTTCCTGGATTTTTAAGCAAAGTCCCAGCTACAATGTCAAAACATTTGACAGATTATCAGGTATTTAAAAAATGCCAAATCCCGGTCTAGTTATGATCAGTATAACCCCAGAGGAATATTCCCTTATTCAACAGCACCCGAGTTCAAGGTGGAAAGACTTTGGTTTTGCAACCTGCAGAATTGAGATAAAGAGCTGGAAGAGGCAGAGATGAAAACTCCCTGGGCAGAGACTCTGGACTGTCATTTCCCAAAGCAGCACATTCACACTAATTGCTCCTGGGGCGAGTTGTCTTTTTCCCCTTTCTCCTGCCTGCTGAGGGGAGGGACCTGCTCTGCCTCCCACACTCCTCTGCCCACAGAGCTGTGGTCACTTAAAATACCTACAGTGACCTAAAAGGACAACTAATATGAACCTAATCCAAGCATTCCCACCATATCTGTGCACTCCAAGAACTCCTGTCACAGACTGTTCTTGTTCATGAAGCTGTTTTTCAAAAGCATATACAGTTCTCTTGCACTGGTCAAAGGAACTATAAAAATAATTCTACAGTGACAGGGAAACTATAAATCCTAAGGACAGAAATTCACGGATGTGCCTTTATCTCGGGTGCTGCCCTGGAGTCCTCCTGCTAGTGTTCCACACAAGAACACAGCAGGCACTGCAATGAGCTGTGATGTCAGAGATGAGCTGTGCAGTGGTGTTTGACACAGGGCAGGAGTGAACTCCGCTCACCTCAGTTGTGCCTCAGCATCAGTTTTGTGTTGCCCTGGTCCTGGAGGTTCCACAGGTGTCCTGAGCACTGCTCCAAAGTGCATTTTGTGATTTCATTTTGTGTTCCTGTCTTTGCTCAGCTGGGAGAGGTTTCCTGGTCTCTGCAGAGAGGGCTTTGACCTTCCCATTCCAGCTGTGAATTCCTGCAGCAGCTCCATTTCTGTGCTCAAGGGCTGGAGCTCCTCAGCTCTGCCACCACAGACACATCAGTGTCCCTCTGAAGCACCCCTGGAAATAGGGGTCCAACTGTTTCCTTGAAAACATGCTCAGTCATGGTTGCAATGCCCATTCTTTGCTGCCAATGCTCCAAATGTGCTGCAGTGTCTGGAACAAGTTTGAGGAGCACTTTGGCTGCACATCTTACAGTCCTGGGGGACAACTCAACTGGGGGCAGCTATTGGTCTCTGGGAGATATACAAGGAACTGGTTCCCACTGGGAGATGGATGTGATTGATGGCAATCCAACAACTCCAACAGACTTTATCCAGCAGTGAAGGGCCTTTGTTGCCTGCAGAAGACCCTGAGATGAGGATCTCACAGCTCCCTGTGCCACTGGGCTCTGGGTTATATATTCCATCTCCCTGCAAAAAAGCACTGAGTGTCCTACCAATAGATACAGGGCAGGGAAGAGCTACAAGTTTACATCATAAACTAGCTTTCCAATGTAGTGAAATTTAAACATTTGAATTAAATTAATAAATTAAATTAATTAAAATTTTAATTCAGTAAAATTTAGAGAGTAAAACTTTCGGGTTTACTGCACTGACTAGAAATGTTTGTTCTGGACTTAGTGAATTTATTCAGTCTTCTGTTAGATATGTAACCCTTACTAAAAAGAAAGGGGAAAAAAGACCAAGGAGATCACTGGAAAGACAGTAAGAATTAAACAATGAATGGTTTAACAGGGTATTTGGGGCTTGCCCACCTGTAATGAAGGAGAGCCAACAACTGTCCTGATGTCTAAAGGCTTTTATCATAGTTATATTAGCCCTTGCAGCTGGAATAAAACATCAGTCCCTTGGAATTCCAGAAGTTTGTGAGTCACAGAAAGGAAGTTGCCAATGAGAGGGAGGCAGGAGGAGTGCCCTCCCCCTGCTGTGAAGGGGCCACTGGAGCTTTGGTGCCAGTGCCACACTCAGGGCCACCTGCAATGGGACACAGGGAGTGGCTTTTGAGCCTTTGCTCTCTAGTCCTCTGCTCAGGCACAACCTTCTCATGAAAACAGGACACCACCATTGCGTTCATGCACCTTCTGGGGGAGCTTCTCTTGAAAGGAAGTCATCAAATATCTTCCTTAATCTGCTTTATGGGGAAGCCTCTACTTCATATACACTAAAAAACCTCACAATATTTGAACTTCTAGCATTGCACAGCTGAGTCCAACCCAGTGTACCCCATCAGTGGCTGCCTGGGCAGCCTCAGAGAGCCCAGAAATTGCCAAAACCTCTTTGCAAAGCACTGTCACCATCAACATTGCCTTCCCCTCCAGAAAAGCCCAGACTTGAAGGAAGGAAGTCTGTATGAGACTCCAGCTAATAAACAGCACAGCTACCAAAGAGCAGTCAACACTGCTGCTTACAAATAACAAGTGTAGCTTCTTAAATGAGGTGTCTGTGATACACCACAGTGAGGCAATTCTTGCAAGGAAGGTTATAATCCTCAAAAGGAATTTGTTTAAGCAGCCTTATGATGCACAGAGACACAGGGGGAAAAATAAAAAAAAAAAAAAGAAGACAAACCCATCCATATTCCTGCCACAAACACCACCAGGGCTGCTGGCAGGGCTTGAGCCCAGGAGTCCCGCACTTGGCTCCAGAATTCAACAGGAAAAGCCAGAACTCAGCTCAGCAGAAGAGCAGAAGCTGTGACCACATTAGAGCCTGCAGAAATAGCCCTTTCCCACTTGTTCCCAAGCCACATCTCCAGGCACATTTGAGACTCTCCCCCTGGCACCATGACAGTCCTTGTGGCTGTTCCTGAGCACTGGGATCTCAGTCACTCACCGTCCCTGTGGGCCCCTCCTCACTCTGAGCCTTCTGTGTTCTGCCTGGTCCAGCCAAGCCCCACACAGCCCAGGCTGCCTCAATCCTTCTGCAGGCAGAGGCCAAACCCATCCCAGGTGCTGGGCATTCTTAATGCCAGAACATGCCCCGGGTGGCTGTGCCCCTCAGCAAATGAGGCAGCAGTGCCCTCTGCAGCTGTGAAGGCAGGGCAGGGACACTGGGCTGGGCAGCTCCCTGCACAGCCAGGGCTGGGCTGGGGCTGAGAGACCTTCTGCACCAACACAGGGGAAATCTGGGAGCACTTAAAAACATATTATTTCATAAAATAGTCAGAACATTACTAATTTTTATTCTTCTAATCTGAAAACTTATGATATATATCAAGGCATTTCTTAGGAACCCCTGAGAAAAGAGTCACTAGAGAACTGTGCAAATGTTGCATGCTTGTATTATCCCAGGAGTAGCTTCACTGAGCTTCTGTGGGACTGCCTTCCAGAGTTAATCATGTATGTGAGTCTTTGCAGACACACCTTGAGAAGTTCACTCCACCAGAGAGGGCCAATGTGCCATCAGTCATGTTTTAAAGACTTAAGAAGGACATAAATGGTGTATCACTTTTTACACAGGTTGTATACACTCATATACATTTCAATAGCATGGTTAGAGCTATTTGAAGTATTTATAGAAGTGCTTTGCATTCAGTGGTGAGTTAAAAAACAAAAAGAAGTCTCTGCTTCAACTGACATCTCAAAGGGATATTTAGAAACTTTACTACCGTTTCCCCTGAGGCCCTTCCCACGATAGCTGCAATACCGAGACATGGAAGGTTAATTAGCGAATGTTTTTAAAGGACTTTGAAGATGAAAAGCTTTCTTTCTTTCTCTTTTTTATTCATTTTTTATGCTAGGCCTGCTGATGGTTGTGAAGGTGGGATTTCTGTCAGCTTCTTTGTTTTGCATTCTGCACTGAAGTGGTTTGCTATGAATTCCATTTGCTGCCAGATTTTCAGTAACCAGTTTGTCTGCTCTGCTTTACCTGCTGCTCCCTTTTGGCATCTGCCTCCTCTCCCATGGCCCTGCACTGCCCAGGCTGTGGCTAATGCAGGAGGAGAGTGGGCTCCAGTGCCACCAGCAAATACCACTGTGGGCCAAATGGAAGAAACTCCCTGTCTGTAACTCCATCAGAGTTATTCCTTGACTTCAACAAGCAACAGAAATGTAACCTTGCAATCGAAGTAATGAATGAAGCTTATTGAACAAGATCCGTGAGGCTGACTCTTCTCATCTATAAAGGCAACCCACACTGATGTTCTGCTGTCTATAACACATCCCACCCTTGCAAAATTGAAAAGATGGCTTTGCCACTGGCAAGTTTGACAAAACCTTCTTTCATGAAATCCAGTGCAAAAATAACAATGTTTAAAGAGTCAAGTGCTAAACAGTCTGCACTAGTGCATCTTATTCATTTAAACACAAGAGCTCAGCAGCAACAACAGGCTTTGAGTCTAATTCTCAGAGCTTCCTGCTGTTTCAATAAAAAAAATCCCTTTCTCTTCACTGAAACCATTAGGTCATTATCTACTACTTAAACTTCCACTGGAACTGAAACATGGACCACCAAGGCAAACATCAGTCTCCGGCATCCCACAAGTTAGTATATTTTCATATTCAATACAATTCATAGAATCATAGAATCAGCTGGGTTGGAAGAGACCTCTGAGATCATCAAGTCCAACCCTTAATCCAACCCCACTTTGATTACCAGATCATGGCACTCAGTGCCACAGCCAATCTCAGTTGAAAAACCTCCAGGGATGGGGAATCCACCACCTCTCTGGGCAGCCCATTCCAATGCCTGATTCCTCTCTCTGGAAGGAATTTTTTTCTGATCTCCAACTTCAATTTCCCCTGGCAGAGCTTGAGCCCATCGTGCCCCCTTGTCCTATTGCTGAGTGCCTGGGAGAAGAGACCAACCCCCACCTGGCCAGAACTTCCCTTCAGGTAGTTCTCGACAGTGCTGAGGTCACCTCTGAGCCTCCTCTTCTCCAGGCTAAACACCCCCAGCTCCCTCAGCCTCTCCCCACAGCACTTGTGCTCCAATCCCTTCTCCAGCCTCGTTGCTCTTCTCTGGACCCGCTCCAGCCCCTCAAGATCTTTCCTGAACTGAGGGGCCCAGAACTGAACACAACACTCAAGGTGTGGCCTCCCCAAGGCAGAGTCCAGGGGAAGGGTCACTGCCCTGGTCCTGCTGGCCATGCTAGTTTGGATCCAGGCCAGGATCCCATTGGCCTTCTTGGCCACCTGGGCACACTGTTGGCTCATGTTGAGCTTCCTGTCACTCAGTCCCCCCAGGTCCCTTTCTACCTGGCTGCTCTCCAGCCACTCTGTGCCCAGCCTGGAGTGCTGGAGGGGGTTATTCTATCAGCAATATTGATGTGCCTAATTTATTAAGTTTTCATTAACTATACTACTGTAGCATTATAAAATGTTATACCTAATAGAAGAGGTTTATGAAACAACTAAAATTGCTAAAAATATGTTTGGGGTCATTTACACATTTGAATGTGTTTATAGCTGAGGCATGAGGATACCTTGAGAAGATGCAAAGAGCAACCTTTGGACTTCATCTTAGCCACAGTTACTTTGTTGTGTGTTGCTTTGTTTGCCTGCATGGCTTCTGCATGTGATGAAATGCACCTTCCCTATACAAAAAAGCATCCAGATCACTGTGACAGAAGCCCACCACTAGAGCAAACCAGCAGTGTCACTGAGAGTTTGTACTGAGCAATGTGCAGGGTGAGGATTTTCTGAAGTGAAAAAAAAAATGTAAAATTTCATATTACTAAATGAAAAAATAAGGCATTTTCCCCAGCAAAGAGCCAAGAATCCTCTTTAGCACAATCTGTGTTAAAATATTTATTGTAGACCAATATGATGGTGGAGAGAAGGCATTTATGTTACATAAATAATTCTCTCTTTTTTCTTGAGATTATATTATAAATTATCCCTACAAGTCACTCTGTATATTTATATTCTCAATATAAAGACTGTCCCTGTTAGATATTTCAAGGCAAAAATTATAGTCACTATAACAGAGGCCAAGCCATAAATTCATGACCTGATATAAAGCCCTGCTGGCTCAGTGGATGTAAATCAGCAGGGCTCAAACTGGATCCTATTGTGTTATACTCACCAAAGCTCTGATGTAAAATACCTTTCTTCTCTCAGTAGATGCTCTATGAAAGTGTGTAACAATGAAGGCATTCATGCTGCTGAGGTAATTCAGTTTGTAACAAACCTATTTATTAATATCCTGAGAGCCTCTGGGTAATTTTTTTTTTGTTTTTCTTGGTGTGAGAAAGCATAAATTTGCATTGTGGTCATTAAATGAGTTTGAAACAGATACTAATAGAAGAGCAGTCTTTCACCCAAGACAGTTTTCTGAGCAAACATTTTGAATGATAACCTCAATACTCAGTAACCCGGCACTGAGGACGAAATACCATCTCTGAGCCCATTATAAACCCTTTGAGGTGATACCTTCTCTATATAAGCAGCTGATAGGTTTGCAAAATAGGAAATTACATCCTGCAAGAGGATATATATGTGCCTGTGCGCTGTTCTACCTGCTGAGCAAAGCTTTTTGCATGGAAAGGGAAGACCAGGTGACTACACATCCAGCATTTCTTTGCATAAGGCACACTTGGGACAGGGATCTTTGTTTCCACACAAAGTCCAAGAGGTGTGTTTCAAAGGAATCTGAGTGGAGTACCTACAAAACTTTGCTAAGAAACATGCACAAAGCAGCCTGTATGTGGTTCAGCTACAGGGCTAATGCTTCTGTAATTGCACTGACCTTTTCTTGAAGAAATTGTTTAAAAGGCTGCCATCACCTCAGCTAAAGTCTTAAACCTGGGCTCAAAAATTGACTTCTATAGGTACTTCCTCCCAACTGCCTTCTGCTACAACCCATGCTTCTCCTTCCCACTCCCAGGCAGGACCTACAGTCACTTACCTTCCTGTGACACTGCCCCAAAGGCCACTTGCTACATCCTCCTCCACAAAAGAATCCAAGTCCAAAGCAAATCCAAGGAGCAAATCTACCTAATCCTCTCCAAAACCTCTCCAGAGGGATCAAACCTTTGTCACAAAACAAATAATAACATGTTACAAAGAAAGGGATTCAGTTAATAACTCAGGAAATAAAATGGTCTGTGTGCACATGTCTTTCGTCACTAAGCCATGACCAATCTGGTACAGATTTATTCTAAAGAAAATGCCAGTTTTCCTAAGCCAGTCAACCAGTCTCTGACATATCTCTTCTTAGCTTAGCCCTCCACCAAATTTTATTCCTGTTCTTAAAAAATATGGAATTCTTCTATCTTGATACCCTTGTGCAGTCACACCAACATCTATTTGCTCACTCCTCCTAGGCCATCCCACACCAGGCCAAGTTGCATTTATTTTGTTCTTTTCAAAGTGAAAGAAAAAAACGTTATTTTTATTACCTGTATGTGTGTGTGTGCTTTCCTACATCCCAGAGTCCTTGTAAGACTGAATAGGAGTCAAATATTGTGAAGCAGCCAGGGGCAATATGAAGGTCTCTCCAGAACTTCTCTGCATAGTCTGAATGTGCCACCTACACCCTCTTGTCTCCTTCTTCTGGCTTCCCTCTGTAAACCAAGCTGGTGAAAATTCTCCAAGTTGGCCCAGCTACTGGCATTTTAATGGGCTTATCTCTGGCTAAATAATGATTTCAAGCTTTTCAGTGAGGATTGTCCCTCTGGGAGAAGTGACCTATTGATCTGCACCAGTTTCTATTGAAGGGAAGCATTAGAAAGCCAATGCAATTAGCACTCTAACAGGGGCGCTTGCAAAGATGGATTTGGGATCACTGTTACCTTTAATCACATTTGGTTTAATTACACATTTAATTACATATCGATCACTGATTCTGACAGGAATTGCCTAGTTCCTGCCTGCTGTTGTGTGTTGGTTTCAGGTTCCCACTAGAGGCAGCCTGGCCATCAGATAACCATGAAGGTGGAACTTGCTGCTGGGGGAAGGTCCTGCTGGTATCCAAAGACTTCCTCAGCAGGGTTTTGCTTTGATGTGAAACTGGGGAAAAAGCAGCCTGGCTTTCAGGACAGGGGCAACTGCGTGTTCTTGTAATGGTATATATATTACTCACAGAGCTGTGTCCCGCAGCCATGCTCATTGCTCCCTGCTCGCAGAGGTCTCAGGGTTTTGTCTCACAGACATTTTGTTACTTTCCTCCACTGATACTATTGATGTCTTATGGATACTTGGTTTGTCAGTTTAGCACCCAAAACCCGAGGATAATTCAGTCTCACCTGTTTGTTTACAAGTCTGTTCCAGCATCAGTGTTCACAGCAGTGAAACATAAAGTGGCCAGATTGTTAAGGCAGATCTCTACTGGACTCTAAACCGACAAAACAAGTACTAAAAATAATCTTGCATTAGCAAGCCCTGGGGCCAATATATTAATTTTTAAAAGTATATGGAGGCATTGTTTGCATTAGGCAAGACCATGGCTTTTTGAAAACTGCCATTCACTGAAAATAGCCTTTTTTGTTTCTGTGTTTGGATAAATCCGTGCTGGACCATTCTCACAAGAAATGAAAAGACTGGATAAAGAATTCTCCCTCCCAGGAGTATAAGGATCACAAACCAAACACAAACCTAAACCTGTTTGTCCTGACACAGCCTTTTTGCATTATTTTAAGATTCTTCACAGCATTACCTACACAACATTGCTTTTCTTGCAAGACGTGAGGAAACCCAACAGCTGAGAAGTGAGGAAATAGAATGCTTTACAGTAACATGCACCAGAGCTTCTGAGAGCAGGAGGATGTCACACTTGTTATGATGCTGTCACTTGTACACTTGTCACCAAGGGGGACAGTTGTGTCCCTTGTGTGTATGTTGCCATGTCAGAGTCAGCTCTATGGTGCACAAAATTGCCTTGCAAGTCTGCTGACACTGCCAAAGAGAAGGATTCATTTTCCATTGGATCAGTCCAGCAGCAGCCCATATGTAGGCTGGATTAAATGTACCATGAACCTGTACTCCAAATGGACTGGAAAATAAATCACCTACACAAGTTCATTTTTTCACCTCTGTTTGCTGGGAGACCTATTTTAAAGTCATGTGTGCTGTGGACAGAGTTTCTTCCTTCCAAGAGAGGGCACTATTTGCTTTCCTTCTGCTGCTCTTGGAAGCCGGGGTAGTAGGAGTAGTACAGCACAGGCTTTGCAAGATTGGTTTCCTTTTGGAAACCTCAAATAGCTGCAGATGTGTTCTACAAGTGCCCCAGAGGGTGTCTGGCTGCAGGGGCGAGCACTGTGCCCCAAGGATGCCACCACTGCTGTGCCACAGCTGCATCCCTATGCCATTTATACCTAGCCCAGCTTGGTTTGACCCAACATGGCTTGGTCTCCATGGGCAGTGGTAGAGGTTGAATGTTACTGTATTTCTTACCCATGACCTAGAAATTCACACACAGATCCTCAGCCTCTGATGATTTAACAGGCTCCAGGAGCTAGATGGAAATTTATACAGCCATCTATAACCCTTACTAGCTGTACTTTGGCTTGCTAAATCAGTGCCAGAACAAATTTGGCTAAATAAAAGCTGTCTGTGAGACAAGGATATCCATCTCTTATATCACCATTGCTGTTATCTGAGTGACAGTGTCCAGTGAAGTCTAGTGTAATCCTTAAATCTGCACTCTCCCAAAAACAAAAACGGGGGAAAAAAGTGCAAACCATCCCATACAATACAAGATAAAGATGACAAACACTTACTGTGCTATTTCTGAGCGGTTCGGTTTCAGAGGGCTCCAACTCACTGAAGGCAGCAGGCTCCGGGGTTAACACATGCATTAGATAACGTTCCTTCTGCTCATTTCAGAAAGAAAACACATTTTCAAGTAAAAGGCTTTCTGCAACAAGAGCTCTGGTGTTGAACTTCACACAGATGGTGCTTATTAGAGAGATTCCAATTCCCAACAAACAATTTAAAGCACCACCTGATCTGCAATTCCAGGTCTCCTCTCAACTGAATAGCAATAATAATTCACGATGCAGGATTGGAGGCTTAGACCCCTAAATATACTTACAGGTGGGCTCCAAGCAAGCCACCTCATCCTAGGGGCAGGGATGTGGGGAGCAAGATCAGCCCACCCTGATGAGCACCCTGAGCAGAACATGTCCCTCTGCGCCTGCCATGCCAGTGGCACCCCTCGTGGGGGTCTGCCATGGCTCAGACCCAGGTGGGTGCTGGCACAAGAACAAAGCCTTTCTCTGCCAGCAAACTCAAGGAAGCTGAGTCACTTTGCTGTTCTCAGCACCAGCCTTTGGTCATTGCAAGGACCCTCTTTCCTGCCACACTCATGCCTGGTACAAACATCCCTTATCAAATGCCGCTGCAGCATTGCCCCAGTTGGCAGCCTTAGGACAGGAAGGAACAAGGCTATTTGTGACCAGGTGCTGCTGAAAGGGGACTGCTCTGATGAGTGATGGTGAAGCCCATCCACGGTCAGTGCTCTAAGAGGTGTCTAGGGCTGTCCCAGGTGCCAGGATAGGTGGGCTGGCTGTGACTGTGAGCCTCTTCAGAGCATGCTGGGTCTTTTATTGTCTGCCTTATAACTTTCTTACCTGACTTGATGTAATTATTGGGCATTCAGATTAGTTTCTCAGAGGATGACTGTTGTTTTCCAGGGTCACAGTCAGGAATGCCAAAGGGGCTTGCTTAGTGCTGCTGCTGCTGGAGCATGTGGAAGAGACTTATATCTTAAAATAGCAAATTTCTTCATCTTATCTTAATCTGCCATATCCTGTGCAGGCAGATACTACAGTTAAACTGCAGCTGTGCTTCTTTGCTTGTCTTCTGCTCTTGCACCCTCTGTCAGTTTTGTTTATTTGAAGTTCACAGTACTGAAGTCAGTGGAATGCTCATCCTTCCCAAATATCTGCACTTTTCTATGCTTACACCATTCTTGGTTTTAAGCCCCTCTTTTGCTGCTTCCACAATGGGATTTAGCACATCAGTGTCCCCATCTCTCTGGCCTAAGTACAGAGGCATTGCTCTGCCTCTGTAAGAACAGAAAACAGTAGTTTCCTGTGTGATAATGACTTTTAAATCTACAAGTTTTTTTCTGATCTTCGCAGAAGAGGTGCACAGATGTACAATATATATTTCAGTTTCCTTCTTAATATTAATACTAATTATTCTTCTTCATAGAAATACTAACTTATCTAGAATGTTCTCAAACCAGCTGATTACTAAAGGGGGGAGGGAGGGAATAATGTGCCAAAAGAGCAAAGATTTATTTAATTACTTTTATTAAAATAAAAATATCATGCATTAATACGCATTAGACATTTCTGAGAACCAGTAATATGAAGATTAAGACTACATCATTTCTGCATAAAGTAGGTTGAGCTGGTAAAACATGCAGCCTACGTACTGAAAGGGACTGGATGGAAAGATGAAAAGGAAAAAGGTGCTGTAGTGGCTTTTTTTTTTTTTCTGTGTACAAAGTTCATCTATAAAGATAAAAATTATTTCATTCACTAATTGTGATACCGGGGACCTATCCAGGCTGAATGCATACTGACAGTTCTGGCTCCTCTCTTCTTGACTGCCTTGTACTTTGCTGTTCCATTGAGGACCCCACAATTCCTTTCATCTTTTTCTGCTACATGTTTGACCAGTTGGGTAATTTAACACCAATACTCAGGAGACACTGGGGCTTCATTTGACTGCCTTTGCTAAGAGATTTCTCTTTCTGCCTAGGGCAGTACAACAATGTAAGTCACCAGTGTGGTCCTGGCTGTGACTTTATTTGCCTTGGCTATGCAGTGAAGAAATGGCCAGCACTGTGGCTTCATACACCACATGGATGAGGCTTTTGAGGGATTGCTTTCACTCTGCTTCTGCTCTTGTCATGAAAGTGAAATGAGAACCTGCCATGTAATTTAAAAGAGCAGCACTTTTAGGACCCTAATAAGCAGCACCTGGGCTTTCATATTGCACTTCCAGTGGTCACGAGTGTTACCTGTATTATTGCTCACATTATCAAACTCCAGCACTGTGCACAAAGAGAGCCAAAGAGTCTTGGAGAGAGGAAAGGGTGCTGTTACTAGCTTCACTAAGCTCTGGATAAATCCCCAAGGTGACAAATTTTACCAGAAAAAAAAATAAATCTAAGTCCATCAATAAAGAACCCTTAATGTGAGTTCTTCTCTGGCTACAAGCTACAAGCTAGCCACTGCTTTTTGTTCCCCTCAAATACAACAGTATATTACAATAAAAGTCTTCCAAGAATTAAAAACAATTAAAAAGAATAATATACACCTCATTTTGTATCGCTCATATACAAACAATCTTTGATCAACAGTATAAACCATTAAACCATATAAAAGCCAAGAGTTTCTTATTGTACAAATAGTGCTTTCAGAGTTGAGTAACTTTACAATGCTGCGAGGGTACCGTCTGTATCTGTGAACATATTGCTTGACAGTTTATCAAAACCAAGGCATCATACCTTATATTCAATTGGTTGCATCAATACAAAGCAGCCTAAAACAGGCAATGGATCCATAGGATCTCTGATTATTGTGAGGGATTTGCAACAATCACTCAACATTAGCCTTGTTTTATACTCTCAGTGTGATCAATCTGAACATCTCATTGCTTTCAAGGGAAAAAATATTGGGAATGTAGGATGAAAAAAGCAACCTAGGTATGTGAGCCAAGCTGCCCACCATTGTAGGCAACTTTGATTATTCTCTTTCATAAAATATGAGGGTGACATTGATGGTGGTTCCAAATGCACAGTCTCCAGCTATCTGGTGAGAGGTAAGAAGAGTCTGGATAAATTCCAGCGATGTACCGTATTGGCTATGTAGGAACACCACCTTCTACCAGTCCAATTGTTAGTGGCATTTTCCACTTCCAATTTCCACTTTACTAATCATAAAAATCCATTACTTCAAAGTGAGAGCTGCAGAGAGACCACGGGACCTGTGCTGTTACGCCTCCAGACAACCCCATCTGTGCCATGTAAGAGCATGTCAGCAAAGGTGGTGCAGCACCAGCCCTGAATCTTGGCCAAAGGCCTGATGACTTTTGCCACGTAGGTCTCCAGTTATCAATTTTTTCCCCGGGAAACCCATTTTTGGATGCTGTTGAGGGTGCCACTAACTGTGGTACTGCCTGCTATAACCACACTTTTCTCTCCCTGCATAAAGATAAGGGGGTTACCCCAACCCATAATTCTCAGTCCACACAGCCATGGTAGCACAGGTGATCTACCTGAACACTTGACATCAAACACAAGGCAGGATGTGTAGCAGAAAGTAAAGTGGATCTTGGAAGTGCTGAAGTAATACACAACCAAAAGTGTTATTTTTAAAGTCTCACTGCCTGCCTACACACTTCCTCACACAAAAAACCAGTTATCTCACCATGTCTCATCTTCACATCACTGTATTTTTTCTGATACTGAACCAAAACATCATGTATTTGCTTCTTTTTTCCTTGACTTTATCCCTGTTTAGATACTGCATGAAGTCCAATATGGAGTAGAGGTTGTAGGTTTGGCCCTGAAGTGATACCTGGTACTGATCCTCAATTTGGTTTTCCATGGACAGGCCTCACCCTCCTGCCAAGCTCTCTTGGCTCAGTGGAGGTCTGACCCACTCCCAGTGAAAACTGGAAATATGCAGCTCTTCTCTGTAATGAAAGGCTGTGGAAGTGGTGATCAATATTCCTTTAAAGCAAGAAAACAAGACATTACATCTTTGGTCCTAATGCAGCCCATTTGAAAAGCTACTTGAAGGTATCATGTTTTACTTTTGTATAAACCTTTTTTTTTCTATTATTTTCCTTATCTTAAAAAGACTCCTTTAAAGTTGTATGTCAGAACAAAGAGGGAATACTTACAAAATGAAAGCTAGAAAATGGGATCCCAGTATAAAAATTTGAATCAGTGGTGACAAAACATTACAAAGCATTCTTGCTAAGTGTTCTACACAGAGTTTGACATTTCATGAGTATACAGTTTCCATCAAGAAGGAGGACACGGGTACTTTTTCATATTTGGTCCTGATTCAGGTGTTTTCTCACAGATAAATACTGGGGGAAACAAAAGCCAGAGTAACTGTTCATTTGAGAGGCAGTGGTCACACTCACAGATGTTGCACTCTGAATGTGAAAAATGAATGCTTGTCTGGAAATGCAAAGTTTATCCGTGGCATCTTGAAGCACCCACAGACAGACCAAGGACACCTCAGGCCCCTTGTGATGGAACCTCTTCAACCTGTTTGGGGTCCTGTGACACTGTTTTAAGCCTAACTACATCTCCCAGGGAAGAGAAGAGAGACAACCACAGTATGAATGCCACATGCACTGCTTTTCGTGCAAACAATCTCTGCAAGGGGGCTTCAAGTCATGCTAGGAGCAGGGACAGGAGCCACCTGTGCCTGCAGAAACAGTCAGTGGCCTCAGTGGCCCTAGGCAAATTCAGCAGCTGTTTTGGGTGTGGATTGGCCAGACGCAGCCCTTCCATGACACTACTCTACCTTTCCAATAAACCAGGTGACTGCATGTGAGCACAAGTCCTACAGGGGGAGGCTGAGGGAGCTGGGGGTGTTTAGCCTGGAGAAGAGGAGGCTCAGGGGACACTTTATCACTCTCTACAACTACCTGAAAGGATGTTGCAGCCAGCTGGGGGTTGGTCTCTTCTCTCTGGCAACCAACAGTAGGACAAGAGGGCACGAGTTTAAGCTCTCTCAGGGGAGGTTTAGGTTGGATATCAGGAAGAAGTTCTTTACAGAGACAGTGCTCAGGCTTTGGAATGGGCTGCCCAGGGAGGTGGTGGATTCTCTGACCCTGGAGATTTTTAAGGTGAGACTGGACGTGGCACTGAGTGCCATGATCTGGTGATCACAGTGGGGCTGGATTAAGGGTTGGACTTGATGATCGGAGAGATCTCTTCCAACCCAACTGATTCTATGATTCTATGTCCTACCACCAGGGCTCCATGTGGCCATCTGATGGTGCGGTTGGTGGGACGGGGCATCATCCCAAGGCATTCCAGACACCACCATCTTATTCCAGCTGCTCTCTCTAGAAACCTCACTGTAATGTTGCCAATCAGCTGGAAACAAAAGCAGGCCCCTGGCTTTTAAGGAATTTACTCCACAAGATAAATTGCAACACGAAGGAGATTTCCCAAGCCAACTCCCTTTGCAGCAGAAGAAAACAACCCAAGGCTCAAAATGAAGTGCACTGACACTGTACACAATCACATCAAAGCAACATGAAGACTCTTCACTTAACTTGTATTTGCATATACTGAGCAGTTATTAAAAGTACTAAATTATTATTGCAAAAGTTCTGTGTTAACTACTGTTTTATGATGGATGCTAAGGACTAACTTGTATTTTATTTTGCCTTCCATGAGAAACAAGTAGAAAGGGCAATTTTAATTTTGATTAGTAAGACTGTTAGCTTTTCAAAGTGGCTGTGGCATGCTACATTTCCCTACTTGGTTGTGTTTGTAAAATCAGCCTTTTCTACCCACACCTCCAGCTGAACTTTCAAGTTATTTTTGGATGTTGATTTATGCTGCTTAACCATGTTTGCCTGTACAAGCACCTATGATCCACAGGGGCCTCCTTGCTGTTAAATGTGCAATGACCTGCAGAGTAAAAGCAGGACATTTCAGCTGCTTATTGGTTTGGGTTTTGTTTTGTTTTTATCCTGCTGGAAATCATTGGGTCTATTGCTGTATTGTCTGTAACTCTGTGAACATCACCCTGCATAGCACCTGTGCCTCCAGTGACAGCCATGCAGCTTGCACAGTCCCATCCACCCCCAGTGCCACTGCTTTTTTATCCAGATTTTATTTTTTGCTGGCTTTTGAATCGTTACTGACCTGCCAATTTACAAATCATGGCTTACAGGATGCCTATCTAACCAGAAATACTGCACAACATAGCTGACCCCATCAAACTGGAATTTACATTCATGTTGAGATTTTATGGCCCTACATCCTCTTCCCTACTTTTTTCAACCAAAAAAAATCACATTCAAAATGTGGTGCTCATTTAAACTTACACTGCTTAATTTTAAGATGAATCTCCTTGTTTCTAGCAATGAATTGCTACTGAATCCCTCCTAAATTGTTTTAAAAGGTCAAGTGTATTAACCCCTATTAAATAATTTTCATGCTACATAATGCTGATGATACAAATTGCTACTGCTCAGTGGCTTTCTTGTTTTAGCTAACAGATTAAACCAAAACATCAATAAATTCCTTTGTGCAATAGTGTTCAAAAGATCCTGTGGGAGAACATGCACTGTATGATTTTCTAGTGTTCTGCTTGGAGACATAACAGATTCAGAAAATTGAAAAATTATCTGTGAATTCTGTTAAGATCTATTTTTAGTTTTATATACATTTCTCCCAAGGCAGTGGGTGGAGAAAAGCAGCAATGCCTGTACATACACGTTGCAGGCTTGTGAGAGCAACAAAGCAAATGTGCTCTCAGGAATGCAAGGAGAAATCTGCTGCTAACTGGACGTGGGAACTGAATTTTGTATTTTGAATACAAGCCACTAATAATCAAAGTCAAACATTGCAACCTCCAAACGGCTGTGCCTGGGGCTTGGTCACAGTGAGACACATCTCCCAAACAGGACAATCTTTGGATTCTAACCCAGTATCAAAGAATCACGGAATACACTGAGTTGGAAGAGACCCACAAGGCTCATTGAGTCCAGCTCCTGTCTCTGCACAGGCCCATACCCCAGAGTCACTCCCTGTGCCCCAGAGCATCATCCAAACACTCCTGGAGCTCTGGCAGCCTTGGGGCTGTGCCCACTGTCCTGGGGAGCCTGCTCAGTGCCCACCACACTCTGGGGGAAGAGCCTTTTCCTGAGATCCAACCTAACCCTGCCCTGACACAGCTCCAGGCCATTCCCTAGGTGCTGTCCCTGCCCTGACACAGCTCCAGGCCATTCCCTGGGTGCTGTCCCTGGTCCCCACACAGCAGAGATCACCATGCTGCTTTACCCTAGACTGCAGCGTGACTCATGAGCTACTGCACACAAACAAGCTGTTAATGAATTTTACACCATGTTATTTACAAAAGGGGCCATTCCACATGACTGTTCCTCTCCTTTCCTCAACAAATCTGTAAAAAGTGTTCTAAGGATTTGCTGCTTGATCTTGGACTTCAGATGCAATACTTACACTGAAACATGTAGTGATATATTCAAAACACAGCAGTGGCATAAATTTGACTGCTTCTTGCTACTTCATATAGACTACAGATCCTCCACAAGTCAGCTGCTTATGCTGCCCTCAAGCATATTGCCAACATTCAACTAAGTTAAGGGTCTTTGTCCCCAAATGAGCATTTGCTTTCTGATCTAGTGGTTTGATTAAAATAGCCCTGCCAAGTTGCTGGTGGGATGCATCTAAATGACTGACTAAATTCACACTTTAGGCACTCTACCCCTCCTACACTCATAAGAAATGTTAATGATGGAATAATTTTATGGGTCGCTTGAAAGAGCAGCTGCTTTTGCTGCTGTGATTGATTTAGACCATGAAGCTAAAATCTTAGCCTTGCCTCACCTGCCTATACCACACTGATAACCAGAAGATGATGCTGTGTATTTTAAACACAGGCAGCCCTGTGGTTCAGAAGAGGGAGACAGTATTTTCCATCCCTTCAGATGATTCTTTCTTTCCTTAATTTGTTCTCACTGCTCCTCCTGCATTGCCAGGATATGTAACCAGCCCCAGCCTCTGCCCCAGTGTGGAACAGCAACTGGCAATATTCTGCCTTGAACTGTAACACTTTTATACCCCTTTTCTTTGTCAAATGTATAAGGGAAAATAATTTCTGCTTCGAGCCCCTTTAAGAAACAAAATAAAACTGCTTGGCTAGAGCTACCTGTGTTTCTTGCCCTAGTCAAGTTTAATTTAGTTCAGTTCTTCCAGTCTGTCTTGTGAATGTTCCAATTTGCCACCATTTGCATTTCCCTGACATTTAATTAAAGTCTGTTAAACATTATTTGACACTTCATTTTTCAGTTATGGCAACATCTTTAACGGTTTTGTTGAAGAAGAAAGACACTTTGACAACGTGACAGCTGCATAAAGGATCAGAAAAAAAAAGTCTTGGGTTTGACCATCAGAAAACAGACTAGTCAGCACTTCAGAATCATGTACAGATGACTTTGAGGTGAGTTCCTTCTGTCAGTTTTTAGCAGTAGTGGTCAGTAGATGTGTTGTGCCATTTTGCTCCTTGTGCTATTTTCCCCTGGAGCAATCCAATGCATGGGCAGAATTGCCCATAACTCCCTCAGATGCCCCTCTCACACCTTTGGGCCAAAAGGCAGTATATGGAGCCAATTTGTAAAAATCCGGTGGTTTGGAATAACAGTTCCTATTTCAAGAGTTTTGGAAAATATGGGTAATTTTTTTTTGTGCTGGTGATCTGAGCACCACAGAGCAGAACCAGCAGTACAATCATCGGATCTTGCAAAAGATCCAAAAATTCTGTTAGAAACTTTTATAAAAATACAGACTGCAGAAAGGAATTTGACTGTACAATGTGTACAGCTCTCAAGTTCATCCCAGAGTGGCTTTTAACCATGCTACCATTTGAAAATGAAAGGAATGCATCCATATTTCTTCAGTCCAGGAAGATCCTGCCCATCCCAATACACATCCGCGTGCAGGCCACGGGCCTCAGTTAAAACATGGAAATGGGCAAGAAAAGACCCAAACTACCATGGGAGAGGATTCGCAGTTTCAGCCCCCATGCTGAAAAGGAGAGGTGTGCTTACTGATGCATTGCAGTTGCCATTTGCTCTGAGCCAGAGTCCATTCTTGCAGCAGCCATGTAGTTCACTTTAGAGTCTGGCTTGCCTTGCTGCAAGAAGAAATTCTCCATGGTCATGCTGAGGCTTCAATGTAGTCACTTTTTGGTGCTGCTACCCTCAGGTACTCTGGGTTTTCTGCTGCAGGAACTTTCAAGAGACCATTAGGTTTGGTTTCCTTTGGTAAGAAGTCCTGCTGGTAGTCAGGATTGTCCAGATTGATTTGGTGGTTGCCCGCCTGGATCCAGTAAGGAGAACTCTCAAAGACTGTCTTCACCAGTGGAGACTGGTTGGTGTTGAGATACTCGGGGTTGTCCACAGCTATGCTGTGTGAATTCTGGTAGCTGGAGTCCGTGGGGACCTTTGAGTTTGCTGTGAGAGAGAAGTTGTTGTAGATTGGATTCTGGACCGCTGAGGCAGATGATTTCTTGGGCACCAACTGGTTTACATACTCTAGAATAAAAAGAAAGTAAAAATGAGAAGGAATGAAGACAGAAAACTAATGCAGTTGTTTGTGTCACTTGCTGTGTAGTTTCAACCCAGCTGCCACTTGCTGTTCACTCACAGCCCATCACAGAACTTTCCAGAGTGGAAAAGAGCCAAAGGCAGGGACTGCCATTCTGTGGCACCAAATGCACCAAAGGCGCTGCCCTGAGGTTCACCTTCAGGAATTTTGTTTGCAAACTAGCAGGAAGATGGTTTGGACCACAAGACAGTGAGATAGCTGCTGCTGATTTTAGTGACGTGTGGGTGGCTATGTCCCAGATAGTATTCTGAAATGGAAGTCTGGGAGCTGAGCTGCCAGAACTGTTTCTCTAGAAAAAAATGTTGAGAGATGATAAAAATGACTAGAAAATACAGGACTGGCAGTAACAGAGGCTCCACATTTCACTTCAGTGCCATTTTTCACAGGACCTTTCACCCCTTCTAGCTATGGCATATTCTTGGAATGGTTGGTTGGGATTTTTTTAAGGACACAAAGCATCATGACTGTGTAATCCAGCCCCATCTGCCTCAGTGCTTGCTGGCTCACTCTCTGGCCACCTACACTCTAAGTCCATGTGAAACCATGAACTGCCTTCTGTGGATCAACTTCTGAATGCAATGAAATGGCCATAAAGCTCTTTATATTGCTAAAATGATTTAGGGGATGAAACCCATTTTTCAGAGGATATTTTCTCAAGCAGAAAGCTTTAATCATGCAAACTCCCCAGCTGGGTGGCACACACGGAACTGAGAAATGGGCAGAAGCAGCCAGTCTATCAAAAGGATATGTGCACTCATTTCCACTCTTGTTTACAGAACAAAAACAGATAGTAAGCATTTGCATTGCTTCTTTTCTACAGAAAAAGAAGGACAATGGGTATATTTGCAACCAAGACAGGAGAGGTATTCACCTGGGGCTGGCAGGAAGCTGTCATCTATGCTGTCCTCCAAGAAAGCGCCAGTTGGGTCTGAGCTGTACCTCTGGACAAAGCTGTCTTCCCGCACAGGGTGCCCCTGCTAGGATGAAGGTAGAGAAAAAATTATTAAAGGGACTGTTTGGTCTATCTTGATCCACATAGGAGGGGTCACTCCTTTTTTTAAAGGTCATTCCACTTACCCCGTTCCTGTCAATGCACGTTGTAGTGGAGTTGTTGCTAGTAGCACTCTTAAAAGACAAAGAAAGAAAACACAGACATCATGAGAAGCAGTTCACCCTTAAAATCACTTGACATGTTTCCACAGTGGGGAAGTTTCATACCAGTGAACTCAAGAGAGGAGTGCGGGATGTTGAAGGGCTGTTGAAGAAGCCCTGGTGTGGCACGAGATACTCATCCGCGTCCACGATGTCTTCCATGTCCTCCTCCTCCATCAGGGTGCGGTAAAACTTGGAGTCCGTAGGGCTGGGCAGGTGCATCCTGTCATCTCCCTGGGAAAAAGATCATCATGAGAGGGCTTGCAGACTCTTTTCAAGCACCCATTCTCCCCCTCTCTGTGAGACAAAGTAATTTAGCATGAGGCCCACGATGCAAAATCTTGATGTGTGTGTTTAACCAAATTTACTGAGTTTAGGGGAACTTGGGTCTAAAATCTCTGTTCGTGCTGCTGTAAAACAGCTGCATCTTGAAGAGGATCAAACTCTTGTTTTCCTCTCATGCCTTTAGTATGGACAGTTGCTGGTCCTAGACTGGGATCAGTACTAAGAAAATAGTGAATGGATTTGACATTTCTTTTGTGGTTCTATGTTAAGACATGGAAAGCAACAATAAATCTGGCCTTAAATGATCAACATTATATGTTTGGGCCTCATATTAAATGCCCACCACTGAGTGCAGTACCTGTATAACGAGATAGCGTGGAGGGTCACGAGCCATTTTTGAGAACTCTGCTATCAGCTCACGGAACTTGGGACGGCTGTCTGCATCGATCATCCAGCCTGGAGAGAGAGCAACACACAAATAAATTTGGTCTGGTGATCAAACACAGAGTTCAAAATGAAATGGAACAGCAAAAAGAGCAGTACCATGCGTGGAACAAAGCAAGAAGCTACGCCTAAGGGATCACCATAAAAAGTACAACCACCGGCCACTGGTGTGAATTTCAGCATTTAAAACGCAGACCTTGGCAGTTTTGGGAAGAAGAAAGGAAGTAATAAAACCCTGTGTTGGAAAAGCTCCAGGCTGAGCCTGTCTGCTCCCTTGCTGGCCTGTCTCCATGTGGGCAGGCAGGTCCCACCTGAGGGATAACCCAAATTAGTCTGCTTTAAAAAAGACCTTGAAGGAAAGGAAGCAAATCGCTATCGGTGGGTGCCCTGCAGGGGTACCATGATGTGACCATCTGACAGTCACTGCTCCATGGAGTCCTGGGAAGCCTACAGCAGAAGCCTCCCTCTGTACCAGATGTCTTCTAAAACTCAAAACATCCTCACTTGGGACATTGTGAAAGATTTGAAACTATATCTAAGCTGTATTTAATTAGTAAACAGACTTTAACAAAAACAAGTCCTACAGCTTAGTGCGGATCAATGTTAGGAGAGATTTCTAATATAGGTACTGGTGGCTTTACATGTGATATTAGTTAGGAAACCCACACTTTTTGCTATCAGCTAGTTGATAAGCTGATCTAGAGACTCTTCTGTTTAAAATTAAAAATAATAAAGGTCAAGCTTAGTGTGTCTAAAGGAACTCAGAAGAAACAGCCTATCCATAGTAATGGAGAAATGAAGTGTCATCTGAAATCTGCATTAGACAAAATCTCCTAATTTCCAGTGACGTTTTACCGTGCTAGAATTACCTGCTAATTCAAGAAGAAATGTCTCTTGCTTTTAGACAGAATGGAACATTTAGAAGTTTGCTGTTCTTGCAGGAGCAGCTTTTACTGGTTTTGACTTTAGCTCTGAGTTGCCTATATTTAAATGCTATTTCTTAAATTTAAAAAATAGCAATTATTGTGCATTAACTTTGGACATTTCAGTTTATATTTTCAGCTTATAAAAGAGGTGACTGGAAATCCTGAATTCCTTTAGACAAAATGGCACAGGTTCAAGAGGGCCTGCAAAATGGGGTGATCAGAGCAGTGAGAGATGTGCAGGTGAGCCCTGTGCCAGAAGGAAGGCTCAAGCCCCAGATGTTCACACTCTTGCATTTAAATTCATTGCAATGGGATGAAAGGGGATGAGGACATTCTGTGTTTTAAAAGCAACAGGACCCAGTCAGGTGTCTGGAAGAATTCCTCCTTTCTACATGTGGAACTAGCCTGAAGGAAAGGCAGTGGGATGAGGTGTCACCAAGGCTCAGCATCTCTGAGGAGGAGTTTCTAGGACACAGTTTTGGAGCTTGGGCCCCTCCTGAACTAGTTGCACAGATCTGGATCTAGCTCTTGCTTGCCCTGGTGAGCATGGGATGGTGCCTGCCCCAACACAGCAATATGTTGACTGTAGCATGGCTCCAATTTAAGGAACAGGTATATGTTGCTCCAGTAAGAAGATCTTAAATGCCACCTAGTGGGCTGCTTATCAGCATCCTCACAGCAGCGGGCAGGGATGTAGCAGTCATAGCCTAGTGATGCGTGGAAAGCCAGGTAATAGGCTTACATTTTAGCAGCTGATATAGATGGAAAGAGAATTAGAAGTCCAGAAGCCCTTTGAAGTGCCCTTAAGAGGCCAAAAAGTGTTTCAGAGAGCCTCTGCTCTTGAGCTACTTTGCTTCAACAGCTGCGTGCCAAAAAAGGGGCCAGCCAAAAACAAGGAAGAAACTGGAAGAACTCTGCGTCCTTGTGTACCTGCTGTCTGTGCTCTTTGCATTCTTTTAGTAAAGGGACATAATCCACATGTGTGGTTGCAGGAGCAGGTGTATTACTGAGCTAAGGGTGAGCCTGGAGGAGAAGGCAGTGTTCATTTTATTTCCTAGACATACAAATCCAGAGTATCAGGTGAAGTAGTTGGTGTTACGCTAATTTATACTGTCTGACCATAGTTGTTTAAAATAATTATCAGTCAGTGGTGTGAATGGTGAAAAAAACCATTAGCTGGTGGAATTAGTGACTCATGAAACCATATCCCACACTCCTCAGCAAAGCTCAAGGTGCAGGAACACTGGTGTCACCAATCTTTCCACATAATCCTCTTTCTATGCCATTACCAAGAATGCAGCATATACAAGTGCAACCGAACAGAGGCAACTGTGTTACTTATTCAACTCAGACGAGCAGCCCCAACCCGAAAGGTGAACTCACATTTGACCATGATCATGTACACGTCGATGGTGCAGATCGGGGGCTGGGGCAAACGCTCGCCCTTCTCCAGCACAGAGGAGATCTCGCTGGCAGGGATCCCATCATACGGCTTGGACCCAAATGTCATCAGCTCCCAAACTGTCACACCTGTAGAGGGGGAAGAGAAGACCATGAGAGAGGCGTTCCCAGGAGCTGGGCTGCTTGGCCTGGGTGCAGAGAGGACTCTCTTCAAGGCACTGTGTTGCCAGAGAAAGCATTTTCTGTAATGATTTTGAAGACAGACTAATATAACAGGTTGAAATCATCCTTCTTTCTTTTAATGTTTTACTTTCCCCCCCCCTTTTTTTTTTTAAATCTCAGCTAATATCTTAGCATTGAACATTCCACAAACTTCCCAGCCCCACAGAAAGGAAATATGCAGGTTACTGATTCCAACTCAGCAAGTCATTTTAAAAATGGAAGTACATCTTTTTGTTTGAAAACAATCTCTTTGGAGACGAGCAAAAGCAGTTTTTGAAAGACGTGTAAACCAGCTGCCTCAGCGTCATTTGCTGACATACCATGGACTCTTGTGATGTAGCTGTTGTGATTGTCTAGTAGCTTAGGATACAAAACAAGATTTTGAATGCCAAGATACATAAAAGGATTAAGAGGACCAGAGGCTGTACTTTTTTGAAAAAGACACAGGATCTGACCATCTGTATTAAGTATTTTCCAGGAACATCAGAGCTCATGGGGGGAAAATTTTGCAATAATTTGCTTTGAAAAACTTCCTTTCCGCTCCTTTCTTTCAAGCTGGCTTAGGAATTACACCAAAACCAAAATAAATTCTCTAAGGAGGTTATCACTCTGCTTCCCTTTTAGCATTGTCCTCTCAATACCAGGACAGCATAAGCATTTTAGGCCACAGCAGAGTTACACTGATTGACACTGAACTGTGTGGCCAATGGCTTTAAGTCCTCCTTCCAGTTATGTGGCTTTATTGTCAGGTCCATTATACTTCACATGAAGCTGCTGAAGAAAAGTATTAGCAGAACTTCAGCAAATGGACCAGTCTCTTACCTGCAGCCCCTTTCAGGAAGGACTCATGACCCGACAGTATATTCTACAAAACATCTTACACCTCACTAACATGCAGTTTCATGGGAATTCTACTTTGTTTAAGAGGTGATTTGGGCCCAGTGTTTATATATTTGATCTCTCATTCTTCTCACAATAGAATGCAGAAGGGCCACTGTATACTCACTGACAAATCCTGCAATTTTCCAACTCATCTGCAGTAATTGCAACTGCTTTTAAACTCACCATAGCTCCAGACATCACTCTGATGAGTGTAAATCCGGTGTAAAATTGACTCCAAGGCCATCCATTTAATTGGAACCTAGGAAAATTCAGAAGGAATTCGTTAAGAGGCTGACCCAAAACTTATCAGTGATATTTACCACCAGGTGGTGTGTAAATCAATAGTTTGCTTGCAGAAGGGAAAAAAAAGCCCAACCAACACAACAATATGAGTAGCAGAGCAGGCAACTTTTGAGTCCCTTTATTATAATTTTTTCATACATTATGATGAACCTGGGAATGTGAGGAATATTAGGCATATCAGAAATACCTCTCACAAAACAGTTTTACAATATTTTTAACAGTCAAATACTACTTTTTTAATCTTCTCTCATAACAGGAAACAAATCCAATCTTAGGCTACATGATGAAGAATGATCTGCACTCATATGTTTTCTATTTATGGTTGCTGCAGTACTTGCAGGCAGCTTCTCTTTAATTTCTCAGCAGGACACATTCCCTCCATCAGCACGTAGTACAAAATGAAGGCTTGTTGAACCAAGTCTGACAGGTCTTTCTTCTGTTATAAATATACAACATTCCCTTTCTCTTTATAAACTGCACAGTGTTATTGGTCTTGGCTACACTGATGAATTCAGCCTTTTTTTTTTTAATAAATTAATCTTACTTTTTCCCAGACATTCTGGGTGGGAATTTCAAAAGCATTCACTGCTCTGTTACCTCCGCTCCCACTGCAGTCCCACCAACTTTGGCTGATCTCAGAGGACCTCCACAGGCTTCAAAGGCAGCACGCTGAGATGGCAGCTGAGCGCTTTGAAAAACACACTGGCTTTTTTTCCCTGCTTTGTTTAAGGCTTGCGTGGAAGCACAGGCAGCAGTGAATGCACAGAGGTTCATTCTCTGACGTGCCTTACCTTGCCTCCCTCAGCGTGGTACTCCTTCTCATCGGCACCCAGCAGCTTTGCCAACCCAAAGTCCGTGATTTTCACGTGCTGAGGAGTCTTAACGAGGACGTTCCTGGCAGCGAGGTCACGGTGCACCAGGCGACGTTCCTCCAGGTAGTTCATGCCCTGCAATATGACAGACAGCACATGCTCTGAGCCTGGACACACACGCAAAAAGTCACCAAACTTCAGCTGCTCTGTGGTAAGTATGCACACCACCGTGAACATGTGGTGACCTCTCCCATCTCCAGAAAAAGGCTGGCTGTTTTGATTCACATGATATTTATTGCAGGGTGAGGATGTGTGCTGGCACAGTTCCATGGATGAATAACTATTACCCCCAGGAACCTTCCTGTACATCCATGCACTGGTGGAGTGATGGAGGAAAAAGAGGCAGTAGTGGGTAGAGTATACAGCAGCAAGGGATGTGGTTCCTTTGGGATCTAGTTCAAGAAATACAAAATAAGGATGGAACTTACAAATAAGGGGGCAAACTCTCCTTTCAGCTGCGCTTGTGCAACCCCAGTGACTCCAGGAGAGCCCAGTACAGAGTTTAACTATCACCTTCTATACGTATGCATGTCAGTCCTATAGAGGGTATTCAGACAACCATTCAAAGTTGCTGACACTGAGTCTTCTTACAGTGTTCGCTGCCTTCTCCCTGCTAACAATGAGGCAGCCCACTGCACAGGTGAAAAATAAAAGTAAAAACAAAAATAAGAAAAATCAAAACATTTTATGTCTGAAGTCAGAGTTACATTCATTTACAAGTCCCCTTTGAAAAAGGGAAGTTCTCTCAGTTTCAGAGCATATGTGCTTTTTTTGGTACAACTGCCTCTCGAGGAAGAATACGTCTAATTGTGCTGGTTTGACTTCCAAAGCATAAATTTTAACAGCTGTGTCTCTGACCACAGAGATTATTCCCCTTTCCCTCAACACTAGTCTCTTGGTGTATGGAATCGAAAAGCTCTTCATGATTTCCAAGTTTCCTGCAATATTTTTTCCAAACCCCACAATTATTCCCAGTCCATACTTTTCTGCTGGCAGGGGCTTATGCATTTATATTTTATGAAGCGAATTACTAAAAAATTGCTTTTAACCTACAAAGTTAACACCAAAATGATGATGTCGATGTGATAGCAGAGGACTGGAGGGAATAACTGCCTTCCAGTTTCCACCCACCTACTAAGCCCACTGCTAACCTGGACCACCATCGAATCCTCCACACAAGTCCCTGAGCAGAACTGCACCCATGAGCTGCTGATGTTGCCAAAACAAACCACCCCAACAAACTGGCACAGTGCCACTACGAGAGCACTGAATTACACAAACAGATCTTAAGCGAGCAGAGCTCTTGAAACAAAAACTCATGAGCTGCTGGCAGAAAACGGGCTGTCTTAGAAAACATAATAATCCCATAATCTAACCCCAGTAGGACAAAAAATTTCCTGCTAAACATGACTTGCTGCAGAGACTAATAAGACTCAGAGCTGCTTAGAAGCAGAATATCAGTTTCACAGTAAGCTGTTCAAGATGCTGATGGCTGAAAGATTTCTGTACATGCATAACAGTACACTGAAGGTGTTGAACTGCTTGTCTACAAATTCAGCAGATCTTTAATTGTGTGCAGGCCTGGAGTTTAAGCCATTTTTCATCATTAAGCAGGAGACCAGTGTGTTCAAAGAGTTCCTTCACAGAGTTTCTGCACATGGAGAGTCTATGCTCTGTCATAACATCTTGTCTGAATGACAGCGCTCCATAGCTCAGTGAAAAATAATGTTTGTAGAAGATGCAAAGAAAACTTATTTCAAAGCTGTGAAAACAGAAACAAAAATAAGCTTCACAGGGAACTTGCCTCCTGCTGGTTAGTTACCAGATGTATATTTGTTACAGGTCTTTTTCCCCTCAAACGTACATTTTTTAGAGTCAGAGAATGTCCAAAGATCTGGCATGACTTTATCAGAGTAGAAACACCAGACACATTGGTGGGAAAAAGCTGTACACATGATTTACGAATGCTTTGAGGAGAACTTCAGTGCTGAGCAGCACAAAGGAGTATTTTGAAGGTCAGGCATCGCTGTTGCAAGGGTAGAGGTTGCTATGGGCAAATGTTGAACTGACATGAAAAAAATCAAACAGAAACTAACAATTGTGAATGGCAACCCTTTCGGGCAAGCGATGCCCCAAAGATCCCTCTGGGGACTGACTGTGCCACCTTAAAGATTAATAAGAAGGAGGAGGGAAATGTGGCCTCCAGCTCATCTTCCTGAAACCAGGACAGAGCAGTAATTGATTTTAAACAAGAGACCAAGAGTCAGAAAAAGGCAGCTCACATCCCGGGTGGACACATAAATTAGAATTCACTCGTTGTGGGGAGCAATGTAAAAAAGTACACACACTGAGATTAAAAATGTGCTCTGTAGGCTTTTGGTGGATACATTTCTGAAGTCCTCAGCGTGCTTCCTGAAAGCAAACCACGGCTGGGCAAGCCTGGGATGTATACAAGGTCTCAAGGGACCGATAAGATTTTAAGTGTGTGGTTAGCCTGTAGATTGGCATTCCTGAAAGAAGCAGCATTAAAGCAGCCAGGCTTTGTGGACACTGCCATCTCATATAAACAGTCTCCAACAAACTGCAGTCTTTATTTTGCTGGGTTTGCTCCATTCTTCCACGCTTGCAAATGGCTAACCACCCCTGAAGCACAGCACAGTGCTGCTAAGAGCTAGAGGCTGTACTTGAGTCTCCTTTGCTGCTCTTGGCAAACAGTAGCAGGTGTGATAAGGAGTCTTTTATGGCCATTGCAGTTAGATTATAGACATCAACTCAGTGCCTAGAACAGTGTCCAGAACAGTTCTGGGCTGCCTCAATGTCTTTTGGTCACAGCCTGTGCAAGAATGGAGTTGGTATTCAACAGTTTTGATCTCTGGCCTCGGAGATTTCAGCCTGAAATTCTATGAGGCACACAAAAAGGTGTATGGAACATCACTGTCCTGTGACACAGCACAAAGAAACCCACTGATGGAAGCAGCATTTTGCTATGGGAATTGCCAAATTCTATTCCCTCCCCTGGCTCCCTATGTTTCATCACATTTGGATCACGTTATCATTTCAATACTGGGTGTTTGGTTTGGTGGTAATATTATGCTCTCTAGGAGAAATGGAGACTAAGTAACCACTTAGTGTCATCTATAACATATCCAGGATCCAGGTGGTGAAATAGAAAGATTTACAGAGACAGGTAAGTACATAAACACATTCCATGCTGTCAGATCTCTGAGTCTGAGCTGACTTGGAGGCGTGCTGGTGTGCTTACCTTTGCAATCTGCACACACCAGTTGAGAAGGTACTGGGAGCCGATGTTGTCCTTGTGCTCTCGGATGTAATCCAGGAGGCAGCCGTACGGCATCAGCTGTGTGATGAGCTGAACAGTGGAAGTGAGGCAGATTCCCAGCAGGCGGCACACATGGGGATTGTCAACACTAGCCATCACATAGGCCTCCTGAGAAGGAAGGAAGAAAAGCAAAGTGAAACACTCCCTTTGGCATGGCACAAATATTTGGAGGCAGTTTAAAATCAGTGGGGCATTTAAGAGATTGCTAAAATATTACATGCAAACTCTGTGCCTCATGTCACATACAAAATACATATATTTCCTGCTCTGTGGACTCTGTATTTTCCATTCAGTGGAACATCTAGATTTTGAGCACTGAATCATCACTGAGATGCCACAGAAGAGCGAGGCTCCCACTGTGAGGGTCACATCCCACTACTGGTACACAAAGAAAACAATGGACAAAAAATCCTGGGGGGATTAAAACTTACAGACCTAGGAAGAATTAATAAATTGAACATCAGGTGGAAGCAGATGGGATTTCACCATTCTGAGCATCTAGTTGCAAGAGCAACACATTTTGTGAGCATCTGTCATACGGCTTTTTTTCCTCCACAGATCTTTTAATGAAACTGACTGGAAATCAGTATTTTTGAGGCTTCTGCTCCTCTATCAACATTGGTACTAACCTAGAAAGTCAAAGTTCTCATCTAGAATGTGACTGACAGTTTCATTTTTTTATGAGACCATGTTCTTCTTCATGATGTCATTCTTCAGTCCATGTCAGACCAAATAGATTAATAATCAGTTCACCACTTCAGAAACGTAAATACGTGTCTTTAAGCAACACCAGTGAACATCTTGTCCTGATCTGGAAAAACTGTTTTAGACTCCTATAGCAATGTAAATGATACCAGGAAGGTCCTTATAATGTGGGAGTCCAAGCAAAATAGACTCTTTGGTCAACTGGAATTTCGGGTTTTAGTTTCATAAATATGTGAAGAACTCCTTTTTCAAATTTGGGTTCACCCGAAGTAGCTTTAGGTACCTCCTCTTCTTTTGGCCTTCTGTAGGAAGGGAGAGACCCCTTCCAGAGGTTGGTGCAGTACGCTGCAGACACACCAAATATATCCTTTAACATGGCCAAAGGGTAAAAATTCCTAGCTACAAGGTTTTTATGTGCAAAAACTACATATGCATTGAAATTTAAGATCTTTATTTATACTAAAATCTACAGTCCAGTGCCAGCTCAAAGAAAGGATTCCAATTAGGGGAAAAAATCAGAGCTGCAGTTATTTGGTTTCTTTTAAGTAACTTTTTGTCTGATTTACAGTCTGTCACTTCTAGATATTTTAAATCAAAAGCAACACAAGGGGAAGTAAATAGAAATTTTTCCATTCAGTGAGTGGGTAAACATCTCGACTCAGTATCTGGAGTAACACCAACTAATTATCCTTTGGCAATTCAGGCTAGCAGTCCCCCAAAGCCTAAAATAATCACAGTGAAGACACTACTGGGGCAAGAAAAGGAGCAAATCTGCTCTTTCTAAGAGCTTAAGAAAAGAAATACCATAGCACTTTACTCATCATCTAACGAGCGTTCCACAGATGTCACATAGCTGTGTAGCTGGTAAGAACTATTATTAAACAAAGTTATTAAAGCAATGACGTTTAAGAAATAAGCAACCCCAGTTCTTAAGCAATACTTTCTGGTCCTGGTATTGCTGTTTAACATGCCAGCCTAAGCAAAACATGATGTCATGCAGCTCCTTCTGAGCTGCTAGCTCTGCATATGGTATCCTTGTTTTGGAGCCCCTAGGATGGAAGTGGCCTCTAGGCAGGGAGGTTAGAGATGATCTCCAGCAGAAGTGCATAAATGCTCCTCAACCTACTGCATGTGGGCATGTCACTGAAAAACAACCCTCTGCCATGGATAGCACTGATTATGTGGGCTAGCAAGGAAAGGTAAAGCAGCAACACAATCTGCTATTCAATTCTGCAGATATTTGTGGCAGGATTTTTTAGAGAATCCTGCAAATTTGTTATCCAATGCCCAGATGTAAGCAGAGACCAAACCAACTTCATTTCCCTGTGCTTCCAAATGGAGCCATCCTAATGATGCAGGATGCCTGCTCCTTGCCTTGCTTCCTGCTGGGATTCAGATCCAGATTGTGTTCATTCCAGTGGGGCAGGGTGGGGGAAAGTGTGCATAGGCAGAGTTGTTCTCACTCCCATGTGCTGCAGAGCCCGTGCAGGGCTGCCCTGGGGTCTGAGAACTGGGATGCTGCAGGAGTGGGGTGGCGACACTGCCCCTTACATTGGACACTGCAAAGTAAAACAGGCCACCACCTCCTCACAAGGGAGCAAAAGGGAGCTATTGTGTGGCTGTGGGTCTCTCTAAGTAGCCCAAGACATTAAAGTGGGCCTTTGTTTCAATTGTTTATCTTGGAAATCTCTTTGGTGCGCTCTGACCTGCTCCAAGTATGCCTGGTATTCAACAACAATCTTCTGAATTAGCCCTACCCTAATAAAGTCAGCCTGGATTATAAACGCTAAAGCTTCTGTGCTTGTTCTATACCCAGTGTGTTTCTGTAAGACAAATCATCTTTAATTGGACATGATTATCTTTGAGGTCCCAGTGACCTTGAAAAATTGGTTGTATAGCAACAATCTGTTTTGAGAAGAGCTTTTGGAGTCATCTCTCTGACTTCTTTCACTGCTTTTGTACTTTTTTTTTTTACATTTTCTTCTGAAATATAGCATGAATTCCACCAAACCAAATCATCTACAAAATGAACATGATTGAAGTGAAAGCTTTTTGTCAAGCATCCTAATTCAAATGAAAGGACTAAGTGGGGATATGCTGCAGAAACTTCTTTTAAAAGAGCATATACTTTGATACCACTGAGAAGGGCACAGTCTCTGCATCCACTGCTCTGTCCTGTGACCAACTCGATCCTTCTGAAGGCAGAAGCATGGTAATACACATCAAATCATATGCTACAAGACTCACAATCTGTTGAAGCAGAGCAATGTCTCACAATAACATTTTTTTATTCAGGGTGACTTGAAAAATCTAAACTGCATGGTTTGCTCACAGCCTGAGACTTCTCACTATCAGAACTGGCTTTTTGTTAAGATCTTTGCCAATTTCAACCATTTGACACGAATCTTCCCTACCTGAGGTGTCATTTCCTGGCCAAAACTGGATTAAAAAAAAAAATCAGATCCGCTAAACTCGGTTCCTACCAAAAAGGAAAAACTCCACAGTTTTCCACCCGCTGAAGGATTTGTGTGCTTGATTACCAACACCATCACTTCCAGACAAACCAAGTCCATTTGGGAATGCCAAGGACAAGCCAGACTTTTCTTGTTACTTAGGGCTGAACTACAACACAGGAAATCTGAATTTACACTGCACATCTGAGTGCTCCTCTCTGCACTCATCATTCTCCTTTCCATATATAAAAAATTATATATCCTTGGCAGTGTATGTTCCATGGCTGTGGATCTAAGTTTAGATTTTCATGGGTTCCAAGTTCAGGAAACTTTGTATTTAGGACTCTGGGTCACTCGTTGTAAACTCACACATTTATGAATTCCTAAATCAGTGTCCCACAGTCGTTTTCCTTGTTTTCTGAAGTGATGAGCTATATCCAAACAAGAAAATAAAACTCCCAGGCCTTTTTCAGAAAGTGGCATAAATTCTTGTGTTTTATGGCAGAGAAATCAGAAAGCTGGGATTTTTTGATTTATTTTGGATTTACAGTTAATTTAATCCTATGTAACCAAGCAATTAGCTTAGGACAACCTGCAGTGTCAGGATTCAGAAACCTTTAGGTCTGTTGTTATTTGCTTTAGTTGTATCACTGCAATGGCAATGAATGCTGCACTTTAAGGCCTGAGACATCAGAATAAAGAAAAAAGAATTATCTGTAAATGCATGGTCCTGACCTCTCCTTAGGTGTTACCCCATGACCATAAAATGTGTATTCTGACTGTGAGCACAAGGCTCATGGGAGACACTAAAGCACTTCACAGACTGGGCTGCAAAGTGCAGTACTTGTAGGTGGAGAATTCAGTTTAGGATGCAAAATATTTCTTCCAATACAAAATTCTGAAACCCCTTTAGCTGTTAGAGAAGAAAATCCGCAGACCACTGACACCTTGAGAAAACAAACATGCAAACTTACATCAAGTATTTCCTTGTTGGCTTTTGGTGATGTAGCCTCTCTCAACTCTTTAATGGCAACAGGAATTTTAACCTTCTCCCCTTCTGGGATCCAAAGTCCCTGCCAGAAACAAGTACAAAGAGTTATTCAGTCTCATACTAACAGGCTAATTCTCACAGTTGTATACATTTGACATCTCTGAGGAATGGAAAGACATGGCAGACAACAAAAATATGCAAAAAAACGTGTCTCGTGGGCTGTAACAACAAAATCCTGTTAATGGGATGGTATTTCTCTTTCAGTGACCTCCACCATACTTCTTGGAAAAAAAATGTTATTACTGTCTCCGTATAAATAGTCCAAGACCTGCATAAAGAACAACTTTTGTGGATGGAAATCTAATTAATTAGAGCATCAGAGCAACTGCATGTGCAAAACGCTGCCAGTGCCAGGTTGTATGTCATGAGATGGAAAGAATTAACATTTTCTCATTAAAACAGGATGGCATCTATACTGTACAAATAATCCAGTCCTAAACGTATGAAGTGGCAGGGAGGTTTTTGTCCAACTGGTACAGTGCTCTGCATCTACAGTGTCAGGAGACCATTTAGGTGGCAGGACAACAGTGTGAGGACACACTGCTGAAGGGCCCAGCAATGAAGTTGCACAACATTTCGTGCTCCTGAAGTTCCCAGTCACAGCTGGAAGCCTGCTGTGAAATAAAGAGTTTATAAAGAGATATACCAAGCTAAAGTTAGCATTTCAGCACTACTGGCAAAGCCTGAAACACATACCCTGAAAAAAATGAAGGAGCACAGAAAAGCAGAACTTAATGAAGAAAGACAAAGCACAAACAAACACCAAGAGAAAAAATACCTTATGGACTACACAACTGAAGGTGTCTAGACACTTAACACATCTGAGTCAGTTTTAATGAAAGAGAGATCAAAAATTATAAAAACAAGAGCCCAGATGACACAGAAAAATGGCTTAGCACTGAGCTGATCAAAGTGCATTTCTTTTTTTTTTCTTAATATTCACGATACAGTGTACTTGACTGTAATAGTTTCTATATCAAGATCTTGGTTCTCCAGGTTCAGCACTATGACTTTGGCAACATCTTATGTAAACTCTATCCTGCTACTCAATTCATAACTCAACTAATAATAATGGAGTAATTTTTCTACCACTTAATAGATATATGCTATAAAATCTAGATAAAAAAACCCAACTTACACAATGGTTGCAGCTCCCACTTCATGCTTTATTTGGGTGGCTTCTGCATGAGGGAGCAAGATAGAGAGAAGAGAAACATGGTGATCTTACCTTATAGACAGTGCCAAAAGCTCCAGAGCCTAAAACTTTGACCTTCTTAAATTCAGTTTCCTTTAAAATTCTCAGATGAGCCTGGTTTGGTGCCTCCCCGCTGGGTGTCAGTGGTTCCACAAGCTGGTGCAGAGAGAAGGTGATGTTAGAAGGATACACAGTCTAGAAGGTTGAAACTTTCAGGAAGCAAATAAATCCCTGCTTTAAAATAACAAACATTTTATTCCATGTGGTGTTTGTGGGAGGATAACTCTGCTCTGACTCGCAGGAATAAATGTTGCTCCAAAAATCAATCACAGAGCAATGAATGCCATTTTGAAGGAGAATGAAAGACATTTACTGCTCAAATGGAGGTTTTGACTTCAAAGCCTTAAAGGACATGGCATAAAAAATAATGTAATTGCAAGAGATCCTACAGGAGATAATTTTCTTTTGAACTTGTGAATAAATTATTAAAATGTTGAAAATAATGGGCAAGAAGCACCTGAAACCTTTCAGGTCTGCTCTTGTTTAACTGGATGAAATTCTCATGGTACCAGTGGTTCCCCCAGACCACAGGGTGTACAGCAGCAATTGAAACTCTGACAGTGATTCTTTCCTCAAGAAAAAAGATGTTGAATTGGCTATTGATTTTCTTCAAAATTTGATCTAAGCTTTATTGCAAACAGAGCAATGCCCTCCAAACAAAGATATTTAACACTTTTATGATGCATTAGTGAGCTTTTTCCCTTAGTGTTTTTCCTTTTTCCTTTCCTTTGAATAAAACCATATTCAATCTGATTTTAGTGGGTCAGCAACCTCTCTGTTGTGATGAAATATCCTCATTTTGAGGAGTCCAGAGGGTACAATATGAGCTGAGCACAAACTGAACTCTACTATCACAACTGTAGAATAAAGTGGTATGTAATATATAGTTAAGTAGTGCATAGAAAAACAGGGCAGAATTTTTTTTAAGGATTTTACCAGCTGACTCTGCAAATCCAGTGAGTACTGAAGAAGGCTGCAACCGGGCTTTTAGCAGAATATTAAAACAATTTGCTAATTATTTACCAGGACTGGACTAGAAAGAGAATGGTGCTGATCATAAAAGAGCAGTTTCAATTGAGAATGAGGAATTTGTCTGTTTTACATATGAGGTACACCCAGAGGGTGATGCTGTAATGCACACACAGCCATGCAGAAAACCAAAAAACAGTGTAGAAACCTTGTTCATGCCCAACAGGATGAACCATTCACTTTGATGGCTTTGTGGGCTTTTTGTGCTAAAAACAAACCAAAGACAAGACATAAATACTTCCTCGATTCCTTTTCCTGACCTCTTTTTATTCCGCAGGATCAGACACATACCTGACCAAGGAGGTAAAATTTTCAAAAACACCCCAAGCAGCCACAGGAGCCTCCAGGCTTGTCTGGAGGAACATGATTTTAGGCTGATGGTCTACACACCAAGGTGGAATGGATCAGCAAACACATTGTGCCTCGCCCTGAAGGTGCAGGCGTTTTTCTGAGTAGACAAATCTCAATGACATAGATTGAGACATCTAAATCCCTTAAACCTTTTGAAAATTATACCCAGAGGGATCACATTTGAGATCAACCGAGAAGGTGTTGGGTGAACGCTGTCTCTTTTCCAGGTAGCACAGCAGACACTGTTTGCCAAGCCAGAGGACAGCTGAAGAACCAGGCAGGAGCACAGTGCTTTCATGCCCTGGTACAAAGAGGATGGCCCTGCTGCCCCAGACGGGGCAGTGAGGGTTGCAGCCATGCCAGCAGCGCTCACCTCCCTCTCCTGCAGCAGCCGGCGCAGGGTTCGCTTCCTGACGATGTGGCGTCTCCGCAGGTAAAGGCCAATTCCCAACCCAACCACGACCAGGCACAGCAGACCCCCGACCACACCAGCTGCGATGGATGGGATTTTGGAGCTACAACACAGCAGGGGATGGAGAAAGAGAAAAAAAAATCGTAGGTGCAAGATTTTAAAGAAGCTCTACAGAGGCTGCTTGAATGAAGCCTTAGGTTTTGATCACTCAAGACTATTTGACATTTCAGATTTCTGGTGTGTCTGTGTTTTTAAGTTCCTCATCCAGTAATCTGTTCAAAGTTTTCCCTCTTCTCTCAAGCTTGCAATGGGAACTGATCCTCAAAGCTTAAGTGAAGGAGTTTCTTCTCTCTCTGACAGACCCATCAAGTAGATGAGCATCAAATCTGTGATGCCTGTGAGCTCCAGCTATGGGCAGCCTGCATGGGATCAGACACACAAAGCATGTGGAGAGAGGGCAGTATGGGGAAGGCTTAAGCAATTGTGATACCCTCACTAAAGCTGACATCTCACCATTACTGGGGGGTCACGCTGTAAAGGTCACAATGAAATATGTGTCCTCCCTCCCTGGGTATTGTGAGTGCCATCCCTGATGGATGTACAGTTTGCTGTCTCTTTATTAGAGCCTTGGCAATTTCAAATTTAAGTTGAAAAGAAAAACTTGTTTTCCAAGGTTGTTTTTAGGTCTGTACTTAGACATCCATGCCAGGTTTTTACTAAATTGCCCCAGGGATTACTGCTAAAAGCAGTCTCTTTTTAACACTACTTCTAGGCTGAATTTGTCTTGCCATACCATGACTTTGTGGGCAGAAACTAAATCCCTCTCTTTCAGCAAAAGGAGCCTGGTTGCTTGTTGCAGGATCTGGAGCATGTCATGAGGCCAAATAGTGTGATACAAGATCTACTGTGAAAAAAGAGCATCCATCTGGGAACAGAACAGTTGGAGATGTACAGATCACAGGGCTGGAAAAGGCTCTCTGTCTCTGAGTCCCTTGTAATGCAGGTAACTATATCAATCCTAAATATCTTTCTGTCCTTAATCCTTTCCTTTGCCATCCCCTCCTTTTGTTCTCCAGTAACAGATCTCAGGTCTCACCTCGACAAAAAAAGCCAGGCAGAACAAGATTCTGAAGTGTTGTGCCAGCAGCAATATTTTTCAGTTCTTTAATCCATTTTTATAGGTCCAAGCCTGCTCTTAAGCTGTCACTTCCCTGTACAGAGCTGGAGACTTAACTTCAGTCCCAGCCGTGCAGTGTCCAGTGTGCAAATGTAAACATGCATGCATTCTTTCCAGCTCTGCCATTAATTGTAGCAGATGAAATACTCACCCATTTGGACAGCCTTCAAGACCTGGTCCTTTGCACCTGTAAAAACAAATGAACATTACAAACATAGTAGCTCTGGCCTACATACTTCTATAATTTCAGCTAAGGAGACCGCTACTGATTGAAAAGTTTGTGTTTCAGAACAGCCCAAGTATTAACATAGGAATTTTGTAATAGTCACACACTCCACTAAATATCCATCCACGACCTTGCTCCAAAATCTTTTATCCAGAGGAACAGCTATGCTGCACATTCAGTATAAAAGTATTTTAAAACAACTTTCTATCATGTGGTACAATGTGGAGAGGACATAGATACACAAAATTCATGTATTCCCTGGCTCTGCATGGACATTTGCATTAGAGAAGGAGCTCAGGGCTGGCTGTGCAGGAGGACAGAAGCAGCGTCTCCCTCATACAAGGACAGAAATACATGTATGAGTGTGTCACTGCAGACCCTCCTGTTTATCCTTGTTTTCTGATAAGGTAAAGATTTCAATTTCCAGGCTTTCTATTGCAATGGAAAACCTGGGGAAGAGATGCAGGGACCCCCATCAAAAAAAAGGGTTTGACAGCACTCTCTGGCTATAGTTTGCTGGCATGTGTCCATGATATTTTTCTTTTAGAATCTCAAGTCTTATGTTACAACAGTTATCCAGAGAGCCAGGAACTCTATTAGCAAGTCATTCACCCTCCATTTGAGTTTAAAATGCTCAAAATTCATTTTGGCAGCCCAATGCAAAAAACAGCACGGATGAAAGCACAGTGACTGCATTCACTTGATGGTCTAATGGGCGTGAGAGGCACCGTGAATTCCCTGAGTGATCCTGGGCTACGAGATGTGTGCTCTTCATGGGAATCGGGGTCTTTGTGGTGTCTGCTGAGGAAGGAGAGCATTACAGAGAGGGTGACATCACCTCTGAAAAGCAGAGCACAGGAAGGAGGAAAGTCCAGTTTGTGGTATCTGCTCCTTGCGCTGACTTAAAGAAAATGGGTCATCCCAAAACAAATCCAGAGGAGGTCAAGTAGGGGATAAGGAGTGAGCCCACGCCAGGAAAACTGCACTGAAATTCCTTTCACTGAGAGGAGGAACCAGAAAAATTTCAAAATGTCAGGTAGAGTTGCAGATCTTATCGCATAACTTGGTCTAGGTCTGGGGAAGGAAGAGGTGAAGCAACTACTCATTTTATTGGGTTTGTATTTGTTTGTTTTTGTTACTCTGATCTTCCCTCATGTATTTGACTTGTTTCTGGGCCAACACAGTGCTCCAAGACCCTGCATCTGGAAGGTCTTGTAAGTTCACTGGGCTCCCATGCAAGAATGTGTATCCTGGTGTCCTGGACATGTTGGAAGTGCTGTGCATACCAGTTCACAGCTCCTGGGTACTCAGTCCTGTTAGCTTTCCTATCTGCATACAGCTTGCTTTGTTTTGCTCAGTTGTGTAACTAAGCACAGAGAGGTTGCATGTGCAGAGCAGAACCACCAGCTTGCTTATGGTCACAGCAGGCAGATCTTGCTTTGGGCTTCTCTCTTCAGGTCCTTGACAGAAAACTGATCTCAAGACTCCAGAACTCATCCTGGATAGGAATTTCTACATGCTAATGCAACAAAGCGTGTGCAGCTCCTCTTGATAAGAAGGTGAAATTAAAAGACTTCACTTTATTTCAGAATCTGATTATTGCCCTTCAAATTCTCTGTTCCTCAAAATTCTGGTTTGCCAAGATACTTTATAATGGCAAGTCTTCTATGTGCTTTCAAACAAAATTGGCTGACAGTATCTACAGTCTGAGGAATGACCAACCAATTCTCTTCCTACACCTTGAAGCAGAATACGTGTATCAAATCTGATGGGATACAGTAAAAATGGTGTGTGGGAAGAAAATGACAGATCAGCTTTTGCTTTCCAAATCCCATGTGGTTTTCTGAATCACTTCACAAGTCAAAGAAGAAACAAAGCCTATGAGAAATATCCACCCAGGACTGCATATAACTATCTTTCTTAATGTGAAATTTTATCATGACATCCAACATAGGTAACTCAGGTTTTATGAAATCTAAACAATCTTTTTATTCCATTCCTGAATAATTTTTCTTCTGTTTACAGAAAGCAAAATGAGAAATGTGACCTTGTGTTATGAACTGATCTTATGGATATCTCAGATGGACATAGCAGCAGTTGTAGTCACCGAAATATTTCTCTGCTTATTGGAAAATTAGGTCTGTGTACAAGTCGTGAAAACTGTTTCATCCTGAACTCAGCATCTCATTTGTCCACGTAAATATTACTTGTCCTGGTGCAGACACAGCTATTTACTTCCCAAATCCATCAAGATTTTAACAACTTTCTCCTCAACTTGTAGTTCCTAATTCGATGTAATACAGTCAAGTTGCTACGATTTATGACCTTTCAGAAGGGACTTACATTGTAACAGCCCAAGTTACTGCACAGTCATAAAAGAAACGAAAACCCACTGGGCTTTTTAAAGCTTTACAAAAACTTTACCCTGTCCTTTCTTTCTCTTTAACCTTCCAAGTGTGACAAAGGCACAGCACTTGTGCTGTGCTACTGTAACCTTCCCTCTCGGATCTCCTGGCCACTTTCTCACCTGCCACAAAAATCCCTTGGCATTTAGCATGAAGACTGATGAGACACATAGTGTTGGTAGCAACCAGATAGGCAGCATGCATCACTATTGGCTGCAGTGGTGTTTTCTCTCCTTGCTCATTCCCTCCAGTGCCTGTGTCAGAGTTTAATTCCTATACTCTGTGAGACTGGAAAACCAAATCCTTCAACACTGAGCAGATTAATGAAGTCTAGTGAGTGTCATGAGATGCTGAAGGTATAAATGGGGTAATTCCACATTGCTTTTGGGGTGTTGCTTTCTTTATCATAGCATATACTCCCAAGAGAGTACAGGAGAACTGGGAGACGGGGTCTTTTGGGCTGAGCAGAAGAAACCTTCCTTCATGCTGTTTCCTAATGAGGGCTGAAAAACTGACTCAGCAAAGAAAATCAGACTAGAAGGGATTCTCCATGGCATTACAAAAGAAGTGATATACTACCAGTACACAAAGTGAAAAAACAAAGTTTGCAACAAAACTCAGCTGGGAACAGAAGTTTTTTACTTGCAGCTTCTTCAAATAAAGAAAGCAGAGAGATATCCTGGGAACCCTTAGTTGCATGACTACTGAAGTCAGCACAATTAATCACACTGATAAGATTTTGTGGGCTCTAGCCATGAAATTGGAAGGGACAGAAATGAAGTTGTTGCTTCTTGTCATGGAGGAATCGCTGAGACTGTGGTTTCTAAGGATGCAAAAACTTTGTGAGACAGATGTTTTCCACCCACTGCTGAACAGATCCCATTCCCGCAGCAAAATGAGGCAAAGGCATGAAGAGAAATGGCATTACTGATGGATTGCCTTCACAGGGATAATGCTGAGCCAGACTGAATATTCCCATACTATGCCACTGACAGTGACTCCTTACTCATCAACACCACTGGCCTCAGATGTACCATCTGTAGAGCAAAAATAGCAACACCACCTCCTTATTGCTCTCCTGAGCCCTTCAGTTATACAGCCTATTTCTTCTGCCATGTCTGAGCAGCCACTTGAATAGGGCCATCGAGCATGTTCACAATCTAAGTGACACAAATTCAGTCCAGTTCCTTCATGCAGAAGCAGAAATTGATACTACTTTTACGTTCTTGCCTTAAAAGCACAGGGCCAAATACACTGAGCCATATGTTGGGTACCCTTTATTTTAAAAAATGTCTCCTTACTGTAACCCCATCTCCTGTCAGACTCCTCTTGTACCCCCATCCACTGGCAAAGTCAGGCAGGAATTGACTTCTCTGATGAAGTCTGCTCTGGGAACTTGCTTGGGTACTGAAAGTCACTGCATGGCTTGTTGTCACACCCCTGTCTGGCAGATTACATTCCCCAAGTCTGCATTCATTTGAGTGTAGTGTTTGATCTCCCTACCAAGGCCATGCAGTGGAAAGCCTTGTTAGATGTGGTTACTCATTATGCTGCTCCACTGATCAGCCACATTTCCATGTGGCCAGTTAGAAGGAGGATTTTGGATCACTGTGGCCAGTTTGTATCAGCAGAGACTATCAAGGTAATTAATAAAGAGCAAACTTATTAATATTTGTTTTCAACTGAGAAAATTTGTTTGCAGGCATTGCAGTGGGAAGCCCTGATAGGCCTTGCCTGTGATTGTAACAAAAACAGGGGGCATTGCTGTAAATCATGGCAAATCCACGTGGCTAGTACAGCTGCCATCTGAAAACCAGTGCACTCAACTTCACTAGAAGCACTAAAAAAGGGCTGTTACTTGCTAATTTCACCCTTCATCTCCTTTATTCCATGCAGGTGAAAACCTGGCAGGTGGATTAGCTAATACACAATGGGACAATGGTTGGGCCGAATAGGTTATAACTCCTCTCTTGCACCACATATTACAGGTGTATTACAGAAGGATTTTGGATCAGGCAGACCTTCAGGGTAAAAGGCAGGGGCCTGTGAAGGAAAATACAGCAAACATGGGCTGGCTTTTTTGCTTTGAAAGCATCACAGTCCAAAACCAACTCTCAAACCTTAAAACCTTTTCCTGTGCATCTCATGTCCTCTGCAGGTCAGAAACCAGGATAGAAGAGAGTTGCTACTTGTCATGTAGTTTAACTAGTTCAATTTACAGCTTGTTCCTGGTGGCAGTTTAAGCATGCCTCCAAATGAGAACAAAAATGGGGTTACTGTGATGCCCATTAATAATACCACACCCTGGAGACAAGCAAGGCTTTGAACTCGGACAAAGTGCTAACACATGGAAAGAATGAAAAAAAAGGAAAAAAAAAAAAGAAAAGCAGCATGTTATCCCACTGGGATTTCCCTCATGAAAAATGAAAGGTGCAGATAAGGTGGGCCCTGGGAGGACAGCAACCACAAGATGTCACTGATGTTCCTCCCAAAACCAGAGGACCCAGGAGCAAGCCAGGTGGGGAAAAAAAAAAGTGCATGACTGGTGGGTGAGTTCTGTAAAATTCCAGGAAATTCTATATTTAAGTTATGAAACAAAACTGTTTCAACCCCCCCAAACCATTTGTGTTCTATAAAGATGAAGCACCACTGAACTTTTCCTATTTATGAAGTCAGCCACACTCTGCTCACAACACCTGTGTGCTCCTGACCTCTCCTGCTCCCTGCTAGTGCTTCATCTCAGTGGCTTGACATAGGACTCTCAGGAGGAGAAAGAGATCAAGACGAGCTGTTTCCATATTTCTTTTCTTCCCTGCCTCCATTCAGGCCCAGGTTGTACTCACCCCCGGGTGCAGTTGGGATGGCAGAGCTGGCACACAGCATTGCTGTCGGCGTATTTCCAGACAAGGGTGTCATTCTCACCCAGGACTCCTGCCGGGCAGGATTTCACGCAGTGGGGGCCATCTATAAAGTGGGCACACTTCATACAATTGTCAGGGCCCTGCAAAGAGAAGCAACTTGTTTATAATGCCCTTACATCAGCCTACCCAGGAGGAAATTCAGGAGATAAATCTAAATGCCTTTCACTGCTGGAAGTTTTCAGCATCATCTGGTTTTATTACCTTGCTACCTGGTATTCTTGCAAGTAATTGATCTTGTAGGGCAGACCATACAAAAGGTAATCCCTGCTGTTTAAAGCTAATACTTTCTTGCATTTAAGTGTTGCTTCTTTTTTCCCCTCTGCCTTCTGCGTGGTTGGAAAACCTGCATTTTCCATTTGAAGTGGGGAACAATTTAAGGACACCCTGATAAGGGCTTAGCTGAAAAGCGTATGGCTTGGCTGCTACCTGGTACAATCTACCATCACACAATTTAAAATATTGGACCTGGACCTGCTGACACCTCCCAGAACTGCTGACCTCACATCAGTTTTTCTGGTTTCTCAGCACAGGTTCCCTCCTCTGTTAGGGAGAATTCTGCATGGAGTAATGGAGGCAACCCAAGGAATCCAGGCATTTTTTTTCTTTGACAAGCACTTAGTTTGTGTTTAAAGGCAGTGCCTTTATTGTTTTTATTTGGACTGTAGCAGCACCACAAACTACCTGAGTATTTTAAAACAGGGGAACCAGCGATTCTGGGTCAAATTCTACTACAGATCCACAGTGCCAGTTGCAGTGGGACTACAGTAAGACATGCTGTAGGAAGATTATTTCAATCCCTATAATGTCTAAGGGCCACTATAGTAGACTGACTACTCAATGCTGGACAAATACGGAACAGGGCGGTGGTCACCACTGAAGGACCTTACAATGTTAATAACATCCCTGAGGCCATGGTGCTAGAAGGGAGGGTAGAAATGCTTCACATTACTGAGCAGTGACTCTTCAAACTGATGATGGGCAAGGGTCAAACACTCAGAGGCTGCTGGGGAGGGCAAGAGGCGTTTAAAGAGTTGGGTCAAATAGACCTGTGATGAAAGCAGGATATTTGATCTCAATTACAAAAAAACCCCAAAAAACAACAAAAAAAACAAAACAAAAAAACCCAAGCAAACAACAAAACAACAAACAAAACCAAAAAAACTGGAGTTTCACAAATGAGGTATGAGTTTGATCTGACTGGTTCACATCAACATGGCAATTCAGTAGATGCACGTCCCTCAAATGTCTGACAAATTACTGTATCGCCACATAAATACCTCTTTTTTTTCCTGTGTAAAAGATACAAAAAATTAAAGACCCTAAAATGCCCGTGACTCTGGATTGCATGTCACAAAAGAAAAATAACTCTCTGAGCTTTTCTCTCCTGTTTCTGCTCCCTTGCCACAAGATCTTGACTTCTAATCACTCCCACCTCTGCTTCACATCTGAGAGGGGTAAATGAGAACTCAGGCTTATCTCAACACGGGAAATACTTATTAATGCATGGTTTGAGGCTCAGGTTTGCTAAGCCGAATCTGCTCTTACAGGTCCAGTGCAGGTTGCATTGTATGCAGTGGAGTTTTGCACCAGGCACTCAGGGTGGCAGGGTAGGCACTTGGAGTCCTTTTCAAACTCTCTGGGCTCCCTGGAAAACAAGAAGAAGAAGAAGAAGAAATAATTAATCCCAGGCTAATTAGCAAGTGATAAAATTGTGGTCTTCTCTCATTTTCCTGACTCCCACTTTAAATAGATTGAGAAGATGATGGTACTGAGACAGGAGGAAGTACAGGATGACCCTCTTGGCCACACCAGGAGCACCTGGAGGGAAACTTGGTTAACAGCAAAACACATGACATTCCAGATTGCACACTACAAATTAGTTTACTTTCCCTTTTAAGCTAGTGCCACAGAATATTCACAACCATTTTCAGAGGCTTTTAAATGGTAGTGATGCAAAGAGATCAGCAAAACCAGCTCAAGTGATTCCAAGGCTACAAATAACAATTACTAAAGTTAAACAGCAAGGCACTGATAATTAAATTCATGTCCTCTCTACAGCACACAATGAATCATTAAAATATGAAAGTTGGGAACAGATGGTTTCAATAGCAATAAAGCTGTTCCACTTCAAGTAATGGTGTTATTAATTAAACTAAATCTACCCATCATTTGACACAAAAAATGCCCAGATCTGCCCTTCAGGTTATAATAGCTGCTGGAGGGAATTCACTTAAAAAAGACTGCTGCTGAACTGTAAGTCACTAGAGAAACACAAACAGCACAGGCATTAGCACCCTGACAAGTACTTGCTTAATATCCATGAGCTTTAGAAGTCAGACTTTGAAAGATTTATTGAAAAATCCCTGCAATTTTCAGTGCTAGACATCCCTTTCCTGCCTGCATCACCTGTTGAACTGACTGAAAAATCCAGCCACACAAGCAGTAATATGTTTTCCATGGCCTGAGCGAGGGTGAAGCAATATTTTGTCCTGAAATTGCTGTTCTCAGTGATTTCTGGATGAAAGCTCATTCTCCCTTGACTGCAACTTTGCAAGCTGCAAGGGTGAGCTGCTCATCTGAGCAAATATGAGTCCCTGACCCTGGGGATGACTGAGCTCCTGGGGACTGTAAATGGCTCTGGCTGTCACCCAATGTACTTGACATGACAGTCACAGCTTGGATTTTCACTGGGGCTTTAAGCTGCTTTATTTCTTATGAGAAGGAGGCATAAGGCTTAGCCTTCTTGGGCCTCCAGATACTCTCCTTGTGGGCTTAAGGGAATGTTTTCTTAGGATACACATACAGTAGTTCACCACAGCAGGAACAAACTTCTAAGCAATACTGACTGGGAAAGGAGATGTACCTCAACTAGGTACTATGTTCACAGAACATCTCCGTAAAGCTGGTGAAATCCCATGGAACCAGAGACCCTATTTTTTGCTTTCTTTCCAACTACAACACATTTTAAAAACCAAAACCCCCAAATCATGATCAAAACCTCAAGCATCCCTGACACAGCTTACCCTTGTAGGATGTTGCACTGTTTCACACACTCCTTCTGGCGAGCAAAAAACCTGCAGGAGAAGCAGTGGAATGGTCCTGGGCCCCAGCAGCCCACATCTGAGCACAGAGGGTCACAAACATGCTTGGCAGCAGCTGAGAGAGAAAGAAAGGTAAGAAAAGCCATAAACATCAAGGCAAGAGAGAGCTCAAACTCTCCATCCTCACTCCATCTGATCAGATAGTTTCTCCAACCTGTTCCAAAGCACATGTGAATGGTCCTGGCAGTGTGGAAGAGAAGTAATCATGCTTCACTAAAGTTCTAAAGCTGAAATTGAATTTGGTCTTTCAAAATAAGGACAAGCTCCTCTGTGACAGCTTAACAGATGTACAATAAAGCTAAATAAGGCTGAGAGAGCTGGGGTTGTCCAGCCTGAGCAAGAGACAGCTCCTGGGAAACCTTATTAAGACTTTTTAGTACTTACAGGAGGCTTATAACAACTTTTTGACAAGTCCTGTAGTGACAGGACAAGGGAAATGGTTTTAAACTGGAAGAACAGATTTAGAATGGATGTAATAAAGACATAGTTACAATGGGTGGTGAGACACTGGCACGAGTTGTCTAGAGAAGTGGTGGATGTCTAATCATCAATATCAGATTGGATGGGGCCCTGTGCAACCTGGTCTAGTGAAAGATGTCACTGCCCATAGCAGTGGGGTTGGCCTAGATGACTTCACTGCGATTCAATGATAAATTTCAAAAATACAAAAAAATCATATTCTGCAAAAAGAAATAATTAGATTTTGGCCCAGGGACCACTGCAGTCAACAGTGGTATGGTTGAACTGCAGCTTCAACTTTGTCAAGACAGTCCAGTGTTAGGAGTTTCTGTGTCCTTCAACTGATGTGGCTTCATCACGCTCACAGGGGTGAGGGAGCTCCTGATCTGTTGTACACCATGAAGTCCACATCCTCGGTGGGAAAAAAAAAATCCCACTTTTCCCTCACCTTGCTCATTAAAGCGGTCCCACTGATGAATTTTGTAGCCAGAGGAACAGGGCAAAGGAAGCCTTGCATGAATTATGAAAATGCCATTTCACACTTGCATTTCAGCATGAGCTTTGGCAGGGAGCAGGAACACAGCGCTGACTTACCACACTCATTTTTATTCCTATTCTGTAAAATCTTTGTTTTCTGGCTCTCAGTTGCAAACAGGCTGTGCCAGTCCATGGTGTCAGCATAGCAGAGGTTCCTGTTCTTCATAACAGCAACATCTCCATCACTTATTTCCTTGAGGGAGCGCAGCCCCAAGGACTCTATTTGCAAGTTAACAACGGCAAGGGAATACTGGCCACTAAAATGGAGATGGACAAAATGAAAACACATGCAAGAAAGACAATTAGTAAACAGGGGTTTACTTAGCATGTTTTTCTTTAAGTTTTCAAATGTGTGTTGCTGTGAACTTCATTTTCTTCAAGCAAGATCCTGCTCAACCCTCTAAACTTATTACAACACAAGCCTAACAACTCCAATGCTCACATCTGGTTTTGCAAGGGCTTTTTAAACTAAAACTGGCAGGATACACGTGTTCTGACAAGTAAATGATGTGCAAAAATGGCTGTAGGTAAAGCAGCTATTATTTTGTGCTTGTCCATTGAGTCCTTCTTCCTCTTGGGGCAAGCCCCAGAGGGCACTGGAAGCACTGCTGGTGTCTGCACTGCCTGGCAGCCTCCACCCCTGATGGCCAAGCTACATCTGTCCTGTTTGTTTCCATGCTGGTGTGGGAGACCCTGGTCCTGAAAGCTGGCTCAGGGCAGCCCTCCACATATGGCACAGAGCCGAGGGACTTCACCCCTGGGGCACACTATCTACTGCTACAAAGACAGTGCTCTACTCCTCGAAGGGTTTGTCCCATTTTGCATCTGTTTTGAGACATCTCAGTCTCCCACTGCTTGCAACCTTGGTGTGCTTAGACAAGAGCAGCTCTGAACGGTGTTCTGCTTACAGTCGCTTTGGCACATGATGTACTTACTGTTGCTTTGTTCTGCCTCGTATAATCTCCAGGTTTTCAAAAGCATAGAGATCAGTAGCATTCTTGGGCCAGTCTTGAATCAACAAAAATCCTGAAATGAAGAAAAGAAGATTAAAAATAATAATAACAAAATTAAACCTCTGGTCAGTACTGGCAGCAGAACCTCCTCCTTGAGCAGATCCTGCACCAGGAGAAGGCACTTGTGCTTTCCCTGTGCTTATCTGAGAATCTCAAAGCCAAACATGACATTTTAGGGAGCAGGGAGATATTTTTAAACCCTGTTTTATAAATAGTTTACTTCTTAGCCCACCACAAGAGCTTAGGAGCGTAACAGATGAGCACGTTGGTGAGTTGCACATCCTGCCACACCGAGTCACCAGCAATGATGGCTCTTGCCAGGAGATACCCTGGCTGAGAGGCTGCAGGCTCTGGTCCTCCATTCCATTTGTGAGCTGACCTCAGGGAAGAGGAAAACTGAAAAGCAGGAACACAATGGAACAGACAGCTACTTGGAGTGGAGTTGCTGAAGCAAGCAGAATTCTCTGCTCAGCTGAGGTGTTTGGGAGGATGGGGAGAATTTGGAAAATTGCAGACTGCTGTATGACGCTCTGTGGTTAGTCACTGCTACCCTGAAGGGAACTAGACAGGGAAGAGAGAAAGAAAAAGGGAACTGGAGTCACATCTGTGGACCCAGCTCCAGTGTTACGCTCATTTTATAATGGGCTGAACAAAATTACTTTTAATTGATACTTGGTGCCAGACGGCGGCTGAGCACTCTGCTGGCTGCTTGTGCTCATGGAGATACAGTCACCCCAAGGAAGAGCTCTGCAGGCTGGAGAGGGTGTCTCCATAAGGATGACGCAAACCACTGAGCACGCTTCCCCCAAGGAGCTACTGAAAGGTTTTCCACAAATAGAAACACACTTGGCTTTTTTTAGCTGGAGTGGCACGCCTCTGCATCACCACATGCTTCGTGGGTGGCTAAGGATCTCCTCTGCTTTTACTCTTCTCTAGGGCTGATAGTTCAGCAGAAAGGGTGTTGTGGCCAAACCACACACCTTGGATGGGAGACCAGTATGGGTTACGTGGGTGGAATGCTGGCAAGATGCTGCTGACCACCTTGGTAAAGAGTGACCCTTGGAAGCTCAGAGACAGAAACCCTTCACTTGCACTTCTCTTCATGTGCTTAAAAAACTTCCCTCCTCTCCGTGTTTTTGGCAGGATCAGTCAGAGAACATCTCAGCTTAAAACTCATTGCTAACCTGATATTTCTTTGACTGTTTTGAAGACATCCAGCTTCTTGGGGTCCAAGGGGAGAGTCTTTGTGAAGGCATCACTGAAACAAAGAGAAGATGAATTGAGAAAAGAACAGTTCAGCCCAGATTTCTCCCTAGCCCTTCTCTTTCAGTGCTCAGTGACCAGCAGGTAACTCACCCTAGAAATGCAACTGGGAGAATGCTGACATCCCCGTTGATCTTGGTACAGTTTTTGAAGGAGTCAATGTTTGTGGCGTTTATGGATAGGATCCCTTTAAGTTCACCTATTCCGATGCCATTGCACACTGTTAAAGGAGAAATACAAAAGTTAGGGGGGAGAAGCCCAGTCATGTGAAAGAAATAAAACACAGAGATGCCATGAGCCCAGAAAGCATTCCAATATGGCCAAATTTGTCACTCTGAGTTTCATAGATCTTTTGCCTATTTTTGCTTTTCAGAAAGTGCCACAAGACAACCACTTCCTGCTTGCCCAGCTGTGCAGCTCTGGTCTGAGCTTCTCTGCACACAGGCTCTGGCACATGCTCTTCTCTCTCTCTTTTTGCCCCATTTTAATTTTATTCCCCTTGATGAGATACTTGAAGGACAAAAGGAGGAGAAGGCTGATGTGCAAGATACACATGCACACAGAACACAGATTATCTACTGTACTTGTGGTGTATCTCAGTGGGAGAGCATGCTCCACAGTCATGTTTCCTGATCAAACCACTTGTCAGAGCTCCAAACAATCAGTGGATCTGACTTATATTGAATTTGCATGTAATTAAGATCAGAACTCCCTACAATTTTTCTAATAAGTTACCTATCATCTCAAAGCCTTACTGGCTTATTTCATGCTGTTCATACCTTTGCTGCACAGCCCATCACACTTCTTACACTTCCGAACACCATTTTCTTCCACTTCATAAGTGTCAGCATTGCACGAGCGAACGCAGGAGCCGTGGTCTGTCACCACATAGTTGTCTGGGAAAAAAAGAGGACACAAAGGCCACTGAAATACAAGAGGGATGCACTGGGAGCTGGGCAAGCACTTCAAAACCAGTAAGAAGGGAGTTGAACTTTCAGTACACTCAGGAAAGTACAGGCATTACTTATGAATATTCCCAAACATCATTTGAAGGTAGATGAACATGCAGTGCTATCACCATTTTACAGAGAGGAGCATGGTCACAGAAAGATAAAACAACATTCAAGTCTTGATGGGTTAAAAAATACAGACATGGAGGAGCGAGAAAGGAAAAGCAAGGATCTCTAGAGAAAATGATAATACAGCTCAAGAGAGAGTATTAAAACCAGTTACTTTCTACCAGTCCTAATTAAGAACCAGTTAAGAGCTGGTAATACTTTGGTAATCCACAGGATTGACCCCATATAACCATTTTGATGATTTTTATATGATGCCTTTCTCTCCACCAAGATAAAAACTTTCAGAAGTCAAAATGTAACGATTAAAAAATCAGGGAAGGTGACGGATGCAGTTTGAAGAGGCTCACTTGGTCACCTGTTCCCACAGAAGTCAAAAGGAACAAATGCTCTTTCACTTGGCCACAACACAGAGGGATCACACAGGTCCATTCCCACCACTCTCAACCTCCCACCTCCTCTGTGGCTGCAACATGAAATGAACTTACGTGGACACTCCTTCACACAAGTGGCTCCAAAGCTGTATTTTCCATCAGGGTTCACATCCATCTGGTAAGTGGTGGGGTTATACAGGACTAATGGAGGACATGTATCCTTGCACGTAGCATCATCTCGAAACTTGCGGCACGCCTGTGGTTGAACAACAACATCATTAAATCACCTTCTCCTTAAAAAGAGACCATGGTTTTACATCAGGCCTTCAAAACACTGATGGCCTCATCCATTTCCTGCTTAGCTCTAATGGAAGCCCCAAGCAGCTACAGGGATGGTCCCTCAGGTTTTCAAAGTGAAAGGTTCCTCTTCAGGCTGGGCAATTGAGTTTATTATTTTCTTTTAAAAAGAAATCACGAGCTTTTCTTTTTCTGAACCAGAAACCTTGGCACTCTGGTGCAGAGCTGCTGGGATTCACGTGGGAACAGGAGTAAATCTGCATGCCTTAGACAGAAAAATTTTCCCTACAGGCAGCAACTGGATCAAGACAAATGGTACTTTTCTTGGCCACTTTTTAATGACCTAAATCAAATCAAGTCCTTTCCTGCCAATTACTGACTTTTCTGGCTAAATATTCAACTGAAACCTTTACATTTGGCTGCAGGTAATGAACAAATTTAGCAGGCATTTATGAAGGGCAAGTTGGTTCTTCTAATCTAAATATGCATTAAAATAATAATCACTCTTTTTCCCCCTTCTTTCTCTCCTAGTTTTCCAGATGAGAGAGAATAACTGTCTTCCTTGTGAGCCAGCAATGGCATCATAGCCACACAACTTAAAAGGGGACCAGGAACAAAGATATCAACAACAAAATCCACACTGGATGGCTTCTATGGCAATTACTCAGATGTCCCTTAATTCAGAATGAAGTGTAGTGCAAACATAGGGAAAAGTTAAAACCACAGCTTGCACCAGCCCCCTGAAGCTCTTGCAGAAAAACAATGGGACTTTTTTTTTTCCACTGCCCCGGGGTTCCCCAAACCCAGTGCTTTTGTGGCAAGTGAAGGCCAGAAGGGGAAACACTGATTTCACATCTGAAGTTCAATGAAATGCAAAAAAATGCAGATCCATTATATCTTATTCCCCTTACAAGTACTTGCTTTAGTAAGTCAAGATTACTACTGACTAGTGCTAAGGCAAACCTGTGCTGACCTGCAAAACTGCTGCTGTGGACCTGGGGACCTGCCCATATGGGAAAGTCACCCTACAGCAAACACTTGGATGCTCTGCAACAACTTGGAACTCACTGGGGCACTCAAAGGCACCAACCCTGGTTTAGAATGCACTAGAAAGGTCCACTGACAGCATCACTAAGACCGGCTGAGGGTGCTGCGAAGTTCATGTCCCCTTCCCTCCCACCCATGCAGAGAAACTCTGGAGCACCCTCCAGGAGAGCATCTCTCAGGCTTTTCAGGCTGGAGGACATGCAGCTGAAAGCCTGTCAGGGCTGTAGGCAGCTGTGTTGGTGGTGTGGTAGCATTACCAGGCAGTCGCTCTCCCGAGGCCCCGTGCACCCCGCGGCACACTGGTTGTGGCAGCAGTCACTGGGCACCTTCCCCCGGCAGCGGCCAGAGCACTGCTGGGCACAGATGACTTTGGTTACTGGAAGATACAAGAGAAGATGAAAAACATCAGCTGTGCTTGCTGCAATGAGATCAAGAAATATAGAGAAATGGCCTGGTGCAGGATCTGTGCTAGATTTGCCTCATGAGATGCACATTCTGTCCTCATGTAAGGCCAAAGTTTGGGAGGGGTGAGAGCTGGTGTGGGTGGTGGTGAGCAGGGCTTGGGTTCAGCCTATAATTATCTTGATCATTGCGAGGAGCTAAGAACTCTGATCCCAGCTAGGAAACATGTCGTGCTTAGAAAGAGCAATCAGGTCCCTGTCACATCAAGAAAAACTGCGGAGTCATGGCAACTTACAGCTGGGCAACAGAGCAGGATCCATCTCCATTTCACTGAAAAAAATTGGTATTATTTTTGTCAGCTTTGGGAAAAACAATGTGACAGGACTCCACACTAACATGGGAAACTGTACATTGTTGGTGTGGCATCAAGATCCCTTCAATGCACTAATAATATTTTGAAATTTGCAGGGAGAGGGGAGACTCACTCAGCAAACAGATCTCATATACACATTGAATTATTTTGCTTTAGGCTTCAATTCCTTGGCCAAATTTTATCTTCATTACACAATTCCCAAAGGGTTTGCACCACTGCAACAACCCAGAGGAAGAACTGGCCCTGGTTCAGCTTTTTTTCAGGGAAGCAGAAACTGCCTGCAATGTTTGATTGAGAATTGGGGAAAGTGTCTCCATTTAAATAGCAAAGCAGAAAAAAGGATAATCAGAACAATTAAAAAAACCCAAACCAAACAAGAAATAGAAATGGGATCGTTTGTCCTCTAGAAAAATATTACTGATTCAGAGAGCCTGGTATTAGACTCCAGAGAAACCTGATGTCTGCTCTGCTTTGTTACAGCACCCTGAGCATTTCAGCTGTGCCCTACACTGTTATCAACCTCACAGTTGGCACAAACAAGTTACAATATCACCAAGAATTCCTGTAAGTCCAAAACAGATGGCTGTTAATTAATAGAACATTACTGCAATAAGCAGCCTACTACAGGTTATATGACAGTGATTTTTTGAAGTCATACATTCTACCTTTTTCCATTACACAACTTTGATCCAAACAGTATTATTTTATTATTCTTGTAGGGCTGTAAGCAAGATAGTATACTTTCAAGGAAACAGATTGCTCCCACAATATTCACGAGCTTCTCTGATAGCTACACTCCATCATTCAACTAGAAACAGGGGAATAAGAGGCATATTGTTCTACATGAACAGTGTTTTGATATCCTGTTTTTCATAAGAATTAGCAGGGGAGTAAAGTACCTCAACACTTTGATAGCTATTGACCAGAGCTTCCTGCTGGAAACATCTATCACAGCAAACATTTTTACTTCATACAGAATAACCCACGTTCATTTTCAGGAGAAAGTTACATATCCCCCAAACTTTCCCACATGCGAAAATGTGGGATGCATTTTCAGTTGGCCACATTCTCAAATGCCTGGAGAGACAAGCAAGAGCCTGCAAAAGGTTTCATTTTATGCACTCATCAACCTCCTGAATCCAGCGAGAGTTTGTAAATGCTGAAAGCTTGCAGGGCTGAGACCTGAGGTTTTGCAAGGCCCTGAGATAGCTGTGCAGCCCCAGCTCCAAGGACCAACCTGGGAAGGGCTTAGTGTACACAGCTACTGCCCACCCAGAGAGCCAAACTGCAGAGCTGACTGAGAAACACTAAAGCTTATACTAACTGAAGACAGAAAAGATGTACATTCCTCTTTGTTCAAGCACTAAGTTGTACAGATTTGGCTTGATATATGCAGACAAGAAACTCAGGGTTAGGTGACTATTTGCAATGGGAAACTGAATACAGGATATTGCTTCCATTTGCATTATGTCCAGGTCAGTGTTTTTTCCACTGAACTTTTCACAAAACAAAATATCAGAAACAGTGTATTTCCCACTATTTAGAGAAAAAAGAAATAATGAAATAGTGAATCAAATTGAGGTGGTCTTCCTCCTCAAACTTTACCATAGGAAAAATAACACCTTGCAAAATCTCAAGCACTTGTAAATGGATGTTTCTGTTGCTCTCTTACTATCAGGCAATTGTTCTACCTGCACAATTTTACAGTATAACGCAGGCAGCCAAACATTTCCATTTACAAATTTAAAAATAGCTACACATTTTCAGAGAACCTTTCAAAGGTCCTTCGAGTACAGCATGTAGTGTGAATATACCCACGTGAAGGTGACATCTCTTGTATTTACAGAAGAAACCTACAGCAATTTCAAAAAGAGGAATTAAAGCCGGCAAAAACTGCGTTATGTTGTTACTTCTAAGAGTGGAAAATAGTCCAAAGTATCATTACTTGGCCTGCAGAATGACTCTGCAGGAAACAGCAGGAAGGCAAACAATTCACCACGCAGCTACTGTGTTCTCTCTTATATGGTAAAATTACTGACAGAATAAATGCACTCAAGTGCAGACAGGAGAAAGTTGTGGGTGACATACTGAAGTTTTCACTGCAGGAGACACCTGCAGAATTTTGTTTCTGGAAGAAGAGAGCACATCTGCAGGGAAACCCAAACCCAAGGCAAACCACCTTGAGGCTTTCCCTCCAGAAAGGGAGCTCCTCATAGGGAGCAGACACAGCTGTTCTCCCTGGGACTGCCCTTTTGCAGCCCAGGTCTGTCCATGGTGCACTTCAAGACGCCCCAGAGCAGCGGGATGCAGAGAAGGACAAGTGTGAAACACATGTCACTAATTTGTATTTGACAGGTTAGTTTTTCAGCAGACAGATATTTAGTATGTCAGAGCACACAAGCTGTTTCTTAACTAATCTTACATTTCTGGCAGTTCTGTTCACCAGGGCCCCAGCAGTGGTCTTCTGTGCAGTTCACATGGCATTTGGGACCTAAACCACAAGATAGAGCATGACATTCTGTGAACATGGAAAACAACAACATGAACCACAGAAAACGGTGACTTCAGATTTCCTGCTCAGTACACCAAGGTAGGAAGAACCTATATAACAATGCTCAAAAAAACTGAGAGCTTAAATCTTTATCCTTTGTTCATCTCTGCTTTCCTACGTGCAGTTCTCCACTCCCACACCTTTGAGCAAGAGAGCACAATAACCAGGCAGTCTAGCTTACGAAAGAGGCATATTTTTCCCAGGAACAGGAATCTCAGCTACTGCCCAGCTGGCCTTTCTGCTGGGATTTGCATGCAATGGCAAGTCATCACTGGCCTGCAGCCGGGCATGTGCCAGCGGCTCACTACGGGCCACATGTAAATCAGCGTTTCTGAACAACGCAGTGCTAAAAAGAAAACAAATCCAATTGGATTCACAGGCAACTGCCAGCTACTCCAACCACAAAGTAATTTGACGTGTCTGGTTTGCACCCTCCTCCCATCCTCTGTCAAAAATACACCTCGATGTAGGACTACATTGCAGATGGACAACTGATGGAAAGGTGACAGGGTAGATGGACACTCTGCCCGACCTCGAAGGTTCAGTGCTGGGTTCTTTGCCATCCCTCCTTCCTTACTCTCTTTGTCCTTTTTCTTTCTTTTAATGACAAGCAAAGTCCCAGCGAAACAACTTACTTTAGATAATGGGATCATTATTAAAGCCATAAATGGCTGTCTAAACAGATTAAGAAGGAATTCACTATATTTAAAAGGCATTTCCTACTGGAGTGTTTCTTTCTGCTAACACACCATGTGATTCTCCCTCCCTCCATCACCCATCAAATAGCTGAACAAATGCCAATAGTTGTTCAAGAGTTGATGGATTTGGTGGGGGACCAAAGAATTAAAAAAAAAAAAAAAAAGTTGAAAAGTTAAAGATTAGCAATCCTGGGGTGTTCAGAGCCAGACTCCTGTGCTGACATGTATAGTATGCAACTGCTTGATTATGCTAGGGCTCTGCAGAAAAATAAGTCAACACAGAAGTTGGCCATTAGCTCAGGCAATTATGCAACTGGAAGAAGATAAAGAAAATATGTTTTCCCGCCAATTTATGGTGCCAGAAATGAAATGCTCAGAAATGAAAATAAACTCCCCTTTCCGTGAAATGACTGGGGATTTTATAAGAGACTCATAAGGCTGAAGGATTAGCCTGAGCCTACTCTGTACAAACTTTCAAATATCCCCTCATCTCCTTTCTGATCTGAAGCATCACATTCATCAGCCTGTTTATGATTACTTTTGCAAGGGTAACCTGTGCAGCCTAAACCAGTAGAGTTTTATGGCACTCAGCTTGGGCCTCAGCTCTAAAAAGGCTTCAAGCAACTCCATGAAGTTTCCCATATGGGCTTTCTAGACCAAAGCTTTACATTGTAAACAGAAAATTGCCAGAAAGCAACGAGTGAATGTTTTTCTGAGCTGTCCTGGAAGAACACATATTTAGGGTATTGCCTTAAACCAAGAGAAACATTCCCAAGAACTTTGCTGAGCTATGAGTTAAGCACCTAACCATTATGAAAAATTCTATCTTAGGCTGATGGTGCAGAAATGAAAGCACTTCCCTTGAAGCAGAGCTTGGTGGCCCTCATGTAGAAATTGTTTGACCAGAAAATGCATGAAAGATGGGATGTTCATTATAGTGTCTGAAATGGGGAGGGCATACGTTGCATTTCTGGTAAGTTAATACTCACAAGAAGACAGGTTGCTTGCAAAGTCAAGCACTGTAGGAGGCTTCCTGCTTGTGTCAATGATGTCATTCCAGAGAACTGTGTCCATGTTGCACAGTTTGGGGTTGCTGCTGATTTTAACACCTCCATTGAGAATTTCTGTTACAGAAAGAAACAAATTGGTAAGTGAAGCCAATCCTTAAGACTTCTGTCTCTAAACTAAAAAAGAAATAAAGCATGAATTTCTACCCCTTGATGATGCAATGCTGACTGAAAAGGACAATTTGCATGGCATTAGCACTCCTAACAGTGCAACACCAGGCTCACACTGACAGATTCTGGACAGTCAGCTGCTCTTGATGCCATGAAGATGCCACTCTATGTGGCTTTCTGCCTGGTGCCAGCTTTAGGGGCCATAGCGCTAAGCAGAGAGGGCACTGCTGGTGTGCATAGCCAGAGACTGTGTGAGATCCTAACATACATATCACCAGTTTCGGCAGGGATTTAACAGAAAATACTGACATGTATGCACTGGAATCAAACAATGCAAAACAACCAATTGATATTTCTTTGCCGCTTTGGGGGATAAAATTGAATCCCACCATCTTGTTGATGTTTTGGGTTTTCTGTATCTTTCTGTAATGGGAAATTATGGACTTTATCTTTTGAAGAAGACTGTCCAGCAGGAAAGCAATAAGGAAACTCCATACAGATCCTTATTTTTAAAGCAGGATTTGATGACATATGACTTTGAGAGGTAATCTCCAATCAGATCTTGGTATCAATAAGCTAAGCAATCGAAGTTTGCTTTAGAGGTGCCTCCAACTCTTGCCCTCCTCTCACCTGAGAGCCGTTTCATTGGCAGCTGCCGCAGTCCCTGGGTTTTATTCACGTGGTAATTGGATAACACTGCCAGAGCATAAGAGTTGTCATACAGCACGTTGCCTCGGATGATCTGCAGGTTCTCCAGGGGAATGACATCCACCATGTTCAGCGCGATGAGCACATAACCTGCAACCTCCTGTATTGACTGAGAGAACAACAGAAGAAACAAGGTGCTGATCCATAGCACTCTTCAACAATCGCCTTCCCCACCCCTCCAGCTCACCATCTTTTAATGTTAATGAACAATAAACCACTTAAACTCATTAAAATAAATAAATCTGAGAATAAAGGGACTATGTGGAAAACTCTGCCAGTTAAGCAGGTATAAACTCACCCATCGAGCTGAGCAGCTACCAGGGGGGTCACTGAAAAGGTCCAGCTTACCCCTGTTCTGTCCCCAAGAACAGGGCAAGCATGTATGATATGGCAACTAAGTGTGACGCTTCCCCTAAATATTTGCATAGCTTTCAACCACTGGCAGCACAGACATGCCAGCTGATTTAGGCTTTTACATTCTCTCTTCTGTGTCCCTGCCTTGCTTATCAGTGTGGAAGATCAGGTAGGCTTCTCTTTTTGGAGTAACATTTATTTACAGGACAAAATAACCAGTGATGTACTGTTTCTGCATGTAGGTCAATTCCTGCCTTTCACTGTGAAATGTGTGCATTTCTATCTCCTACAAAAATCATCATAAATGAAAAACCCTCAGGCTCTCACTTTGGATATTTTCTTATTCTGTGAAAACTACCAGTGAATTTTCAGGAGACCTGTTATGTTCCTGGGAACACTGAGCTCCATGGGCAAGTTGTGCTTGGGAAAGAAGAATGGTAATATTTGCCTTTTCCTTTAAAAATGGTGTAAGATTCTTTGAACGGAGAAAGCCACATTGGTCAACAACACTAACCTTCAGGAAAGAGAGGTCACGATTGTGCTCCACGTATGTGATCTCCAGGTTGCTGAGTACCACCTCACAATTGTTGTACATCCTCTGCAGGCTGGTGAAATGGTCTTCCACATGTCCCAGTTGGGTCAGCTTGTTATTTGTCCCTTGACAAACTGTAGAGGAAAGAAGAAAGCTCCATGAAGGAAAGGAAGATTAAGTACAGAGCAAAGACTTGTAGCCCACTTATCTTTACAAGCACCACAGCCAGTTAAGCATCAGCTTCATAAAAAACAAGAATGTTCTGCCATGTCTCTGATGTCAATAGTGTAGGAGTATTCAGTGTTTCCCAGGCGCAGAGACATACCAGAATGTAGAGCTGGAATAATCTTCCATCACTTTCTGTTACATGAAAAACTCCAAAATGAGGCTTTTGTGCAGAAGTAGCACTAAGTTTCCTGTATCACAAATATAACTCAGTTCCTGAGGAGAGGACATTGATATAGTACCATCAAACATTACTGGAAGTGGTATGCTGCCAGGTAACACCACAGGCAATTTTCCTGAGAACCTGTTTACAGTAACCTAAGGGGTGTTGGGTCTCCTTGTAAGCTTAGTGGCAGGAAGCAGGGGCTTCCTGCAGGATCACACAAGATACAAATTCAGGTTTTAAGAGCAAATTGAACCTCCAGGGCACACGAATCTCTTGCCACTCCAAAATTTTGGGAGCATGATAAGATTCAGGGAATGTCCTGGCATATTCTACTTTGGCACACGCCTTTGTCTGCTTTGCTGGTGAGGAAGGATGTCTCACAGAGCACCACTGAGATTCCAAATATTTATATAAGCATGATCAAAAAACTAGTCCCCACCTGAAATTATATTACTCTGTTTTATCAAACCTAGAAGAACTGATAAAAGTTATCACCACTATATTTGATTGCAATGAAAGAGCAAAATGCAAATTGCTCTCAAGACAAAACACCACCCATAACCCCCAAACCCTCTATACTCAGACAGTCTTTCCTTGGGCTATCCCTACACAGCTAAAATGAAAACATCTCCGAGTTATGCTAATACAGAAGAAAGCAGAACAATACACAAGGCAACATGGTAAAAAAGATCACAACCCCTTCCAGGTGGAAAGCTTCAGCCCAGCTCTTCTGTTCAGTGGGAGCAAAAGGCAGCTTTTATCTCATCACTGTTACAATGCAACTCCAGCCTGACAGCACTGCTTTCCAGAGCTCACTTGAACAAATTGAATTCTTTTAACTTGGGGAAAATAATACATGAAAAGACACTTTTGTAGGGCCATAATTCCTAGAAGCACCAATGACAAGCTGGAACACCAGCTTGTGGGGGTGCTGCAAAGCAAATAACAAAGACTCTGGACAAAGCTGAAAATCAGTTTTGGCGCTAGTAACATAAGATGACACCGGTTGAAGATTTGCTGAACAGCTGATGTTTCATTGGGAGGAAAAATAACTTAATAAGTGGTGATAAAGACACTTACCAATCACCAAAATCATTCACTGAACATGTGTTACTTCTCAGTACAGCCAGCATTAAGGAGTCACAGTGATAACAGATTAAATACTCTTGGGCAACACTTAAAGCAAGGCTATACACTCACATTCCTCAGTTATTTCTCATTATGCTTCTAGATACACATTATAGTGTTTGGGATCAAAGTGGCAACTGCTGGTAAATGGGGACAGTATAACAGGGGCTGTGAGTACACCCTCTAAGATGCTTCTCACTTCATGAGCCTCAAGTGCAGAAAAAGACCCTTTTCACATTTGCTTTGAATTTCTGAATTTCTTTACATTTGCTTCAGACATCCTAAGTGGGATTTTCTGTACCATTTTCAAACCTAACTGTTCCAATGTATTCATGATTAAAATCATTATTTGCCTTCTGCTTCAAGTACAAGGACCACAAATTATGAGCTAGAGTCACAGAAAGGCTTGGGGTTTTTTCCTGTGGAGTGGCAGCATTTTGAAGGCAGAAAGTTAGAAGTACTGCCATACCCTAGTCTATCCTGGAAAATATGTTGTTGGAGACAGGGGTGAAGAAGCTTTGAATGGACTGGAAAAGCAAAGGAGTTGTCCCAGAGGTCGTCTTGAATTTTAAGCAGTGTTATTCTATGACCAAGGAAAAAGACAGTAATAAGAGATTCTCAGACAGTTCAAAACCTCAAGCTGGATGCTCAGTTTAGGCACTTCATATGTGATCTTTAAAGCAGTGTGATTCCTAAAAGTGCTCAAACACAATGCAAGAGCAGGTGCAGTTTAGTCTTCTCACAGAAATAAAGAATGTAAGACTGTAAGTCACCATGCTATGGTCTTCAGGGTCCATAAAGGACCTGGTGCCCTTGCTGGATCTCTGAAGAAGGATCCCAAGAAGGCCAATGGGATCCTGGCCTGGATCAAAAATAGCGTGGCCAGCAGGACCAGGGCAGTGACCCTTTCCCTGGACTCTGCGTTGGTGAGGCTACACCTTGAGTACTGTGTTCAGTTCTGGGCCCCTCAGTTCAGGAAAGAGATTGAGGGGCTGGAGTGGGGCCAGAGAAGAGCAACGAGGCTGGAGAAGGGACTGGAGCACAAGTGCTGTGGGGAGAGGCTGAGGGAGCTGGGGGTGTTTAGCCTGGAGAAGAGGAGGCTCAGAGGTGACCTCAGCACTGTCTAGAACTGCCTGAAGGGAAGTTCTAGCCAGGTGGGGGTTGGTCTCTTCTCCCAGGCACTCAGCAATAGGACAAGAGGCACAGGCTCAAGCTCTGCCAGGGGAAATTGAAGTTGGAGATGAGAAAAAAATTCTTTCCAGAGAGAGTGCTCAGGCATTGGAATGGGCTGCCCAGAGAGGGGGTGTGTTCACTGTCCCTGGAGGTTTTTCAACTGAGATTGGCCATGGCACTGAGTGCCATGATCTGGTAAAGGGACTGGAGTTGGACCAAGGGTTGGACTTGATCTCAGAGGTCTTTTCCAACCCAATCCATTCTATGATTCTATAAGCCCAAGGCAGACCCTACTGCAAAAACTGCAGTGTTTATGCTGTGTCTGAGCCAAAGCAAGACTGGAAAAAGGAACCTTCTCTGGTGGCATCCTCCTGGCCACCTGTGCCCCTGATAGACCTTACACGGCTTGGCACTGGTCAGATTGTACAACCGAACGGTTCAGCTCACTGAAGAAAACCCTAAGACAAACTGCAGTCTTATGAACGTGTTTCTCTTGGGATCAGCGAAGTGTTGGAGCTCTGAACCTGGGTCAGGCATCTTGAGAAACACAGACTTTTCACTGCTAATTAGGTCAAGACTGATGCAGCAGGCAGAGGGCATGGTTACTCTTGTACTTCTCCCTCTCCCATGGGACCACTCAGTGAACCATGCCAAACGGGTGACCCAAGCTACAAATAATGCAGGACAATAAATAAGTAAGTGGACAGAAAGTATTTTTAGCTCAGAAAAGCTTGTTGATTTGGTCCGCCATGGCGCCCCATTCATTGGAAACAGCTTGAGGATGGCGAGGAGGCAAAAGCAAACAGTCAAGAGAAGGAGACTGCCTGCTTGGGAAGCTGCACAGGGAAACCCGGATATAACAAGTCCAAAGAGGCTTCAGGTTGGTCCTTCAGGACCTACTTGTCCCTCTGTACTGTAAGTAGAGAGCACTGTCATGGCTCTCTCCCAAAGGTTTCTCAAGCCACATGCAAAGTCCCTCAGGCTCATCACATCCTCTATGCAATAGACAGTAGATGTAGGTGAAAAGTTAGTTAAGATCCAGAGAGCAGAAGAAAATGGATTGCTCCTGTTAGGAACTCAACAGTATGTGGCCAGTATCAGTCAGACCACCATAGAGGAGCTTTCCACCTCATGCACAATTTCTCATTTGCTCAAGGAGATACAAGGTCAAATCATTGTTTGTTACAGAGAGATCTAAGTACATCCACAAAGTGAATTTCATCACACCAATATTTACCAAATGAGAACCTGGGTCATAAGCAGTATATATGCTGAGCAAATAAAACCCAAATCAAACAAAACAAACTAAACCCCTGCAGCAGTGTTACTGAACTCAGGCAAAGGTGCAGAATAATTATCCAACTAGAACATTTGGAAAGAAAAGAAAACGGCCTGCTTGCATCTGATGAATAATAGAACTCCTGCAATTTCTTTGCTTATGGAGACTATGTTCTGAAAAGATACATGCTATAATTACCTGTATATAATATTACAGTGTGAATGCCACTCTGGCTAGAGGCTAAAACACAGACAATGAGGTGCTCATCTCGCTCTGCAGAGCTTTAAGTGGGATGTGCATGCTTGAGTGGATGGAATTTATTATGATTTAACCTCTACTGAGCTTGACCTATATGCCCTCCAAAGGACAGATTATGATGCCACATACATTCATTACACACTTTTGTTTCAATGTGTAGCAAAGCCAGCACGATCCAGGTTTAGGAGTCAGTGGTGGGCACAGGGACTTGCATGATGCTGCTGGGGGCTATGGAATTATGTCCCACATAACCTATGTTCTATGTTGACACTTACACATGGCTGCAGCCCACTTTAGCTAAAAGAAAAAAAAAAGTAAAACAATTCAGGGTGAGGGTGAGAATGACCCTGACCAGTAGAAAAGCTGAGATACAGAATTTAATTTCAGGGCACAGACTGAATCCAAAAGATGAAAGCTTTTATCTGTGAAGTTAAAATAATAAAAACGCAGCCTGTATGGAAAGTTTTGACCCAGAGAAGACAAACCAAGAGGCTGCTGCCTGCAGCAGTGCTGGGAGCAGGGCTGTGTGCTGGGAGCATGGGATTCTCCTGGCTCAGCCCCAGTGATCTACTGGACCTGCAGAGCCCCAGCCACCACTCTTGTGATGTGGAGAAACCCAGAATTCTGCAGTGCTGCAACATAGGATTGCCACCACAAAGCATTTAAATTCCATGTGATACGGATTTTAGCACACATGCTGCAATTCCTAAACACCAAGTGATGCTGATCTTGAATCAGTTACAGCACTACCTCAGCAGACATCCTAAAACCCCATGCAGATATTGCTCAAATATACCCATATGCTGTATAAAGCAGCAGCAATCCAAGGGCTGAGCAAAGAGGCACATTATACCAATAGATGCAAACTTGGTGAATTTTAGTGATTATAAAAAGTGCAGGGTTGGCTGTCCTGGATACTGAAATCCTTTCTGTGTCCACGGACATGCTTGCTTCTCCCTTTCTCTGCCTCAGGCTTGGACTTAAAGGAGTATTTCTAGGTGATGTGAACAGGTTTACCCTCTGTGACCCTTTGCTTCTCAGCCATGTTTTTCTCGTGAAGCCCAAAGTAGTGGAGTGAAACCAAAGCATTTTCTAAATGGAGTTTTTCCCAAGTGATGATAGGGAGATAGAATGCATCCATCCAGCTCTAACACTCAGCCACTATATTCCCCCAAATCCATACAAGCTCAGACTAAACAAAGCAGTTCCTGCAGCAATTGCCCTGATACAAATAAAATGTTTTCATCTTTTCCCCAGAAAATCTCTGATTACTGAAATCCCAATCCTGTCAGTCATATTTGCCTCGGACTTGACAAAAACCGCAGAGAATACTTGGAAACCAAATTATCACCAATGCCCAAATCATCAGTGGTTTCTATCCATGCTTAGCCTGAGTTAGCCTCCCTTCAGCTCTGACAGATCCATCAAAATAATAACTCACAAAGGCCATTTCAGAGATATGCAAGTCCATTTCCATGCTTCACATATCATAACTATATATGCCTTGCTATGATGCATTTATATACTTCTGCATGTTTTCTAATCATTACTGACAACACACAACTTGGAGATAAGAGGTATTTGTTTAACCTGCCAGTGCATTTATAAATACTCCCCTCTTGTCACTTATTAGCAGTAATTTCACTTTTGATTTTTTTAGGTGTTTCATGGAAGAGCAGGACCTTCCTGAGCACTTGGTCCAGATACAAAGGTGCCACTAAAGGCCTGAGGAGATCCTGCTACTCAGTGCCACCCACAACCAACTCACCTTTAGCAGAGCACAGGGGAAAAAAACAAACCAAAAAACAAAAACAACTTTCAAGTGAACTGGAATAATTTTGCAAGAAATACTTCTCCATTTGGGTCTGTGTGGGCAATCCCACCATTCCAGCCCACAGACCCTTGTACCCCCTGGGTAAACCCCTCAAAACACCCAGGGGAGCCTGACCATGCCCTTCACATTCATGCTTTCCCCTGGGTGAAAAACTGCTTCCCTTTTACCAGAAGGGCCACTGACCTTCATCTAATGAGGCCTCAGAAATTAAATGGCAACACTTGTGTCATTCAAGCATAAATATGCACACCAGCTGTAAGGGCAGGTGCTGCATATCAGGTATTTTTTTTAACCAGCTTCAAAGCATACCCTTACACCTATCAAACAGATCCACATAACCTACTGTGAAAACCAGCCAAGTGCAGCTAGGACAGTCAAATTATGAAAATAATGGCATTTAAGGTTACAAGGAAATACTAAAGCAGACAGGACATTTGTCACCATTACTACCCTGTTCCCTGACAGAAAGAAACACGGAATGCTTTCCCTAAAGAAAATAGGGAATTAAATACCAGAGGCTGGAATAAAAATTATACATTATGTTATATATGATCAACTGTTTAAATAGAAATATTTCTTATATTCACAAGTTCCTCAACACTAGAGAGGAAGGGATGGAGAAATTTCAGCATTGCTGGGTTGAGTCTGTTTAACATACTGAGTAAGAATTTCAAGAGAGAGGAAAGCTCATGTGACACAAAAAGAAAATCAGATCTGCTGCAATGTGCTGTGGGAAGTTATAGATAGGAAAGCTGGAAACAGGTGAGGAGAACAGACAGTGCTCAGATGTGGGCAGATGTTTTCCCTTGAGAACAGCAGTTGCAAACCCATTCAATGCCTAAAAAGTCCAGTTTCAGCTTAATGTCAGCAGCATTTGGGCACTGGAAACTCTTCTGCAGAAGTTAATGATTTTTGCACATATTCAAACGCTTTATTTAAAACATTGTGAAAAACAACCTCATGTGGCTGTAGGAAGTCCCTGCTCAAACAGTGTGGTTTAGAGTAATGCAGTTGTTGAGATTAATTCCAACTTTTAGGCACAATGGGAACCAAAACAATGACAGAGCTCTCAAAAATACTTAAATGGAAATTGGAACTGCAAAAGTGACCAAAACTAACGCCATAGTTGAGAAAAAGAATATGCCTTAAGGGAAAGCTTTCCCAGATGGTTTCTTACTTCCATTTGCTTGACAGAAACAACTTTTCCATCTAGATGTAATTTTAGGTTTCCCTGGCTCCAGTTAGGAGTAGAGACCTGCTCTTCAATGTCAAAAGACACATCCTGAATTGCAAGGGATGGAGGCAGCACAACTGCTGGATGATCTGATTGCTGGTGAGTGCCTTCATCTGAAAAAAGTAAATCATTTACAAACCAACTTGCTCCTGAGTGGAAACCTCGCCACAGTCACAGTATTTCTGACAACAAGGGATTCAGCTTTATTAATTCCCCAGGGTGCTTTTTTTTTAGTAATACTTCTATTTTTTTTCTCTGTTGCCATTATTTAATTTATCATGTATCTTCATTAATCCTTCAGATTAAGGCCAGACCAGGATGTGCTGAAATCAGTCCTTCCACTGGCTTCAATGTGAACTGGATGGGGGATTAAATTCTCCCCTTGCTGATGCTGTTGTAAATTTGGAGCAAGGACAGGGAGGACTAGCCCAGAGTTTCAGCTTTCCCCACTGAATTCCCAAGATGAAACTGTGGGACTGACAGATATTTTCTGTAAATATCAGCAGAATTTCAAAAAAATGGGAACTGTTACCTTACAATTTTCTACAGTTAGGGAAAAGATTGATTTCTAAAGGTGAATAATAGATGGGGAATTTTGAGATGGGGTATTTCTAGTGGGGTACTGAAAGATAGCCCGGATTTTGATCAGTTTTCCTCACATGGCTTTGTCAGTGATCTGACACCAAATTCCTGCTAATGATGCCTGCAGATGACACAAACATTGCTGTTGTTCTAAATAACAAAGAGGGACAGATGACCTGCACAGACTCGTTTGTATAATTTAGGAAAATAAGCCCTCTGAACAACATTATTTGAACTAGAACCAAAGGCAAGGCCTTATATCAAAGACTGCAGAACATATACTAGACAGAAAAGGGGGTGCTGGGATGCAATTGCCCTGAGAAGGACTTGGGGATAATACGAGGTGACCAGTGCATTGCTTGATACAACAGGAAACAGCAGCCACTGGGTCCATCAGCTGGTAAATGCCAAGAGAAGAGAGGCAGAAGCTGGCACACCCCAGTGGTGGGGTCTGCACTAGAGGGCTCTCCTCCCACCTGGTGCAGCTCCCACTCCCAGTGGCACCAGGATGCCCCACTCAGGCTCTGACCTTTCTCCAAGCTCCATTTCAGCCCATGCCCACCATATGGCCAATGGCCATTGCACTGTGATTTTGCCTTGAGTTTTGCAGGCTCTTTATGGAGCATGATGGCTGGAAAGTCAAGCTCCCTAAGATTTCCTGGGGTGCTGCTGCTGGGTTGTTCTTCCCACTGGCACCCTTTGGGGAGGCTGTTACAAACATGACTAAGATTTTGCATGGGGCTTTCTCTTTTGAGCCATTGCTCAAGTTAAAGGCCAGGTCAATTGCAAGTGCAATCACCAATGAACTTAAATAATGAGCTGTTCCTACAATTTATTAGTGAGGAAAAACCAAGAATAAAGGAACTTCATATCTTTCAGCCACTATGCAAACATAGGCATGTATATATACACAAATGATAACGACTAGTTTAGAAATATTAGACAAAACACTTCATAAATTTTGTGCAGAAAACCACACAGGCACCTTCCCCACCTTTTTAACCATCTGTATAGAAACTCAGGCCATAGTGACTGCTATGTGAAGTCTGCTCTGGAGCATGAGAAGGATTGTCATGCAGCCCCATTCACATGAGGTTCAAGCCCTGGGAAGAGGCTCATAGAAATGCAATAGTTCTGGCATCCACACTGCATTTCTGTTTTGATGCAAGTGGTGTAAAAATTCTGCACAGACCAAAACAGCAAGAGGCCAAGAGACCTCCAACAGTGGCTCATTAAGCATTCAATCTGGTGACACATGTGTGGCGGGGCTGTGGCATCTCAAGATCTAAACCAAGATATTTGGGAAAACAAGCGGATGACAATAGATAGATGAGCCTGTGTTCCAGGGTCTAAAAAAACCCTACATTCTTCATTGTTGTTTGTTCTGGCAACATCTACGGAGCAGGAGGATTTTACAGCACAATAAAAAGGAAACTGAAGATGTGTGCCCATGAAAATGTGGGACCAGTTGTTAGTTACTTCAGCACTGAATTGTTTAAAATTGTTTCAAAATGAGTTAATTTGAGAAATGATAGTTAAAGGCATTAAACTATACTGTGAACATTTTGGCAAGTGGAATCTCTCGAAACACTGCAATTGCATATTTTAATTTGTGCCTTCCAATGAAAAAAAAGTGGTAAGTTTTTCTTTATTTCTATTAAATCAAGTCTAATGTTGAAGTAAGCTGTAGTGCTCACTCATGCATGTACTTCTCAATCCCCTGAGGTGCAAATTCTATGTGAGCATTCACACACTGGCTCAGAAAGGGCAGGAGAAACCACTTACAGCTGATTCCAAATAGAAGACTAAAAGCTTGCTACAACAAATGCAACACATCCTTATTTTTCCACCAATAAATATATGATTACATGTACACAAATACATGTAGCTCTCCCAGATAAGCAGACTGACCTCTCTAGAGACTGCCATGTATGAGGAGAACTGCTGAAAGCACAACAGCAACCACACAAGTTCCATTTGCTGCCTGAACTACGTGTGCCCACCTCCAGGACAACCCCATCTACTTCTGTGTGTGGTTCTGCCCACAGAAGATGCAGCAAGTGCTGCCAGGAACCACAGGGGATGCTACATCAAACCTCTGGGCCTCTATAGCCACATCACTGCCTGATGCTTCCTCCAAAGCTGCTTCCAGCATCCTATGGATTCAAGTTGGAGAGCTACAGGAAGGAAGAGCTATGCTCCAAGATTCCCTAGGAGACATCATGTCCCTTAACAATGAGAACACATTCTCAAGCGAGACTAAAACAAGACAAAAACTGCAGACAGGACTAAGATAAACAGTATTTACTGCTTGAAAAAATAAAGGTACTAAAACATTAAATATCCTGACAACTAACAACAAGGACCAAATAAAAGCTGCTGAAAAGCTTTAAAAGTTTGTCTTCAGTTACTATGTGTTCATGGGAATAAATTCTAACACTTCCACAAGGCTTCCAGCCGAAATTTGGGGATTTGCACACGTTGATGAGCAAGCAAGTTAATACATGCTGCTGGGTTTGAGAAGCCTCCAGTAATATTTAAGCTTAAAAGGAATAGCAGAAGAGCATATTAGATGCAAATGAGCTCTGGATCCCCTTCTGATATTCATTTAAGCCTTGACTAAAACTCAGTGGAAAGACTGCTGTTGAAACGAATGGGATCTGAATCAAGCTCTTATTTCGCTTCATTTAACTGTGTGAAATTTAATAAATGAGGTAAATAGACTTTCTACCACCCTTTATTCTGGAAGGAGGAGAACTACAATTACATTTTGAAAGCACAGCTAAAAAGCCACAAAATGACTTAACAACACCTGGGTAAGTTTTGAAGATGAAGACCAATTTATCTTCAAAAGTCTGGGAAGAAAAAAAATTGAATTTAGTTGTCATTACTATAAATGTTGCATGTTATAGCAAGTAGACTGCTTTTAGAGTTGATCTTATTTAGCAATAGGGAATCTCAGCCACATTTAATGCCAGAGTTCAATTCTGTGAAAAAAAAGAAGTAGACAAGTTTGAACATTTTAAAAGGTATTCGAAATGCGTGATTGCAGTACGTTACATGCTGTTCAAACTCCAAAAAATTTCCCTCTCCAACTCATAAGTTGCATGGTTAACCTCTGTCATACAACCTGAGCAGGAAGGAAGGCAGACTACCTCATGTTCTTTCACCCTTTCCAGCAAAGCAAATGCTCCATGGCTTAGTACTGAGCCCAGAAATTCTGCAATCTGAACTCCAGAAATATAACATTATACTGGATAAAGCTCTGCTAATTGTCTCAGACTTCTAATGTTGTTGTGTCCATTTGTGCAGATCACAGAGAACAAACAAGACAGTGGGGTTTATCTTCTTTTTTTTTTTTTTTGATTGCTTATAGAATAGGGCTCAGGCACAAATTTTATGTACCCCTGACTTGTCAGAACAGCCCTTCCAGTTCCTTCTGCTTCCTTTTCTCCAGTTCTTGAAAAGAAATATTTCTGTTTCTGTGTAACGTATTTGAGACCCCACACACACAAGGTGTTGAACAAAATCCTGTAAAAAGCAACTATGACTTGTGGCAGACTTGTGAGAAACCCTTATGTATTGCTTCTCTTTGAAAGCACTAATAGAAGAAACACACTAAAAAATGAGTAAATGACATTATTTTCTTTCTTGAAGAGAGAACAAAAGACCAGATTTATCACAAGGCTGTGCCTTATATCAACCTGTGCATCTTTTTAGGTCAAATGATTGCTTCATATATATTCAGAATTCGTGGCTGTTTAGTTGTGAGCTGTTTAAAATTATTGTGAAGAAGACTGAAGCTGCTAAATTTGATTCTGAAACTCCTCTGCCCCCAAAGTTTGAGGGATGGTACCAATTTTGCCTTCCTCATAGACCTGTTCTAAGCAACAAGGCAGGCAAAACAATGCACAACTTTCTCAAACACAAAAAACCCCCTTCATGCAAATATGAAAATACAGTAGATGACATGCAGATAAGGATTAAAAAAAAATATCCACCCTTACATAAATGCCACAAACCTGCTTTAACACATTCCATACCCTGCAGAAAAAGTTGCCAGAAAGAAACGGCTCCATCAGCTCAGTGAAGAGGGGAATAAATGTCCCCTTGTACACAAAAAGCTGGGAAATCAGCTACAACCTAAGCTCCAGCACAGAATGTGAAAATGTTATCAGTAGCAGCCGTTTGGACTGTTCTTATCTTCGCCAAAGAAGTCTTGAGGGCGGGAAAAAATAACCCAGAAACTTTTTACTACTGTGGAGAAATGCGAGTAGAGACATGAAAGCCTGAGAAGCCTGACTGTAAAACTGATCTCACTCACTCCTCTTCCCATCTGCTCCTCTGTTCCTGCAATGTTTCTTCTGCAAAAGATTGCACTCAAGTGTTTTGAGGGATGGAGGGGTTTTTGTAATCCACTGGGTTTGTGTTTCTTTTTTCCTTCTTTTTCCACTCTGACTAGAAATAATCAACTTTTGTCTTTTACTATGTATTACAACATTTTGAAAACTTGCTTCTGTACATGGGTCCCTGCTTTTTTTGGGGTTTTATTTTTCTCTCCTAGAGGAGAATGAAGGGAAACAGAGACAGGAACACCCCAGTTCCCTCTCCACCCCAGAATGTGCCAGCACCATCAGTGCTGCATGTGGATGGCCCCTTGCTCACCTGCCAAGTGCATACACCAAGTACACACTACTCACTCCAGTGCTGCCAGAACACCCCACGCCTTCCAAAAGACAACAGCAACTGCCCAAGAAATGCACTGCAGCTCGTGTTCCCTGGCACTTCCTTGCCTTCAACTTCTTGTGAGGAGAAGTTTCTTTAACAGCAAGAGAATTAGAATCACATTCTAACACCTTTCTGGTGTATCATGTGGAAGTGCTACATTTTTCTCTAGCCCATACCCTAGGAGAAAATTCAAAGAAAGGAAGAATTGCTGGAATAGCAACATCAGAAGATATTAAGGGGTTAGCAGTGTTAAGATTTGAGATCCACTGCTCCAAGAATTTGCATGCTTAAATCTTCCAAGGAGTGCTAAATGATCAGCGAAAAAGGTTAATGTGAGGCAGGCATTTATGAAGCTCAGATGAAAAGAAAAAAAAACCACTTAGTTTTCCACAAAATGACATTAACTTCAAAAGGATCTGGCTTTGGCCACTGCATCCAAGAAAATTTCCCAAAGTGCAGACCAGTTGCCTCTTCTGAGCAAATGGGCACATCCCACAGCCAACTCTCCCACTCCACTGAGAAGCTGCTTCCCCTGTGTTGTCAAGTATTTTCTGATAAGCCTTACTAAAGCCAGAGCCACCTTATCTGGAAGAAATGACACCTACCAAGTTTTTTAAAGCTTCAGGTCTGTTTGGTTACCTTTGATGCATTTGCCAGCCTTCCATCACTATCTATTGCTCCACAGAGGAGCTGCAGCAGCTCTTCTGAGCCCAGTAAACCATCTCACTGCAAGTGATGAAATGCTATCAGCTCCAGAGAACAAAGCAGCTCTGTGTGTTACCAGCTTTGTGCTGCTTTTGTCTTCACTCCTCAAAACCTGGAAACAAATAAGCATCTTGAACAAGTTATTTCTTCCATGGGCTAGGAAATATATATTTCCATGCTGAATGTGAGACTGTGTTGTGCTACATTGGATTTTATGGTTGATATCTCAGAATATAAAGCAGAATGGTCCTCTTCCCAATACTAGAAGTAAAGGTCTGCAGTACAAAACCTCAACAGAAAAGAATTTAGAGAGATATTTACAAAGCAGGAAATAGGAGTTTGGCATGCAAATTATACAGCAGTGATAGTGGGAGGTGACCATCAGCACTGGGTACTGAAAATTCTAAGATGGATCAGTACTTCTCAAACAAGAGGGGAAGTTCTGCCACTGAGAAGTGAAGTTTCCAAAACCTACTATGCCTCCATGAAGGAATGCTCTGAAGGAATAAGACCCCCAATTTTGCCCCAAATGCCAAATTACTGTGTTGACATCAGTGTTGCATGAAGGCATTCCAAGAGCTTGCATCACTCCAAAATAACTTGCTTCACTTAATTGCACTGGTCTGCAGTACCTTTGAGCAGTATCCTCATTATTAAGCAGAACAAAACACAGACTTAAAAATAATAATGGTAAAAGGGAAAAAAAAAGAAAGATGGGCTTAGACGAGACAGAAAACAGCTGCTGGCAGATGCATTACAGACTCATGCAGCTTACCAGCTCCCCAAAGGTTCTGGCAAGGAGTTGAGCAAACCCAAGGGAAAATGGAGCTTGTGATGTGAATATGTTATACAGCTACAGGACATCTCTGCTGTCACCAGGTTTGCTTTTACGAGACAGCCTCCGATAGAAGGGGTTTGTGTTTTAGCTCTTGGATATCATATATAACATGACTGAGTTCTCTCAGAGCTTTGCCAAAATAAGTTTCCATTAAAAGTCTCAAAACTGCCTATGGAAAGTTTCTGCTGTGATTTACTGAACTCACCCAGTGAACGGCAATACAGTTTATTCTTGCAGGGAAAAGTGTCAGTGTGTGTCTATTCTGGATAACGTGCTACTAACAAAACCCAGAAAAGAAAATGTGGATCTGATAGTAACTCAGACATGGTGGTTTGGGTGTTGCTTTTCTCTCTGCATGTCAGAGCCCACAGTTTCAAGGAGGTGTCTCACAACCTGTGGAACTGCACTTCCCATGATGGGACTGATGAGCTGCAGGATGCTGGGACACAGCAAAATATTGGCTTTCTGAAACCTCAGGATTGAGGTTGTACTCTTGGAAGGAATTAATCCTACCCAAAACAGTGGGAATGCTCAGAAACAGCAAACACATTCTTACCTGTTTCAAATAACACATCTTCAGGCATGCAAAATTGTCTGCCTTTCTTTTTTGCCATTTCAGTTCCTCTATTTAAAAATCTGGCTTTCCATCAGCTACGTAAAATAAGTTTTACCCTTCAAGTACAAAACTCATAAAGTGGAAAAGCTGCATTTGCCTAGATCAGTGACCATGTAAAGATGAAGTTGCTGAAGCTCTAGGTGATACAGCTGCTTGTGAAAATTCTGCCTTAAAGTCTTATGCTACTCTTTTTTGTTTTAAGGATTGTTTTAGATTCAAACTTGGCTATAAGTAATCAAACCCTATACCACAGAACTGAAAGTCTGTTTCTTGTTGGAAATCATTTCACTGTGATGACTATGTGAAAACTTACAGAGAGAGGCAACAGGATTTCAGAAGCAGTGAATAAATATGCACAACCCTCAGACACAGCACTGGAAACTTTTTTCCCCCTTGCTTTTAGTCAAGAGATGCTACAAGGTCTCTGTGGTTATTACTGCAGAAATGTATTATCTCATTCATTCCAAGGCAGCATTTGAAGTGCTTCCTCACCAGCGACTTTCAGCCTGTGCTTTACACCACCATGGGAGTCCCTGGCTTATTTTCATGTCCATGAAAGGTAAATAATGAAAAGCAGGCTTACACTCTCTAGAGAGAGGTCTGTACCACATCTCCCTTAGAAATACTGTAGGTGCTTGCATATTGAGCAATGCTAGAAACCACTGGTATGATAATCCCATTCCAAATGTCCTGTGAGCTCCTTCAAAGCAACTCCTGCCACTGCCTTACCCCCTACAGCACTGCATATGCACGTTTACGTATTTTTGCCTTTTTTTTTTTAATACAGTATTTCAGTGGCCTCTTGAAGCCACCATAACTTTACCTGAAGTACTTAAAGTTGAGACTAAACTTGCAATTCTTGGTCTTGGAAGACTGGCATAAATTCTCATTTCATAGCCAAAGAGACTGGATACACCTACTTATGATTAAGACTAGAAAAGTGAATATAGGGAATAAACAACTTCGTTGCTAGAACATCAGCCCTGCTCCATTTAACCATCACAAGCCCTGGGCTCCCCTGCTCACTGACCCCACCAATACTCCCTTCCCCATGAAGACACAACTGCACAGCTACCACTGGTGCACCATGACATTCCACTCCCACCAGGGTACCTCCAGTCCTATGGAGCTTGGCTGGTCATAGACAAAGCATGTTTTATTGTCAAAAAGCATTGTTAGGTATTTTATCACTGCCAGACAGTGATAAATGCTCTTTGTCCCATTTTAATTCATCACTTGTTCAGGAGTCACATACATGAGCAGATTGCAGAGGCAAGGTAACTCTTCAGTTTGCAACAGTGGAAATGAGCAATAGGTGAACAGGCTATTTACACCCATTTGAGCTGAGATATATATAACATTTTTGAAAGGAGAGAGTGCAGTAACTATATCCTAATCCTGCCTCCCATTCTTGACATGAAGCTTCAAGTCTTGACCTGCACAAAGAAGTTGACATCTTCCGAAAGCACAAAACCAAACTTGAGCCCAGCCCCAACAATTCCCAGGGACCAACAGTCTGGTTTTGGGAGACAGCAGCGCACTCTGAAGGGTCGTGCTCCTTTCCCAGAGGATCCCCAGCCCAGCCCAGTACTGTGCAGGGCATGCAGCTCTCAGCACTGTGCTGCTTATCCAGAGGTGCTCCAGCAGCCTTGGCAGATGTTCCCCTGGGCTGCCCTGGGGGAGAGGGGTGGTATAAGCATTGCACACAGAATTCCAAGCTCTCCCTGAGCATCAAAAACGCCTACTTGTCTCCCATAAAATTCTGAGTGCTAAGGCACAGACTCCTTAACAAGGAAACACTCCCAATCATGCATGTGCTTACACGGGTCTCCTCATGGAGCCACTGCCATTTCCTTCTCCTTTATTTTCAAGGAATACATGTCATCAGCTTTAGTTTATACAGAGCAATTAAAGATTTTAGATCACATGAATGAACACTTCTCTAATTGTGTAATGAAAACCCCAGCGTTGAAGACACAGTGGGCAAGGAAGTGCTCTGGAACAGTTCAGAAGAAGAAACTCAATACATTTTATAACTATATATGATAATAACCATAGCTGACTGTGAGTGAAAAACAATGCTGCCTCTATTTCCACAGAAGTTTATCATTACATAATACTGTACCATCCCAGATACCGTAACTATTTCCTTGCTATGACATGACAAGCTTCTTTTCTTGTTCACCAACTGGTTGGAAGGAAAGGAGGAGGGAAATTTCAGGGGGTGGAGGGAAGAAATGCTCTGCTATGACAACCACCCAACCAAGATAGTGCATTAATTATTTCTTAACACTACCATGTAACAGTGTAACTCCCTAAATAAAAGTAGTCAGCATATTATCAGTGACTTAAAAGTGTACTTTATCCTCTGTGGCACAATATCATGACTCAAAACAACGCTGAATTCTTCAGCCAGTGCTTTTTCTCTGGGGTCATGCTCCTGTCCTGATTAAGAAAATAGAAAAGTTTTTGTTTATTTGTTTGTGTTTGGATTTTTTGTAGGGTTTTTCTGAGGAAAGCACAGTATTTTCTTTAGTTCTGTTATGAGATATTTACTACTGAACTCATGCTACAAATAAATTGCTCATAATACAGAGCAATAAAGACAATTTAATAGCCTGGGAATCTCTTGCTCAAGAGGGCTAAGAGGTCAAAAGTTATGGCTTTGACATACAACATATGCTTTCTGAGTGCCTTCTAATTGCAGGAAATGTTTTGATTTCGCAATCTTACAAATATTCCTGAAGACTCTGAGGTATTTCTCAAAGTGATTCACTCATGTGGGATTTAAAAAACGGATGCTTCCTCTGGCCACCTTGCATTAGCACAGAGTGCCTTCATGAATGTGTACTTTAAGAGGTCATGGACGGCTGCTGAGGTATTTCCCCTCCTGGAAAGGGACTGTAACAATTATATTGTATGCAAAGCACTGCAGATGGAGAAAGAGATCACCATCATTACACCAGCCATAGGACAAACAAATACCGAGTCCACCTGTACTGCAAATATACACAAGCCCCACCAAGTGCCTGCCAGAAGGGTTCAATCCCTGCCTCTGCAGGGGCAGAAACCCCACATAATGACACAATTCTACCTTCCTACTAACAGGGTGCTGCTGAGTCACTTGTGCTGGGAAAAGGAAGCAGCAGACACAGCTGCTTTCAAAGGACTCATCGGTGTGAGCTGTCACTTGACTCTGTGCAGTTAATGGGCAGAGATAATCAAAACTAGAGAACTATTCATCCCTTCTGCACAGGATACAATATCCCTTTCTTTGCAGACGGCTAAAGATTTCAATAGAGACACAGCAGAAATCGTATTTCCCTACAAACATCTAAGTTATAATAAGACCTAACTTGTCTGTCATTTATTAATTTAGAAACAATTAGGAGATTAATAGGAGTAAATGGCACCAGTGATACTTATAAGCAAATTACTTATCCATCAGATCCCACAGGGTCATGTGATATTTCTATAGGTTCCCTGTGCAATGCTCAGCTGTGCTGTGCCAACACCCCTCTGGAGACATATGGAGCTTTCTGTTCCTCTTGGGAGGTTGCTCCACACTTTCATCCCAATGACATTTGTGAAATTTGCTTCTAAATGTTCAGACTAAACTCGGGCTTTACCTTTCAGACTCTTTGCATCAGTTGCACTAGCACTGTTATTTACAGTAAAGTAGCATGTTCCCCAGTTTGGTATCATCTTCTCCAATCCATATGTCATATCTCAGATTAATTTGATTCATTCAACTCTCTTAGCCCTGCCTCCTAAACCAGCATATTTTTCTTTTTATTATATCCATCCAGTTAATATCCATCTTCCATTAAACTGGGACCAGAACTATACACAGTATTTCTGCCAAAGACTTAGCACTGTACTGTAAATGTCATTGATGCTTCATCACTACTGGGAATTCCTTGTTTTTTACACAGACAAAAGGGCTCGCTGGTTCTTCCAGATTAAAACACAGTAAGTACATACTTTTAGGGTCTGCACAACTTTAACTTTTATTTTAATTTTTAGCATCCTCCAATTCTATTTAAATGCCTTCCAGAGCTTCCTCTTCATTCTCAGTATCTTTCAGCTCTCCACTGTGAAACCTCACTGGAGACATGCCCTACACCACAATCCTTAATGAAAATATTTAATTAGAAATGTCCCAAAAACAATCCTTAAGGATACCTGTCTCCAGATCTGTTTTGATACAATCTGTTTTGTCCTCTTTAATCAGCTCTTCATCCAAGTTTAAACTCTGTTACTAAACTTCACCTCCCTTCTAGTTATGTAGTAATTCTCACCATTTCGTTACTTGGGTTATTGAAGTTTAAGCAAGTAATTACCTCTACAAAATGAAACAAACCCAAAACCCCAAGCATGTTAACAAGACAGACAACCTGGTAGGACTGATCTTCACTAACAAAACTAAATCTTTTGACTAATTTCCATTTAATTTATTAACTTAAATTTTCCTTTCCTTCAAAATACTTTCTGAAGCTGAGCATGATCTCAAAGGCAGAATCAAGGTTCTATAGCAATGAGGCTTTCTTCATTCCTTGAAAGCATGGGGACCTCATTTTGTTGCACAGACACACAGAACTATGATTGCTTGATGACAGATTAAATTGCTTACTTTTTAAATAAAGTATTTATCACACCTTCTAAACTATACATAACACGAGCTTGACCCAGCTATGATGTGAGAGTGGGAAAGTTGAGATGATGCGTTTCTCTCACTGAAGACATAAGATTGTGAAATTCCATTAAGACTTGCTTTCCTATAGATACTTTCTTGGCCATGCACCTTTTACTGTACATATAAACATCCTGTCTGTCTCCAGTATCATATAATACATTTCATGGTGGCAAAATTCAACCACAGTGACACAACTGGGAGTTAACTTCTGATTCATTTTCTTTTTAATTAGAGCAACTTTCTGGCATTCACACCCTTTACAGAGAAATAAGGAAGGCAGGTCTTTTAAATCCAAGTCAATTTCAAGGGCATACATAATTTAAAAAAATCAAACCCAGACAGTCATATCTGTGTCTCTGAGGCTCTATGAGCTGAACTTGTTAAACTACCTGCCTGCAGTGCCACAAAAAATACTGCATGCTGCCTCCTGTGCACCTTGTTTGTAAAGCTCTGTTTACCTACCTGTCACTGTTTGGCTAACTATTAACCACAATTAACCTGATCGGGGTTTTTTCCAAACAAACCAAATATTTACCAGAAAAGCAAAACTTAGGCAGTAAGCCAAATGCAAATGTTGTCTCAGGCAAGGTCAGAGAGGTCATGGGGAGCAATAAGGCACTATTTCCACACACAGTAGTTTGCTCATTATTGCCGGTTACAAATTAGAGGGAAATAAGTAGAAAATCAGAATTGTAATTTTCCAGTTATTATCAGTTTTCTTTAAAAGTATTATTTGTGCAGTGGTATTGAATCTACGTCCAGAATTCAGGGAGGAAAAAAAGCTGTTTTCCATCCTCACTGACAAAAACATTTCAAAATTCACTGCAATGCTACTGATCAATTTTGATTTTTCTTTTGTCTTTCCTACTGGCTATTTCTGAGCAGCAAGTGACAAAATATTTCTGGAGTGCAATGGATGTTTCCTCCTACCAACAACTCCTATATCCTTTGCTAACCTCTCACTTGCACCTCTGCTTGCTCAAACATCAGAGGTGATGGCTTCTGTCCCCTTCACTGTGTCCCTGGGACAGATTCACCTGTGACAATCTTATTGCTCTGAGACACTGCTCCCACATGCTGTTAAATTCTCATCTCCCCATGCCTAAAAAACCACTAGAAACTAAAGGAGATAAAGCCAACTTTTATATTAATGGTGCCAAAATTAGCCCAGGTTATGGCTGAAATAAAGAATGCCAAAGAGACCCCTAAGATGATTCTGCAAGTGCTGGCAGATCAGTCTCTCTCCCATCTTTCTCCAGGGCAGGGGGAGGTGTTCCAGCAGACACTGCAAGCTGAGAGCTCAAAATGTAATAAAGCCTTTCACTTTTCCCAGACGGTGTTCTCCTCGTCAAGGATGTTTGTGAAACTAGGATGCCAAATCTGTGATTTCATAAACTTTTCCACGGTGATAACATAAACAGGGAGCAGTGATTTATCTGAGGGATCAAGTTGTGTTAGAAGGGGAATGTGAAAAAATGTGCATTTGAAGGCATTCTCTACCCTGAGGGAAGATGAAAACTCATATACATGTATAAAATAAACCACACACCCCAGACCTGACAGAATTCAAGCTTTTTTTGGTGGGCTTCCTGAAAAAAAAAAAAAACACAAAAAACCCCACATGTCAAATTCAGTAAGTTGAAAAGAAATTAAAAAAAAGTCCTTTTCTTAAGTGAATTAGCCCTGCCTTACCTCTTAATAAAGCAAGTTAGAGAGAGTTGCACAGCAAAACATTAATACTATTCTCCCCAACTAACTTGAGCTTTCAGTCTTCCTTTTCAACTAGTAGATGATGGCTTTCTCAGAGAAGAGCAGATTTTGCTCTCAGTTACATCTACATCAAAACAGAAGTAATGACACCAATCGGAGCAAAATTATTGCAGATTTACATCTCTCTCATGGGCAGCACCAAAAAAAAAAGAACAGTTTCATGACAATCCAGTGAATTAAACCCCAATTCATCATACTTTCTAAAGTTACAAGCAAGAAATAAAACTAGCCTTAGTTCTATTGCCAAGAAACACTCACTACAAAACCCACTTGAATTCAAGACTGAATGTGCACATACTTGGTAGCAGGGAAGCTTTGGGAGAAAGGAGGAAAACTTTCCAAACTTTGATAATTCCTTGATCTGGAGTTTTGATTAAATGGCCCTTCCAGTAAGAAATTATCCTCTAAGAGGGCCACCGTCTTGAATTCCCCCTCATATTTCCTTAATGGTTTTCACATTTTATTTTCTCTGCTGCAGTCAAAACAACTTCTTTGGCAGTCATATGTTCCTGCAGCGTGCAGCCTGTGTGACCACTCTTATCCCCACAGAAGGCATCTGGCACTACGTTCTCTCCTGAATGAAAGTGAGAGCATCTGTCTTCACCATTGAAACAAAATACTTCTCATTTTTGCAGAGCTCTCAGTGCCCTGGTTTGAGTGCTGGGAGAAAGGGAGAGCATCACACAGGGCTGCTTATGCAATTATCAGGTCGTGCATTGACAGAACACAAGGGTGCCACAGAGGAGGGAGAGAAGTGTGGCCAGCACCCACACCTCATCTTGGTGCCTCTCCTTTCCTGCTCCAAAAACACGTACACAGGTGTACAGAAGTACCACATAATCAGACAAGTGCTTTTTGTCTTTGTTTTCTTCCTCAAAAGAAATGCTCAGGTATGCAGCGTTTTTCAGCATCTTCCCACACTCAGGTGAGTTTTGAAAAAAATTATATAATGCCTACAATGTAAACCATTCTGTAGCTTATCATGTACTGACTTGGGTACTACTCACAGTTGGGCAGCCTCATGCAGGGAGATAAGCACACCAGAGGGGATAAACTCTGTCCTAAAGCACTGCTCTGAAGGCCAAATGAGAATCAACATCTCAAAAGCAAGATGAAGAAATGACAATCTTGCAAATCTTGGTTCATAATTTGTTTTGATGTGCACCATCACGACCACTCCCTACCTAAACCAGGACACAGTTCTGAAGAGCCAGAAGCCTGAAAAGACAAATATTCCTATCATCAATAGCAGGGCTGTTCTCCTTATGATCAGTCACTGTCTGCCTGTTGCTAACACATCCAAGGCTTTCTCTGCATATTTCTTCATCCTAGGCTCTTTGTGATTGCATCCTTTCACTTGGCACTTTCCCACTGAGATTTAACTTTCTCTTTTAAAGCTCTAACCTCTGCAATCTGCTTTCTTCTAAACCAGCAGTCAGAACACAGTGAACCAGAAGTTTGCTCTCCCTCAACCTGTCTCAAAATAGCTAAAAGAGAAAGGCAAAAGGACAAAAGGTCTCATTTTGTGAAAGAGAAGTCCAGCAGAGAAGAAGGCATGAACTTACTGTGCAGTGAGATGGGCTGGCATGGGCCATGGGACATCACTCCCACACCCTGTGCCCATCCCAGAGACAATACTATTTTCTTTCCCACTGTTTGACATCATCATCCAGAAACCCGCAAAAGCAAAATCCTTTTGCCTTGACATTTCAAGCTGAAAATCAGGGCTCTGACACACTCAAGAGGTAATTTACCCTGAGGAAATTTAATAATTAACAGCAGTTATTGTTTGTTAATATGTAGAGCCTTGTGTCTTACTACTTTATTAAAATGTCTACATGTATTTATCCACATTCAGGAGGTGCTTAATCTTCTCTGTGACCACTAATAGCAAATCCCTGCCAATATTTGATATGAAAAATATTAGCTAGGCATTAATGAAGTGCCAATTTCTGAAAGCCATGAGTAGAGACTCCCTCGAGAACAGTCTAAAAAAATAAGAGACTAGATTATATGAGCCCAATGAAAAACAAATAAATAAACCCCACCACAAACAACACCAGAAAACCATACAAAAATCAAGACACCCACATTTTAAGGATATGTTTTACTTTTAGTGTTGAGGGTTCTTTTAATGGCCACTAAAGGGAAGAGTTGCTGGGGTCATCTGGGATGGCAAGGAGGTGAGAAGCAGCATCTCACCTTCCAACACCTGAACACCAAGTGAGCTGCAGAGGGGAGAGGTGACACTTCTGCTCGGAGAGCACAAAGGATCCAAAGTGCCCCCTGAGGTCCCCATCAGCTCCGGTACAAAACAGCATGAGCTGCCTGTGCCTCAGCTCCGTTGCTGGTGCTGGCCCACCATGAGGTAGTGAGGGAGCTCCCCAGAGCAGAGAGGGTATTGTTAAAAAAAACCCCACCTGTTGCAAGTACTTTTCCAATCACTGAAACACTTGGGTCTTATCCTTCATTACAGCCCTGTATTTCTGTTAATAGCTCTTACTTATCCGGGGCTAGTAAAGACCCCTTGGGGCAAGCGAATCCAGCTCACTCTGGTCCACTGAATTTCTATTTCCAGCCCCAAAGGGCCATGTCAAGAGGTTTCTCAGCCACCACAGGGTGCTGAGAGCCATCCTGCCCACTGTCTGGTGGTTCATGGTGTAGTCAGGCTCCTGAGAGGCAGGGCTGGTCCGTGACGAAAGGCCAGGTAAGCATCACGGAGCAAAGAAAAGCTTGCCCGGGCATGATGACTGGCTGAGGTCCAGGTTCCTGTGGGCTGTGGAAGCCCTTGCCCTGCCATCCCAACCCACAGATCAGCTGAGCAGAGTAGACAGTATTCTGCTGCAATACAGCACATCCCCCGGTTGCATTAAATAAAAAAATAACACTAATAAAAAACTAAATTAACATACTGAGTTATATAGATGGGGTTTGGGAAGAGAAAATGGGAGGGAGCAGCAAACAGACAGAGTAGGTGCAGTCAGCTGCTTGCCAGCACCCACTGAATCGGGCCAGGGTTTGTGTGGCCACTGAGCCAGATTCTGGGCTGTGAACAGACAAATCCAAACACCAAGCGGCACAACATTACAGGCAGGAGAAACATCCAGGCACCCACTTGGGGCAGGGACTCTTCACTGCATCTGTCACCCACTCAAGTCTGCTTTTCACATTCTGGCAGATGAGAGGAAAGCGGGGTAACAAAACCAGCTGGGACACAGGGTGATGTCAGCTCTCCCACTCACAGGTACACTCCTGCTCTGCCCTTGCTGGCCACTACCCAGGGTGGCACTGGGACTTTCACAGGACAAACCCATCCTCAATAAATATGTCACATCTCATTACGAATCAGAAGTACACCCAGCGAGGGACAAGGATGTTACATATCAGGTATTACCCAAGATTTTATTGCTGCTGGGACCGTTCACGGACAACTCACAGGCAGACGATGTGAGGCCAAATGGGAATTACTCACAGCATTTGGCATGACACAATGTTTTACTATGAAGAAACAAAGGTCACTTTGGTCCACTTTTTGCCAGAGCCTGAGGAAGGCTGTAAGTCAGTGTATGTTATTGCTTCTTCAGGGCTCTCTGAAATATATGCCAGAGCCATGTAAGTGCCCCTGGGGACACCAACACCTCACCACATCCATCTCCACTACCTTTCTCTTCACAGTGGTCTCTGCCAGGATGTGGAGGCACCAAGCAGGGCAATAAGGGAGTAACAGTGTAGAAATCCTACAGAGTTCTTGCAGATAATCACCACCCATCTCTCTCAGAAAGCAAATTATAGCATGTGGGGCTTATTTGCATAGCAGATCAAGGCTGCTAATTGTCAAAGGGGCTTCAATGTACACATACATAGCTGACATTACATCCAATATGAATTTTCTTACAGACTGTGACACAGTTCCCTTCTTAATTTCCAGTGCTACAGCAACAAAATTTGAAATGCTTTGCATAGAATAATTTACTTGACACTCCCTATGACTGACAGCATAAGGGGGGTACCACAGGCCGCATGCTTGGGGTTATTAGACCAAATTCTGCCCTCCTGTAACACTATCTTCTGACTTGCAGAGATAAAAGATGCCAGGTAGAACACAGTCCACAGCACACGGTAGTAACAGGAACAATAAATGCAGTTACCTATGCCCTGAAGCAAATACATGTCCCTGAACTACTGCCATGGGAAACTACCCCGTTGAAACTGTCAGTGCTTCAGCCCAGCATTTCACATCATGTTCGTGCCTGCAGCACTGGCAAGAATGCTGGAAAGGTTTTCCCTATGGATGCTCAGGTGTTCCTGGTGACAGGGTCTCTGGCCACAGCCTAAAACAGGCAAGGCAGTGCTTATCCAGATCCATGTTTTATGGCCAAGTCTCAGCACTGCCTTAAATAATTAGGCAACATAAGCTTTTATTGCAATGCAAAAACTGCTCTAGGGAACACGAGAAAGGGCAGCGTGAAGCAGGTTTCAAAGTATGGTGAACTTCAGAGTATTTCTTTAAATCTTCACTTTTTCTTGATCATCTGCATAGATGACAAAGGTACCATTCCTAGGAAGACTGAGTCATCTGGGAAAATGCAAAAGCTCACAGTTATTTTTCCTCTACCTGTCCCTTCTTGCTTTTAGAAAAGAACAACTGTTAACCAATAGACAATGCGTTCATACTACTCCACCTTCCTTTTTAAAACTGAGAACACCTCCTGTTCTTCCCTCAAAGACACACAGCTGAGCTGAGCCTGTCTCTTTATACAGAGGGGTCTTTGCATGAACTGTGACAAGATTGATCTTTTCTTTTTTCCTTCTCAGCATTGGCATAAACCTGTTTGCTTCTCCATCCTTTCTGATTTTGAAGTCTGTTTTATGGATGAAAAATTCCTGAAACCAAAAACTGAGAAATCCGTTATTGGGATTCGAGAATGGGAACAGGACAGACTTGACTGCTCCTAAAAAATTACAAATTCTTTGCAACTTTTCTTTTCTTTTTAGCAAATTATCAGAGCTCAATGTTGATGCCAGCACAAGAATACATCTGCAATGACACATGTATTAATGAAAGATGCAAACTATTCATGATCCATTGCCCTGACTCACCTGACAGAGCCTGGCCTTTCAGCTTAAATCCAACACAGCTGCCCAAAGGGACATGGGACAGGAATTTGGTGGCAGTCAAAACTGTGACAGTGACCTAGTGAGAGTATTTTAATTCCTTGGGGAGGGTTTTGCAGGGAAGGAGATAGCAAGCTCTCTCTACCTCTTCTTTTTCTATTAGAGGCAGAGGCCTCATTTTCAGTCTTTTGTGCAGTGAACAGAAAGTCAGTATCTGGTTACCGTGAGGGGTTTATGTACTGATGCTCTGTATATTTACATGGCTTTTAAATATTTTTATTAGCTCCTAAACAGTTCATCCTGCCTGCCAATGACTTGCTCCAGGGCCTCGCAGATCTGTCTGGTGGGAATAAGGGAGAAAAAAGGTGACTTTATATTGTAGCTTTTTTCTAACAAAACCACTCATGTCAGCTCTCCTCAAATAAAAATAGAATTTCACCAGGGAAGGTTTGAGTACAAGGGGTGGTTATTCCCATTCTGCTCTCTGCCTTGTGTTTACCAGGCAGAATTACACAGAAACTAAGCAGTTTACACAACCACCTGAAATAACAGGATTTGTGCTGTTTGAACTCCATAGGAGTTTGTGACTTACTAGCAATGATAGTGCACTTCAAATGAAGACATTCAGCTCCATTTTTTCAGTTTAGTAATCTAGCCTAGCAGGGGGGCAGTGGGGGTTGTGTCCAAGCTGTCATTCCTCTATTAATATTCTTTCAATAATTAGCTGTTTCTCACAGTTTTCCCTTTTATTTCATGCCAGAAAGAAAACCTTTCCATGAACAACATACCAAAGGAGAGTGCTACTATTTTAAAGTGTCGGTGTTCGCAATATGAACCGCTCTGTGTAAACAATGAGATCTTCCCTTGCCTTGAGTGAACCAGATGTTTCAGAAAAAAAAAAAAACCCAAACCTCCCCACACACAGGAGAGTTACAGCAGAGAAAAGATTCTTCCATCAAACTGACTGATGGACTTTTTTATTTCTGGTACAACAGGTCTACCTTCTGCCTTTTTGTTTCTTCTAGCTGATCTGCACTATTCAGGCAGAGAGGCATAAATCAAATTTTCACAGTAATGTCTTGATAGCTAAAGCTTTAAATGCAAGGCTATGTCTTCTGTTGTGCCTGTCCCCTCTCCTACACAAACTGTCCTTGCTATAGTAAGATGCTGGATATGGCTGATTGTAGTTTCTTAGTTGTTTTCTAAATCCTGGCCAAGGTTCATCTGGTACAATAAGATACTGTTTGGACATTGCTGGGCAGAGCGTTAAACAATATTGTCTTCTCTGGTGGCAAACAGAGGGAGATCCAGGCTATGAAGATGCTTCTGGTCCTCCTGATACTGCTTTCTGTCTCTGATGAAACCTGCTCGCACTCCACCTCTGAGCATGGGTTAATAAAGTGACCAAGGTTTTGGCCATGGTGTGCACAGAAGGGCTAACAGAGTGGGGAACTACCCAACAGGAGCTCTTTAATTAGTATTTGCAATGATAATTTCCAGTGGCAACATACTGGACTTAAAAATGGCTGAGAGACCACCTTACAGTGCTTCACCTCATTAGAAAGAAATTGGTGTTCAGTGTGTTATAGAAAGATTGCATTTAATTAGTCAGCAGGACAATAACCAACAGAGCCCTGTATGACATCCAAAGAAGCAAATCTACATGATTTTCTTCCTCTTTCTTGCAATTTCCAGGTACGGAGATACAAACTTTTTTCGGAGGAAAACATTCCTGTGCTTTCCCCCACCTCCTTTTCTCGTTAAAAGAAAAGCTCAGAATTACACTAGTGAGAAATGAACTTCTCCTCTCTTCAGTCAATAAGAAAACTTGACTGTGGGTAATTGAGTTGTCTGTCTTCATAAAAAGCCAGTACAGATGTGAAATGTTCATGGCCAAGCTCAAATTATCTTTTACAAGATGAATGTGAATACAGGAACTGGGTTTCAATACTGAAGTCAAGCATCTAATTTTATTCTCTGCCCAGAAAAATGTAGAGCTGAATATCTGCTACCACTAAAGACATTATCAAAATGAAATGAACTGAACATGGCTGGGTACTGCAGGCTCTATATCTTCTTGTAAGTCATCAGTCAAGACAATATTTTTCTCTTGTTTTTTAGCAGGTTGACTCAAGGGGACCAAGGAATCCCATTTTCAGAGATGTTTATACTTCCAGCTTTCCATCCTGGTGTCCTTAGAATAGCACAAATTAATACCAGAACCCCTGTAACTATGTATCTAAACAAAAAACACAAGCACGGTCTGCATCAAAAGAGCCTAGGCTATTAGGATCCTAAATTTCTTTAAAATCTGGCTGCTGGATCTACCCTCCACACAGCTACTGTTAATTCAGTGACACTGCTCAGCCAGAAAGGATAAGGCCTGGTTTAGTTACCTACCAAGTCACTGACTTGCAGTGCCAAGAACATGCCCCAGGGCTCAGAGGAGTTGGAAGGAGACACACTTCTACATGGGGCTTGGAAGGAGACACCTTGGAACCACTGCACCTCTTCCCATCACAGCTGCAACTCCTCTGAACCTTCACTTTCTCCTCTCTGCAAAGTCAAGGAAGCAGCCAGTGCAGAGATCTGAGATAAATCCAAATGCAACCCTTGTCTGCTGGTCTTGAGGGACAGGTCACTTGCTGGACAGCCTTTATATGCTGCCAAATACTACATGATCAAAAATGCCTTCTGACAGTGAGGTTTCAGTGCCAAACAACTGGGAAGAAATTGTGCAGTCAAACTGCCTGTCAAACTCACCCTGCAGTCATTGGTTTAGAGTCATTGCTTAGTGTGTACCACCAATTATAAAAGAGCATCATAAAAGTAGAAAATTAGGAAGAAGCTGAATTACTCAAGTCCCTCCCCTAACCACAACATTGAAGTCTCTTCACAGCATCTGTTCTGCTACTAGACAGGCTCAAACCAGAGCTGAAAATCAACAGGTTCCAGTTTCTGCTAGACCAGGGAGAAAAGCCATTTCCAGACTTGCCATCCTCTCCCAAGTTCCCCAGGTCTGACTTGCCTGAACCAGGACTCTGGCAGTGCTTCTGGAAGGGGGCACAGCATCTAAATGGCCATGTCTGCCCAGTGTTCAGCTGAGAGGATCAAACCATAACTAACTGAAAAATCTGCTTGAAATTCCAGGGTTTGGGCAGAAGAACAACTCTGCTGAAATCTGTGTTCCCAGACATAGTATTTCTGGCAGGGTTGCAATGATTACTTTCAAAACCAGAAACACAGGCAACTTTTCCATCACTCAGACTACTACACCCCAAAAAAGTACATTTCTGGCACTATTTAAAATGTATATTTGAAAAGAAAGTTCACATCCTGTTGTTATGCAAAAATTACTTGTAGGCAAGAGACAACATGGCCTATTAAAAAGCACCCAAAAGGGCTCTAGCATTGATGAACAGGACATAATTTAGTTTTCCGAAACAGTTCCAACTTGGTAGACGTGACTTTTCCTTTGTAAGGAAAAACAGAAATTGCCTCTACCACTCTCCTGCCTTTCACTTCACTCTGCAGTACCCAGAGGATCTTAACAGCTTTCTCCTCATCCTGTATATTAGAAAGTCAGATGAAATCTTTCCTGCTTAGAACTGATGAAAATTACAGGACAACCATAATCCTTTCTCTCTTTTTTTCCCCCCACTCACTATCAGGTAGCTTTTTGGAAAGCTCTGAAAGTGATGAGTAGTCCAGGCCTTCTAATACATTTGGTTTCCTAGAGTGGATAAGTGTTCTATGTTAATACTCTTTATAGGAAACCCAGATGGATTTAATATAACTAAAAGAAACAAGAACAAACATATAGGATTAGGGACAGCAAAACAAAACAGTAAGATGCTGCAGTGTGAGGATAAGGTGTTGCCTCTTTGCTCTCTCCAATTACACTTTAGTGGTTTGGGACCAGGCAAGTTAAAAAGAACCTAAAACACGTTTCCAGCTGTAGCACATTTTTATCATTAAAGATTGCTAAGGAAACTTGAAGATTCTACTTAAAATGCTAAATCAACATGACTGCTGTTATCACAACAATTATCCTAAAAAGCAAAATCCACACAGAACAAGATCTGCACCTTCTTTACATCTCAGACCAGTGACGATTTTGGGATTGAAGATCTGCTTATATTTCAGTTGTAGGCAGTTTTCCCCAGAGAAACTCTTTGCCAAAAATTTATTATTATCTTACTCTGCTGAAAACAATACAATTTCAAAAGAAGGAGAAAAGGCTTTAATAGTAAATATTTTGAAAATCATGATGCACAAAATAATTATTTCTATTTTTTCTCAAAGCTGGAGCTATAGATATGTCATCAGGAAAAGGCCTCCTAAGTGACAAAAGCCACTATGCCCATTTGAGAACTACAATGCTAATACAACTACTACAACTAAATACAACTACTGATACTTCTGTCAAAGAATAAACTGATTTCTGGCCCTGACAGTGTTATTTGCAGACTACACTGGACTGACAGTATATGCCACATGCTTGTTTAAGTTTGTCATAGCACAGTACCCAGCAAAAGAGTAAATGTGAGCTCCCTTAAGGCCAGAGCTCTGTGCCATTTTGATTCCTTTATTCGATGCTTGAACTGTGATACTGAGTACAACCAGTTCCCTCATGCCAAATAACAAGGGTAGAATTAACTTCTAAGAGTCTCATCAGAAACATGTTTAAAGATACACACAACAGCTTCATAGCTGCACTTAATCTGATGTGCAGCCAAGATCGCAGTGACTTCAGCACAACAGAATTAGGCACTTAATATTTGCTGAGCAACAAAGTTACACTCATATGCAAAAGCTGAGCATCTTTCCTGAGCTTCAAATACTGTGAATCTGGAAAAATACACCCATAGACTGTCCAATAACGCTGCTAAACTAAACTAAAGTTGTAAGAAGCACAACAAGGACATACCTCTGTTATGAATTTCAGCTTCAGATTGTTTTCCTAACTGCCTTCCTCATAACGACTTTGCACAAAACTCACATACCTACACATCTATTCTTAAAGCAGTTATCTTAAAAACAGACTACAAACAGAAAATAAATCCAAAATTGCAGTTTTAAAGAACATCCATGAAATCTGCACGCAGAGTTAGTTTTACCCCTAAATTTCTCTTTAAATATGTCTATTACTGCAGTAAATCCCTTACACTCTCTCAAGACACTTCACACTTCACTCCGTAGCACTGATAAAGCATAAGAGCAACAAAATATTAACTATAAACAAAAATGTTCTGTTCTTCTTCGGCCCTTCAGCAGAAGAGCCAAAAAGCTTAATTCTATGACACAGGTGTTATCCTTTTTTGTCAATGAGAAGAACTGGATCAAAGTTCAGAGACCTTGGGAATGCCAAAGAAAAACAGACTGCAGATCAGTCAACTGCTGTTAACCCAATGCATTTTCTCTTTCATACTGGCCTGGAGAAAATAACAAACAATTGGTTTAGGACCAACATTCCTTTCATGCATCAAATCAGCTCTTCTTTTATCTTGCTGGGAAGCAAAAAAAAAAAAAAAAACCAAAACTCAACACCCCGATAGACAAATTACAATAAATGTTCTTACAAGCTATCTCTGATAAAACTGTTTGCTGAAACCATTTGTACGACCAGATACAATCCCAGTGTGCAAACCCCAGCTGAGATTGCAGTCTCATGACCATGATATCATGACCCACAAATGGAAATGTACATCTATACAAACTTCTTGAAGTAATCAAAATTCAATTTAAAACTAAAGGAGATGTAAAAAAAAATAAAATTCTGGCCAGATCAGTCTCCAGGATCAGGCTCGGGACCTTCAGCTTGGGAAAACTTCTGCATGTGCTATAGATGGAGTATCACAGAGTTCTCCAAGCAAACCACCACCTCCACCACAAGCTGTGAGGTCTTGCCAAAAAACAGAGGAGGAGGTCTTATTAACCAGGTGTGATCAAACTGGGGAAGCAATTGCTATTTAATGCATTGGGCTCCAATAACAGCAGCAATAATGTACCTGTTGCTTAAAGAAAAGGCTGAAGCATCTGCAGACCTTTGGGATAAGGAGCAGTGTTTTGTGGACTGCTTGGTAACTTTACTGGAAAAAATGAGACCAACACTTCAGTCAGTGTCAGTCAGTGTAGAAGCCTCTGGACAAGCTCTCCCTTATTTTAATGTCATGTCATTAAACCTAATGTGTGTACAGTGCCTTTTCATAAAGCCTGACCTTTACTAGCAAGCCAGTGGTATTACACAAAAAACACCAACAAAATACCCATCACTATGGAGGGATAAAAGAGAAAAACCCCTTCTCGAGAGATAGTCAGGCTTCAGAACTGCAAGGCAATGCCACCTTCTAAGAGAAGAAGTCTCTTCAGTTCATGGACAACTGGATATCCAGCTCCTCTGGGCTTTTTAAGTGCACCATGAATGATGGATTCTGGCACCAAATCCATAGGGTACACACTGCCTTATGCAGAAGCTCCAGCCTCATTGTATTTCCTGCCAAACAGCAGAAATAAGGCAAATACCAATACCTTGATAATTACACGCCTTGGTACCATGTTGGAACATGGGGAGACCATACCCTTAGACTTCCCTCCATAACAAATCTGGGACAAAAAAGGCTCCAGACTTTTCCCTGTTGCCGTAGCTAATAAGGCAGCTGCTGAACACCCACTGCATCAGCAGCGTGAGGCCAATCCAAAGGCGTCTGGTCAATTCAAGTGGCCCAAGGAGTTGGGCCTGCGTGTGATGGGAGAAGCCAAAGAGAAAAGCAACACAAACAAAACCTAACCCCACGCCCCCTGACTTCCTCCTTCTAAACAGTACCAGAACAAACCAGATGTGCATGTTACTGCCGTTCTCTGAAAAAACTCTTGGACCGCAGTTTTTCCTTCTTCCCTGTCACACAAGTCCAGAAAAAGAAACGTGGCAACCAGAAACATTGTGAGCAGTGACAGATGCCTCGAAATGTAATACACGCTGACCACAAAACTTGTTGGATTTCCAGCAAACCAAAGAAAACACATCACCTCTGATGGCTTGGCCTCTACTTATCAGCTCACTAGAGTGATTGTTTTTTCTTGCTGTTATTCTACAGCTATGAAAATGGACAGATAAGGCTTTGACTATGGGCACTACAAGAGAGACAATACAATTAGCCAAATATTTGTATAGGAAAATGATGGAAGCTTTTAACTCAGATGCATATTGATTGTTAATGAATAGTAAAGAGGCTGGCAAAAGGACTCCAGGGTAGTTATTCCTTGGCACCCAGAGAGAAGAGGAGCATTTATGGGACAAGATAACACATGTGACTTGCCCTAAAATCTAACTGAATTTCTTCCCCTACTCTGTTTGTAGGATAAGCTACAAGCCAGTCTTGTGGAAGGTGTGCTAAAAGCCTAACCCAAGGGTTTCAAAGCGTGAAAGTGAAAAGAAAGCACTTACTGTGCTCTAGAAGAGAAAGAGAAAGTACCTGCTGTCCTCTAATAACTTGGTTTAGCCACAGCTCACAATTGTGGTCCCCATGGTCATGTCAGAGAGATGGTGCAACAGCAACATTGAAGGCTTCATTGAGAAAGGCAGCTGTGGGTACTCCTTCTCACCACCTCTCAGGAGCCAGATGAGTCCTCTTCCCTCTCTCCATCTCTCCAGGGTTTTGAATCCACAGCCAAACTCATCTTCGAGAACGAGTGTATTCATTAACCTTTAGGAAAATACCTCACCGGATGAATTAAATCAGGTGACATTTTATAGGCAGTGAGTGATTTTCCAGGAATGTTTCTTTACTCACTAATAGTATATTTGGATAAAATTTCCATGTTGTTCCTAAGACTTAGAGCTGGAGGAAGAAATGAGGACACTTGTATGATGAGAAATGTGTGGCAAGTGGCACCAGCCTTCCCCTCTCTGTGGCATAAATTCATGTTTCCTCTAAAGAACCACAGATGAGAAGTTCTGGTACACATTAGAAATACATATGTTTTGCTTTTCTAACAGCTCTAGCCTATTACTCCCTACAAGTTTGAGGAAAAACCTTCTAAACCATTAAGTTTTCATTCATAATTCACGCTTAAAGAGACCAAACCAAGATTGTAAACTGTTCCAACTGCTCTCCTTCCCCAGGGCATTTCCTCCCTGTACTGCAAGTTTCCCTCTTGAAAACAGTCATCCCCAACTACCCAGACAGTCCCTCCACATCAATATCTATTGGAAAGCTACTGATTTTAACCCCACAGCACCAATTTTAACCCCTTGACTAAGCTGCATGTGGGCCAAAGACTGCACAACCTACTCCTCTGACTATCAACCCTCTCCAGATAGGAACATTTCTCATGAAGAAAGTCTGCTTTTCATTTTAACTGAATTCAATTTACTTTAAATGGAGGCACATTATGGCTGGCAGATTTAAAATTTCAACCATTTCAGAGGAAGGATGTGGCCGTGGCCATGTCTCTGCGCCGACTCTGAGGATGTTCCCAGTAGTGTTCAGACATCACAGGAGCACACAGAGCCCAGTACCTGAGAGCACATGGATGCCTCCAGAACCAAGGAGGATAGAAACTGAGAGTAGACTGAGTGGTGGAAGCATTCAAGGCCAGGTTGGATGGCACCCTGAGCAACCTGATCTAGTGGGTGGTGTCCCTGCCCATGGTAGAGGGGGTTGGAACTAGACAACCTTTAAGGTCTCTTTCAACTCAAATCCACCTGGATGGCCCTTGTCTATGAGGCAAGGTGAGATATTAGCTCTATTACCAGCACAAATAGCCCTGTAGGTTTTGTTGAAACCAAAACAACACCCCACACAACCCATGCCAGATCCTGAGATTTGTATTTATCAAGAACATGTGAAAGCAATAAATAGGGCTGAGAAGAAGGTGTGGCCACAAGAATGACTGTTTACTCTCATGAGGAAATCAGATGTCATTCTGAGTATCACAATTTTCTTCTCTACTGCAGATACCAAAAAACTTTCAAAAAATATCATAGGTGCATTTCAATGAGAATTTTACAAATTAATGGTTATCTATCTGAGTGGACCAGAACGAGTTTTTTAATAACAGGATCACATTTCCCTTTGCCAAAAACAGAGCTATTTAGAAGCTGACCAATATGCCACAAACAGAAATATTAGCCAGAGTACTCTGTACTAAAAAGCCCCAGAAATATTTATTGAATGTATGGACCATGAATATTGTTAGAGAAATGCTAAACATACAACATCTGGCACACATCTTTAACTTACACACCAAAGTTGTTAGCAGCTTATTTCAGCCATGGATTTATTCTAATGAGGCCACTCCGCTGTCTAGCACTGTTATTATATTGTTTCAATACACAGCCCAAAAGCTTTCACTGTAATACATTTCTCTGCTTTTTCAGAGCCCTGTTTGGCTTTCTAATGCTCTACAGAGGTCTAGAAGCTCATCTGGTGGAAACCAAAGCAGCTCCAGAGCAGGAAACTTTTCAGATAGCAACAACTTCTCTAGCAGACCGTACTGTCCTTGTTGATAACTGGAAAGGGCTGGAAGAGATTGTGGTGGTGAGGAAGAGAGGTGGTGAAAGAGCTGTTAAAGTTTGGTTGAAGAGCTTCAGCTAGTTAAAAAGAAAAACTCCACCAATATTTGCCAAACTTCCCTTTGCAAATCGTGTGTGTACTAAGTGAAAACACCAAATCCTCCACCTTTACTCCTTGCGTGACTCCACAGAGAACAACCCATACAAAAAGGAGGGGAAGCCTTTCAGAAGAAATATTAAAATGTTAGGACATTACATGCCCAGTCCTTGCAAAACAGAGCTGTTTATAAACAATTAATCCTTTCTGGCAGTGGAAGTGCTGAGGGTTAAGCTTAATTGCAAACCTGTGATCCCTTCCCTCTGTTTCTGCAATCACCAACTCTCTCCACACGCAGTATATGCACCCACCCCTACATTCAGAGCTCAGCTATGTTTAGGGGTTTTATTACAGACTCCTGCAAAAATCTAATGAGCAATAAACTTGTAGACGTCAGCAATGACCATGACAAGGGTATTCTGACTAAGTTTCCCTGAATCACCCAGTTATTTATCAGTTAACTAGAATAAATATTGACTGTTCTTTGCACCGTCCCCTACAAATACAAACCCACCAGATCAAAATAAAACCAGAGTTGCTAGATAAATATGAAAAACAGCTGGCTATTTGCCCAGGGATTTTCTTGCTGTTTCTGATTTCTAGTGTATCAGATATTGGCATTTAGAGAATAATCTTAAAGAAAGAAGACCTGCTATTAATATAAAAACATGAAGAGATGAAGTTTTTGTTGTCTGGTTTGTTTGTAAAGAAACTGTCCAGAAGTAAAACAAAATTAAGAGACCACTTTTTTCAGCTGTGGCAAAGATTTCTTTCCAGGAACAGATAAACACACATAGCCTGATTTGCATGGGATTGAAAAAGCCAATGACAATTAAGCCTGGAGCAATTTCCTAAATCCTTAGCTCTAAGTTTTGTGCTCCTTTTTCTCCTCTATGGCATAAATTTTCAACTGCAATAACTGTGTGAATGGTTTTATTTTTGGCACTCAACTTGAGGCACCTTTTTTTCTATTTTCCAAGGTGTCTGTTTGCAAAAACATCAGTCAGTCTGAGGGATGCAAAAGAGCACCTGAAAGCAGCAGCCCCATCACCTCCATCTGAGCACTCAACTAATAAGGAACTCAAAACCACAGAGGATTTGACAATGTGATGCTTTTGTTTACCTGCCTCTGCCTTGCCCAGAACAACTCAAAAGTAGTGAAGACAGTGGAGAAATCAGTCTCCACTCGAAGTCACTCATGCAGACCAAACAGGAGTGCAGGCCTGGCTGCATGTGACCTCATACACAACTCCTTCCATTACTGTAATAACAAAACATATAAACATATGACCTTTAAAAAAAAAAAGCACATGACAATCTTTCAGTTCACCCCCCAGGTCCCTTAATTAGCCAGCAAAGGCTCTAGGGAGCCAGAACAGAAGAAATTTCCATTGACCTTGGTGCTGCTTGGGTCAAAACTTTAACCTCTCTCTCCCTGGGCACCAGCATGAATTTGGCTTTTCTATTCCTCCACCACTGGGCAAGCTGAACAATCCACCTCCTACCCAGCTGCAAGCTACAGCTAATGGAAGGGGAGGCCAAAAGTGGAGGAAAAGGAGATCAGGAGAACAGGGAGTGCAACTGGGGTTACTATAACGAGGTACCACACCCAGGAGACACAGGCAACACCAACAGAGAAGCTCCTTTAATTCTACCACTCACAAGAGTCCCTAGTGCTCAAAAGTAACCCTAACAAGGGAAGAAGTAACATTTTCAGGAGTAACTGGATACAGTTAAATGGTCTATGATATTCTAGATGATAAAATACACTTTTAACCTGAAAAAGTCTGTGACACATATCAATTTTAGAAGCTGGTTTAGGGGTAAAAAAACCCAAACCACTAACATCATATTCCCTTACCTTACAAGTAAGAAGTGCAGCAGCAGAAATACTAGTTCAAGGCAGTAAAAAGGAAGAGTCTTTCATTTTTTTAAAAAAGAAAAACCAAAACACCCTATTTGGATGGCTGTCAGAATAACACTTTCTTTCTCTGCTAGCTCCCCTACTAACTGCATGTGGTGAGCCTTAGCTAAGGGTAGCACTCCAGGAAGAGAAGGACCTCTCTCCTTGATGCTTCTCTTCCTGCATGAACATGGGAATTGACATTTTGAAGGCAAATGAATACAACTTCTCAAATGAAAAAGTATGCATTTAATTCCAAGACAGTGAACACACTAATTTAATTGTTTTTACTAAAACATGGGCTTGAAGAAAGTGTTTTTAATAAAGATCAGACACTAAAAGACTCTTTTAATATTTTCAAAACCAGTTTTAATCTCACACTTAATGAGATGCATTTCACTTTTCTAGAATTCCAGCCTCCTTACAGATAGACTAACTTAAAACAAAAGAAAAGAAATTCCACTGGCTTCAAAGTCACTCCAGCTGCATGGCCCAGCTGGAGGGAGACAGAAAAGTGTTACTCCCTGGGGACTCCTTCAGGGGCTGGAAGGACCCAGTGTTGTCCCTGACAGTTTGATACTTAGGCCAGTGTGAAGGGGGCCAGGAGAAGAGACACAAAGAGCTGTCAGAAGGCTGAGTGGCAGAGAGGGAAATCTCCCCCAGTCACCCTTGAATGTGCCCTGAATGCCAAGATGTTCACCTGACATTGGACACTCTCCTGCTGCTGGCTCTGGTGCTGGGCTCCATCACATCACATGTCGCTAGGCAGTAGCCCATCCATTCACTTCAGTGGTGCTTTAGTACCACATCCCCAAGTAAGTAGGTGGAATTTTAATTAAAGAAAGAGAAAAAATGTTAATCTCATTAATAACCATGAAAGGGAAACCCCACTAAGATGAAAGCCTTGTTTTGTAGGAGCATGAGAAGAATTTCCCCCCGACTGGCACATGCAGTGCATTTTGCCAGTCTGTCCATAGGTCCATCTCTTCAGGAACTTTTGATCAGTTGGGGGTATATTGTGTGGGAGGGGATAACATCATGCTCTTGTCACTGCTCTCATACTAAGTGCCAGCAAAGCCAACCAAAGAATGCATTGATCAGTAAGTAACTTAACACATTAAATCAGTAAAATGACCCAAAGTGCACCATCCTCGTGATGGTCTTTGTAGTGTTGCACTTGAAGGGCTTTCTAAAAAAAACTATTTTTTCAAGGCACGTGGCAAAGCACATTAATACACTTCAACTGAGTGAATCAAAGAGCACTGATAACCTTTAAAAATACTACTGTTCAGGTAGCCTAATCAAAAAGGTTGCAGTTTGTGTTATCCTGGCTGTTTACATATGCAATCAAAGGAGACAGAGAACCAATATGAATAACCGATCTCGGGTCTTATGACAAAATATAAGTCTGTTCTTTTGCTAAGGAAGTGAAGGAAAATACTCAACACAAACAATTTGGTGAAATTTGTAATTGGCTGATGGATGATAAAAAGAGGCAGGTTATAGAAAGGAAGTGGAATTTTGCTGAACAAATCTTCAGGGACTATTCAAGCAATTTATGTCCTACTTCCCAGCTCTGAAAGCCCTTATTCACCTGACTTGGAAGTTTAAGTAGTCCTCTGCCTGTAAGTAAGTAAGTGAAATGAGGTATAGATGATAAGTTTTGTAAGCTCTGGCCTCAGAGCTCCCTCTGAAATCAAAGAAAGTGAAGAGTGTTTATCACCTAAGAAACTTTAAAGTGTCCATTTGTGCCCTTGCTTTGCAGGTTTATCTCCTGTTGACTTAAACCAAGGACAAGATTAGACTCAGCAATTAATTTCCCATCAGTTTGTTAAATCACAGGACCATTTTCTGCTCTGTATTTCACAAGTCTTGGACTCTCTGACTGCAGCTTGGATGCAATTGCTGAAAGAAGAGAGTTCAATGACCATGAAACGAAAATAAAAGACTTGTTTGGCAAGTGAAATGACACCCAGTTCATCAGAAAGAGTTCTGTGCTGACAAATGTCATCCAAGACACGCTGTAAATAAAGTGGGTTTATTTGTATTAAGCAAACATTACAGAATTTAGACTTTCTACCTGATGAGTTATTGCCACGTAAGATTTCCATGAAAATTTCAGTTTTAAGGGTATTTTAAGTGCTCTGAGCAGATGAACAAAAGCAAACATTTGTCATTGGTCTTATAACTTTACTGGCTATGAAACAAATGCACAGGACAAGTATTCTATTGGAGAGCAGCAGCACATATTTTATCTAACACACCTTGTCAATATTGTGCTGGATGTCTTTCTTTTGCAGTTCAATACAGCACACTGCACTAATCTGCTCCTTGCCTGGGAGTAGGACTTCTAGCATGCAGCTCAACAGTATTTAAATTAGAAATCCTTATAAATTTTAAGAATTTAATTATGGCCTCTAAACAATGAGCTGAGAATTCATGCTGGGGTGATGGCTGTTGTTAATGTAACTTGACCACAGCCAAAAGAACACATGAATTTTATATCATTTTGTCATTGCATCTGGTTCAGCAAAATGAATCCAAATCTTCCCTGAAGTCTAAAGCCTGCCATTTCCAGGAGACATCTGAAACTTAACAATATTCTTGTGTAATAGATGGGATGAGTTATGTCCTAAGTGGGTGTGCAGTTTGAGACCGGACTAATATTTTTTTTTCATCAATGGCAACTGCCATCTGCACAGAAACAGAAGTTCCAAAGAATAAATGCTATCACCAGACATATTCCCCTGGGACTCAGCCTCAGGAATTATGTTTTTCTCTCACAGTGTGGAAAGCTGTTCTGTGTGCAGCATCTCTGGGAGTACTGTGGACAGCATGTTCTCTCATTAACTTCAGAAACATACTTAATAAATGACAGGCTTTGCATTTGATTGCTAAAATACTCCTCTCATTCTCCTTGGGTACATATAGAAGGCATCTCTTCAGAGTCTTAAGGCATCACTTACGAATGCAAGAGGATCCACTATAGCAACTGGATGCACTTAAGAAAATCCAAGACCAGCTCTCAGAGGAACATACTGGCAATTGTGACTGTAGTGGTTCTGTTACTAGTGCTTCAGATGGTTTTGGAGCTACAGAGGAGAAAGAGGTTCAAAGGACCCTGTTTCTCACATCCCACAAATCCAAGCAGGCTGTTTCTGCATGCCTTCACATCCATGCTAGCCTCCAAAACACTTAGAGTAAGGGTTTAATTAACAGATGGCTTACATGTATCTTTTTAAGACCATTAAAGCTGCTCTAAGACAGATGTAATCGCCATCCAGCAATTCCCTTGGGTTTTGGGCACAGCAGCAAAGTGGGGGCCAGGCCACCCTGGAAGGGGTGCTGCTCCTCCTCCAGGCCCACAGCCCAAAGATTCCCACAGGATGCAGCATACACTTCTCTCTGGCCACAAGTACACTCCACACTCACTTGCAGCACACAGAGGGAGAGGAAAGCTCTTTTTCACCCCTTTCACCCCTTACCTGCATCCCATAAAGCCCCCTCAAAACATTTTAAGGACAGACTAACCTAATTAGTGTTGAACTCTGTCAGCAAACAGCTTTAATAGGGCGTTTCAGTTTTAAAAAATGAAACACAAAAAATAAATGCTATTTGTCTGGCAGAGTTGTGCAGACTTGCATGGTTGACACAAGAGCATGTACATACACCAAGAGCCGGTTCATGTGTGCACTCCTGCAACTGCAAAGGCTCTACAGGCCAAAATGTCCAGCTGCTCATCCTGCAGCCAGATTTGAAGAAGCAAACTTATTGTACAACATAAATGTAAATATGAGGCCAAAAGATCATATAACTGTTTTTCCTGCCCATTTGCCCAGCTTAGATAACTTCAGTCCTTTCCTTCCTCTTCAAGCATAAAGTTCCTGACAAAAAGTAGATCCTGTGACTTGTCTCATTCACAATTTTTCTAGTGGCTCACCTATAGGTTGGCTGGATTACCTACTTTATATCTGAATGCCAAACACAGTCACAGGTTACCCCAAAGGGATGCTAAGGAAGCCTTGATGCCCATCCTGTCAACCATTGTCCTTCATAATCTCCAGAAGACCTGCTTCAGAATTCCCAGTATGCTACTGGTAACAGCTTTCCTACTCTCCCATTAGCACATTAAGGACCTACTGCAAGTTTACCGACAGAAGGGGATAATGAAACTAAATCAGCAAACTTCTGAAGCAGCTTTTCTATAGATAAATAATATCCTGTGATATAAATAACAACCCATTGATATATTTTAAATAGTAGATCAAGGAGAGGAGGAGCTTTTCAGTCTTCCCTTGTACTGACTGTAATATCCTCACTTAAGCCTCCAGTTTGCTGCTGGAATGGAGCAGGAACTGAGGGCTCCTGGCCACAGCCCTGGAGACAGGAGAGCAGTGCAAAAAACCCCATGGGGACAGCTGGACCAAGGACTGAGGGCAGCTGGTAGTAGTGCCTTAGGGGTTAGGAGTGTGAGCTGCAGGTTCCACTGGGAATTTAGTGGGCAGAGTGCAGGTGAAGCAGTCACATCAAATGCCATTTCTGTTTGCAGCTCCCAACTACAGATGCACAAGTTCACAAAGGGCCTTAAGGTCCCTCAGGAGCTGTGTGGTTGGAGTGCAGAACAAGCAGTATCAACACAGTCTGGTCCAAATATATATGGAGGATACAAATACAGTCTTTCTGCTCCAAACCCAGCCAGGGCAAAGAGGGGCCAATCCATGAAGTCCTGCTAGTGCACACACACCAGGCCAGCCAGCATCACTGGGATGAGGCTAAACCTGGCACACATCAGTGGAAGCCAGTAAACACAGCTGGCTGTCATAGCACAGCCTGCAGAAGCCTTGCAGCAGCACTCCCCTTGTCTGGAAGCATGTCTGTGCCCACCCCAAGACCTCCACCAGCCTGGATGTTTGGATGAAGCAGTCCCACTTTGGTGCCAGGACATGGTAACCCATGAGAAAAAACCCTTGGTGAAACTATGCAGTTGATTATCTCGACCTTAACAATATTCAACAAAAACTGTGGAGGAACAAACATATAAAAGATAATTCTGTGCATACTGGTTTTTTTAGAACACAACTAATTCTTTGGCTTGAGTCATAACATAGGGTGATTACTACTTGTATTGGAAACGCTGCAAAACAAATGCTACAATCCCATACCGTTTCCTTTCTTTGTTTTTGGTTTTTTTTGAAAAAAAGAGCTCAGAAATGCAATTTAAACTCCCAAACAACTGAGTGGCTCTACAGAAAGAAGACTTTAAATATTTGACTAGCTAAATAGTCCTTTTGCAGGATAAACAAAACAGGGCAATAAATTTCACCATTTCAGAAGAGGAGTTGAAACAGTAGCTCTGCAAAGACTCTGATTTAGCGTAAAGGAGTGGACTGATCTTTTCATTCACATATGTCATGTAAGGGAATGTTTCTTTCAAGTGCCAAATGATGGGGTAATAACAGAGGTAACTCAAGCTATAATGCACTTACTTGACTTTACTGTAAAAGTCACATGCTCATAGGTGTCCCACTTTACTATCATTCGCTCTATAATGTAGCATTACCTTAACAAAATAACACCCTCAGATTTTATTTTTAAAGTTAAAAACACCTAGTTATTCACTTAGAAATTGCACTGAAATTTTCTGCATTTTATATGACTAGCCACACATGTGTTCTAGCAGCTTACTGCCTAAAAACAAGGGAACTACCCTGGGAAAGGAATAACCCTGTCTGAGAGCTGCCCACTGGCAGGTGAGCATCATCTACTGACAAAGGCCAGAATTCTCAGTGTGCTAAAATCCCAAAAGGATAATGATAAAATGATCAAAGTCAGATTAGTGACATCAGATTTAATTCTCACTCCTGAAAAAAAAACAACTACAGAATCACAGAATATTCTGAGTTGGAAGGGACCCACAAGGATCATCGAGTCCACCTCTTAAGGGAATGGCCCATATGGGGATCAAACCCATGACCTTGGCATTATTGGCACCGTGCTCTTATGAACTGAGGGTCTTCTCAGTGCTGCATACAACATCCTTGGGTAAAGGAAGGGCTGGGAGCTACCCAGCTTGAAATTACTTTTGGTCTTTGCTATCTTAGATCCATGCACTCTGCCAGCTCAATAAGCAGAGTCAGAAGAGAAGCTGGCAAAATAATTGAATGTTTGCTTTTTCCCTCAGTGCAGTGTCTCTCCATATATGACTGCATGGCACAGTTCACACCAGCTATTTTTCCAAAGTACTATTCCTTCTGAGCATCAGAAATATTTGAATGACAACTTCTAAGTAAACACACCAACCAAAACACCCTCTGGGGTTTATCATCCACTGCCTAATCTAAATTTATCACAATATTTCCAGCATGCTTCAAAGCAGAGGAAAGGAAGGAAAAGATAAGGGGGGTTGCAATGATTAATAAAGAAATGCTCTTATCTGATACCCCTGTTCATGAAATATACAAAAGTACAATAAGAATTTAATATCTATAACTTCTGGGCAGCCCTAACAGCACAGACTTCTTTTTCCATCAGTGTTGTACCAAATGATCTGTGCTGCTGGATTAAAGTAGGTATGTAACAATTCAGGGGTCCTCATGCAGGTGAGTCCCCAAAGCCCTGATGAGAAAACTTGGATGCTTTATTGCCATAGGGTTTTTTCCCCGTTGTTATTGTTGACTATAGGGGGAAAAAAAAGTTTCCAGATGAAAATATGCGTGAGTGTAATGGAAATGACATTCAGGCAACAGCTTCCCTCCCCCATTTGGCTGTCAAACTGAGCTCAGCCTAGAGCAGCCCAGTGAACTGCATGAGGGGGAATGAGGGGGGTGAGGGGGAGGGCTCAAGTGGTCAGGGGAAGCAGTGAAAGCCTAAATAAACTTTGACTATTAGATAACTGGGCTATTATTGCTCTGTAACACTTCCTGAATGGCCTAGAAAAAACACAGAGACAGTTCTTGTTCCTGCCTGAAGGAAACAAAACACAAGGATGAGTGCTCAGTATGTCAACTGAAAACTCTGTTTCCTTCCTTCCTTCTCTTTCTTTTCACTACTTTTTATTTGGTATTGTTTCCTTTTTCTCTTTTCTTCTGAAAAACCACACTGTACACTCAGCCAAAGCCAGGAAGACCCTCATTCCATGCCAAAAAAAAAAACCAAATCCTTTTAAGTTTCTATTGCAGGCTGCCCAGCCACTGGGGCTGCAAGGCAGGGCATCCCACTGCCCTGCCAGGAGCACCCTGGCAGCAAACAGCTGCAGCTCCCCAACAGCATCTCTGTACAGACACTTCATTCTTTCAGGACATCAAAAAGGGGTTTCTCCACTCACTTAAGTCACCTCAGTCAAGGATATTCACTGCGGTTAACTTTCTTGCTTGTATATATGATATTGTTGGTGTGCTGAAGTTGTTGGACTCATTAGGAATGCGTCTACACAAGTCATGTATAATTACAATTCCTCAAGCCCAAACCAGATGCTCCAGAGTGACACAAAACCAGTACTTGAGCTGTTATATCCACTGTTCTCTCTGAAGGTGAAAGCAGTGAGAAATAGTTTGCTCAACAGCCCGTTTGGGTGATGGTGTCTCAGATACACAGTTTCAGCTGACCTTCCTCTTCCAAACCATTATAAACTTCTCCTTTCTTCTCCAGCTCCTCCTGGTCCATCAAACACTCCCTGTCTGCACTAAGATCTTGCTCTGGCTGCTCAGCTTGCTCCATCTGCACATACATTGCTATGAAATGCAGCGACTAAGACCAAGCTCACTGCACTGCTGCTCTGGCACTGATGTGCACCTCCCCTAACATGCTCACCACCATTTCTACCACATGGGAACTTTCTATCCAGCATGGTCTGCTAAAGTCTTCAAATGACACCTATATTTTCCACTTATTTCCACATTCCTTGTTGTGTTCAAGCTCTTGTCTGAACCACTCATTTACGGAGTAGTTTTATTTCTCAGCTGCCCACTGCTCTGAGAGGCATTTCCCATTCCTTCCCCACTAACCCACTTTAAAGCCTTTCTTCTTCCAACATTCAATATAAAATCCCATCAAAGGCAACCATCTCTATGGCAGAGGAAGGGTGAATCTGCACAGGACTCCTCACATCCTAGAACTTGCTCCTCTGCCTTGAGCAGCACCAGACAGGCCACCAGGATGACAGGCATCAACCACTGAACAGGAACATCAAACAGAAAAGTACTGGTCTGTAAGTGGACATAAGGGATCAGCCTGCATGGACAGAGACCTCCAACAACTGTGCACTCAGAACTGAACAGAAAGTATGTCACAATACAATTTAAAAAAATAAAATTTAAAAAGCCTAAGCAAAAAGAACAGGCCAAATCATTAAATGCCCCAATTTTGGTCTGGTGGCCTTAATATGTTGCTTCTCAGTTGAGCAGGGAATTTATTTAAAAACCAGAACCATAGAGGAGGGGAAAAAAGCTCTGGACACAGGAGACCACAATGAAGACACTAAGAAGGACAGAGAGAGGAGAGACAGGGAGGAGAAGAACAGGTTTCTGAAGTGTAAGCAAGTTGAGCTTACGGCAAACAAGAGGCAAAAAATGCTTAAATGGATTTCTGGTGCATATAATTGCAGTATCATTTTTCCTAAATCCTTTGTGATATTCTCCTAGACTGTTCCTCCTAATACTTGCCCCTAGATGGGAAAATGGAAATGCCAAGAGATGAGGAATAAAAAATAAACAAAATGCAAACAACAGAAAGTAAAATTGAGTGAAAGCAAATTCTGCATTTGTCTTTCATTGAGCCTCCAACTTCAAACATTCACTAGCCGTGAGCTAATCCAAAACTTTAAGGGGTAGAAAAGTCATTCTGCAGGACTGGAAAAAGTGATGTTTTGAGTGACTTACAGAAAAGTCTAAGCTTGTTTCCACCGGTTTCAGCATCCTATGAACATTGAACAGTCAGCTCAGGAGTCCTTGCAATCACAAATAATTTTTTTCTGGTTAGTGGCTGTTTAATTTTTTTGTTCCCAGAAAGGTCATCATTAAACAAACAACAGGGATCACGTACGAGAAGTCAGTCCTCTTTCAAGCCTGAACAAAGAGAAAGCCATTCCAAAAGCTCCTAAAAATGAGCAACCCAACTAGAGACAAGGACAGCCTCAGATGTGACTCAAAGTCTGGCACAATCCTCCAAGCCTTAGTGACTGACCTTCACGGGGTGTTCCACGGGGAAAACAAACCTTTCCAGGGAAAACAAAGCCGTTACATGCAAGATAGGTGAGGAAAGAAAGGAAGCCCTGGCTTGGCGATGAGAAGCCCTGTGACTGCATCCTGTAGGTTTGAACCAAGCCTCAGTGTGGGCTGTGGTTTGGAAAGACCTCATGGATATATAAGATGAAGGTTTGTATGTCGTGGCAGATCTGTGGTAGGGGTAAAATAGAGGAGCCAGAACAACTTCTGTGAACTTCAAGACACCAGTGAGCATCCAATACTTGGCCAGCAGGTGTTGGGGTGTTAAACTGTTACAATTGTGACTTGGCTCCTCTTGTTCTATCAGTGGTATAGGCAGTGCCAGACCTTGCCAATGCATTCATGGGGTTCCCACCCCTGTGAAGGGGAATGGCCTCAAACCAAAACAGCGAGCTGGCTTTGGTCTTTGTCCTAGGATGAGTTTTCTCCCTAAGAGCTGACAGGTAAAGTCTTCTAAGAATCAAGATTCTTTTACCAAGTCCTGCATGCACCTGATGCTGGCAAAGCCTCACCTACGGAGTCCAGCAGCACACCAAAAAGACCCTGTGCTGCTATTGCACCCTTCAGGGGTACTCAGAGCTCATCAGGGCTCTTCTGACAAAGAGACTGCCCTAAAAATGGTGGGTCCAGACTAGTAAAGACACTAAAAATTGTTGTCATTGACTCAGCTCAGAAGTTGCAATTAAACATCAAATCTGTGTAAGTGCTAACTTCTACTTTTGCCTGTGCCATTACCAAGTTCATGTATTCTGTGAGGAATGATGGGTTGGAAATTACCCATGAAGATGAAATCATTTGCCATGGCCAAATGCAGTGCAAGGGTTGGTGTCTGTTATGACATGGTAACTGATTGTCATAAAAGGTTATCATGATGGTGGCAGTCCATTTATTCCAGCCTGGAAAGATGTTCCCACCATGACTGCAAGAAGTGTTTAAAAATTGAGAGGGTCACCACAAAAAGAAGACATAAGCAAATTTGGAAAAAATAATCTTAGAGACATTCTTTGAAGCAAAATTCATACCTTCTCGATGCAAGCATTTCAATGTAAGATAAATAAAAGAAGACAGAGACTTGCCATGTTCTACTTTTATTACACCTCCACAAGCAAGGTATGCTCGCTCCAGTATTATGGGAGCAGCTCACCAGTAAGGTGGGATGGTTTTGTGCAGCTTTGCATTCATATTACTTACAATGAAATCTCTTTTAAGTGCACAAAGAGGAGTGCTCTGGAGCGTACACTGTTAAAGTTAAGTAACTTTAAAAGGGGGGAAAGTACAAAAACAGGTTTTAACTGGCTAACCATAAAATTTTTCTGGTTGAATGCATACACCTCTACTCTCATTTAAATGAAAAGAATGTACTCCATCAAGTTGTATTAGTCTGTGCAACTAAGAAACTTGACCCAAAAAATGAAAGAATGAATAAAAAAAAACTTAAGTTTTACTCTAGTTTCTTGTTTAAAGCTATCCAATCAGCCTATTTCCTTTTCTTGTCCTCAGCCCCCTGAAGCTGCCACAGGGTATTCAGTTTCAAAGGGATCATTTGTTGCTTTACCCAGATAATTCTACCAAACGAAGCTGAATCCCAATCCCGGTTTTTCACCAAGTAGATACGATTACCAGAATGATGAAAAGGGAAATACAAGAAACAGGACAGAAACGTAAAATGTGAAATGAGATTCTGAATATGAACCCCAAAGGAAAAGGGCTGCACAAGGTCACCATAGTCCTTTCTTTTGTTCCCTGTGCTGGGGCTTCCTGTGAGCACAGAGTAATGTCTGCAAATAGCTGGGAGCACTGGGAGCACAACTCTGAAATGTTTCTGCCTCTTAGCATCAAATTCAAGACAGTTGCTAAGAAAAGCCTAAACAATTGTGCCTTGCACATCTACTTCTAGGAAACAACATTTAAAAAATCCAAACAAACAAGAGCCCAATAAAACAACAAAAAAAGCAGACATGGTCAGTTACTGATAAATACAGTACACTAATGTATATGAAAGTTTTAATGAGAGATATAAATGCCCAGAATCCCTTAGGACACACTTCATACCTCATAAAGCTGAATAAAAGATATTTCCCAGAGTAGTGAGGCCTGATGAAAGACCAAGTATGCAAGGTTGGAGTGACTTGCAAGGCTGCCTTTCTTTTGATGTCTGTGTCCAAAAATCCCTCACTGCTTCCATCACTATCAGACGGGAAACCTCATCCCATCTCCTCCTCCAGGACAACAAGGCAATTCCTGGGACACAGTGGGCTCCTAACGCTCCCAAACATTTTGGGGAGCTTCCATGGTACAAAAGTCCTCTCTGCTCTTTCCAAAGGAGAAGACTTCTTTCAGAAACCACCTTGAACACAGTTTGTCAGCTACAACAACAGAAGACCAACGGCCTTGGCAAAGAAATGGTTTATACATCTACCAACTGCTTGTTCATTCTGATGGCAATGTAGCATTTTCAATGCCTGCTGTCTTGAAGGCCTGATCTATTCTCCATCTGACATCAGTTTTTCAGTTCTTATGCTCTTCTACTGTTTTCTCACTACAGTACAAGACTGAGGACTCTGGTCTTGCTGGGTTAAGATTATGGAGTTTATTTATTTCCTCACTGTAAATGTTCTCCCACTGAAGCCACTGGGTGTCAACCAGAATGTTAAACAAGACACATGAAGTCTAGAACACTGAAAAGCCATAGCCCCATCCACCATTTCTAATTCTGCAACAGAAGTATGCTGCACAATACAAAATGCAGGATTCTGCTTTTTATTTAGCCTGCCAGGGCACAGTTACCTCCAGCTCTTCCATGGCCCTGTCCTCCCTGCTCCTCTCTCCAGCCCAGCTCAAAGCACTGCTTTTTTCCATGCCCAACACTTTAAAATCCTCAAATATCACTTTCATCCTGTGCCAGGGGGACCTCTTACTGTTTTCACAGCTAAGAAACACCTCTTTCTAAGCAACCTCAGGAAAAAAGTAGCTAAAATGCTGCAGTTAATGATCTAGATGAGGAAACCACCTCTATGCTCCATTCTGGGTCCCATCACACACCTACACAGTGCTGAGTCAAATAAATTGCTCTCTCTCTATCTCTGCAAAGCCAGGCATAGAAGAGTTGGATCAAAATTGGACTTATTACTACAGAGATGACCAGCTTTCTATAGAGACACAGCTCTTCTCCTCCACGGCTGAGGGTTTGTGAAATAACCAGCTGATCTAAAAACCTCATGGACCTCCAGTGAGACCTACTGTAACACAGGGAGGGGACTGTGGGACAGAAATCTCACTTCATCTTGTTAAACAGGCTCAGCTACAGAAGTTAACAAATTGCTACAGGACCGTGCAAACCCCTGTCAGTGCAGTGGCAGGGCATGACTGCAACAGGGCACACAGACTGAGAGCCATGAGAGAGGCTGATGAGATCACGAAGCAAAAAAAGAAACTACAGACTAGTAAATTAAAAGGAGCTTGTGCAGGCAAGCCTGCCTCATTCCCTCTGGTTTTTGCAGAAGGAAAGGTGCCATTATGAAGTGGCTGGAGCCAGTTAAACACCTTTCAAGTGTGTTCTAGCAATTAGTGGTATTATAAAAAAAAACAACTTGGCATTGGTTTAAAAAGAAAAGTTGACTTATTTAACTACAACTCTAGTTTAAAAGTATTAATAGCTGCCTATTCCACTCGTTCCTACATGCTTACATGCTTTCCAAATTGCATTTGGTAAAGCTCAGTCCATCTGTTTTCCCACACTCCATCAACACATGCAACAAAGTGAGCAGAGGCTACCTACAGTAGGGTTGTGTTTTGTTCAGGACTTTCTGCTTGCATACCAGAAATTCAATGCTAATTCAACATGCTTTGGGCACATTCAAGCTACAAAAGGAGGGGGCTCAGGAAGGGGAGGAGAGAAAAGTTTTTCACTCATCACCATACATGCACTTCCAAAAGAAAAAGTGCCCAGGAAAGATTTGTGCATCATGGAAAGCCTGGTTGCATACCAGTGCCTCTCAACTCCAGGACAAACCTGTTGCAACACGACAATATTATGCACCAGAAACTAGGCAAGCAGCTGCTAATTTGCTGTACTAACTTCAAACCCCATAAATTTTCTTTTCAAACTCATCCAACAGGACAAAGAGAAGTCTGTTTGAGATTCATCACAAGTCCCAGAGGCTGATGGCTAATTTTTATGCAAATAGGTATGGTGGTTCCTGTAAATAGCTCTGCTTAGATACTCTGTAGGTAAGTGGCCTGGGAAGGATTTGAAGAGATCAGCCTGTATCAAGTCTAGAAAGAGACAAATGCTTGGATAGGTAGCCCTGGAAGGGACAGTAAAAGGTCTTCATGACAAGATCCAAGGAACCACTGGGGAGAAGGAGCAGAAAGCAGAAAGTGAGTATGTGCTAAGGCTGCCTGTGGCTTTCCAGGTGAATTCTTCACCAGCCATAAATCGTGGTGCTCTGCTGCTGTTGCTTTTCCCCTGCCTGTTCCCTGCCACCCCCTTCATTGTACCAGCACAACTGTTTCAGCAGCCACATTCTGGGAACCGGATTAACAGGTCTGGCTCCAAAAGGGATAAAAAAAGAAAAAAGAAAGAAAAACAAACAATCCAAACCATTTCAATCACCAAGCTATTTTTAAATTCTCCAGTGTTGCACAACATGGTAGGTACAAGTGAGGGGGTGGCACTACTCAGCACAAGGTAAGGGCAGGTGGAGATTGAGGATGCTCTTAGTGGGTAACAACAGGAAAGGTTTTATCAAATGACATGTACAACCTCACTTTCTCCTCCATTAGAGTTCTCAATGGCTGCTTTGCCTATCACTTCTTTTAAGATGGCCTGATTTTGAAGTCATATTAGCCTGTGTTTTAGCACAGACATTTTAAATTACTTCTGATGTCTTCTAACTTCTACATTTCAACCTATAAAAATATTTGAACAAATCTACACACTCTTTGAAGAAAGCTGATCAGACACAAAATTTTCAGTGGTTTTTTTTTTAAGAATTCTTTGGCAGGGATAAATACCAGTCTGCAGAACCTGCACCACATGCTAGTTAGGCACTGCACTGCCATCACTTGTATTATCGAATTGTCTGAAAGTACCTGAGAAAAGACCCTGTTTTGGGCAAACCATAGTCAGATTAAAGACATATGCAAATGAACTGGCACTTCCATCCCTGGAAGCAGCTTTAAGTGGAGAAATGAAGCAGCTATCACTTAAATCCTTTGTATAAGAAGCTTTGAAGGCTTTTTAGAAGTAGAAACAATCATCAAAATCCAGAAAGGAAAAAATTCTGAGTTAACTCACCGTTTGTTTTTTGCTAACATAATTTGTCATCTTTGCTTCACATCATGGTAGATGAACTGCTGAGCAATTACTGCCAGAGATCAGGATGGATATTTAAAATACCCCCTCTATTACAGATGGGTTTCTGGTGATGCAGGTGGAATGTAAATACATTTAATATAAAACACACTGGCAGCAGCCACCTCAACGTGAATATCAACCAGCAACTCTGAAATGGAACTCACAACAAAAAATTCCTCTCATCAATATAAAGGTCAAAACCTGTCCTCATGTGAAGTCCAGATTACAAGTATTTTTCCCACATAAAGCTCTTAGGCTGTAACACACTGAATTCTTAAACAGTGATGGTTTGTGCTTCAGGACTTAAGGTAATTGTTTTAAAATAGGGATCCCTACTTGATTCATATCTCCCCAAACATATATCATCCAGTGTAACTACAAAGCCTTCAAGTAGCTTATGCCAATGTAAAACCTGGAATAAGAAAAAGCAATTCCCGTTCAGCCTTTACTCATCCTGGGAAAGTCTTCATGGAAGCATTTTAAAATATTCTTTGGCTGAAGATTTTGATATTTGGTTCAAAGAATGGTATTCCAGTCCTATTCAACTGTAAAATGTAGTAAGGCTAAAATTTGATCCCAGACTTAAGCTGCATAGCCTGCCAGCTATGTAAAACTGGTTTCCAAAACATATTTCACGTTGACTGAAGCATGGAGCCACACTGATTGCCTGATGAGTTATGTTTGCCACAGCCTTCCTTGTCTGGAGCTCTTCCTGTGGCATCAGGGCTACTCACAGCTCCATAAACTTTGACTCCCCAAAAGAAGAATCTCCACACCTTGTGGGATTGCCCCACCATGCAGCGTGGCTGAACTTAAGGGCCAGCAAATCTCTACATTCACTGTGTTTACACTTAGTGGCACGGAAACTCCGAGTCAATTAAAGGAGTTTATTTGGTGTCACTGTGATTTTTTTCCTCCACCCATTGTGAATTTATGTACATACGAAAGGGAAGGAGGGAGCTCTGTAAACACAGGAGACAGTTATGAGTTCTTCCTTCAGTTGCTTTGCTGCTGCTTGCAGTCAGCTTGGAGGGATGGAGTAAAATGACAACACGTTGCACTATGACTCAAAGTTACACAGAGGTTTCCTCCAAACAGCCTGGAAGTGAATAATGGCAACACAAGACTTTGAGGGAGCAGAATTATTTTGCGCTGCAAAAAGAGCCAGTTCACAAGAAAATCCAGAGATGTGGGTGATTGATCCAACTATCAGAGCTGGAGTAACTAAAACATCTCACTTCTGTGTGCTTGGTTCACTTTCACTTATGAATAATGCAGAATTTAATAGCAATATGGATCTTCTAGCCTGCTTTTGACATGTACATAGCATGCACTGGATGCTTGCAGAGCCTCATAGCACCTTCAGCTCCAAACAACCCTTAACTTTGGTTCTGTTCAGGTGATAGCACAGAACAGCCAGACTTCCATTCATTGCTTGCATAATGTCAGCCAGGTTATAATTTGTTGGGAACAAGAAGAGACTATCAAAGCAGCACTAGAGGATTTTGTTCACTGCTATTTTTCTTCCTAAGCCCAGTGTTTGCATGAAAATGTATCACTTTATCTAAGAGAGATTCTCATTCACAAGCAATTTATCAAGTGACTTCAAACTTCTGGGACTGTATTGATTCCAGAACTGCAACTGCAGTTGTCAGCAACATGGGCTCCTGCAATCTGTTAAACACATTCCTCGAAGGTGGTTAGTATCCTCCCTTCTCCTTTCCTGTGGGAAAGACAGCCACACTGGGCTCTCACTCACCGTGCTCTGAAAGGCTTCTCTGGGATAGTTTATTATACTAAACCCCTCTGGTCTCTGCCCTTCCTCCCTGTGAGCAGGCTGGGCTGGCTGGTGCCCGGCTGTAGCCTGTTGACTGATGAGCACCATGGAATGGACCAAGCCAGCCATAGGGGCTGGAAAACCACTGCTTGCCACCTCTGCCAGCCCCAAGAGAGGGACAGCAAAGCCCCAGGGGCAGCCAGGGCACCACAGGCAGATGGTAACCTCAGCTCAATGTGGACAAAAGTATGAATCATACCCTCAGTGTATCTAAATTTATGGTAATAAGATTTTTTTTTGCTAGCCTTTTTTTTTCCTTTTTAATGTATTTAACAGGACTAGAACAAATCAGCAGTAAAATGCTTGATCCCCCACACATGGCCAAAGATCCAGAGGCCTGGCAGTTCAGTTGCTGTTCCTTGCTTCTGCCTTGCTTAGTTTTGGCTGTGGCAACCCCTCTGGGCCAGCTCTCCCTAAGAAAAGGCCATGAATTACACATGGCACAGAACAGACCCCTTCTTAGGACTCCTCTTCCATGAGTCTTTCCATTGCAAACTAAACCTTTTTTCAGACACAACAGCAAGGTGAAATGAGTATAAGAAACCCCTTGGGTTCCTCGGCCAGCCCTTCAGCTCCCGGAGCCTGGCAGAGGGCCACCAGAAGCAACGGTGCTGTGCTGATTTGCACCAGCTGAGGCTCTGCCAATAACCCTTTTAAGGATTTGGAAAGAGTCCCTGTGAACTAACAGGCTGAGAGATTTTAATCCAAGTGAAGGGGAAGGGCGATTCTGCCTGACCTTGGCCTCCTCTGAAGGAGGGGGAAGGAAGGCAGGAACAGTGGAGCAGAAAGGATCTGAAATAAAAGCAGGTGTCGGCATACACAAGGTACTGCCCAAAAACCAGAAAGCTGCTGCAGCCTAAACCAACATTCCTCCATACCAGAGACATGAATAATATCAAATAGTACATGCAAGAAAAACATGCAACATTCTCATGGATTCTCGGTTTCCTTCCCCCTTGCACTTCTCAACTATGACCAAGATCAAAGACGAGGCTATTTCGGTGTTTAGCAGAGGCATTTGTTTTAAATAAAAATGCAACAGAATTGCCAAAAATAACACTAGAAGTATTTGCATCAGAACAATCCCACCAAGGGTGCAATGTGGACAAGTGGTACCAGAGCTAAACTCATGACAGTGAAAGCCTAAGAGGGATTACTTGGCTTTGTTGTAAGAAACTCCTCTCTAAGCACTTTCTCTTTCAACACTGATGAAATTGTTGCTAGCAACGAAGCAAAGAAAAACAGAAGAAAATTTGGATCTAACATGCTTTCAGCAAGAGCAGGCATTAGCTGGCAGGCTGATGGCCAAGCAGACCAGGGTTTATGCCAAGCTCTGCCAAAAGCACAATATATGTAGTCAGCTCTTCTGAAAACTCTGCAGTTTGCCTTTAATTAATTTTATTGTCATATCATCTAGCCATATTAATGCTTTTTACAGGACCTGCTATGGATATCACAGTCATGAAATTACCAAGGGCAAATAGCACGTTTTAAGAGCCACCATTTGAATTGCAGCTTTTTTTACCAAAGTAACTGAATGAGAGATGAGCTTTCTGTGTAGACATCATACACTTAACATCAAAGGCTGCTGGCTGTGTTTCTAAACAGGTCTGTCAATGCATAAATGCTCCTGTATCTCCACAGAAAGCAGAAGACATTGGATAAAAAGTGCTGTTGAAAAGTATTCAAAATTGAGAGACCAGGACATATTTCACACTTGGATGAAAACACGGGTGTACAGACAATGTACTGATGCATATATGACTGATACTACATAAATTACATTGTATTAGTCTTCATGTTCTTCCAGATATTAAAATCCCTTTCTCTAATGAGCTGCAACCATAAGCTACTCCAATTCTCTAAGTAGGTCACAGGATACTGGGACGTTAAAATCCTTCCATTCACAGGCAGCAGATAGACCAAAGAAAGCGCAAAAAAAAAAAAAAAATCTGGTTTCCTCTGGTTGACCTTATTTTGTTGGTTTGCTCAGCTTGATACTCTGCATGTGGAGAGAAAGGGGCAGCACAGGCTATATGTTCGTGTCTGTATATGCAAGGGGTATGGGGGAGCAAGAAGCAGAGAGAAAGTACTTGTGGTGAGCTCCCAGGGGAGAAAAAACACTTGGCTACCACTAGAAAACCTTCCCCTATTTCCAGTCCATACCCTACCACCCTACTGTTGGATTCTGCAAGGGATCTAATGGCTTTCAGGTCTTACTTATTTTGGGGGTAGTTAATGGCATTTAATGTACCATGAATCGCCAATAACATGGTACAATTTTCTACTCTGGTCGTAGTTCTATAATGATTTTCCCTAGCAGGTAACAAAAGCACCTCTATTAGCCTCTTTTGAAAGTCCCAAAAGAAAAACAATCTCATTCTTACTATTCTTAAGCACAAATTAACTTCTCTGACCAAAGGACCTGATTTCCAGCACAGCCCTGTGTACAAACAATTGTCTGTGCATGGGGTGGAGGTGGAAAACCATACAAGGTGACTATGAATGAGGGGGCAGAGCAAGTATTCCCTAAGCCAGCTTTGTGGGTGAGGAAAACAGTCTTGGAAGCAGTTCCTAAACACATGTATACAATCAATTATATCAGTATTTCATTCCCTGCCTGTAACTTCTACTCTACTGCCTATATCAACTTCTCATATACTGTACTTACAAACATTTTAAATAAGGTAATGTAGGTTATTTAACTAAGTCTTTATTCCACATAAAACAGTCTCCCCTGGGTGCTTCTGATTCATTTTGGTTAAAGATTAATAGAGTAATATACATTCATAGGTCTTTCTACAATTCTCAGTGGAGAGTCCCCTCTCCTCCTGTCACTTTAGGCTACAGAAATGCCTCAATTTTTAAAAAAAAGGATCAGTTGAGATTCATTTAAAGAACTCTTCCTCCTCTTTAACTTTTGCAATTCATTAAGACTGCCATAATTAAACCAATGGGAAATCTTCCAGTTCCCCAGTGGGTTTTTGTTAGTCAGGGGAAAAAAAGGGAAAAAAAAAGTAAGTTTTCTTGCATGTGCCTTTCAGCTTGCACTGAGAATCCCAAGATTTTTGTGTGAGCAGCTGCAACAGGGTTACCCAGGGTTGGCTTGAGCAGGAAGCAAAGATTTTCTCCAGTCAGATAGGGGGAACATAGCCATGGTTGGCAAAAGGGAAAGGAGAAAACAGCTTACATTCAATTCAAAGTGCTTTTAAGAATAAAAGCAACAAGAAGCATTCCAGGAAGGGACTTTGGTAATGGAGGTGACAAAAAGAGGGAGAACCAGAAAAATCTAGACAAAGTGCTAAAAATTCAGCAAAGAAAGTCAACAGAATGCAAATAAACTACTAACATGACCTTTTTGTTTTATTTCTATGCACATAGTCAGGGTACTTTAACGTCACAAACCTGATTAATACCTTGCTTTCAACCCTCAGTTTCAGTTGAAGCAGCTTGGACTCCCATGGTCCCTCCATCCTTGACTGAGTACCCCATATCCCTGAGAGCTCAGCACTTCGGGCATCCCAGGTGAGCAGGTACACACACCAGGTCGGGAGGAACATCCCCCTGTCTCTCAAACCAAAGCGAAAAAGAGGCAAACCTGTCTTAAGAGCCCCTCCTTAGCTCTACCTACCTGCAGCTTTTTCACATGGGTTCAAGGAAATCCCAGGGCACTATGGAAAGATGCCCATGGCAAAAAGCAGGTACATTCTGCAGGCTTTGCTCTACCCAAGGCCCCACCTCTCTGAGAGCTTAAAAGTTATTAATAAACAAAACCATCCTCCTCTTCTAAAATCCCCCTCAAACCCTAAAAATACAACTTGCAAACTTGGAGTTTCAATTTCCATTCTGTTTACAAGAAAATGTTATTCTTACTTGTAAATGAAAACCAAAGCTGATCAGTTTTAATACTGCTAACCCCAAGAGCAGCTCTTTTTCTTCTTCAAAGCCTACCCCCCACTTCTGTACATGCTTATTCTTTCTGTCCAACACGTGCCACTCATTAAAATTGGTGGGTTACAGCTCTGCATGGACACCTGATGAAAATATCCATAGAACTACTTTCAGTGCTGGCAGTATTCACACACCTTCTCCCCACTGCACAGGGAAAAAAAAGGAGGGGAAAGAAAAGATAAAACAAACTTGAAAATATTTTCTTTAAACTTCAGAGAACATATGAGCAAGCTGGTGTTTTTTAAAAGAAAGAAAAAAAATCCCCATGTAGCACCTGAAATATTACAATAGCTGCAGAAACTGAAATTCAGTTTATCTCTGGAAGAACTGCCAGGAAGGGATGCAGCAGAAGCTGCTCCACCACCATCCCAAGGGCAGCCACCATTCCTCCTGCAGATGCTCAAGAGCCAATGGGGATGTGGCACAGGGATGAGCTGGTGGTCCAGATGTTTACCAAAACAAGCACAAATAAGCATGTTTCTCCCACACACACACTGCACATCACTATTAAGGGAACCAAATCACTTGGTGCTGTTCTGCATATTCTCACTGTTTTCCTCCCAAAGCATCAGTGTATGTAAGCACATAATGTACACAAGTTCAAATAATCTCCAAAACCAATATTGATAGGTCATAGATCTTGTTTATCGTGTTTTTATCATACAAGTTGAACACCTCACTGGGAAGTCACATACCTAAAAAAAACGCAAAAGCCAAACAACTCTCTATTATTTGGTTCATGACAAGATTAATTACTTGAAACACAGTCATTAGTTTCTTGTTTCAGACTACACCAATCCTATAACAGCAGATCCCTGTTGTGAAACGAAAAAGAGTACAACTCAATATGCTATTCATGAATAATCCAATGTGGATACAGAGTTATTCAGTTACAATGCAATTACGAATGAAAAAGAGAGGGTAACAGTGGTAAACACCCAGGGACATTTTGAATTTAATTGGGATTAGCATGTAATACTCTTACAGCCTTTTGAAGAGAGGCTACACAGCGGCGGCGTCCTGAGAACACAGGCATCTGAAAGCCCCAAGCACCTCATTTAATGATCTTTTCAGCTGGCAAAAGCTGCTTTCCACACTGGGTTCGTTTGCAGGGAGTTTAAACCAACACTACTGCTTGAAGCTGAACTGTGCTGGAGGGGAGCAGACTCCAATAGTACAGTTTGCAGTTTCAGGGCAGGGGAGCTGAAGCATGTGAGGGTATTTCTAAAAGCCCATGACCTAATGGCTTACCACACACAGCACCTCACATACAGTCTGCATGTGATACCAAGGAGGGCTTGCCTTGAAGGAAACAGCAGAACAAAGACAGATTTGGAGTGTTGCCAACATGGTGGTGGGGAGGTGTGTATTGAACCTACATGGATTCTACTTGGAGAGCAGATGTCATCTATATCCTTTCTGTGCACAGTTTTTCTAGGGGATATATAAATAGGGGGAAAGAATCGATTACTATTTTCAGCTTATGTTTTTGGAAGACTTATAGGAAGAAATCAAACAGCCCTCAGAGGTTTATCGCCTGCTCACAGGAATATTTCTGGTTTGTACCAACATTCTTGTACTGCCCAAGATGTTTAAAAGGCCATGGTGGAAATATCTGCAGCCTGTTTGCAAGAAGAGAGCATCCATTGGCATCTCAGACAGTTGTGCTGCTCTTGCCTTCAAAGATGCCTGGGGGAAAAGAAAGGGCTGGTTCAGAGCCCATATCACTGCTATGGGCTCCCAAAAGATAACCAGAAGTTATCAATCTCACAGAGGGCATCTTAAAGGCTCTCTCACAGGGCCAAGCAGAGGAGAAGAACTGAAGTACTGTGAATTTTACCTTGGAAATTTCCACAGCCTCTTAATTTTTTGGTGACTGAGTTTAGAGGAGGAGAGTGTGGAAACTTGGGCACACAGGGTAATGAAAAGTAAGGGAAGACTTTGATATTTTTTTCCCTTTCAACCTGCTTCAGATCTCTCGTTCAGATCACTAGTGTCAGGATGGTTTATAAAAGCCAACATTCGTGGCAGGGCTCTCACTGCAAAGGCACTACTGTCCTTATGTAGTCTTTGAAGATTTTCTTCCAAGCTGTTCCCACCGTGCTTCTCCTCAGTTACAGAACCCAGTGGGAACGAGCTGCACATGTTGCCTCAAGTATTTCTACAACTGCAGAGCTTTGTTTGCATGTGGTGGTAGTGGGGGAAATGGCTTTATTCTAAATATATCTCCCTCTTACATCTGGGTGAAGAAACAGGGATGAGGTTATCTTTTTAAGTGCTGGTAACCAGGGCCAGTATATTTGTTATTGCTGCACCTCTGAGAAAACCAAATTATGGACCATTGGAATAAGTGTTATTTTTCTTATGTAAGGACAATCTCTGCACTGGTGCTTATACAAATCCACCTTCTGCCAACAACTTAGCAAAACACAGAGCACATATTCCGCTGACTTGTGTCTGCTGCAGTCCCACCGAAATCAATGAGGTTGACCTACTTGTAAATGGAGCAGAATTTGATTCCTGTGTTTATTTGTACACGGCTATGGAAGAGACTGACCAAGTCTGTGTGGAAAAGAGATAACCCAGAACATCAGAGGTAGCTTCTGCTTGGACTAAATTCAGAGGGTTTGAGGACAGAACATGGGAACGGATGGACGAATCCTTACAAAAACAGCAACCGGACTTAACAGCTTTGCTTTGATAGACTGAAAAGTGCCCAGGGAGTGGGAGCTGGAATTCTCCAATGCTGAGAGAATTCATGTGATTTCACCACTACTTAGTTACCTCTTTATCATTTTTCATTTATGCATCTCATTTGAATAAAAGGAAACCAGTTGCAGATTAGTGACATATACCAATACTACAGGAGTGGTAAACTGAAAGCAAAAGGCAAAGGAAAAACCCAGAAGAGATTTTTAGCTACACCAGCAAGACAGCACAGCCTAAAACATGCTTCATCACCCAGGCATAACATTCACAGCAGCATAGATCCAAACAGGCACCCTGTATTGTAACAGGAGAGCGACAGCATTAGCCAAGCAACTTCTGTCACACAGGATAGAAGGAGTGCAGGACATAGTCCAGAGTCAAAGTAATTAAAGGTTTGGGCTGATGACTGGGATTAAGACACCAACAACACTGTTTACCTGTAAGCACCCGGGAATCTCAGGAGCAGCTGCACCACTTGCTGAGTTGCTACCCCAGGTTCAGCAAGGATTTGTGCCGAACAGCCTACAAATACCACTCCGCAGGGAAGGGAGGAGAAAACACCCAGATGAAGCCTCAGCAGTCTGGAGGACACCTCTGAAGCTTGAATCTCAGCTACAAAAAGGTTTTTTGGAGACTACAAGTCTTTAAAAGGTTGGAAAGTATAAGCACATAAGAATTAGAAACACCCAGGGCCTGGATTTGGAAACGGCAGGGAATAAAGTATCCCTTCAGCATCCTGCAGAAAGTGAGCCAGCCTGCTGTCAGCAGAAGCTGTGGTTCTCACTCTTTGACCAGTCAGTGTGGTGGGCTGACAGACAGATAACATCATGTCTGCATCCTCATTTCAGAGGCAAAAATCTGGACAGAGAAAAGTATGCTACCATTACCTGAGCAAATACAGGAATTATTTCAAGGTTCCCAGGGAACGGAGGAGGAAAAGTCTGAGCACAGGCAAAGTAAAACCTCTTAAAAATGAGCCTTCACACAGAGCTCTCCATCATTTCCAGGATGCTCTAAACCAAACTGGCACGCTGTGGGATGAAAGGCCAGTTTTGACTGGCACACAGAAGCTGCTGGCTTTCAGTGATTCCCAAATGTGACAAGAGCTAGGAGCCAGAATACACCATCTCTCACAGACACTCTACCAGCATGCTTAATTTGGTAAAGGAAAATACAGTCTGGCACATTAGCCCTGAGCAGCTGCCAAGGCCTGCAATCATCTATGCAGTGCTGGAGCCAGCCAAAAAACAGTGGGGGGGAAAAGTCCAACACCAGGTTGGACTCCCTCAGTAACAATCCCCCTTCCCAGCCATCTCAGTTCCAGCATGCTTCTCTTCTGAGCAGCACAGGGAATCAGAGCTTATAATCAGAGCTGACAGGAACACCAAACCATGAGCAATCCAGGAGAAATCAGGAGCCAGGTAACACAGCACAAAAGTGACTCAACAGAGATACTTGCACACCCCGTAATGTTGAAATCACCAGTTCTGGAGATTGTGCTAGGGCTTGGCTCACCATCCTGCTCAATACCACCACCAAGTATGACAAAAATTTTGCCTTCAAGGCTGCTCCACAATGCACACTCCTGTGCTTAATCCAACTATAATTAAATAAACCTAATTTCAAATGGGGAAATTTCAAACCTATTAAGAAGAAACCTGCAGCTATTACATGGATTAAGAAGCATTTTGGAATTATATATAAATGTGTTAATAACACAAGTTAGGCATAATCAGAAGAAAACCCCTACATCTTTGAATAGGTTACTACAATCACTTGGATCTTTTCAGAAATCTCAAAGTAAACAGGCCTCCAGAAAGCAGTTTTATAAAAATAAATGTACAATAACAAATGTGGAAATAGCTGTATTTATTTACATTTTAAACTCCAGGAACCATAGATGTCTTATTTCAAAACATTCTCTACAAGCAGGAAGACTAAACGCAGCATTTTGGGTGGGCTTGTTTGATTTGTGAGACTTTTCTTAAAAAATCATTTTGTCATTTAATCACTTGTTTTCAGGATACTGGGCTTTGAAGAAAATGTTAAGTGTCATCAGTTGACACTGCTGAAAATGAAATAAAATACGTTTGTTTGCAAGTCCATACAGAATCTTCTATTTGACTTTGACCACAACTAACCAGTAAACTATGTTTACCCTCAAAAAACATGCTCCAGAAAACAGACTTAAGCACACATGCAAATGTCTTTGCTTGCTGTCTTTTGTTGCAAATACTGGTAATAAAAGCTTGAAAGGTTCCTGCATTCACTGAAGGGAGTGCAAGAAGAAAGACCTCTGGTAACACTCGGTAATGCAGGACAACAACGTGGTGTCGAGGACACAGGTATAATTCAAAGCTAATCTATATATCCATAGTCTCATGAATCGCTTTAAACAACAACTACAACTCCTATGCCCCATCCCTGCAAGTGCTCAAGGCCTGGTTGGATGGGCCTTTGTGCAAGTGGAAGTTGTTCCTTCCCATGGCAAGGGAGCTGGAAGTAGATGATCTTTAAGATCACTTCCAACCCAAACCATTCTATGATTTTACGGAGGACACAAGCAACGATGGGCATCACATTTGCTTCCATCACTCTCCAACGTTCCCACTCAGTCATAACAGGCCATGGAGCTGTTGATAGGTATCTCTCTGTCTACCACACTGATACCAGCCACTCCACTGAGTCAATCAGCTCCACGCCTCTCACTTTCCTCCCCAAACCTGAGTCATCCTGGAGTTTCCAATTGTGGAGATAAGTCCATCCTGGCTGCAACTTCTATGGTCTGTGGTGGAACCAGCAGTTGGAACCAGCTAAGAGGGTTTCCTTGTGGAGATCAGCTCGTGTATGCTGTCTGTCCCATATATACCCATTCACTCTCCAAACCAGGGAGCATCGGACACAATAAAGTGTCCTCCCTGGTTAAGAATTAAATAAAGGAGATGAAATCACTCATTCTTTTGAAATATCCTGACTATTTATACTACTCAAGCCATCATAAATCACAGGAAAGTTAACCAAAGCTCACAAGAAATCAAAAGATATTGTATTTGATTAAAAAAATATAGGATTGGTTTAATTTCTTGGATAGATAAATTACTGAGAAAAGTCTTAGGAAAAACTGCACTTTTTCCAATGAACCATGTAGGCAAGAGAAGTGCCTTGTTTTAGAAGCTGTATTGATTTCTGATGCTTTCTTTCCTCGTCTTAGGTTTATTCAGCTAAAAATCAGCTGTTCAGAAGTGCTGGATAACTATAAAAAGTTGATGCCACTCATTCATGAGAAGCGAGCCTGCTAGGAAAGCAACAGCAAATGCTCTGCTGATCCAGTGCCCAAAAGGACTTTAAGAGCATGAAAGAGTACAAAAACTTACATAAATAAGGCACTGTTCTTCCAAAACCTGAATATTCTGGATTTATGTTGCTAACTTGGCAGAGTTGAGCAGCTGGCGTGTCACACAAGAATGACCCAACCTCTTGGACACAGCATAGACTAAACAATGACAGACCACTTTCAGAACCTAGCAGGAGTGCCCCAGCCTCACCCCATCCTTTTTTTAGCCACAGGCTCCCTCCTTGATCTCTTTATGTAACATCCACCACCTGCCTACTGCTCAGTGCCTAAAAACTGCCTTAGCCTCTGGAGTTGCAACAGTGCTCTTTCTTTCACAAACCAAAAACCTCAGTTTTCTCAGAGGATGGAATCATCTTTTGCTTTTTCTCATCATTTGTTTGAACTCACAATGCTTTTGAGAAGGAAAGAAACTCACAAAGCCAACCAAACAAATGAAGACAAATTTCACTTGAACTGACCATCCCCGAGTGGACAAATTTTCTGTCTTAGAGTGTTATCACGGCCCAGATGAAGACGCTGCAGAGGATTGTAAAATAATTTTGATGTCCTCATGGTGTCCAGCTTGCTCCTCCCTTGCCTTCTGTTCAGAGAGTGAGCTGTTACTGATACTTAATTACTTAATATTTCAAAGCACTAATACTGCTTCAGCTGTTTTTCCCCATGGAATTTAGCTGGGGTCAGGTATTGACAGTACCTAATGAAAAGCTTTGAGAGGAGCTCAGGACCAGTTATCATTTTCAAACATGTTTTGGTAAAGAACAGAGATGCAGCAAGGAAAAGAAGCAGAAGAATATGTTAAAAGTACCTGGTTTTCAGAGTATCATCAGAAGTTAAAGTAACAGGAGGAGGACATCGCCTTCTGTGCTGTAACTCTCCCATGTTGATCCCCTCTCCCCTCCTTGCTGGATGATACAGAAAGAACTCATGCTCCTGTTTATGGTGTGCTTTCATTCCAGCCCACTGGAGCTCAAATACTTTATAGGGAGCAATCTTCCACCAGAAACCAAACTGTTACACAAGGCATGGCAGACGTAGTTATTGGAGTCCCTCACACCAAGTCAATCTGAACAACACGTGATTGGCCAGAGGAAGAAGAGTGGGCAGGTGAACACACTTCCAACATTCACTCTGGGAAGTTGACACAAACTAAAACCAACTCTTTCACTTTAACTGCCGACTTTCCTTACAGGCATTTCTGTGGGTTGACCTAGAACAGGATCTTCAGGGCTGTACTTTATTATCTGCCTATACAGCACCTTTTCTAAGAGGACCTTGATCATGCCTGGGACCACTGGCAACCCACCCCAGAAATGAGCATAACAGAAGCTCACCTCCCAGCTGTCTCACTTGCAGATAGTGGAGACCCAGGTTTACACTGGCAGAATTTCACACATCAATTTCTTGTTTCAGCTGCACTAATCCTCTATATCTCCAGTAATGTCATAGAGAAGCACATTTCCCATTTCAGGTCATGTATACTCTCTAGCTGCAGGGGACATAAAGCTTCCCACAAGAGTATTTTAAGAAGTCCGCTCATCTCTCTCTCTTTTTTTTTTTTTAATTCCTAAGCTCAACTATGAAATTGAACAATACAAGACAATTTGTCATGACTCTGTCAATTCAGATAGACCCACTGAGTTAAGATATGACATACATTGAGTTGTACAAGGCTCAAGGATTACACTGACTGAGAATGTGTTAAGCTGCCATCAGAGATCTATGGTGTCTCAGCGTGGAATCACACTGTAATTTCCATTCAAGGGAGATCCTGTCAATCAAGATGTATTAGAAATTACCTAAGGCTTCTGGTGTTTCACAAAAAGGTCTTAGAGCACCAATTTTACAACACCACCTTCAGTTTTAGTTTTCTATATAGCAGAGACTGTGTCAGTGGTTGGGCTGTTCAGTGCTATCACAGCACAAACAAGTCAAGACACATAAACAAAAGTAAATTAAAAGACGGCCCAAAACTGAAGTACAAAGCTTAGAACACAGTGGAAAACCAGCAGCAAGTCAACACAGAGTGATGTGTTCCAATTGTACATGGCAGATCCTGGGAAAGTGAGGAAGAAGCCCCCATCCCTAAAAGCAAAGTAAAACTAAGAAACTTGTTTTTCCTTAAACAAGTGCTATGAGACTTGCAAATAAAGATTTTGCCAAAAAACCCCAAAGAATCAGCAGACCTGTCTGCTCTTCCAAGAGAGAAGTGAAATCTCCAGCTGTAGGTGATGGCAGCCCAGGATGGGCACCAAAGCCTCTTGCTCCTCCCTCAGTCCTGCTGCTGACGTGCAGCACGCACAGGGCTCGGAGTGGCCCAGCGCCACCCGCCCCCTCACATCGTTCCCTCTCGGTTTTGGCACAAGGCTCACCTGCCCCATTTCACTCCTATGACATGTTTGATCTGTGTACCCAAGTTGCCATGGAGCAGGACAAAACTTTGTAAATCCTCACTGTTCAAACAGATTCTCTCTAGATGTGTCATTTTAACGCATTTTCTCAGCCTCTCTTTACATACCATCTCTCCTCGCTCCTTCTCCTCCAGCCCAATTACCCTTTCCAGTCCCTTAAAGAATAATACATGCAGTAAGAAGTGAAAATGCAGCAGCTCTTCCCTTGTTAAAATATTTATATTTTTCATTTCTGCTTTACAGATTGAGCCAGTGATGCTCTCTGACCCAATATGAAAAAGATAAAGAGCTGTATGTTCTATTTAATTTAAACAAACATGCAAAGAGTCCATGGCATTTAGGAGAGACAAACATAAGTGACAGGTTGGTAGATGGGACAAAAAGAATATGCTGGCTATTTTATTATTTTTTTAATATAATGCTGTTTTCCAATCCTTTCTTGGGAATGTTTATTTTTGTGTTAACACCACAAATTATTTCAGCTGCACTGTAAATATTTCTATTAATTTCTCAGTTTAGTTTAAATTTCATTAGTATCCTAAATATAGAAAAAAGGAAACTTCTTTAAACAATCAACAAGATGCAGAGAATTTTTCTGGGATGTGGGAAAGGCTCCCGTTCTGTACTGTCCTCACTCTATTGTAGCAGTGGTTTCAGTAACTCACTCTTAAGCACAGCTAAAGAAATTCCTCCAAAACCACTATAGAAGCAGCAGTAAAATGGAACTAATGTGCATGTAAAGAGGTGTGTTTTCTGCAGTGGTAAGTACAAGTGGTAAGAACTGCTTGGGTTTCAGCTGCATTAATATTACTTGTGCACAAAAATCAGTCCATATGGAAATAATCAGTTAAATGAACACTGAAGGCTTGGTCCGAACGTTCCTTAAGCAAAGCAGAAAAATATATTACTTTTCAACTGCAAAATTGACCTTAGCTTTTTTTTGTCTTTTCCAGTAGAAAACTCCCACCATTCATTAAAATACTTCAAATACAACAGAGTCCTTAAAAGGAGAAGTGGCTCTTGCCTTTGAGTAAGATGGATATCTACCCGGCCCCTACCCCTGCAGTCTTCTCAGCTCATGGACTGGGGAAAAGAAACTATTACTGTGAGTCTCCTCTTCATCTCTTTAATTTTCCTCTTCATTTATTTTTGCTTTTCATAGCATTAGGCTGAACTGAGGTTGGTTAATTATGTCATCGAGAGACAGCCAAGGTTAAAGCACATCCATGGGTTTTAACTTTCTTTGTTAACAGTTCTCTAAAATGTAGAGGGAAACAAATCTTCAGGTGGACAGCTACTGTTTCAGAGTTCCAATGCTCTGTGGCAGACACCCAGAGCAGTGCCCTCGTTTAGCAAACAGCAAAGGCAACTGAGCACCCTCCCATTTCCTCCCCATGCTTGTCCTGGCCCTGGCTCTGCCTGCAAGGGCTGATGGACCTCGACCCAAATGCTGACACACTCTTGGCTTACAGTTCCTTCCCATCCTGAGCAAGACTTGGATGTAACCTCCTAGATTTTAATTCACAGCACTGACCACATCTTATTTATGGAGCCAAAATTATATGTACGATAAAAGTGAAGCAGATTATGGGCATAAGAAGCAGCTCTGCTTTACTTTGTAAGGTTGTTGGGTTTTTGCCCCAGAATTTGATATTTTTGCTCATTTCTGATGATCCATTTTCAGGAAAGCCTTCCTTTTTCTTCTTCTCTCATTCACATATAAAGATAGCAATACCAACATTCATCATTCAGATTGCAGAGACTGTTTTCTACCCTTGTTTTAAAGTCCTGGTTAGGACAGATAAAATACTGGAAGGGGTAATGAAGAAGGCTGATCTGAGATGACAGCTTTATGACCATACCCGTTGGTGCTGGTAGAAAGCCACAGCACCCACCAGTGCACCACAGGTACATTTCCATCAGGGAACAATGGCTGGAAAAAACCTGCTCAGGGCAGGAGGCAAAGCCACCAGCAGGAAGAAGAGGGGCAAACATCTCCTCTTTCTCCTTCTTGTTGTTGGCACTGCTGGTGTTTATTTTACCAGCTCCAGATACTTCACAGATGGGTGTAACAATCTCTGAAACAAACTCGGGCTATTTTTTTTTATTTATTCAAACAATGCCAGTGCCGAATTTATTTTCCACAGAAAGACTCGAGACTGTCAGGAACTGGCTGGTTCTTACATCAAAGAACCAAAAACTGCTTTGGTCCTTCTCAGACAACTCGGATTACTTCTAAAGGCAGAGGCGAACCCCACCCAGGTCTTGCTATTTAGCCTTCACTCAAGAACTGACTTGCCACAGAATTTCACTGGCTTGCAGCTTGATGAGCCTTCCAGTAGCTTCTTTTTCATTCCAGAATCACAGCATGCCTATCCTTGATACATTAGAAAAGAAGAGATGCCAAAGCCTGACGCTTGACAAGGAAAAATGAGCTTTTGGTGACGCTGTCCCTTGAGACATTGCTACTGGAGACAGGGTGGGTCATGCTGACACCCTCCCACCTCTCCCTTTGGTTTGAACAACAGTGGAAAGCTGTGGCTCCTCACTCACCCATGATAGGTGTCCCATGGGAAGACATCATAGGTTCTGGCCAGCCACATGCACATGACACATTTCTGCTGTGTTAGCTGGGGGCAGGTGGTAGGACGTTTATTTTGACTCAGTGCCTTTACACCACCTTCAGAACAGCAAGTATCTGATCAGTCACCAAGCCGACTGGTACTGAATTACATACTTCAGTTTTCTTATTGTATTTTTTTTTAATTTTAAATAAAAGTCTTGAGATTGGATGTGCAAGGGACAATGAAGTGGGATTTACCTCATGATGAAGCTGTCACAGCAAAAAATAGTAAGCTGGGGAGAGGTGTCCACAAAATATGGATCAAACTGACCATCAGACTTCACCACTCCTTTAACAATGTGCTTGATCCCTGCCCTTCCAGTCATGCCTCACAAAAGCCTACCACAAGAAACATGACTTCTCCACTCTGCCAAAAGTCTTAAGAAGAGCATGAAGCTCCTCCCTGAGGAGAGCCTGAGGCTGAGAGCTTGTACATGGCTAAAAAAGAAGATACCATGAACAAAAGTCTTCCCTGTCATTGCCCGGACATGCCACCTACCACACTTCTTCTGCAGCTGGGTGTGCAGCAGTCACAGGACATTTTGCAGCTGCCATGACCCCTTTGCTGTGGAGCTGGGTACGACCACCACAGCACGTCCCTACACAGAGCCAGAGGAGCCACTTGCCTGGCTCTGCAGCTGCTGCTCCGTGTCCCTAATGCATTTTCAGTGTCCTCAGACCTCTGTCTCCACTATTCCAGTGTGGTTCCTGGTCCAAGGGGCTCTAGAAGAGCTAATCAGCATGCAAAATTTTCTTGCTAAGGAAGATAAACTGTCCTGTAGGCACTTGAGAGCCTCCTATTTCCTCAGTAAGGTAATCCACATTTTCCCCTTCAGTTTAATCCAAACCCTTAAACAGTTCTGTTTAACTAATAAAGCCATACTTAATAATCTGCCTACTGCTGGGTCTCAAAGCTAAGGCACAACAAAAACATCAACTAGATTTTTTTCTTTTCTTAAACATTCTCAGGCATTTCTTTGAAGGATCTTTAAAAGGTGTTTAGGCTCAAGGAAGTAGAAGTACATGTTTTTAAAAAGTAGACTACTGAAGATACACAGAACAGAAAGGAGTTTGCAGACTTGGTTTAAGAGAATCCCCTCCTTCCCCCAAACCCACTGATCTTCAAATTGCAAGTGCAAACTCACTGCTGAAGAGTGCATGAAGCAGCAAGTAGACAAGAGCTGGAGCTAAGGTTTTCAGCCTCCTACAACTATTATTTTATGTAGCTGAATTGGTGATGAGCCTAAACTGCAGGGGTCAATCCATGTTACTGCAGCTTATAATAAAGACAACAATCTTGATGTAAATTTCCTCATTTTTTTTCCTCCTCTTTTATTTCTGAACTGTAGGTCTCAATAGTCACATCAGTTTATCTTAGAGCACTAAACAAAGGTCCTTGGTAGCACCATATTTAAGAAACCTAGTGGCCTTCCTCACCTGCAAACCATCACAGCAAAGCATTTGAGATAACACAAAAAGTACTTTCCTCATTTGAATTTTGGGCTTAAAAAGTTCAAGATGACCAAAAAAGATTTAAGCAGCCATTAAATATAGTCGTAAAATCGTCAAGCTACTAGTTGAGCTTTAGCTTTAACTTCAGAGGTTTTTAGACACTATGAGGTTCTCCTTCTACAAAATGCTTAAGGAAATACAGAGTTAATCCCACACTGGTTGTTTCATCCCTGTTTTCCAACACAAATACATCCTGGCAGATGTTGGCAGGAAGGAAACTACAGACCAGAGGTTAAAACCATTGCAAGAAGAAGACTATTGCTATAGAAAAAAAATCAAGATAGTAACTAGAGGAAAGAGTTTTCCAACCTGTGATTTCACCCTGCAATTTTATATAGTTTTTATATCAGTTTTCCCATCCCCCTTATTTCTGTTTTGGAAATCCAGCTGACAGTGCTGGTTATGAGGTTCAGTGCCCAGGGGCAGCAGTGTTGCAATGACAACTGATGACCCAGCTTAAGAATGGAGGCGAATCTCAGGAGTCTTTGCACAGTAGTCCTCCCTCCTCCTGCAGACTACCTCTCTCATCTTTGACAAGGGCTGTCCAAAACACCTGGTATACCCATCTGCAAACGGTCTGTGGAGGCAGCTCTACCTCAAAAGTTAGCAACTTTAACAGAGAGGATATGGCAGGGGGGAATAAAGCCCCAAACCCAAATAACTCCAAGCACACTTGACCTCATAGGGGAGCAATTATGAAGGGAAAAGAACCAGAAATGAGCAAAAGTTAATAGAAGCACAGTGGTTATTTCCTTTTCATTTATTTCATAAATTTTTTTCTTTGTGTCTAAATTGATGCCATCTGGTTTTTTTCATTCCACCCCTAAAGAGAGAATTTGGGCCACAGTTTAATAACAAAGTTCCCACAAGACTTGGCAGTCCAACATCATCTCAACACATTGTTTGAAGAAGTAGAGGAAGGAGGTGCCAGTCAAAAGTCCATCAGATCACCTCGTGACAAGCAATAACCATTTGCAGAGACATGTTGGATAGGAGTGAACTGACAGCAGAACGAGGAACAAAACAAATAAAATCCAACATTCAACACTGAAGAAAGAGTGTACCTTGTGAAGACCAGTTCTAGCATAGCTGCAAGCAGCCAGAGGGCTTTCCCACTCTTACTACTGACATGAAGTTTGGTGGTAACCATGGAGCACCAGCAACATTGTAATTGTGATTTAGAAAAAGCCTCTACAGATCATTCTTTTGAAATCACTACACATTAAACAATATGGAAAAACATAATAATCTGTTGGCAACAATGTTCTAAACGCCACCAGTCTCCTCTAAGAAGTGCCATTGAAGCTGCCTGACTGAGGTGGCCATAATCCTTATTCAAATAAAGGCAACCAATTCTTAACAGGAACCCATCTCAAAATCTGCTTTTACACCAGCCCACTTTGGGTACAGGCTTTCAGGGTTGACGACTGACAATATCATGTCTTGGCAGCTACGTGCATACCGACTGAAGCCTTCTGTCCCACTGTGTTATCGGCATTTCAGTGCTTCTAATACAGATATTGAAGTTTGTGACCTTGCTTTGGATGTAAGTCTTCTTCACAACTTATCTATAATAGCCTTTTCCTTAAAATCAAAGATTTGTCATTTATATTTCTCCCACACACTTTGGGACTAAGGTAATCAGCTGTGCTGGTTTAAAGGTAAACCGGCAGGAGAAATGGACCTACCACAAGAGAGATTATAAATCAGAGTTACAATTTAATGAAACATATTACCATAAATACACTGACACAAAGGGAAATTGCTTTCAACTCACAAATCCTGCAGTATAACCCAGTGTCCTGGGGCACAAACCCAAAGGGGTTTGTTAGCCCTTGTGCTGAGACCCGCGTGGTTCCCCCCAAGTCCAGAGCAAAAGGAAGTGAGAAACCTGTTGGTGCAGGTGATGGCTGTGGTCTGGTCGAGAGTGGTGATCTCCTCCTGTCAAGGTCCTGCTGCTCCTCTGGATCCGACAAGTGGTTCCAAAGGTCTTCTTACCCACCAATTATGTACCCTCAGGGAGCACCCAGTCCCTCCCCCAGGGCAGGGACTCACACAATGGGCGATTAACTCAGTGAGTCATGGGGTATCCCTGAACTGTTGATGGCCCCTTAGCAGCCATGCCCACCCAGGCTGGGTGTGAAGGTGCTAATGACTCCCTGGGCAGCTGCTGCTAATGGTCCACTGTCCTTGGGAAATGAATAGAGGGGGTAGAATACACAGCTTTGATCACCCCCCCCACAGTGGTAACTGGTCCCACCTGCTGAACTAGGACATCAGCCCTCCACAGTATGTTTTTGCTCTAATTTGGGGTTACAACCAAAAAATACAGACTGATTTATTGCCCTAGGACACTCTATGAAAGCTACCCAGCTCTGAAAACAGGCTCAAAAAAGGGAGCTTTTATCACCCACTTCATAGTAGAAACATTTGAAAGAAAAGGATGGATAAAATGGAAAACACGTGCACAACACAGATGTTGTGGGAAAAACATGTTTGTTTCTAATGCACTGGTGAAATTGGTCAAGCCCATCACATCTGTTCTGAAGTAAAGTTTTCATAAACACAAAAACGGCCACAAGCAAAGGCCAGGATCAAACAGAAAGGAAGAAAGGTGCAAGGCCTTCACCCCTTTATTCATGCTGCCCACCATGGAACGTACCCAGGTACTCCATGAGAGGCAGAGGTGCAAACACAGACCCCCTGGAGACCAGGGGCCCTTCTCATCTGAGCATGAGACAGCGGCTCAAAACAACTCGGCACCAGCTCATTGGGAAAGCTGCTCTCCTATCCAACTGCATCCATCTGCTTTGGGACACAGACACAAACCCCACTGCAACTTTTTTTCTGAGAAAACAAGAGATCTCATAAAAAAAGAAAGAACAAAAAAAACACAATCAGATGCCTTTCCAGTAGATTCCAAAACCCCCCAGATATTAGAGAAAGTCTTTAGTGAATATAGATGTAAACTGTATTTTTGGAAACACAAAATTCAAGCACGTGTAAATTGAGAACAGCCAAGCACTGTCCACCCTGCAGAGAAATGCATCCAGAGCATTCCCTCTCAGCCCTGCAGTTTGAAACAAATCTATCTGCTATATAAGCAATCAAGTTTTAAGCAGAAATTCTTGCTTTTCAATTTCTGTATGGAAGTCAATGGCAACTTCTACAAAACAAAAAAATAACAATAGCTTGTTCCAGTGAGATCTGTATGTTCTCACAAAATTTATAGAGAAGAAATGACAACACTCTCGGGGTAATTTCTGGGAGCAATTGTTTGATGCAGTTAGTTATCAAATCAATGCAAGATAAGAAATCTAGTCTGAGAAATCTTTTGATATGTTATATTTGTCATAAAAATGCATGTAATAACATGGTGCAGTGAAATGGAGGAGTGGGAAAAATATGCAGCTGCCAAAGAGGAAGTAGCCAGAACAAATAACCCATTTTCCTCTAAAATTAATTTACAAGAGGAGGACAGAAAGAAGGTGCTCTAGGGATCCTCAGAGGTAAAAACCACTACATAACAACTCAATAAAAGAAAGGCTATGTTATACAGAGCAAATCTCTATTAGGATTAATCACAAAACACTGCAAAACAATAAACCTTCCTTTGCCAGGCTCAGTTGTCATTTTCTTTAAAACCTCATGACCTTCTCACTGTGCCCTTGAATTACAGCATTAGTTACACACAATATATTGGGAACTAAAATGAACAATGATCATCTGTGCCCAAATTTTATACATAGATTTAAAAAAACATTGGCAAACGAGCTATTAGAAGTGAATGCACCATATTGATTCCCCCTTCAAGCAATTCACAGTTAGACAGCACTATTTGCTCACTAGTGTTAGAACCAAAATTGCTTGTATTTATCTTGTTGGCAAGGACAAAACACATCAGTGCATTTGAGCTGAGATCTGTACCTTGTTAAACAGTGCTAAAAGGTTGTCCGTTGTATCTAGCATAGACCTGCACATGTGATAACAAGACGATACTTTAGAAGATATTTTGCCACACAATTGCATTTCCAAGTGATTCCCTATATTCTTCATTCCTCAGTGAGCCTTCAAGACAAGTAAATACAGAAAACACTTTCACTGCAAGGTATCTGTAGATTTAATAGTGCATTTCATCAAGAAGAAAATACCTTTATATGTTATACTTTAGCTGATGCTTCCAAAGAGGAAAAAGCATATGTTGGAGGGAAAGACAATGACAGAGGCCAGAAGAGGAAGTAAGAGATACCTTGATGGATCAAGCAGTGCATAAATCAAAAAAGGAAGTCAGTGTGACTAGTTCCTTACAGTACCATGGTTCAGGATAAGTTCCCTTACTAAAATGCCTTCTTCCCTCATAGGCTTCCTCTTAGGCATCTTTTTCCAGGTCCATTCATGGAATTACTAGAAAAATGCAAGAGTACTGCATGTGAGAAAACCACACAGCCCACACTGTGCTGGTCAGTGTCTTATATAAAGGTTCTCACCTGCACTTCTGACAGTCACATTAAATGGTTTCAAAATCTGCCCATCCTCGCCTGGCACAACTTTGGGTACACAACCATCCACTTTCATAAACAGTCTTTCTCAAAAACACGCTCCATAGAAAGTCAAGCAGTGATCAAAATAAGTCATCACAGACAAAAGAGAGGTTGAGGGAAAGGCTTACTTTTGCTGCTTTGGAGTAAGGTTGAACATGATAATCACTGTGCTTCCTGACTACAAACATTATTTAATCCAGCCAATGACTGAACCACAAGGTTAAAAACAAGCAGGGATGCCAATGATGCCACCATGACATTAAGTTACCAGGAGCACAGATGGATCAGAGAGGCTAAGATGACTTAGGACTGTTCCCAGCAAACACCCTTCTGTATCACCATGTCCAAGCACTTAATGTTGAGTTGAACTACATTTGTTCCACTGCATGGAGCAATGTGATGACACCCTGATCTTGACCTGCATTCATCTGCTGCTCTGGAAACCTCTTACTTGGGTGTGAATACCATCTTTCTCTCATACTTGTTACCATCAGGAGATTATTTCCAGTTCAGGTAAACAATTTTCTCATTCTGATAAATCCTAAGGATCCATAAAATGGCTTTACTGATTTGAGTGTGTTTCACAGCTGTAAAAACCCAGTCTCCAGTCTGTCCATCAGGATGGAGAGCTTTGAGACTAGAGGATACCAATGCCTCACATATATTCCTGCAGTAATAAATTATCCCTCGTTCACTTAACACTATTCATTTTGTTCTTGATGAACTTAGCAGATACCATCAGAGTGTTGAAATGCCTTGAACAAGTTCAAGAACCAGCGTCCTTGCAATTAACTGATCAGCCACAACACGGAGGAACACCTGAAAGCTCTTGATAACCAGAGACCACCGTGCTTTTTTGACAGTTTATGGGAATGCATTCTAGAAAAATAAGGACTTAACTCCAAAGAGCCAACCTGCATCTGCAAAACACTGGCAAAAATAGTGAAGCCTTATCCAAACGGTGTTTATTTGACGTTTGCCATTTTGGAGGACACTGGAAGGCAGGTCAGGCAGGTCTCCTGAGCCAAAGCAAAGGAGATGCTCTATGACCTCTGAGAAAAGAGTAATTTTTGTCACATGAAGATCATGTACATCCAGAAACACTTCCAGTGACCAAACACGACTGGCATGTACTGGAGATTGAAATCAGCACACATAACAATAACAAAAGCCCTGCAGCTGTCTCGATGTCATATGTTTGGATTGCACAAGTCATCAATAACATTCTTCTACTGCCATTCTACCAAAAAGCCATTTCTGTCATTGATGACTGCATGTGATTGCCTCTTGCCTCTTATCAAGGGGCATCATGCCTCCAGACACAAACCATGTGTTTAAATGCTTTGTGGACTCCTTGTTCTGGCTTTTGGGTGCCCATATGTACATATGGTAACAGCTGAAACACACAACTGCAGAACTACACCTTGTCCAGCAGATCAGATTTTCCTACCATATTCAGCACACAAACATCTAATAAGTTACATGTAAATGCCACTACTATGGAATTGGCAAGGCATTTGTGTACTTTGAGTCTTAAGGAAAGAAAGATGAAGCTTTTGGAACAGGCACCAGCAAAGGCAAACAAAATCTGTGTAACATTCATCTGAAAAACAAAACAGAGCTTCAAGTCTTTAGGCTTTTCACTGGCTTCTGGAGCCATATTAGTTACATCTTTATCAAGTGCTTTAAGAAAAAAAAGTTGTTACAGACATAAAGACTATGCCACAGATGTCTTATTTCCTTAAATACTTATTAATATACTGGAGATGGCTGATTTACAAAGGCCTGATCCCAAAAGTCACACCCATGCACTGACTTGCTCTCTTCAAATCAGTGTGAGCTCAACTTACTCAAAGCCTCTCCAGAAAAGTCTTAACAAACAGCTGGGGTTTGCACTTTTAACTGTTATTTAAGCATTTACAGACAGGACAGTGTTAGTAAATAACCAGATAATACTTCCATGACACACTCCATTTCTATATTATTGAAAGAGCAGCTAATTTTATGACTAAATCTCAGTTTTCAGTGAATAGAGCTTTAGCACAGATGCTCAGGTGCTGCTGAAATCCACACTGCCTGCATCCTTAGCAATTGCCACCATTAACTGAATGAATCTGTGGTTCACCAAATCTATACAGGCAAAATGCAGGGCCTGCTTCCAATTCTACGAAGGTTCAAACAGGACATTCTCTCTGAATCAGCACTGCTGGTTCTTCGAGGCATTTGCTGAATTCTGCAAACTCGACAGTGGCAATTTGCTCAGCTCCTCTGAGCGATTAAGACTCATCCAAAAATGAGCAGAGACATGTGCAGTGAACAAGCAGCATAAGAGCACTCCTGGAGATATTTTTTTAGTTTGTGGAAAGTAGAGATTTTCATCCAAGACATTTAAGCTGGAAGAGGTATCATGATCATCTTAAAAATGGTTTCCTGAAGCTCCAACCAGTGAATGCTAAAGGCAAAGAGCAGAGAAACAGCAGCAGTGTCTTCTGCCTATCTGAATATGAGTGTCCATAGGAAAGCTGAAACTGGTTCCTGGGAATATCAATCATTTGAAGGAGCTACTTTTACAACACCATTTATGTCAGCTATGAGAAGCATCTAGGGGTCAGGAGACTGCACTAACCAGCACCAGCAAATCAGCAGGAATCACATTCAATCAGCTGAAGGACTGCAGCTTAATAGCCTCGAGTTCATTCTGCAGTGTCCTGGTTAACTAAAAAACACTCAAAATGGACTAATTGTTTCAAGGACTCTACAGATCAGAATAAGAACAGCTCAATCCTATAAACCATACAGACATCAGACTGGTGGTGGACAACTTCACTACAGAATTCACATGTTTGGATTGAGCTTCCTTTTCAAAATCCAACACCTTGTTTAAAACGTTTGAGATTGCTGCACGGGACAATGCTCTGGGATAGGCAACTAGCCCAAGTTCTTTTCCTGGAAACTGCCAAAGGGTAAAAGGAAATTCTCTGAAATTCACCACCAAGTTTTGTCAGTCCTCAAAAGCTTTGCTTTGATCATCCTGCTGTATACCAGTTTGATGTTCACTGTATTGGTTAAGAATAGGAAACCACCTGTGCTTAGATGAACTACCATGCTAAAACTGGACTAGCAATTACTCATGGAGAAGACCAGGCCAGGCCAATTTTATTCAGTAGTGTTCATGTCCAAGGACCCATCTGCTTGTTTTCTCCTTCAAAGCCTATATCATTCAAATCCCCATTAACCCGTGCAGAATTCACATAAATTAAGCTCAGTGTGTTTCAGGATCACAAAAGCCTCCGACCACAGTGGGACCATAAGCCTCTCCACCTTGTCCCCTGCTCCTGTAGTATCAGCAGCAAAAGAAAGCAGCCAGGACAGCAGGGAAGAACAACAAACACCTCTCATTTTTTGTCTTTCCATCAACCTGCCACTAAACATGTTCTGGAACAACAGGATGCAGTTGTATTTAAGGGCACTTGGTAGATATTTCATCTACAGATTTCCCTTGCTTGCTCCCTCGACCCATGTAAACACTGTGGTACGGAGTTCAAGGGTTTTAAAAAAAATTCAGTAAAACTTGACACAGCTGTCAAGATGTGTGACATAGGATATAAATTACGGCTGCAATACAGTGGTACTTATGAAAAAAACAACAGAAAAAAATAGGTGGGTGCGCTTTGAAAAGGCAATGCAATGCACTGGCCCATCTCTCGACCCCCTTTCCAGGAAGAAGCTCATTAGTGACACAGGGCAATGCCTCGGGGAACGGTTAAAGGACTTGTCCTGCAAACATTGACACTCCAGCTCAGTTGCAGTGGGATTCCTTGCATGTTTAAAACAAAGGCCGTGTGTAAATGTTTGAAGAATGTCCCTGTACTAACTGTTTGACACTGTAAGAGCGCCAGGTATTTGCTACTGCCTTGGACAACCTGAGAACTCTCAAAGAGATGCAACATTCCTATTCACAGAAGTATTCAGCAGAATTTGCATCCCACAGCAAGGTGGACTGTTTCAAGAGCAGATCAAGGGAGCAGACTTGTTAATGAAATGCTACAATTCACACCTTTTGTTCTCCCACTTCACAGCCTGTCACTGGAGACTCTTTCAGCCTCAAAAGCCTCTGACAAGACACAGTTCTGTTTCAGAAACTCGGAACACTGTGAAAGTTTACAGTTTCCAAATACTGTGTTTAAAAATATTCTGTAGTTTTTCTTCCTCTAGTCATGATGATAAAATAAAGCAAAACAAAATAAGCATGAAGAGGCTCTTCTCACTCACTCACTCGCCCCTGGATATGGTACTACACATCACACTGTTCCATAAAAGCAGCCACTGTCTAAAGCCTGCTGGCACAGCAAAGCTGCCCCAAATTACAGGTATTACCTGCAGCGTTAACCTGTGTTAAACTATGGAAAAGCAGCGAGCATGTTGTGAGGGAAGATGACCACCTTGAGTCCTGAATTGAATTACACCTTCAGGCAGCGTTTCGAGCTCCCCAGAAGAGTGAAGCGCTCACCGGCAGTGCTCACAGAGCTGCTCTGCAGTGACATGGAGCAAAGACTAAAGCAAGTTTAAAAGGGATTGTCTGGGGCTTTTCTAAGTACATTCCCTTGTTTAGGATTAGAAGATAATGACTTTCGCTATGCTGCAGAGCAATTATAAAAATAAATCTATTTACCTAGTATCTTTTATCCTCAGAGATCCAAGGGGTATTTATGAACCATAGGCCAGATTTTTTAACTCAGGAATGTGTGTAACTGCAAACAAACACTTTCTGGGCTTGCTCAGTTCAAACATTTGCTCGTTAGAACATCCAGCTACGTGTCCCATTTCACCTCCTTTTAAACAAACAAACAAGAAAACATCCTCTTTGCAAAACTGATTTGTAGAGATGAAATTCACATGTATTTGGGAAAATTAATGAAAAGGCTCCACTATGAAAAAACACACTCTAGTAAAATTACAAATTCAAGTGTTGTCCTGTTAGGGATTCCATAATAACTATATTTAATTACACCCGTGCATACCAATTTACCTTCACTTTCTCTGAGGTAGTTTTATTGCCGCAGTACAAGACTATCTCCCAGGCAACTCAATGGGGAGTGGTGGCAACTGCTGTTTAATCAGTACAGCAATTAGCTGAAGTTCTGCTTAATGGCTGAACATTCAACCCATGGCAGGGACTGTAGCGATGTTTTAACTCCAGGGATGGAGCAAAGGCAAAAGTTTAAATCACAATCTTGTTTCGGAAGAAAGTCTGATGAAGACTAAATTAAATAGAAAAAATTAAATAAAGGAAGTATCGGATAGCAACAAAACTTCAGTAAGTCTCGTTTTCAGAATTTTTTGGTTTTTAATAAGCGTAGTCCTTTTGGCAAAATACAGTAACACAATTCCCAAAGTGAGCCTCCTACGGGAGGGCTGAGGGTGGGAGGGAGAAGGAATCTTTATCCCACTGCAAAACTATTTCACATCCGATGGCTGAAACAGCTTTCTGCAGCCACACTGCCCCAGAGAGCTTGGGGCACAACCAGGAAAACCTTCCAAATGCTTCCAGATGCGTTATGAATAACTAAAGTGAAAAACCCACCAAATCTTCTACCCAATTCCTGAGCAACTGAGTCTCCCAGAGAGGTCAAGAACTGGTTGTGGGCTGGGGAATGCAGCTCTCCAACCCTGCTGGGAAGCATCGAGGCTTCCTATCCAAGCTGTGAATCACAATGAAACTGTTGCCGAAGAGGCGGGCAAGGGCAATACTGCTCTGAAAGCCTTATTGCCTCTGTTAAACTCTGCAAAAGAAAGGCAGAAAGCCGGCCCAGCCATTAAACACCCTGCAGTGGCCACGGGTTTGATTGAAATTCTGATTTGGGGCTTGATAGCTTTGCCAGGGACAGGAACTGGCCTTTTGATTCTGATGAGAATCCAAGCTGTACTGCATCATTCTTAGATTTTCTTCAATAATGCTTGAACAATTGCTGCCCTAAAATTAGAAGTGGAATCAGACTCTTCTTCTTAACATAGAGTACATTATTATTATTATTAGCATGAAAAATACCTACATAAAGGATACTACTAATTCTAACAAAAGCTAAGAAGCTCTCAGATGACGCAACACGGTATTGGAGTCAAACCCTCAAATGAACTGTTTCCACCTTTTCTGATCTTCTGAATACAAACCATTGCAAAAAAGTAGTGCTAAACCTCTGCTACTCAGAGGCCAGGGCAGAAAATACAATTTACTTTAAGTGGACATTTTTTGCTAATTTTTAGAGGCATATGAACACCTCTCCATTTTACGCCTGTGCCATATATTAAGTTCATTAACTTTACCATTTTGCTCAAGTTTTGTGTGATTATTCAAGCCTTCCTTTGAATAAGAAGTGAAGAGCAAACCAATTTATATCCTCTGAAAACGAACACTTTGAAGTCCAAAAGAGACGTTAAAGCGCCTGCTGCAATTAAAAGGCACGCAAGGCATGAGTGCATTAAAAATAAAAAGTTGGTGCATTAGAATCAGGCTTGTAGCATCATTTCTTCTCTTTTCTTTCCAGTAGAGAGTACTTTGTGATAAAAGTGTCCTGCTAAAAATGTATAAAATCTGATTATGTGGTATCACCTGTCCTAGTGCCATGCTCACCATAACAGAAGAAGCCCTTCCCAAGTGCCACTAAGTACAAGAGCACATACGTTTTAACCAAGGGGGCTACTTTAATGCAAAGTTAATTATTGCTCAGCTTCACACACACACACACTGCTCTTGTGCTACACCACCACCCACACATTGTGCTTTTCAGAAGTTATCTGCTCCCCAGACAGCTTTCCACTCTCTTAATCTGCTTTGACTTTCCAGAATGGATTTGGCCACACATGAAGTCACATTGAACCACTGGTTTACATTCAGCCCTTTGCTTACACCGGTACAACCTCTTCCATCAAGGAGAGCTCTTGCTTGTGAGATGCAACCACATATAATATAAATACAAGGCTAGGAGAGCCCAGAGGCTCCTTCTGGAGACCCTTCTCCATGGAGGCTGTGGTCATTACCCTTTACTCTGACCACTTTGTCCTTTGGCCACCCCATCATCCAAAGGAAACACTGGGTCCCGCCTCTGCTGCTCCTACACAGGATCCCAGAGCTGAGACCTTGGCAGCGAGGGCTGCTGCTTCAGAGGAACTGCCTCGACTTGAAGCTCTTCAGAAACGGCAGGGAACAGTTTCACCAATCAAGAAGTTCAAGGCAGAGGAGGGGGAGCATGTTCCAGCTTTTAGTATAAACACAAGGAGCTCTGCTCAGCCAAGTTCATTTTTTTTGCCTCCTTTGTAAAGCTCACCGAGGTGTTCCACATGGTGGAACAGAACAACAGGGTTGTTTAGCACCCCAGGCAAAGAGCAAATGTTTATTAACTGAGAGAAAATATTCCTGCTCAGACATGGCCTGGCACGCACAGCTCTGATGAAAAGTCACTCCAGCCATCTACCTTAATCAGACTGAGCTCTTCATTAACACTAAAAGAAGCATCTGCTCTACATGTCCATCATAACTTTTACTGTCTTTTTTCCTTTTTTTTAAATAATATACAGGCTTTTCCATTTTAGTTTTAATTAATCTATCATTCCTACCTGTAGACATTTGCTGGTTACATCAAGGATTCAATATAAAAAGGGTCTGTTCAGTCTCCTCATAATTTCATACTTACACTTCCATCTTTCCTACCACCTCCTAAGAGACTTGAAAAGATACTAATTTATTTTAAATGCTTCAAAAACGCATATGTTAAACCCAAGACGAGTTTAACATCCCAAAGCTTTAGCAAAGTGCAGGTGAAGCAAAATGGATGTTAGATCTCTGGATGCAAAAGGAGCAGAGACTTCAGGAGCAGAAGCTGCTGCAGAAACACTTCTTTATGGTTTTATCATTTCATTTAAAACTAAGCACAGAAATGTTACCCAAAATTCTCCTGAGCTGAAAAGTCAAAAGTTGCATTCTCCAGTGGTATTAGGGCCACATCACACACACACAGTTTCACCATGTAAATAATCTAAATTTCTTTCTCAAGCAATATCCCTTATTTGTGCTTCCTGTCTCCAGTATGCGATTGCAATGTCCCTCCCACGTGGGCTAAGTGCAACCACTGAATTTGGATGAGTAATGACCGGCTGGGCTGAAATGTCTCCAGTAAAATGTTCCTTCACCACAAGGTCTGAAACCTTTTTTGTTTTCTGGCTTTCAGTTCAGACTACAAAGTCCACAGATTCAAGTAAGCACCCCGTGTCTAAACCAAAGACTCAGTCTATGGAAAGTTCCTGCTTGCTTGGTAATGCACACTGTCACCTGGAAGAGGGACTAAAGGACAGAAACAGGATGACACACTCAAACAACACACCTTAAAAAAATACCCAGCTGAAACACAGAACATGATAGAATTAGCAGTACAAAGAGGAATCAACATTCATCTCAGTAACACTATAGGTCCTAATTACATGTAATGATCTTGTCAGGAAACAAGTTACCCATCAGATCTACCACCTCAGCACAAGAGGACAGATGGTTCTACTACAACATGCAGGTTTTCCAGAGAAAGGCAGGAAAAGCCAGTAACTATCTCAGGCAACTACAGGTCTCTGTACTGACTTCATTGTTACCCATTCACAAAAGACTGGTTACAGCCATTTTCTTCACAAACAGCCTGAAATGTCTGTGACCCCAGGGCAGGCATTTTGAAAAACCTAAAAATAACCCCTGGATAGGCAAGCAGTGCTACTACCAGAGGTGTCTAACAGAATCCATATTCTACACCAGCTGCCCATGGAAGAGCATTTTCAAAAATCCAACACTGAAAAGACCCTCCTCCCCAAAACATTTTTCCAAATAATGAAGGATGAGACAAGACAAGCAGAATGTGTAGCTTTACTCCCCCAAACAGGTCTAAGAGAAACACCTCTGAGTGTCTTACACAGAATGGCTTCAACCATCTTCAGGGTTGGCCATGGGCATTTAACTGTATGCAGGCAAGTAACGATTTGAAATGTGGGAAGGGACCCAGAAATCTCTCCCCAAAGACAAACATATGGAATTCAACCACGTTATCTATAAGAAATTGGAGACTTCCCAGCAACAGGTTAGAACAGCCTTGACATATCTGATGCTTCAGCAAGAGCCCTGTGGGAATGGCTCACAGCAGCCTGTGCAGCTGGCAACATCCAGCTTCCACAGAGAAGATCAGGAGAGTCCCAGGAACTCAGGAGAACAGTGAGGAACAATTAACTTCAAAGCCAGGGGTACAAAAATGATTTTCCTTTTTCAAGGGTGGGCCGTAAGACCTGTAAAGGCCAAGCAGCCAAAGCACATTTGGAACTGTTCTGTAGCTCTCCCACTGTAACATTCTGCCTCTCTCCTGGAGGAAATGAAGCACCTAAAATCCTACCTATACTTACGGGATGTATCGAATCCTACACGCTTTCCAAAGTGCTGGCAGACACAGCCCTGTGCATCAGTGAGACTAGTCAGTGACTTCTCTACCGAACAAAGGTGAGAGATCCCCTGCAAACGTGAGTCACAGGATGGCAGGATCAAGAAGCTTCTCTATGCTGTCACTCCCCAGAAATATATATGAAAGCAGGTTCTGTACATCACCACTCAGTCTCACTTTGGCTCTCCATGTTCTACGACCTATAAAATAATTTCTGGGATTAAGTTGCTCATGGGGGTATTTTGAATTGTGTCACTGCATGTTTGAAAGTTGGTTAAACAACCTTCTCAAATTAGCCTTAGGTAAACATTGTTCTCTCACACTATTTGTTTATTTATTTATTTATCCATTTCGATACAGCCAAGACTTAGGTTTTGAGCCCAGTAACTAACCCAAACAACATACTTTCTGTTTTGGAAGGTGAAAAGCAAAGAAGCTTTAGCTGAAAAGCAGTAAGATGTACCTTCCCATTAGTGACTCCTCCCTCAGTTTCCTGCTCTCTGTTTGCAGAGCAGGATCAAATCAGGCTAACAGGTTGCACTATACTTGCTACCAACCTTATCTTCACTTACTAATCCCACATATGTCTAAGAGGCACCAACAGCTTTGGAGTGTAGTTGTGAAAACCCCTGAGCTTAAGGGGGTGAGCTCTGGCATGGGCCTTTCAGGTCATTCCACTTCCACCTGTGAAGCACAGAAAGACACCTCTTCAACTCCATGGAGCTGAATGTGAATTTCAACAGAGATGCAACTGCACAGAAAGCAGCTACTTTCCCCTCAGTGAGTGGTAGGGCGGCAAATCAATACTTTATATGATGCTCCTACTTATTTAATCCAGCAGTTCTCATTATGTTTTCAAGAAACAATGGTATGACTAGATTTTTTTTTTAAAGTAAAAGCTGTGAACTTTCTTTTCCTCACAAAAAATATGTACAAGGAAGTCCTTGGATGACCCCATTATTCTCTGAGCTTGTCTTTAAAGATATTAATATGCTTAAATACCTGGAAATTAAGTTTCAATTATTAGGATCCCCCCGGGGTGTTTTTACTTTCTCTTCTTCATTATGCAAAGGACATGTAGCAAGATCAGGTTTTTATGAGACCACCCTCAAAGGCATCAACTATGCTGACTCTTAATAACAAATTTGGAAAGGAAAACCTAGTCTTGGTGAATGTATTTTAATGTAAAAAAAAAAAAAAGAAAAAAGGTCATTTCACTCTAACAGCACACCCACAGGAAAGAAATGAAAGTAACGCGACTTCCTAATATCTTCAAAAAGGTCATTCCATGTAATTTCACCACCTGCAAGGGTGCAGGGTAGGTCTCACTATTGCTGCTGCCTTCCTTCATTTAAAAAAAAAAAAGAAAAAGAGATTTAGCAGCTTCACTTCCATACTGTTCTCCAGGCAGAAGCAGAACCAGATACCACTCACTGCACCTCCCTGGTGTTGAAAAGACTGAGCTAGTTACCAGAATAATAATGCAAAATCCTACAGGTGTAGACCCACAAGAGGCAGTTAATGCAATTATTAATAAATACAGCCATTTAGTGAAACCATCCACTTACTTTGTTTACGCACTAGAAATTTTAGGCCTCTTCGGAAATTATCTTTCATCCTCTGGGAATGGAGTCTCATGGTTGGCTTCAAAGACGCTGGCTCAAAGCACAGGCCTTTTGTTTAATTGCCCTCTTTTGAAGCGGAATATTAAGTCAAATTAAATTGAATATGAAAGGGAGAGTCCATAGTGGAGTTGATGGGAATGAGCAACGCTAGCACAGACCACATCTGCCCTCTTCTCCTCATCTGTAATGTTATTAAGGGAAACACATTTTCCCATGAAGTCTCTGCAAAATGCTCCAGCAAGAAAGAATAAAAAAAGAATGTTTTGGATGGAAAAAACACTATACTTCCCTGAGCAAATTTTATTTCATTTTATTTTTTAACATATAACGATACCCACAGACTGTGTATCTAAGGCTGGCAGTCTCAGAAGTGCTGCCAGCCTGAGCAGTGCCAGTTGTCAGGAAATCACTGATACTGAGTTAGACTAAGGTTGCTCGATTAAAAAAAATGGTAATGTTTTTAAAGAAACATGATTTCTATGTAGCAGATGTGTGATAATATGAATAGATATACACATACATTTCCATGGACACATGTAAGCAAATACATACTGAAGTGCACCAAAAGATTCTCTGTGGACACTAGGGGTTGGTTTGCCCCCAGGACTCTGGACTTTTCCAGCATGCTACAATTCAGTATTTGCATTACCTCATTAAAAAGAAAAGACCAAAGTGAATACCTTGAACTGTGTTTTTGTTTGCTGATACAAATTGTTACTCAAACAAAAGAGGACAACCACTCAGAATCTATGAACGTGCAGCGAAATGCCTTCTGACAAAGAAAACTTTACAAGGGGAGGAAAAAAAAAAGGTTACTTCTCCCTTTCCTGCAACAGCAAAATTTTCTACTTCTTTTTTCCCCCCGACATTCAAGATATTGCTTACTTAAAGCTTCCAAAATTTAAAGAAAACCACTGCATTGTCTTTATCCAGTTAAGTAAGCGATTATAGATGCTACAAGTATTAAATTTCTAGTGTACAAGGAGGTGGCTGGTTCAGTCATCTTTTTTGACTGCCCTGAACCTCCTCTTAAAAAGACAGGAATTGGTTTTTCATTCAGCATTTGAGGTTGTTCCTGGGGTAAGGGACACAACTACGTCCTTTACTTTTGGCACTGGGAAGCGTAAGCCATTTGCATGCAGGAGATAAATTGTGGTCCTAAACCAGATGTGCAGACTGGGATTGGACAGCTGATAATGAGTCATTACACCCAACATACAGCAAAAGGCGGGGGCCGTGTGGATCCAAACTGCAGTGTGCATTTAAAGCAATGCTTTCTTGGGCAAATACACAAGTGCATGCTCTTCCCTGTCACAGCAAACAGGGAATTCTCCAGGCAGGCATAGATCCATACTGTACTGTAAATTATGGCCCGCTATAAATGAAAAATGCTGATTGTTCACTTTGTTATAATTTTCCAAGAGTAATATCCTGCAGGGAACAGCCAAGTTAATACAATGTTTCCACTCAAAAATTGGCAGTGTAAGCACAGCCAATGGGGTGTATTTTATGAGGGTTTGCCTGCTGATAAAATGTTATTGCAGAACGTGCAGGCTAAGGAGAGCCTCATACTTTCCATCCCAGGATGTAACATTAGCCTAGCAAAAGCCAGTGACAAGCAATAGTTCTCTGGACTTGTAGTACAATGTCTAAGTTTTACTCTGTTTCAAACACGTTCTGTAATTTGTAAGATCTTGCAGCCATTAGAAGTGTACAGACGCTCTTTCGTCTGCCTTATTCTCCAAGGTAATGGCTTGGGATCTGCCATGTGATACAACTCATAGTCACTATTTTCACACTTGGCTCTGACATGCCACACAAGGTTCATCTGCTCCATCTAAACGGGAGTGTAATTTACGGAGCTAATCACCTCAATTTGCTCATCTCTCCTGAACCTACTCACAGCTGGCTCAGTATTCTTTTTGCAAACTTCCTATTCTTTGGCACAACAAGCTAATAATTGACAGTGAAATATGAAACTACAGTAATGTACAAAACAAAAACTGGGATTGAACAACTGAACCGAAAAAAATCTGAAGTGTCAAAAAGCTCCCGCTGCTCTGTTGTGAGCATGGCATGAAGGTAACAGATGTGTGCAGCCCTGAAACCATCCTCCCTGCTCCTCTCCCTACTCTGTGCCTACAGTGCTCAGCACTCCTTTTGCATCCATCAGCTTACATAAAGCTCACAAGTGGCTGAAGTCTGAGATTCATGGAAAAATAGAGGGGAAAAACTCCACTTCACGCTACATGTCCACGATCAGCATCATGCACAGATGAGGTTTCAACTTCTGCGTCTGTCGCCAGATGACAGATCAGTGTGTGAACACCAAGAGATTGAAGGAAGAAGCCAAGTACCACAAAAGCCCTTTGGATTGGGCACAGGAGAATGCACAAACACACACCAACAAATATTACAGGTCTCCCCCAGGGAACTTAGGAGCTGAACATGATGTGAATTGTATAGAGTGACAGTTTTGCCCTAATTTGCAAAATATGCTTTTTCAGCATATCTGTTTTACATCCAGTGTTGTGCAGAGGAGGAAACAAACCCCCAAACATCGCCTTGAGATTGCAGGCCAAGTACTTGCCAGAAGCTACTAACAAACATGTGCACGTGTGTCAGCATGTGTGTGTAACTCCACAGCTCTCTTCTCCAGTCCCATATACAGTGCAGGGAATCTGCTAATGCTTAAATGGTGGGGAAGGTCAAAGATTTATTGTGGGAAAGCCAACAGTGATTTTGCTGCCTCTCTGGAATACTGCAAAGAGCCAAATTGCACAGCTGAACAAGAAAATAAAAGTTACCCTTTAATTTCAGACTTTAAAGAAACTGTAGGTTTACCGGTCCTAGAATCCAACAGTCGAGGGTATAGACCCACTGTATGTTTCCATAAACTTGAGTGCAGCAAGTTATTTCTTCATAAGCAGAGCTCCTTCTACATAACGTGACAACAAGCTTTCCAAATGTAGAACTGGGACAGGCCTGCCAAAAGCCCAGCAACCCTCCCTGCCTTTTGCAGGGATTTCTCCAACTTCCCCTGTGCTCCTCCAGAAGAAGAGGCACGCAAACACTTCGGCGAGAGGCAGAAAGATCTCCTGGAAACACAGCATAGTACTGTGCTCAATCTGGAAGCTGGATTTCCTTTGAACACCACGAGGGATGAACCCAGCAAGGTTTACAAGAGAGGCCTGCTCCCTACGCAAGTGCCCTCAGGTTACACACTCACAACTTTGGGGAACACCATGTGCTGCAACTGTTAAGTGTCCCAAAGCACAGATACAACCAAAAGCTTACTCAGTCTTGGGGCTGCAGGGTGGCACTTCAAAAGATGTCATCTGAACCCCTCAGCTGGTCCTGGTCTCAGCTTCACTTTTGGGAACACATTTTTCCGTGGAAGAAAGCAGCTAGTGGGAAAGGCCCTCAGTGCTCAGGAGTGGCTGCATATTGCGACACCCTTGTTTCGAAGAGGAGGCTGTGGTGTCCCTGCAGCTGTCCTGGGTAGTGGCCAGGGGCTCTTTCTGAAGGTGCTTCATCCCATGGCCAAGTCTTTTATGAGTCCCAGACTTACACAAGAGGACTGATGCCAAGTTCAGTATGTTCTTGGTTTTACCAGATGCCTTTTTTAAATAAATTAATTCCCTTCATAATGGGATGAGAAATTATGAATAATGAGGTGCGAAAGCTTTGCTTGTTTTTGTTCAGGTTCCTCGAGGTTTAGCTGGGGATGTTCACTCAACAGCCCAAAGCTGCAGTTGGTACCACTGGGTGATGCAGACGGTAGGAGTAGGAAACTAAAAGCATTGAAGTGCCAATCCCATGTAAAAAGCATGGAGCATCTAGCCTGTGTTGCACTCTCCTATGCTAAGCTGCTGCTAAGTGCCATGAAAAATGAACATCTCTATGGACTTCAACCCAAAGCTTCCAGCAATTTGTTCCATTACCAAACCTCAAACCATTTATTCTTTCAACCAGTTGCATTTTGGATCTCTGTGCACTACCTTTTCATTTATCATAGATACTCAGAAACCAGGTACTCAGCAATTTTTGCTCTCTCCACCCTTAAGAACACCATGGAAAAGTCATGGGGCAACACTCAGTGTCAGGACCTCCCTGCCCTTCCTTCTCAGACCTCACCACAAGTAGACCTCCTTGTGACTGGGTTCACCAACAAAAATATTCCCTGCTCTGTAGGCCCCAGGCCTGAGGGATCTTCCTTTGCATCATATAAATTTCTCATCCAATTAGCAACTTCTTGCCATGATAATCATGAAAGCAAATTAGCAAGCAATTGCCAAATTTGAGAAGCATTCTGAGGATGCTGCATGAACCAGCTGGGTCTTGATGGCATATGCCCTGTCCAAACAGCTCGACCTTAAGCAGTGTGGGTAATGGAGCGAACAATTCATGCCAATAGTTGAAAAGTTTTCCAAAAATCACTGAAAAGAAAAAAAATTCAATTGCTGCCCTCACAGAGTAACATCAATACATGACAGAAAGCAAGCACTTGGTTTCAAAGGGGTCATTAAGCCCTAAACTATCCACTTAACATGAATGCCACTAGCAATATTGGTCAAGTCAATGTTCATGCATGATTACACTTCAGATTTAGATGTGAAGCTGTTGTACATAACAGGATATGTGGAGACTTGTTTCTCTTTCTAATGGACTTAAATTGCCAATAAAACAAGGCCCAGGACAAAGATGCAAAATGAAGCTTGAAGAACAAACATGCATTTTCAAAACACTGTGAAGACATCAAGGCAATTTTGCCTTGCCTGTCCAATGCACATTTTAAAAAAATCAATTAAAAATAAATAAAAATTGTTCAGAAGGAGCACCTTTTGAATCAGCTGATATGATGGACATCCATCCCATAGTGCTCTTCTCCACTCCTTCCTGCTGTAAGTTGCTTTTCCTTCCTATGAAGCTTTGTCCTGAAGCACAAATCAGCCCTGCAAGTGCTCAGCCAACTGGAAACTTCAGTGAGGGCAAGTGGGTGGGCAAAGGAATATGCCTATCTCAGCTCAGGAGAAAATAAAGCAAACACAAGATGCCCAAGATGGGCATTGTGTTCCTTGGCCAGGGAGAAGTGCCCATCCCTCTTCTTCAGGACTCAATCTGGCCAGTTTGCAAGTATTCCTGCACCTTTTGCAGGCTCCCCAGTTACTGCAGGGCTAGTTTTATCTTCAGAATTTTGTCTTCAGAATTCATGTGAGATTTGCAAACCAGTTATTGTCCTCAGATTTTGCCATCTGACCAAACCCTCTTTTGATGGAAATAAACTTTGTACTCCCTAAGCTTATCACACAGCACTTTCAGGGTGGACAAGGGATTAGACCCAGCCAGCATGGGTTTAGGAGAGGCAGGTCCTGTCTAACCAACCTGATCTCTTTTTACGATCAGGTGACCCACCTGGTGGATGAGGGGAAGGCTGTGGATGTGGTGTATCTGGACTTCAGCAAGGCCTTTGACACTGTCTCCCACAATATACTCCTGGAAAAGCTGGTAGCCCATGGCTTGGACAAGTGTACCCTCTCCTGGATTAAGAGCTGGCTGGAGGGTCGGGCCCAGAGTGTGGTGGTGAATGGAGCTGCATCCAGCTGGTGGCCAGTCACCAGTGGTGTTCCCCAGGGGTCTGTGTTGGGTCCAGTCCTGTTTAACATCTTTATTGATGATTTAGATGAGGGGATCGAGTCCATCATCAGCAAATTTGCTGATGACACCAAGCTGGGAAGGAGTGTCGATCTGCTGGAAGGCAGGAGGGCTCTGCAGAGGGATCTGGAGAGACTGGAGAGATGGGCTGATTCCAATGGGATGAAGTTCAATAAGGCCAAGTGCCGGGTCCTGCCCTTTGGCCACACCAACCACCTGCAGTGCTACAGGCTGGGCACAGAGTGGCTGGAGAGCAGCCAGGCAGAAAGGGACCTGGGGGGATGAGGGACAGGAAGCTCAACATGAGCTAACAGTGTGCCCAGGTGGCCAAGAAGGCCAATGGGATCCTGGCCTGGATCAAAACTAGCGTGGCCAGCAGGACCAGGGCAGTGACCCTTCCCCTGGACTCTGCCTTGGTGAGGCCACACCTTGAGTGTTGTGTTCAGTTCTGGGCCCCTCAGTTCAGAAAGGATATTGAGGTGCTGGAGCGAGTCCAGAGAAGAGCAAAGAGGCTGGAGAAGGGACTGGAGCACAAGCCCTATGGGGAGAGGCTGAGGGAGCTGGGGGTGTTTAGCCTGGAGAAGAGGAGGCTCAGAGGTGACCTCAGCACTGTCTAGAACTGCCTGAAGGGAAGTTCTGGCCAGGTGGGGGCTGGTCTCTTCTCCCAGGCACTCAGCAATAGGACAAGGGGGCACGATGGGCTCAAGCTCTGCCAGGGGAAATTTAAGTTGGATATCAGAAAAAAATTCTTTCCAGAGAGAGTAATCAAGCATTGGAATGGGCTGCCCAGAAAGGGGGTGGGTTCACCATCCCTAGAGATTTTTAAATGCACGATCTAGTAAATGGACTAGAGTTGGACCAAGGGTTGGACTCGATGATCTTGGAGGTCTTTTCCAACCCAATCAATTCTATGATTCTATGGTAGCAAATCCTTTAAAAAACGAAACTAAGAATGGAGATGTAAATATCCCATTTGTTACCCTGACAGGCTGCAGAAAGTAGTGTCACTTAAAAAAACAAACAAAAACCAACATCCAAACAACAACAACGAAAAAGCAAACACCGAAAACAGAATCTGTTATGCCATGCAGGTGCCCCATAAATATCCTCTTTAAGTGTTTATCCATAGTTGAATTTGGACTGCAGCAAAAAACCTCATTTGTATTCAGCCAAAAGATTGCTGCTAATGCTGCCGAAAAACCCACTGCAGATTAATTCTCAATATTAATGAAAGCCGAATATCCTAAAGCTGTGAACTAATAAATATGCAGTCATGGCCGATGACAGTTTGCAGACAACATACAGTTCAAAGCTTTAAAAGTTTTTTTTCTTTCTCTTTTTTTCTCTTTACCCTTTCTGTTTTCTATTGCTCCACAACTTACAAACCCGGACAGGCTTTGCAACAGAACGCTATGGGCAGATAAATGAACGGGACCCTGAGGAAATGCTTATGCAATCCTCACCTAGGGAAGTTTTAGCAGTGAGTCACGCCTAACCCAAACACAACCTCCCAGCTTATCACCGAGACTCAAACCGCTCCAGCCGCCAAGCCGGGGCCAAAGAGCGAAGGTACAGCGGGGCCAACATGCCAGGCTGCCAGTGGTGCCAGGAGCCATGGGGTGGGCAGAGCCCTGGGGGACTCTCACCTGGGCATCACCCATCCTGCAGCAGTCCCGGTGCAGTGCCTGGCCCTTGCTGGTACCCACCCACTTCTCGAAAAGGCAGAGGCAATTTAACAGTGGATACCAAAACCACTGGATTTTGTGGCAGTTTCCAAACACACACAAAAGCTTTTTAAGACCCCAGCATTTACATATGGCTGTGCCTTCACCCACATTTTGTTTTACACTTAAATAAATGAAATTTCTTTTGTACACACGCCGTGTATCACAGCACATAATTCTAGATAAGGCACAATTACTTGGTGCTGGGGGTGGGGCAGGGCTTAGACCATATCATATCTATGTAACAGTGCAGACAATTACAATACAGAAATCCTGATTTTATAATCCTCTTTTGACTATCTCATGGGAAATCCATTATTTTGATCCCTCTACAGTCAAGTCAAACCAACCCAAACAAACCCCCAGTCCTCCACAAAAGCCAGAGCCCAGCAAGGATTTGATACCTGAATTCAGGTAAGTTCAGCTCCTCCTTGGTGTCTCTTTTTCTTGGCTACAGTTGTTCCAGCACTTATTCAGACACTAAACCAAAATCCCCTTCTTTATCTGCAACAGATTATGATTTCCATGCAGAATTCTTTATTGCACTTACAGTGGCATGTAATAAATACCCAAAACACCAAAAAGTAATTGGAAGACTACAGCATAGGACTTCTCTACAAGGGCTTAGATTCATAAAGGACAAACAACTTTTTGGTTTTTTTACAACAAGTGCTTTATGCCAGGCAGCCCAGACTGGGAGTAAACCTGAAAGTCTTGCATCCCTCCTTTGAACACTGCATTTCCTGGCTATACACCCAGGTCTGCTTTCAGAACTAAGCACAGTACCTCAGCATTTCAGCAGGGCTGCAGAAGGTTTACCAAAGGGTAGAATGTGACCTTGTGTTTTCATATCACACTGGTGCAGATACTTACACTCTCCCCTTTCATACCTGTGCATGTAAAAGTGCTGTTAGCTTTAGATAACAGCTGTCCATAGAGCTCTGCCTGCTGCACAGGTAAATGTTTGCTATTCCTTCCTATAAATCAAAGTATGCTAACAAGCTTTCCAGGCTTTCAGAAGCCTCTGGTGTTCAGCTTGGTCCACAGCTAAAGCAAGCTCTCTCTTTTTAGCATATCATGCTGCATATGATCAGGAAACTCAGCAAGGGAACACATGCATTTTAAACAAGGAGTGCTAAGCATTATAAATAAATCTGGAGCAATGAAATACAGAGCCTATGAAATAACTTCCTAAACCTTGGGAAACTTCCTCTCCCTGACATCAATCACTCGCTTTCACTTTGTGCATAGTTTGTGAGTTAGGGACAGAACACTGTTTTCAGGTATCAACCCTACCTACCACCTCATCCTTTAAGCAACACCCTGAACTTTGTGGACTGGAATAATCTCACTGCCTTTAATTTTAAAATTCAAAATAGGCTGTCCCCTCAATGTCTCTGTGAGCAGACGAAGAAATAAATTCCCTACCTGGTTAAACCACTACAAACGGGGAACCCAGTTCCTCTGCCTCTGGGAACTCCTTTCAGATAAACAGTCATCAGACTTCTAAGCTTTTCTGTCTCTCCATCTCCAAAAGCATTTTTAATATACATCTAAAGCAGCTTGTTAAAATCCTGCTAGTGCTGGAAAGCATTCCTAAAGTAACATGGAGTTTATCATCAGAAGTGAGTGATTAATTAGGTATCAGGCAGACAGGCTGCCTTTTTTAGGGTGGATGTACATTTCTGAGGTAAATCACTGCCTGCTTAATTTTTGCTGCAGTGCACTTAAAACAGAGCATACAAACAACAGAATATGTCATTAAAAATTCTGCTTTTGACAAGAAATTTACTTCCTTTTGTTGTTTCAAGCAAATTATCATACATGTTACATGCACTGAACAATTTCAATACAAATCCATGCATTTACTACAGTACTGTGACATGCTTGAGAAGTCTGTCATGCACTATATTCCTCTGGCATATTTGTACCAGAATTAAATTGAGTTTCTGAAGAGATTTCTTGGGGACCACTTCAATCAGTTTTCCTTATTCTTTGGGCAGCACCACAAAGATGCAAAGTTTCCAGTTCCAGAATACAGCCACTTTTACTGACTATAACTTAGTGAATTTCCAAGTGCTTTTGGCACTTGTTCAAACAAAACATTTCGAGGCTGAAGGATGGTTATCAAGTATAAATCTGCTCCATTATGCTAAAGTAAGAGTGACAGTAAAGATACTTACCAAGAGAGAGAATCTGTGAGGTAGATTAGAGTGGGAATTACAGAGATGGAACATCAGCTCAAGTGCTGGAGGTTATACTATAGTGAAGGTGTACAAAGTAGAGGTTCAGAAATCATCCAAAAGTGATCTTTAAATGTTCAGACCTACCTGACCCAGGCTAGGAGGGGAAAGCTGCCTTACAGCCCAACACAGCTCTCATGCAAAACCTGTGAATTGTCAGAGGCATTTTAATGGCAATCTAGTTCCACCAGGGCTTGGGTTCGGCTCTGAATACCCAGCTATGGCAGTTGAGACAAACTTCTGCAATGCCCTCTCCTATGTTATCCAACTAACAACCCTCATGGGGAAGAAGGGATGAGAGACCCCCAACACTGCCTGTCCTCAGCTGGATTGTCAGGACCAGCCCTGGAGCACAGAGGGGGAAGCAGAGACTCACTAAAGAGCTGTTTCCTCCAAGCCCTCATGTCATCTATCTCACAACTAGCAACAGTTCACAGGTGCACTGTAGTAGAGGAGACTAAAATTCAGCCTGCAAAGGAGTTCTCAGTTTTACACAGTTTTGGATTAGCACCTGTGGAGATTTTTGTCCATACACTGATTTCTAAACACTGATTCAAACACTAAAGCTGCTGTCCAGATGTTACTGTCAATACAGAACGGGACCATCATATATGCCTAATAGTTTTATGGCTTTTATTTCAAGAATTAGAAAACTACATTTGTGGCTTTGTTTTACGCAGACTGATACAAACAGTAGCTGTAGGGGAAAAGTCTTCAAGAGAAAAGCAATCAATAATAATGTTACAAACACAGTGCTATGAGAGTAATGAGTAATTCATCATAATCCCAAGTATGCTTATTCTAAGCATACAGTACTGTTAATACACAGATACTCAGCTCTTCCTAAGAACTGATAAGGATTAAGAATACAAAGAAATATAGTATATCCATTAGCATAGAGGGTCTTCTTACACCACAATGTCTTAAAAGAAAAACTCAGATGGGATACTGACCTCACACTAAAAGGTTTTGAATGACAAGAGAGTCTGAGTCCAGACTACCTTAAAACTTGCCTAGTCTTTCCTATGTCTCTTGCCTGCCTTATAACAATTACATTTTATTTTACAGAAACATTTATAATATACCACTCCAAGATCTACTAGAAAAAACATCTTCCTACGCACAGTCCCTACACAGATGCCTTGCTATTAAACACAGTATCAAAATTCCTTGCAAAGATGTAATATGAAACATTATCCAAAATTCAAAAATACCCATAAATCAAAACTTCAGATACTTCCAGCTATGCATGACTTCCAGTTCAATCATCTTCAGTGGCTCATTGTCGAGAAATGTAAAGTATCTGCCCTCACCAGTCACACCCTATGAAAGTGTCACCAGTGGAGCCTCTCAAAACCATCACTCCTGTCTACAATATAATTTTTGTCACCTGTAAAACAAGACTCTTCAACCTGTACAAACTCTCAGCCTATACAGAACTCATCCAATTTCAAAGAGATTGCACAGAGACTTGAAATAATGCATCTGTCAAAGAGCTCGCTGAATTGGAGCTATTGCCAATTATTTCCATTACGAATTTTTCTCAACTTCTTAACAAATTCATGCCCTCCTTTCAGTGTTGTATTCATCAGGTGTTAAGTTCCTACTCTCATTTTAGCTACGTGAACTTTAAAAATCTGTCTAACATACTTTTGTAAGTGCTACATAGATGGGAGCTGCTTCAGTACCAGGTGGTATAGCAGTTGCTGTGGTAACACCATTTTTTTTCTTAAATTATAAAGCAAGAGTGCCAGAGGCCTCTATATACCAAGAATTGCATATTAACACATCGTCTCAGGGCTATAGTAAATAATTCCCAGAAAGAGAGCACGAGAGAGATGTATGCACATACACACACACTTCTTCGCAAGAACTCCAATGTAAAAATTTTGGCTTCAACACATCCAGTGTGTGAGTGAAATGCCACTCAACTCCATCAGGTTCATTCCAGCAAGTTTAGAGATACCTCATTTTTGCTAAACCATCGCACCATTGCTTTGGCTGGCAGAAATCAACGCTGAAGCCACAGTGCTTTACACAGCCTAAAGAATTCACCCATATTAATCCCATCCAAGAATATATCCAGAAATAACCTTTGAGGAAAATAAAGTAGAAGGACAACTACCAGAATATGTACTTAGTAGACTTACTTGCCTTACCCAAGCAAAAGACTTATTTCAGGTTATTAACACTGACACCACAAAACCTTGTAATGTGATTATCATCTTGCCTCCTGTTTTGGGAGAATTACTTTTTGATACAGTGTTCATGTAACACAGCGAGGTATTCTCTATCAGTTTTCCCCTTTAAACTAGATGAGAGGAGTTGTCTTAGGCAAATAAAGTAATGAAAAAACCTGATCCTGCAGTCCTGGTAGGCAAAATATCCACAGACTTCAAAGGGATATGATGCCTATGGTTTGCAGGATTGAGCCTGAAGAGGAGATTCATGTCCCTGCTGCAGTGGTTACTGTAACTGAGAAGCAAGTTTCAGATTTTCTTCTTTCTCCTCTGGCTCTCCATAATTTTACCTTTTCTGTAAACTTCCACGTGTGTAGCTGCAGAGCTTTTCTCCAAAGCTGCATGCTCTGCAAAGAGGGAGCCAAACCACCTTTGAGGCTTGACTTGAATTCCACTTCACTGCCCACTGTCAAATCCAACAGCAAGGTGAAGATGGAGCAAGCAATTTTATCAGTGGACCATTCAGAGATCATTAACTGAAGAATTATATTTTTCTTGGGTAAAGCACTCCTGAAGCTGCACCTCTACAATCCCTAAAGAAAATCAGGCAAATCAATATGCACAAGTGGTAAATGTAGGACACACCTTGTATCCATGTAACAAGAACATTTCTGTTCTCCTCATCCCTGACTACAAAAATGAACTCCACCTACAGGCAGATAAGGCAGCTCCTCCTTTCCATCCCATGCAGCAGAGGTGGAAAGCTCATCTTCAACTCTCCATTATGCTTTGCATTATCAATGCATCTGCATTGGATATGTCGAGTATCACCAACAACATATCAGAGTGGGAGCAATTCACTGCTTGACTAAACTAATGGCATATTTTCCTGCTCTCCTCACTGCATTATCAGTGCACTCTTAACAGCTATGTTGCTTAATGCACTGTTAAATACCCCGTGCTATTTATTTTCTTGCAAAAGATCTTCCTTTTCTTTCCACTTTGGATTAAAGCCCATTTTGCATCACACTGCAGCCAATAATTTAGTTAACCAATCATGTGGAAGGGATGAGGGGAAAAAAGGAAAAGTTTTTTTTAGAATGGTGGGTTAATGCTTAGAAAAGTAATTAAGCCTTTTTAATGTTCACATTCTAATAACTAATGCTAAAAAAGCCACAGGAAAACTAACAACAGAAGCAGAAAGACAGTAAACTTCAACTGTTTTTCAAGTTTCATACAAACCCTGCAATAATGTTGCTATTTCTGCTGACCTAGTGAGCACTTGGTAGAGCTAATGAAAAGGTACCTGTTCTCTACACACAGGTGGGTGTAAACCTACCTTGGCCCAAGCCACGTGAGGCACTTCTGTGCCATTACAGCAATTGTGGACCTGACCCATTAATTTTTAGCTGACAGTAATTTTTATTATTTATTGTTACACCTTCAGAGCAAAAGCCTTATTTTATGAAATTACATAAACACAAATTGAGGGTAGCAATTTATTCCAGGGGCTGAAGATGCTCACTGGCACTCTAACAATGGATGGAATTATTGCTGACAATTTTACAAAAGCTTTTATCAAAGTTTATGGGCCATTAAGCCCAACAGTACGATTACCAGTACGATATCATTGCTCTCAGTAGTACAGTGCTGGCCCAGAACAATCCATTTCCTAATCCTGACTATTATCAGCAGTCTGTTTACTTAGAAGTCATATGTTTGCTGTTTCTGAAATGATCCGAGTCTTTGAAAGAGTATTTGAGTATTTTAGTCCATAGACAGGATCCAATTAGTACCATCCTAAACCAGGATTAAATAGCCTTCCTTTCAAATGCCCAAAACCAATGCAGATTCCCTCTTCATAAACTGAAATACAAAACACAGATGTTAGCTAAGCATACCTGTGTTAATAAAAAAGGTAATATTCCTCTCCCGAACATCAAGCATTCAGTTCTTGACCTGAGTTTGTCATTGACACCTTCCATGCCCTATGCAGTCAAGAATTAATTTGGTTCATAGTAACTAATAACCAGACAGAAAAGAAACAGGGAAGGTGTTAATTAGCTATTTTTATTCTTGATTCACTGAATAATGTTTGCTCATTGATGCACACCAGACTTCTGCTGTTCAGATCAGGATGACCCTCATTTAGAAAAAGGGTCTGTTCTTCCTTTTTTGCACATGATAAAGCTTTCAAGTGTCAGGGAGAATTATTCACAAATACTGATGGGAGCATCTTACACATTGCTGAACTTCCATGGTGCTGGATTAGCTCATCTACCATAGACAACTGTGTTAAAGTGATGCTGCCTAGGGGATCTGCCTCATTAAGGAGGGAAAGAGAGAATAACAGCAGATCTGAAGTAATAAAATTATTAACAAGAGCACCTTCCAGAGCTTATTAGGTAGGAAACAGACTGACAATACCACTGTTCAACACTTAATTACTTTTTGAAGACCAGATGGAAATCAGAGAGCATTTCAGTGGTCATCCTTTAAAATCCCAGACAAAAAGACAAATATCAAACCCATCCATTAACTGGGCATGTATCCTAAGACAGATGCTTTAAGAAATAATGAGATCCTACCATATAACTGATGCTACTCAAGTTTTCAATTCACCTCCTACTGCAGATACCCTCACTCCAAGAGGTCAAATTAGGAATTAGATTACATTTACACCAAATTAAAACCTCTGCAACTTAACTACTTATGCTGCTTTATAGATAGGTGGAAGCTGAGCACATTACACAAACTTGGTTTGGATGTTTCCCTTTCCAGATGTGCTGTGAAATACTTGTCCCTGCTCCTACTCTTGAAGACTGAACCTCTGCCAATAATTTTGGGATAGCGATAATGGCATCTACCCAGATGCTCCAACCATGACAACAAAGGCAAAGTGTGGAGCTGGTAACACCTTACAAGCACTTCACTCAAGTCTGCTGCACAAGCACCAGCTCAGTTCTAATGCTGCCTTTCCTCTGCTACACGAGTGAGGCTTCAAATGGAAGCCTGTGCTCTGTACCCAACATGTAGAACTACATAAGTACCAGCTAGAGAGGTTTTCATTAGAAAGCCAAACACCAAATGGTCCATTTGCACAGGAGACTGGTGCCCTGCCAGCCACTGTGTGCCAGCTAAGGACAGTCTCACTGTGAGTGATCAGATACCGGGAAACCTCAACACTCTTCCTGGGCATAATTCATCTTCTGTTCACATTACCACAGGTCTTTGTTGGGAAAGACCTGGATCAGTACCTGAGGGAAGAGAGATGGGACTCTTACTAGGTTTCTGACAGATTGGTGTTCAGGAAATGTCTTCTGTCCCTTAGTCTGGCTCTGAAAACCAAGTCACACTTCCACCACTTCCCAGCTCTCATCAAATGCCAAGGGCCCCACTTCCTACACACGGCTCTGTGGTGCAAAACCCATGTTCATGTGGAGACCCAACAGCTTCAATTATGGTCTAGCTGTGACAAAGCAGCTTCCAGAGCCCGGATTTTGCCAACTAACACTTCTGTTTCCAAAAAATTTGTTTGTTTTGTTCTGGTTTAATCGGTTTCTCGCTTGGGGTTTTCTGTTTGTTTTTAACAGGGGAAAGAAAAAAACCCAAAAGGCACGTACTTTGTGCTGAACTAGTCTGAAGAACAGTAAAGCAAATTGAATCCTGTTCAGCAAGGGAGGATGTCAAAATTCTGTTCATAAGAAATACGTTGCAGTAAAAATGGAAGAGGAAAACACTTCACTCCTGTAATAGCTTTTGACTGAAGGCACTTTTCTGTTCAGCAGTTTTCAAAATGTCTCACCAACTACTCATGGGCTCTCACTCAGGGATTTAAGGATATCTCCCCCATATTTTTGTGGGGGAAGTATTCATTGTCTTCATCTGCCCAACAGATACCTCTGTACCTTCAGATTTAACATATGAGAAGCAAGTCTGTCAAACATTCTTGATGATTAAAAGAAATGAAGAAGGTTTCACTTTTTTTCCCAGCTCCTAAAGTCATAGTTTGTGCAAAGTTCACCACCAGCGCCTTCAGGCAGGAGAACCAGTAACCTCCACTCTCAGAAGAAACAGTGATCACATATGCAAAATGGTACTTTTATCTCGCATCAAAGATCTGGTATCTTCATTATTTTGAAAGTTTCTTTTCTCAAATAGGTATCCCTAGTGTCTTAGGTATCTTTCATGCTATATTAACTGAAAAAAGGTAGAAAGAAACATGATAGCAAAATTTTCTCCTGGACAGAGCAGATCATCAGCCAGCCAGCAAATCCCCACATCTAACCTACTTCTCCATACCCCCAGGGTGTACCATCAACCAGAGCCACTTAGTGTCTTTGATAGTGCAGGGTGTATTTTCTTAAATTAATTAACATTGCTTTGTACATGGTACAAGCACGGATGACAGAATAGTAAAGTGACCTTAAATTTTTTTAAATACTACTCACACCACCAAAACCACGTGGGATTTTTTGATTTGACAACAGTGTTACTAAAGATTAAGACAAACTACAAAATAACATTAGGGAAAAGGCCAAGAAGACCTTTTCTTCCTTGTCTTCTACACTGAATTACAACGCTCTCATTCCAAGTCCAAACCCAGCAGCAGAAGCTGCAGATGACCCACAAAGTACAACCCCTGGAAACACCAGGGACAGCATGTAATACATAAGCACATCTGAGAAAAGCAGTTTTCTGCACCTCTGATTATACCACATCCACGGGAGTTGATGGCCCAGGAAGACATGGAGGAAAGTTAAATCTGCAGCAAATTGCAAATGTTTGGGAAGCACCTGCTTGAGAATTCCCCAGTACAATTAAAGAAAATGGAGATGCAGTTGGCAAGGTGACTTCTTTTTTCCTATTAAGTATCTGTCTATGGAAAATCAATAAGAAAACATAAGTGTTGAAGGAAGATACTGCACAATGCCACCTGTACAAAACACATGCACACCTCATTTTAATGTAAGCTCTTGGTTAAGTGGCTTGTGTTGAAATGCTACCTAGCATTCCAAGTATAAACCAGCTTAATCATATCTATTGAAAACCACATAATAAATAACATGAAATATGCAGCATGCCATCCTAATTGTAGAGGTTGTCTCATTTACTAGAAGTCATTTATTTATTCAAATGACCTGAACTACGTGCTTCAATCTGAATCATGGGAACTAGTTACTGATTTGTGCAAACAGCCTCTTACTTCTTTGCTAAAGGCATTGTTGAAATAACTGACCCAACTGCTAAAACAAGCTTCTTCCTTGAACCCTGCCTCCTTCCTCAGTCTTACCTCCTGAGTGAACTTCAGAGATCATTGCTCCACAAAAACACAGAGAATTTAAGAATTAAAAAAAAAATTTAATTACAATGCGAGTAATTCATTCCAATTAATTAATGCAAAGGAAAATTTGGTATTTTCAAGATCAGAGACTTGCTTAGCAATAGGAACTGCACATGCAGCCATAACTGCACTTTGCAGAACTGAAGGACACAGCTCTCAAGAAGAAATGTCCACTACTCAGCTGTGAATCAAACTCAGCTTTCAGAATTGCACATGTGTCTCAGATCTTAATGGGGACCGGGGAGAGAATACCTATCACCACACAGAATCAGCTATAATTTGGGGTTTTTTGGTTGGTTGGTTTTAGGCTTTTTTAAGTTAGGCCTTGCAAATGTGAAAGCTGCACAACTGCTGCAGCTACATAGAAAGCGTAATTTAGGAAACGATTCAGACTTTGCATCTGCTTACACCCAACCTTGATTTGCAGCTACTGTCTCACACTGCTGTTATTTTGGGAGGTGCTGGGGCTTCCCCCAAGGCAGTGGAGCAAGGGGCCAGGCATGCTGAGCCTACTGCAGGCAGGGAATGAACACGCTTCATTCACCAAAGCCAAGCCAGTGCATGCCACCACAGGTCACCTCATCTCAGGCTCTGGCCAGCCTCCATGAAGGGACTTGTCCCCAGAGGACACACAGAAGGGCCTTCAGGAAAGACAAGAAATGATGCCCTATATGAGACATTTTTTTCCAAAGCTTGCAAATAAGCCCCAAAGAGGATGTTGGTTACCTTCAGCTCCAGGCAGTGTTTATCATTGGCTTGGATGTGGGGCAAGAGACCAAAAAAATATCAGGCAACTTCACCAGTGGCCAGATGTGTTCCCTCAGGCTGCTGTTCAAAGTCTCTATGGCTTTGATCCCATGACTCAGGATAGGTAAAATAATACTTTTCCCTATGTAGGAAGAATGCTGTACGAGCTTGCAGTGCCCCAGTGCCAAGAGTGGCTGATTTCCAGGGCTCTACTGGTTATCTTCATATTTACTGCTGCATCTGGTGATGAGAAGGCAGGGATTATCCCACAGCATTCTGATTACCAAACACACACAAAAACCCTCATTCCCACAAATTGATAATTTTTTTCTTATAAAAGCCAGAGCTAAAATACTACTATTCTGTCATCAAGGCAGCTGGTTTATATCCCTCTCTTCTTCCTTCCACATCTTCCCTTGGAAAACATCCCACCTGACAATAGTCCCTGCTGAACTGCCCAACCTCGCTGGTCTCTCTGCCCAGATGGAGCCATATACCCCAGCAGAGTGGTTCTGGTACAACTGCCTTTGCTGGTCCTGCATACTTTTAATTTATTGGGTTTTGGTTTGGGATGGAGGGCGCTGGCAAATCTTCCCCTTTTGCAGGGAGCTGGAGGACACTCCCTGGGACACTACCCACCCTTCCCATGGCACCTTTGCAAGGGAAAACAACCACAGAGCAGTAACCGCTACATGGAGAAGGCTTTTAACCCACACAGCAGCACTGCTGGCCCTTGGGGCACTGCTACTGCTCATCAGCCCTCACCCTGCCTGCCCAAAGCCCTGGCCTGCCTGCTCCTGCACCTCCAGCAAGGAGGCTGAAAGCCTCAGGCTGCTCCTCCTCCAGCAGTTAGCAAGGCACGGTGAAGGCTCCAAACACACAGAAGCCAGGGAGGTCATGGACGCCAGGATTCTTCTTTACTTATCTACCTGTATTTCATTATTTTTGTTATTCCAATTGATGAAAATGGCAAAAGCAATCACAAGCCTCCTGGACTGCATTTATCCCTGCTTAATGTTCATTAAGATCAGAGCAGAGCTATTTATGTGTATGTAAATGACAGTTTACCCCACACTAAACCCTTAATTTTTTGCATTCTTTTGGGGGGGAGGAGTGGAAGGTGGGAAGATGCAAACTGAAGTTAGTTCATTAATTTGAGCCAAACTCTGCAAACATGCCTTGGCCAAAAAATCAACTGGGAGGGAGGTATAAGAAAATCAAGTGGTATTCTGGTATTTTCAAAATAAACCTGTAAATTTTCATTTCAAACAACGTTTCATTTTCTCTCTTATCCAACTTAAAAAGAAAAGAAATGGTCTCAGGTAAATCTGATGTTCCAGATTATATTAAAACAGGGTTTTTTTGTTGGTCTTTTGTTGTTGTTTCTTTCCCCTCTTCACTTTACTAAAACCACCCCCTGACATACTTGTTTCAGTTTGACTGGAAGTTATTCTTTTTCTCTAGGTTTGGGGTTTTGTTTGTATGGGTTTTTTTTTCTCTTCATCCACTGAAACAAACAAAAGCCACCCATGATTCAATGCACTCCAACAGCACAACATGCATTCAAACACGTAGATGTTTACTTTCATGTACACAGATGTGCTGGGCAGAAGGAGGAACCTTGCATCTGCCCTGCATGGATCTATCAACAGGCAAAACACTCTTTGCATTAAAATTTATGGGCTACATAAATCCAGTGCTTCTCTCTCTCCTAACAATGCCTTCTGTTTCTTAAAAAATAATCTTAAAAAAGTGCAGTGTGGTGGCACACATACTTCTTAGCTCAAAAGCCAACCCACATGGCCGCATCTTTTCGCTCTGGTCATCAGAAAGTTTTCCTGTTTAAACACACAACCTCACAAATTACTTTCTCATGTTTCTTCCCTGTGAGCAACCCTCAATATTATTATTAAGCACAGAGAGCACAAGACCCACACCTGCATGTTCTCCCTATACGACAAACTATGAAGCCATGTAGTAGTTCTTAATAGATAACCATCTTGCTTCAGCAGAAACAGACATTTCTTTTGTTACAACTTCTCTGTACGGGGCAGTAATTTTTTTCCCCACATTTCCTTTACGAAAGACTTTTTCTGCCTATATCCATGCCAAATGTTCTGTAACAATTTCTGAAGAAAAAAAATACACTATTATCAATACTGTTAGGTCAGCAGAATTCAGCCCTAAAAAAGGAAGCTTTACTGTCCCATTTGCCATAATTGGAAGTCAAGAAGTAACACATCAAAACCAAGAATGCTCTGAAGCACTACAAGTGCACCTACTAATAGAGTGTTCCTGGAAGGGACACAGGAAAAGGTCAAAACGATACGTACTTAAAAGGATCAGTGTGTGCTGTACCAGGATGAACAAGGACTGTCAAAAGTCCACACAAAACCTCAAGCAGTGGATTCCCACACTACACATCATTAATCCCGGAAAAAAAAAAACACTTCCAACCCACACCTACACAATGTGGATAACTCACAGTGCCAGCTCCCCATGTCCTCCCGCATTTCACAGGCTCTCCAAAGCCCACAGGTATGAATAGCACCGGTCCTCGGGAACAAAGGACTCCTGATGAGTCACAGCCAAGACAGTCTTTATCCCACCCTCATCACCTGGACCAGGAGATGCGTGGCATTGCATCAGCATCATTTGAAGGATGCATGCCAGCTGTGAGGACCTGACCACCAATCCCTCATCATTATCCCTGCTCTCCTGCCAGGGACCTCAGGACCTCATCACACAGCTCCTGGTCATCGCCCCCATCACAGGTGCTGAGTGAAGGTGCTTAGGACCCAGAGAGGCAAGTTCTGCATTAACTTCTCCAACTGCATTTACATCAGGATGTGTTGCTCAAGCCAACCTCGAGGTGAGTGCAAGACAGGTGACTATCCCTACCATGGCAGTAACTGCTGCTTGAGTATTCAGTGCACCTCCTACAACGGCTACAAAGCAAATCCAGGAACCAGAAAGCAAGAACATGCCTTCCACTGAGAAGCAAATAAAGCTCTGCTGCATTTCCTAATAACTTGCTCTTTCTGGTAAAACTAGCAAAATCCCAGCTGTGTTGAGTGCAATTCCTGTGCCAGATAAGCCCTGACTGACAGAAGTGCACTTTGCCCTAGCACTTTCTCCTCAGGGAGAGCAGTACATCAGAATGGGCTTTTGAGAACTTATAAACACAAATAGAAGATGCCTAATGAAATTCACACATTTCCAAAATGACAATTACTCTAGCTAGAAGTCATCTTTTTTAACAGAACTAGACCTCAGCCCCACTTTGACTAGTCTAGTTTTATAAAGGTTTGTCATCCAGGTCACCCCAGCAAACACTCCTAAGACAGACCAGCCAGAGGATACTTTTGTGGATACAGCCAATTCTGGCTCCTCTAATTAAAGTTCTACAAGTTAAAGCATTTCTCTGGAATTTGTATTACACAAGCCCTTTTGCAATATAAATCCAAGTCTAACATGAGATTTCACACAAGTTCTCGTACCCATAAATGCCAACATAACACGCTGACTACTAATTTTGAGTACATTCTAGTTCTTTCTGGGATAATCCACTCTCACATGCAGCATGACTGTACCCTCTGATGCACTCACACTACTGAAACTTGGACTAGACCAGGAGTTTGTAGCAATATCAACAGTTTCTATGCAAAACAATTCCATGAAGGTACTGTCATCCTGCCTAAAATGAAGTAAACCTTTCACTAGGCTTGTTCCCGAAGAGCTATTAAGCAAAGGCAGTTTGTGCTCAAGGAAGATAAGGACACTTTCCGAAGGAACTGGTTTGGCTAGTCAGCTATCTTGCTGCTAAAGCTCCCATATCCCAGTGATTTCAATGATACACAGATACCTAAATGCAAAAGTCAGCCCTGAGGACCATAATGGCATTGTGTGACACTCCCCAAAAGTCTCTCTTTATAAATTAACAAATAAATTACAACGGACTACTCCGATTCTAAGGTCTCCAGGGCATTGATCTTGATTTCTTAGTTATCTGTAAATCTCTTAATATACTCTTGATGCAAGAAATAACACATTTTTATTTACTATCACTTCAGTACCTAGTTTGCTTACCATGCACACACACTGCTGAAAGGCCAATCTCTTTTGTAACATTTTGCAGTTTATCTGAATAAAGGAGATGACTGCCAGCATTTTCCTTCCCTTCCCTGTTTGCCAGAAATTGCTCTTAATGATGGGATTCGGGTTTTGTTCTTCATCATTCACACACGGACACACTGGAGTAAGAGCGGGTCTATACTCAAGACTATTTATTTCTATTATCTCACCAAATCAAGCAGCATCAGTATTAAGTTTCCATATCTGTAACTGCATTTACCATCAAGACTACACAGATTTATTTTAGTTCCCAAATTTAAAAAAGTTTGGTCACTTATCAAGGAGAATAAAAAATAATAAATGGCTGCATAGACAAGACCTCACACATACTAGCTTCTGTCTCTACAAAGACAATTCCACTTGTAGCAGTGATAATACAAATACAGAAATGAGAGAACAGTGTACCAGCAACCCTGGGACTGTAACAGGAACATGAGACATCCTGCACCTGGCACCAGACAGGCAGAGAACACTGCTGACTGCCCAGGCAAGGTGTGGATGTGTGAGCAGCTGCCTGCTCCTGGGAGACCCCCATGCTCATTCCCACTGCAGGCACATCTCACAGGCATCTCCTGCCAGACCTCTGCTCCCAGAGCAGCAGACGAGTTACACTGGAGTGCACCTGGAAAGGCACTGGGGGCCTGCACATAACTGAATCAAGCTCTACACGATCCACAAGAACTAGTATACTTTTGCACATCTGTCATATGGAATAACATACAGCGCAGAAACTACAAGAGGATGTAAAGGGCAGCAGTGCACAATGTAAGAACAGACACAGCCGACATGTAAACACTGCACAGGATATTAGATGAAGCTTTTTCATTTCATGAGAAAATGATTACTTCAACATCTTTAAAGAACTTAGTCCTTTGCTTTCCAGAAAGGTACAGAAAGCTATCAGTCACCTTCTGCAGGTCCCAAGCTGCCCAGCATGCTTGCATGAACACTCCCATCCCACAGTGGCTGCAGCTACAGATCACAATTGGAGACACAAAGCCAATACAGAGCAACAAAAAGCAATCTGCTGAACTGTAGCACTGTCACCGAGCACTGACACACAAAAACAACATGGGTCAAACATGTCCAGCATAAGTGGCACTCCAGCTATCGCACATATTTATCTCAGGCCATTCACATTAGCGGAAATCCCGATTAGTTCCACTGTGGTTAATGTGGGTCAACATCAGAGCAGGTACATAGAGGTGAGTATTGATCCCTGTGAGCATCCTTTAGTTATGAGCAATGCTGTTTGTTTCTAGAATATGCTTAATTAGGGGTTTTTTTGGTATCCTCATGACTACAGTGTTATAACTAAACCAGTTTTCTCTCATCCATATTCAAAAAACTAATTCTAAAATTCTGGGAAAACACACAATTGTATTTAAATTGCCATTAAAATATTATGTTAATCAGATTTTATAGGCCAATTCTGACATTCTTCTAACAAAAACATTTGCCCAGGCAATTTTTTTTCCAGAGACATCTCCTTTTGGTAATGGAACAAATCAGGTTGAATTTTTTAAAAGTGTAATCTCCTATGTGATTTGAACTTCTAAAAATCTACAAATCTTGGTCTTAAAACTCAAAGAGTGTTGCATGTATTTATGATAGCACATTTACTTTCAGAATTGCTCTGAATTCTGATGTTACCTCCTATCATTTGACCAAACAGGCAGTTCCGAACATATGCTGATGCTCTGTTACCTGTTGGGCCTGTTGCTTCAAATCAGTATCTCACAATTCTCAAATGCTGCTTCATTTTGTACTCCTGAGTAATTTTCTTACTGGTCTTCAAGTGTGGGGAGAAATGGAGAAACTAATAAAGACCAATCAATCGATTAATGCTTCCTGAAGAAATCCTGCCTTCACTTCTGCCACTGAGCCTCCAGCTCTTACCAGAGGAACAGTTACTTGCTGACACAACATCCCCAAAATAATCTCCATTGGGTTTATCACTTAGCTGTTGATTATTTAGTAATCCCCAAATAACTGGCACCCTACTAACTTTGAGACATGGAATTAAACACTTTAAACAAGGTACTTCTCCTCATATTTTATATATATTCTACAGTGCACCTGAGACTGCACCTCAAAAGACTTTTAACGCAGGCAGAGCAGATGGAGTCACTTTGCTTCTCCTCAGTTTCAAAGGGTGAGGGAAAATAAATAAATAAATAGAAAACCGGGAAGGAAAAAACTGCCTATGTTACATCAACAACAGGTACGAACTTGATTTCTGGAACAAGAAAATCTCTCCGCTTTTTAAAGGTTGTGCAACTAGTTCTTTTGGACGGGGTGTTTCTCACTTGCAGGGCAGCTTTTACTGTCCATGGTCACGAAAGACTAACTCAGCTGCTTTAAGCCATGCACCAGCCCTTCTAAAAACCAATAATTCTCTTCTCCCGCTTTTACTTTAACAAAAAAAAAAAAAAAAAAAAAGAAAAAACCAAACCACCCAAATCTGCATTTTTTCCCTGGCTGGCAGATTTCCAAGATAAAGAGGACTGTTCTCCGGCTGGAACAGCAGCCGGGGCCTGCTCTCCAAACTCACAAAAGAGAACACCACACACAGAGGGAGAAAGCGACGGGACTGACCGGCCAGAAACGTTTTCTCACACTCTCAAACAGTTGCTCGAGTAAAAAAGGAAAACCCAACCAGCAGTCCGCGCCGCGCCGTTCCCACGCACCGCCGGGGCTGGCAGCGCCGGCGGGGTCGGGACGGGACGGGAAAGGATGGGACGGCGGCTCCTTCGCGCCGGGTCGAGCAGGGATAATCGCTTCTCTTTTGGCTAACCGGAGAACCAGAACCCACGTGAAGTTTTCCCTCTTTGCAGTCATCCCCTCCCCAGGTGTATACGTTTTATTATGATTATCACTGTAACCGGACAAGCGGAGGTGCCCGGGTCAGAGCCACGGGGGGTTCCCGGAGCGCTGCTCACTCGGGAACTACGCGGTAACAGCGCGGGGCTGAGCCCGGGAGAGCGCTCCGGGGAGCGATTGGGCAACGTGGGAAGGGGGGAAGAAGAAAAAAAAATCAACACTAAAGGAAAGAAGCACAAACGACAAGATGTGCCAAGGCTTATTCCGTTTTATTTCCTCCACCCCCACAAAAGAAAATAAGCCGAGAATCAGGAAGTCAGGGCTGCGTGATCGCTGTTACAGCTTTGGTTTCTCCTCTTTCTCTGTTTTTGGATGGGTGGGCTTTTTGGTGTTTGGGGGTTTTGTTTGTTTGTTGGGGTGGGGGGTCTTGGACTTTTTTTAAAGTAAAAAAATAGTTGGACTTTCCCTCCGTCGCTCTCCACGGCGGTACCCCGGGACACAGCCCGCAAAGCGGCGGCAGGACACCCGCGCCCCGGCCCCCCGCGCCCTCCTACCTTTCTTCCCCTCCACGGCAAGACAGAGAGCGATGCGCCCCAGCAGCAGCACCAGGACAGCGGCCCCGCGGGGCCCGGCAGCGGCGAGGGCGCTGCGGCCGCCCATGCTGCGGGACCGCCGCTCCCTCTGCGGGTGGGTGAGGGGCTTGGACGGGACGGGCCCACGGATGATCCCACGGAGCTGCTCCTGCTCTGCTCCTCTGCCGCGGCCGCGATCAGCTGCTCTCCGCCGCTCTGCCCTGCGCGGCTCCGAACAGCATGCTGGAGGGCGGCCGTCGAGGTCTGCGCGCACACGTGCGCGCCCCGCTGCGGGCGGGCTGCTGCCTTCCTCCTCCTCCTCACTCTGCTCCTCCTGCTGCAGGCGGCGGGTGCGCAGGGGCTTGCGGAGCGGCTGGAGCCGGCTGTGGGACGGGGTGCGCCCAGCTGCGCTCTCCGCTCAGTCGCGGAGCGCAGGGGCTCCCTCTGGGGACGCCGAGGAGGAGGAGGATGGGGAGGGAGCAAGGAGGACGGGGGAGGAGAACTGGAGGCGCCTTCTCCGCCCAGGTGGAGAAAAGGTGGACCCGCCACCTGTCCCTGAATATAGGATGAGAGGAGGTGTGAGTGGGGAGGAGACAGTTCAGCTGTTCCTGCTTGCGCGGAAGGGATTTTCTACTTCCCGGCAGCTTCTGTCCGGCAGCTGCCAAAGGCATAAGCGTGTATTTGCGCCGCTGCTCGCAAAAAAGCGGCGAGGCCTTAGCACAGCTTCTCTCCTCCCGCCCGGCCGTGCTGGGAGCGGGGCAGAGGCTTTACAGGAGTGCGGATGCCCCGGGGGAAGTTTGCAGCCGAAACGCTGTCCCGTCCCGTCCCTCAGGGAGAGCTGTCCCGCCGCAGCGCCAGGGAGAGGAGTGCGGGCGGGGAAGAACTGAGGCGTTTCTCTGGGTTCAGTCCGCTCCCCAGGCCCGTATCTCCGGAGTCTGGACTCGTTTCTGCTCCTCGAAATGAGCGGAGTCCACTTGGCCTCTGCGAATAGTTCTGCTCTCGTTCTGGGCATTTTACTCCCAGTACTTGCAAGGCCAAAGGTGTGGGTGAAATAAAACCGTGCTGGTTTTATGCAGTTTTAGCACACGGATAACAGAGGCCGTATCTGCCCGCACCGTTTCTATTCCTCTGTCACCAGCAGTGAGAAAGTGCTCCTTGCTCTGCGTAGCAAGTTACTTAACAAATACACAACAATACAAGGTTTTTTGAGGTGCTCCGGGGACATCTATAGACATTAAGCAAAAGAGTACATGTGCGGTGCTCTTTCCCCCAACATGTTTTCCCACAAGAGGCAGACCCAAGATATTTAGTGTTCATTAAAATATGGTTATAGTTTCAAACTCTTTTTCCAACAGGCTGTTCCCCTGGAAAGTGGGAGGAAGCTCTGTCTTGTCACTCAGGTATGTAAATAGGACAGAGAAGTGCCACTTGTCTGGGCTGGGATTTCTCTGAGTAAATCATGATTCAACACTCAAACTTGTTAAACGCTGCTGAGAATTTCTTCATAAAGGTCTTGTGAAGACTTGGGTTACACAGGCAATGGGATATGAAGCCTTAAAACTGTTACGACTAAGTGGGAACTCCGGAGCTGAACTCAGAATGCCACGAGGTTTGTGCAATGGTAAATGCCTCCGTCTGTCACAGGGCATTGGAACACAATAGATTGTAAAATAGTTACTGAGTGTTGTGCATGTTCCTCGGAGAGATACAGTACTCTTCTATCAGCCAGCTTCCTCTGTACAATCTTTTTTTTTTTCTGCTTGTTTAACTGCCTAAACTAGCAAAGAAAACTACTAACACATTTACTTATCCTAACAAGCTCAGTGCCTGACCACATGCCTTTAACCATATATCTTCCCACCATGCCTGTGATCATTTATTAAGATGAATTGGGGTTTCAAGTCAGCTTATGGATGGTATAGCTGACATTCTGGTTTGATTATATTTTATAAATAATCTGAAAGATTTACTTCAAAGTAAACTCAGATATAAATAACATCTAAAGAACTTTACTCATATGATTGGTTCTATGGCTGTAACTGAAGGCAGAACCTGAGCTTACAATACAATAGCAATGCAATTTAATTCCAAGATCCTCACACAGTGCACCTTCATAGACACTGTGAGTGTATGGCTAATGTTCATTTATTTAGACAGATAAGGGGATCTTTAAAAGTGAGTGACCCAGGCAAAAGAGATCAGCTTCTAAGGGAGGGAAGGTTTGCAAGGCATCCTCAGCACACACTCATGATTACAGCTTGCATTAGGAGAAAGGAAGTGCAATTAAGATAACCAAGAAATGAACTTCTAATCAGTTCTGTAACAAATAAAAATGTGCCCCTAGATTTGCACATTGAGCATCAAGCTACCACTGAAGAAGGCAACAGTTTTTAAAATCTAGAAAAATAAAGGATTCAAAGTGACAAATGAAAAATAAACCAAACATAGCGAAGAAGGAAAACATCTTTTGCATATGAACTCAGTGAAGAAGCTCATCCAAGTCCTGTCCTAACATGCTAAAGAACAAATACTTGCTTTGCAGAATTTTTTGTGCAATTGTGATTCTACCTGCTATACTGAGCAGGAACATTTCATACTCACTTCAGCTCCCATCACGTACTGCCCTTACATGAATGCACATAACCTCAGGTATTTGATCCTAACTAAACTCCTCCTTCTTTGCCGACATGGTGAGCAAGGGGAGACTAGGGAAATTCCCCTTTATTTCCCCCCCACACACACACACACACTGCAGAGATCCACTACAGGATACTCTGCTCTGCTGCTGGCAGTGCAGTACTGCTGAAGGGCCTGCCCAGCAAGCTGCTGTAAATTCTGTCCTCCCACCTTTGTGAGCACAAATGTGTTACTTTTGTGGCATTGGGCTCTGCTTGCCAAGGTCATGAGATACATAAAAAGGCTCTATAACTATCGTTTCAGAAGCTTATCACAGGCAGGAATTTCAAGCCTTTTTTATACAACTAAACAGTTTCTGAAACGGCTTGAGTTCAAACATGACATTTTCCCTAAACAGCTGGTCACATACCCAGTGACTGCCTTTGGTATAATGTCTTTGAATCTAATATAATTACATGAATTTTACCAAGGACATACAACATTTATGTTGCAAAACTTTTATTACCAGCTGCATGTGTGCATAGATCGAAGGTCATGGGACAAAGCCCAACCTTTCCACCACTAGTTTTTAAATTGATAGTTCATAGTGAGAAGACTGAATGCAAGAACATCATCTTTCAGTGCTCTTTTGACTTGCTTGTCTTATAGTATCTCCCTTCTTCTATATATGAAATATAAACATGCTGACCTCTAAAGTGAAGTCCAAGTAAGCTGGTAGTTCTTTCACAGGAGATACTTCTGGATTGCAGAATTTGGCTGCAATTGCTCACCACCACTTGCCTGCACCACTGAGCTGATTACTTTCCCACATGTGGAGAGAAGCTATGAGAGGATGAATAAATGATTTTCCTATCAGTGGAAAAAATGGGATTAATTCTCCTATCTCTTCTACATTCCCTCAAAACAGAATAGAATTTCAAAATCCTCTCAAGAGTAAAGAAATCCCTGCTAGGTCCTTTCCTTAAAAGAAACAAAATAATGTGTTGCTTTTTATTATCCACTGAGAGCGAGTCAGCATTTGCTCCTCCAAAAAAATTCATCAGCAGCCATTCATGGATGGCAATGCAGTTCTTCTCTGTGTTTTGCAAAAGTGATTTTAAAGGGCAGGCTTCTTACTGGAAGAGGAGAAACAAAGTAGAGCTGAATTAGTGGCATTTTACAACTGATTTGCTCAGATTTTGCATGGTGTTTGAGGTAGTTGATGTTGAATTTTGCATTGTAATTTGTATTCTATGGCTCCTCACTGAGGTTTTAAAGCAAGGGTTGAGGTAATGAAGCTTTATGGCATTTTGCATGTTGAAAACATTGCACAAACATTAACTGATTTATCTCCACAAATCTCCTGTAAAGCAGGTTAGTAGCTATCATTTCCATTTTATAGATGTAAAATAATTTGCCTCGAGCTGAGTGTTAGTGGCAGAGCTAGGGTTATCACTCAAGAGCTGTTTATTCTAAGCATTCTACTTAAACCTCCTTGGATCATGCTGCTTCTAGATATGGTCCCTCATGAAAACAGATGCATTTTTACACACTCAGATTCTCTTTTAACACTGTTTGTTTGTTTGTATAACATCACTTAGAAAGGACAACACCAACAAACACATGAGTATTGAAATTAAACCTTAGTAAATTGCGCAGTCAGTATTTCAGCACGTGATCCTGGTGTTATTCCAGAAATGTTCCTACATGCTCTTTCCTTTTTTCATGTCCAGGTTTTATCTGTCATCTCAGTCACCAAGTTCATTGTTGCATTTTTCAGGGAAAATTCACTTAAGTCAGGAATAGACTTCTACAATTATTTAAACTCTGTTGGGGATTTGCAGCACCAGCTTATACACTAATGAAAGTAGGCAACAAAAATATAAGTATAAAAATGAAAGCAGCGTGGATCTAGTGATCTTGTTTCACCCATTGCTTTGGAGAAGGTGTGAGCTATCTGTTCTCTGAATTACGGCTTTTCTTTGAAAAGACCTCCAATTTTTGTCCTGTATAAAGCAAAAAAAAAATCTGCATTTTGATTAACTTCTAAAGTAATTACAAGAGAAAAAAGGGTTTAGCAAATTCTTTCAGCATTGAAAATAAACATTGCAATTGATAATATAAACTGAATAATGCTATCATAGGAATAACTATACTAGATTAACAAAAATATGCAGATTTACTTACCATGCTGTTATTCTTTCCCCTCTTGCAAAAGTATCTATTGAACTCCTGGGGAACAGGCATCTCCATTGCCAGGAGATCATTTCAAGGTGTAGAATACATTTCCTGCTTAAAAGCATCCACTCCTTTGGTGTTTGTAACTTCATGTAGGAACTGCTGTGTTTTTTCACAAGCTTTAACAAGTCCTGAAACTAAGTATTTCTTGCTGTATTCTTACCTCAGTGATTTTTATGGTTTGTACGAGGAGGGACATAAGGACTGATACTGTCATGGAATAAGGTATGTTATATACAAAATCCTTGTTATGGAACAGTACAACAGCTTCCTACATAAAAACAAGTTTCTGCCTTATTCTGTACTTCATTAAGGTGGCTTACACTGATATTATTGTGCTACATATATTCTTCAGTCAACCAGAAATCATACAGCTCTGTATGATTGCAGCAAATCCCACTGAACATGCTGCCAATAAATTGGATGTCAGTAGAAGCACATAGAATGGGTAAGGTTGGAAGGGACCATAGGCAATCATCTCGTCCAACCTCCCTGCTCAAGCAGGGTTAATCTAGAGCACATTGAACAGAACTGCATCACAGACAGTTCTTCAGTATCTTCAATGAGGGAGACTCCACAACTGCTCTGGGCAGGCTGTTCCAGTGCTTGGTCATTGGAACAGTAAAGAAATGCGTTCTCACATTCAGGTGGAACTTCATCATCAGCATCAGTTTCTGCCCATTGCCTCTTGTTCTATTGCTTGGCACCACCAAGGAGAGCCTGGTCCATCCTCCCTTCAGATAGGTATATACCTGCATATGGTCATCTCTCACAGGCATGGCTCATGGAAGCTTGTTGTCCTCCAGGACTCCCAGGAACTTCTCTGCAGAGCTGCTCTCCAGCAGGTCAGCCCCCCGCCTGTCCTGGTGCATGGTAACATGACCAGATCACACTGTGTGGTTATTCAAGATGGGTGACTGAACAGTAATACTGCTAATTGCATTACTCTCACTGCCTGTTCTACACAAGCAAGAAAAGAGTCTTGCTCACCTAATTCCTGACCCACTGCATAGCCTGTCGTAGCCCACGTATGTCCACAATGACAAAGGGATGGGGACAACAAAGCACAGGCCTATGCCACAAACTTTGCCTTAGGAAGAGTAAAAGTGACGTGAAGCCAAGCTGAGGTGTGATGGTTGACTGGGGTTGGTTCTATTTATTCTGCCTCTTCCCTTCCAAGTCCTTTGATTTACCCCTTTCCAACTCCCACAAGAAGCTTAATACCATGTGCAGATATTGCAAGTGTTTGCTCCAAATATTGTCTCCTTGGGTGTTTGTAGAGCGCAGAAACCTGCAGCAGAGAGAGAGAAAAGGTGGCAGCCCTGAGTAAAGGCACAAAGAATGTGAGTTACATCAAGGGTGTGGCTAATGGGGGGTTCTTCAGATTCAGCCGTCTCCTGCTGTTTGCATCCAAAGCGGACACAGATAGGAATGATAAGAGATTGCAACACTGTGGTTCTCCTAAACTACAGCTACCAGTCCTTATTTAGCCTAGCAAATACAAATAAGTCAGCCTTCCCTTACATCCACTCCTTATTTTGCACTATGGACGTGTCTCTACCTTAACTCATTTTTCTAAATTAATTCCTGTGTTATTCAAATTAAAACAAAGACCCAGAGAGACTGACCATGCAAGTAATTATACAAGACCACTGTCCAGTATGAAAGTAATTGCCACAGAGTAGCCTGTATCTATCAAAATATTAAAGACTCTCAGCCTACAGACTCGTGTGGTTGCACCCAAAGGACCTGTCAGGAGCACTCCTTGCCTTGTGCTACCTCCAAGCTGTGTGGATGACTATTAGCTTGTCTAGCCTGGGACTGTCTGTGTAAAAGAACAGTGCAGATGCTCTTACACAGCATGCAGGGACACTCCTTGCACAACTGACCAACATGATCATGGTTATAACTATTTCCCAATGTTTCAAAGTCAGCACTTTTGTTTCTTACTCATCTCAGTGTGAATGGATTCGATAACTAGAGTATCTCAGCAGGAAAATCTGGCTTTCTAACTAAAAACCAGAGATGATCACCAGTTCTTTTCTCCCAGCTCTGCTAGACAGTAAGTACCCTAATATTTATGGACACTTCCTTGCTTCTTGCTTCTCTGTGACTCCAGAGATATGCCATTGAAATCACTACCATGCATTTTTCCACAGGAAAACTATAATAGCAAAGCTGTCACTGAAAAGAAAGGGAAAAACACTTTTCTGTCACATGCTTTGAGGTTTTGTCCCCAAGGCATTTTAACCACACAGTAGGTGGTCATTTTTACTTAAAGTAATGTAAGTCATTATGCTTTAGAAAAGCCTCCATCACATTTTTTTTCAGCACTGCATAGCTAGGTAATAAAGACATATGTGGTGAAAGGTTGGTCAATTCAATACAATTAATGTAACCTAAATCCCAGAAATATTACATCTGTGCTGAAACAAATTCCATAGGACATGGCCAGGCAACCAGTTACCTTTTTTTCCATTATCATACCTTTAACTTCTGAAATCTTTCTCAGGGAAATGTTTTCTGCAGCATGTTGGAGACCATCAGCAAATGTTACTGAGCAGAAGAGCAGAATCTGGAAATTAGAGAAGTCACAAAGTGGCTGACTTCCCAGCAGTGGCATCTTTATTTTCCCATGAGGAGGAGCAATGTAAATGTCCCTGAGGAAGGCCTTAAGGCAGTTTGGCCAATGTAGCATTGTACAATATTGAAAACTGAGATTTGGGTCAGTAACACAGTGATGGAGGATTGGATTTGTGAAACAAACAGCTGCAGAAGAGGCACTGACTTCCTCATTGCATATGTTTCTGAGCATTTTAGTTCAGAATGCCTCTTGTGATCCTGGACTGAATGTCCATTACTTGTCAGGGTATGCTATGCATGCCCCTGGAGCACATCTTTCAGCCTAACTCCATTTGGAAGAAATGCAGGTTATGCACCCCAAGGCCATGGCAGGAAGAGGAGCACCATCAGAAGCACACATCCAATCCATACAAAAACGCTTCTACAAATTATTTTTTATCCCTCTACCTTATTTTTCTTTCTTTTTGCCAATACCCTTGCCTACAATCTGCTGTTTCTAGAAAATAAGGAAACTAAAATATTTGAGTTCCTACAGAAGTTTCAGTCTTTAGAAAGCAAGACAGGAGCTGGATCCCAACCTCAGTCTTCGAGATTTCCAAACTGGGCTGACCCCAAACCCAGAATAAAAACAAACCCAGTCTTTCACAGGTTACCTCAAAAACCACTTGATATGAAAATGGCAACGGGATGAGAATGCAAAGCACTTCCCATTACCCAGCGATACTGCGAGATAAAGTAGGTGGAATAAAGCCATGGATAACATAGAACACACATAAGACCCGTAATGGAAAGAGTAGGCTGAAAGCAGCCAGGCAGCTGTTCAGGGAGCCATTCCAGTGGGCCAGAGCAGTGGACAAGCAGGGTGGAAGCCCAGGCTGGCCACTGAATCCATAGGATTCAGGTGCTCTTACTGAATCAGGGCAAAGTTAGTTAGTCCACAAACCAGCCAATCAAGAGCTGACATCACATTTTAGATGCTGTCAAAACATGCCTACACAAACAGGTTAAGAGGGGTCACCTGAATGCTCCTGAGCTTTTTCTTGCTTCCTATTTATAACGTGGTCCCCAATACACCTCAGGATATCTGTTTGATCTCAATTCTCTGGTATTTGCTTCTTGAGCTCCTGGCAGCTTTGATGGCAGTACTCCCTTTCTGTTCAGACAGATGAGCAATTCTCTGAGCATTTAACTAAACCTTCCAGAGATATTTAAGATAGAGCTGTCTCTGCAACTTCCTCCTCTCCAAACTCGAATTCAGTCCTTAAAATCCTCACGTGACATGACAGCAAGAGGATGTGAACTCTAATCAATTCCGTGTGCATACTCCCACCTTCATCAGACCCTCACTTACTAGCATGTGATATCCTGCACTGCTTGTAAGAACACAATATCCTGGTGTAATAGAAAGCAGACCATAAAACAGCCCAGGGATTTATGAGGATAAAGGGACCAAGATTTTTTTTTCTGAAATGGGTCAAATTCGATGGGTTACTTCACATTCTCCATCAACCCATTCTGATAAGCAGCTCCCCAAACTTCAAGCTCCTCATCATTTGATTTCATGCATTACTTCCTTTCCCAGCCACTTCTGCAGAACTAGAGAACCAATTCATTTAAGAAATGAAACCCAGAACTAGAGCATTAACTTTTCCAGACTTGCTTCCTTCCTGACTTCACTGCTTATTTGACTGTAAAGCAACTGATGCTGCAGTTTTCAAAGAGGCAAGTGAGGACCACAATTTCTATTCCCAGTCTGTGGGAGTGGGAAAGTGACTTTGGCATAAATATATGGAATTTGATACGTTAAATATATTTTAAACCAGCTTCTTTTCCTTTAAATCTAATTTCCTCTGAAGACAGACATTTATCACCAATGACTCAAGCTTCCTCAAGGTTTTGTCAATTTAAACTTTAATGTTCTTTCTTCATGTGTTCATGCTACATTGCCTAGCCCTCATCCAGCCAGTGCTTGCTCATGCAAACCCATAATTTGCCTTTTCTGATTTATTTGGGTGAGTGCTTTTTCATTATGTTCCTTGCCCAATCTATTAATTTGAGATGAGGGTCTTGTGGGAATTAATTATCAATCTGCACATGGATGAATGATTTAAAGTTTTGCCTGTTTTCTATAAGGTTGCAGTGTGTAGAAACGCTCCTTCCATATGGAGTAAGCAACAAATGCCTGGGACCCTCAGCAGTGGAACTACTGAAGGCTGGTTTTCTACAAATTATTTTGCTCTCTCCTCTTGTTGCCTGTCATCTGCAGTACCTTCCAGTGCCCTCCAACACCATCTGGATTAGGGACAGCCAGAATGGAGATGTATGCATGGTAATTGGCCATGTGGGCTGATGGCGACACAACAGATCACTGCTGAGGCTGCAGTATCTCCTCTTTCCCTACCACCAGGTTTCACAAGGCTCCTGAGATCCCCATTCCTCCATGGGATGTGGTTAAAATTAGTTAACAAGAGATGGTATGACTGCATAATTCTTGCTTCCAGACTAAAAAGTAAGGAGCTGGGAAGAAGCTGTGGCTTACCTGAAACAGTTGAAATGTGTCCTTGATGTCCTTTCTAGAGCCTCAGGAATAATGACAGGTTTAGAGAGTGCAACTCCATGACCTTATTTGAATTGGAGCATACTGCAGTCTCTCTGAACTCTCTCCCCAGGCTTTTTTTTTTTTTTTTGGTTTAAAGAAACTATATCAGGACATCAGTGCTGTCCAATGTTTCCAAGGCTGTTTTGGCTAATGGGAGAGGTGTATGCACTCCATGGTTCTGATGTTTGTCATTTACAGATCTGCTCCTGACCTTGGTTTTTATCTCTGCATCTCACCCCTGAAGCTAACACGGAGTACAACAGAAGCTGGATCTACTTGGACAAGCCCACACAGAAGTCAGAGGGCTTCCCTGCAGAGCTGACCACTGGCTCACACAGCCTTCCCTCAGGAAAGGAAACCAAGGAGGTCGTATTTCATTTGCAGTTTCTCAAGAACCATAAGATTGACTATAAATGAATACCAGACTTGGATGAGGACAGAGAAGGAGGCAAGGGAGAATAAGAGTCACAATGAAAAAGTTTCAAAAACACAAGTGGGAGCCCATCACTGATTTTCTGGGGGACCTGCACAGCTTACTTAGTGCAAAAAGGAAAAAAGTCTGTCCCAAAGTTGGTAAATTTCTATGTGTGGCCTAAAAAAATTAGATGCTGAAGTAGAATTGAGGGCTTCAAACACTGGACATCTGTGTGAGCTCAACCTTCCCTATGTGCAATGGGGATAACAAGTAGCACAAGTACATAAACAATTTTTAAGAGTAACAACTTAATAACTACATGGTGCTTTACAGCCATGAAAGGCTCTAGAAGTGCTAAATATTCTTAAAATCTTGACCTTTTACCATGATTTTGGTTTGGTATCTCTGAGATGGTGTTTTCTGTTTGAGGGAACCGTTTCACTCTCACTTCTTCAGTGAAGTTTCTTCCTTGAAATAGAAAGAGAGCAAAGTCAATGAGATACAGCATTGGCATTGCTGTTCTGATCACTCTTAATTGCTTCTGTGGTGACAAGAGCACTATAAATCAAACCAGTCCAGCCAAGAGTTCTTACCACAGGCTGGTTAACCACTACATTAATAGGAACATCTGACACTTCGTTTTCTAGGAGGGATTAAAGCAAGGGTAAAAGCTTGGGGAAGGCCATTCATTTGTATGTGTGGGAAAGGGGGTGGGGAACAAAGGCCATGAGCAGCAAACTCGATGGTTTCAACTTCTATAGTTGCTTCACCCCTCCCTTTTGCCCGTGATGTGGAGCCCACTTAGACTTACTCAGAGCCCAGTGTGAAAAAGGGCAATGAACTCAGGTGGGGCTTGCTTCGTAAGGGTTGTGTATGTGCCTATAGGCAGGTCCAAAGCACACAAATAATTCACTGCCACTGGCAATTAGAATGCAGTGATGTATTTATTTTCTTTCCAATTTTAAAACAAAAAATCCAGCCCAAACATTTTAAATAGCAGCATTTCTCTAGGAAAGGCATTTGTTTACTTTAGTGCCAGTAAAATTCATCAGAACAACAGTCTGGGAAGTTGAAAGCCTCGTCTTATTCACAGAACAAGTAAAACAAGTCCTGCAAGCTCTATTCCAATGTTTCACCAATATGCCTCTACTCAAGGCCAAAGGATTAGATTTCATATTCAACACAGCACATACATTTTCTTCAAGTTTAAGAATTAAATATCACAGTGTCTTTATAAATCTGGGTCTAGCACAGATAACTACCTCTAACACAGATAACTACCACCCAAATAGCAATGGCATTGCTAACAGGCACCAGTTTTGCTGGGAACTGGGCCAGGACATTGGAAAGCTCATGCTGCCGACACCTGCCCATGAAGAGCAGAGGTCACTGGCCATCTCCTGCAGGCCCCATAGTCCACACTCCACAACAACGTGATTTTACCACAGCTGCACTTTTCCCCTCAGTGCCCAGCTGTGCTGTGAAGCTCATTGCCATAGGATGTTGTGATGTGTGTGGGCAACTAATAAAAGAGTTCAGGTTCACTGGAGGCTGTTAAAGACAGGGACACAAGCACAATTGTTGTCTCAGGAAAGGTATAACACCACAGCAACCACTGGGATTGTTTGGGCTGGCAAAGGAGAGGAGTCATGGAAACACTGATTTTGGTTTGACACAGTACAGCTGCTCTCCCCTTACACTAAATTAATATTGGCAAGCAAAAATGGAAGTCCTTGGGCACCGTTCTCCAGCTTTAAGGCATTTACATACACAGAACACCTCCTTCCTCTGGAGAGTGAGTGGTCTTCATCCACCACCACTGGAGTTCATTTTAAACAGCAGAGAAGACTTTTCCCATGTGTCAGCTCAGGAGCTGCTCTCTCCCTGAGCTCATGGAGTGGGACACACATTCTGTCCAGCTACAGAAAATACTTGTGGAGTGTTGGATGTATAGGGACTGCCAGATCTCTGAGATACCCATAGAGGGGGTGGATAATTTGGGTTGAGTTGCACTGATTTGTCTCCGATACCAGGCTGCCACCCACGTGTTTCTTGGCTTTTGGCTTCGTTCCTACATGACACTGACCTACCCAGGATCTGTATGTGTGGGGTCAGATCCACCCAGAAGTACAGGAGGGAAAGAGGCAATATTTGCCCCTAATTTTACAGGGAAAGGCTCTAAAGCTTACCATGTGCTAAACAGTACTTCATTTCACTAGGAGCTTCCCTGATCTTCAAGGCATTACTCATGGAGGAGGGACCTACTCACCGTGAGTAAAGGCTTTGGAATCTGGCCTTTAGTGTGGAGCTCTGTGATAGCAATACTGAGTATGTAAATCTCTGCTTTGTACAATATGTGCATGACATTAGGAAAACACTGCATAACAAAGAACAAAATAAGGAAAGCATGTCCAGCACCTCAGTCTGCATTCAAGCTTGAACAAGTTAAGACAGCCCTGCTGATTTACAGGGCCACGGGGCAAGCTCTTGGTCTTATGTTCCAACGAATTGCAGCATGCTAACAAGTTATTTAAGGAATATGGTCCTCTAAGAACTTTTCAGACCTGTCCATAAGCCTGTCCAGGTGCAGAGGCATTGCAATTTTGAACAGCAGTAAGAAAAGAGACCAGCTTCTATAGGCACTCATATGGCATCCACCAAAGGGATCCTAGCAGAGTCTCACAAAAGATGAGGGTACTCAGGACCATGAGCACTTGTGGCTTGACCTTCCTTCATCTCAAGCAGCAGAGTCCTCAGAATACCTTACAAAGACAGAGAAAGGTGACATTGTTTGAAGACTTCTGGATGTGTATTTGCTGTGGAAAAGCAGCATATAGGAAGACAGCACATTTTCTGCTCTGTTTGTTGGGTATGCCCAGTGATTCAACCTGTCTGCTAGTACCACTGCAGAAGAAAAGATCAAATTCATCAAATTATAGCCTCAGGATTTATGTTTTTTAACTGATCTTGCAGGGTAGGCAGAAAGGGAAGGAAAAGGAATGGAGTTTCTTTCAAGCTTGTCTGTCCTCATCATATAAAAAATAAAAAGTGAGAAGACTTTTACTTATTTTTGCTGCAACGGAAAAAAGTTCAATGACTACACACCAGCTATGTTGCATATAACCAAAATACACATGGGTTCCTTGACTGCTTTAGTTTCATATGTGGTTTGTAGGTCACAATCTACAGTGAGATGTCAGAATGTGGTTAAGAATTGAGAAACAAATGAAAAAAAAATCCCAGCATGTTATTCTAATGAGCAAATTCTGCACTCTACATCATATTATCTCCCTAACTCCACTTGAAATTAAACAACAACCAGTCTGAATATCTGCTCAGTTCCTGTCCTGCACAGAGGTGTCAGCAAGAGGGCACAAGCTGATTTTTGTGATGTGAATCAAGTCTGATGGAAACTATTACTTCTTAAGTTTCAGCTGTGGGTTGGCTCAATAGATGGTATAAAATAAGGACTATCCCTGCCCTAAGGGTTTGCAGTCTAAAAAAAGACCAGGGGAAAATTTGTCTCTTGCAAAGTGATTTATTCAGTTAGTTCTCTGAGTTTATAGTCTACTTTGAAGGGGGGCACATTTGCCATGTAAATTTTAGTTTCTGTGAGGAGCACAAAATAGGCCGTACTGATAATGTATGCTGTTTCCAGAAATAGTGTTTGGCAAAAAAGGACATTCAAAACATTGTTTCCTGTCTGTTTAGATATATTGAAGTTGAAACTATTTATTTTATTGGTTAAGAATGAATTTTATTTCTAAACTTCTTTGAATAATATTTCTAAAGAAAATATCTTATGGATAAAATGTGTCACTCCCTGAAGTGATTTCTTCTACATTTTTGTTTTGCTGAAAAATTCTGAAAGAAAAAAAAAAACCAAATCTGAAAGCTGCCAAAGAACCTGCTGTTCAGTAAACTCTGCCACAATAACCCAAGCTAATAATTTCAAGAGAGTGATCATTGTAAACAAACTCGCAGCAAAGCAGAGGGCTGGACTAATTGTTGGATCGGTTAATCTGCAGGACTCTGGTTTAGCATTCGAGGTCATAAGTGGGTCTGTGGCCACCTGCTTTGGTCATTGGCAGTGAATGCAGCTGGACTTGGCTGGTCACTCTGTCAGATATTTGCTAAAGGATGCATGTGAGCTTGTCAGCAGTTGCTTACTACTCAGGCTTCAGTCAGTGTGAATTGTTGCTGAGCTTAAGTCTTGCTGTCAGCAACAACAGAAGTGGTAAAGATCCTTAGGTAAAGAAAGAGAAGTTCCTCTCTCCATTGCCACAGGGCTTTCTGAAGCACAACAGCATAAATGCATCATAGATAATCTACAATTCAGAATGCTTCCTACACGGAAGAGGCAAAAAAAGTAACGTGGCTTAGTGGAGACTTCAGGCTTTATGTCAGAAACCTGGTGTACCAGAGCATATCTCTTCCAATTACTTGCTCTGGCATAACCTCTGACCCTGCACTTCACTTTTTTTTAGGTATTGATATCTACCCTCCTTTTAAAAAATATTTTAAAATACGTATGTAAGCCAGGTTGGATCGTTAGGGAGCAAGCACACAAACAAATACATACACACCCAGCCAAGCCATGGTGATACATGAAATGCAGACACTCCCATGCATAGAAATGCAGTGATGACCAGAGGCTAACGACTGCAGTCTGGGTGGCACTGCTGGTATTCGCAGGGCACACACTGGAATAGCTGTGCAGGTCTGCGCAGGCAGCCAAGCAGCCCTTTGGTGTGACACTGCCCAGCGCTGATGTTCCAGGGCTGCTGAGCCATTTGGGGTAGTGGCAGCTGCTGGGATGCTGCTGGGCAGGCAGCTCTGCCAACTCTTCTCTAGCCTCAGAGGGGAGAGTTTATAGTCACAGAGAAGGAAAAGGGAAAACAGTTCCCACTTTCTGGAGAACTGGGATTTTTACTTACTTATGTATCAGAGCTGCTATTTCCTTTATAGCCCTTATGTGTTTAGTCTTACTGGACTAACTGTGGTGCAGCTTCCAGAAGTGTGTCCCTTCCCACAGCAACAATGGCCTGGTCTTTTCCATGTAGTTTAAAATGGCTGTGTTTGGAAATGTGGAAATGAAAGGCCTTGGGAAGAGAAAGGCAGGACAAGGAAATTGGTTGTAGAGAATACCTATTTCCCCAATTTGAAGTGCAATTTTAGAAGCAATTGAAAGTAGTTCATTCCAGATGGGCCCACACTTTGTAATTTTTGAACTTCCAGAGTCCTCCCACAGGATACCAGGTTATTAATATTATTTTATCAGAAAGAAATCTCACAAGTATATCATATTCTCAGTACATGGCACAGCAGCTCACTCGGCTGAGAGGTTTACCCAGGCAGGAAGTTACTCCATCCCAAAAGGAAGAGACTTATCATATGTTGCTGCCCTTATTCTGCCTAAGGTTTTGCCCAGATCTGAGTTCAATCACATGTGAACAGCACTGTTTGTGAACTGAAATAGTATATGAAACTTTGAGCCTGTCCTGCCTTATAACCAGGGCTCAAGTTCAGAAGTTATTCAGAAACTGTTTATAGCAGTTCTGTGCAATCAAACCAAACCCAAAAGCATCCAAACACTGATCAATGCCTGAACTCCAGCACCTCAGCATGCTTTTGGCTATGCCATAACCATACAAATCAGTGTAATTTCTCATTGTGGGTATTCAAACAGGAAGCTACTCTGCAAGTTACCAGGTTGCATTTGAGCCTGAATAAACTGCTGCTTTATCAGGCAATGCAATCCTAGGTGTACTTATAGGAGACTTAAAATTTAGTTCATATGCAGGCAAATGACTTTATCACCCTTTGACTTGCATTATTGCTTTGTCTTTGAACACCATAGACATTGTGGGATCTTCTTTAATTTCTCCTCCAGCAGCTCCTCCCTCCAACCCTGCAGGCACTGCTTCTAGTTCTGTGACTGCTAGTTATCAAAAATAAAAGATCCTTTTAACCTGCTTTCTGTGATATTAGAAAGTCCTGTCAGGGAGAGATAAATGTTCAGTAATAAAATAGATTTCAACTAAACTTCTCATCCTCTTCAAACTAAAGACAAGAACAATAAATAGATTTAAGAATAATAAAGAGATTTAAAGAATTTAACAGATTAATAAGGGTTTCTACATATTTTCTCAATGAAATAGATTTATAGGAAATTAGGTTTCTTTAGTTCTTCTGTTCCTGGAACTACTCCTTTTCCTAATCTCAAGACAGCAATAGTAATAGATAGTAATAGATTTGTCAGAATTGCTCAACAAATGTTTGTAATAGTTAAGACACATTCCATTTCCATTTGCCTCTTTGAGGAAAAACATCATCTTAATTTTTTGATGCTTGACACTGTATTTGGCCAGCATGACTCAGCAAGGCAATATGATTTCTATTCCCTGAATGGATGACTCATTTTGTACATACGAGAACAGTGCCTGAAGAGCACGTAGAATAAGATAAGGAAAAGAGAATCTTACAAGATTCTGCTTCAGAAATATTAAGCATGGTCTAAAAATATTACTGACCTTTTCTTTTTGGAATATAAATGGTCTGTGATTTTGAGATTAAAAAGTAACCAAGCTCACCAACAGTTCTTATACTCACACCTTGGCACTAAATAATTTCCTGCAGATTTGTTGGGTTTTTTTTGTTCATGCATTTAATGAATGGGTTGGTGCTTTTGTTTGGAGAAATACAGTGCCCCTCAAATATTCCTGTGTACAAACTTGATAACTAGTTGAGTTGCTTAATGCATTGTTAGAAGGAATAAAATGATGAACATGGTAGAAAGAACATAAGGAGACAATCCACATGCACTGAGTTGCAAGAAGTCAAGTGAAATGGACTTAGTAAACATGCTTGTCAAAACCAAAACAAACATTCCTGAATAACATCACATCCAATATTAAGACCACAAACACCAAGAGATGGGATGCCTGCAGTGACCCTCTGTGTACAGAGGCTTTCCCTGCTAAACATCTTGAGGGAGAACCCAGCTCCCTCTTAAAACAGCTCATACAAGGGTAACTGCCTTTATGAAACACCCAAGAAAGCTTAACCATTCCCTAGTCTCTCATTCCAGGAGCAAGAGATGGTTATGGAAGCAGTTCTAAGTCTGTAGAAATGCTTGACCAACATCTGCTGCATTTTAATATTTAGGTAATAAGGTTTTATAGATACTGGAAAACACAGAGACAGACAAAAAGAATTAAAGGTAGTATTTTTTCAGTTCAATGTGACTATTAATAGGAGTTCTGCACTTTACTCTATTCACTGCCTAGGTATAGCTAGACACCAGGAAAAAATGACCTGAGGAAGGAAAAAAAAAAGTCAGACTGCCTTGAGTCAGAGCCCATCCCGTGCAAACATGCAGCAGCCTGCAGTACACCTTGGCCACAGCACTCAGGCACTCCAGGCAGAAGAGCCCCATGGCTAAAGAATGTGACTACCAGGCAAAACACTTGGGGAACTGAACCCCAGTCACCTCTCATTCCCACTGCAGGCAAAATGTCGTGGCTCATGTTTGCCAAAGTTTATGGGTGCCATGAGGTTCTAGTTGCCTATATGAAACTGGCCTCTTGCCTTCCCAGAGCAAAATGTACCCCATCTGGAGAGCCAGACATTAATTCTCACATCACAAGGATTTTGTAAAATTTTAAGGATGCATCTCAAGACCTTTACCTGGAATGTGCTCCCAGTGAATCACTATAGATCATTACCAGGCCAATATTTAAAAATAAAACCAAAAACAAAAAAGAAGCCTCAGTCACTTGATTAAAAGGTTATTGCATACCAGCACAGACCAATAATTTGCTTCCCAGAAGCCAAGCCATGTGATTTAGGAATAATGAAGCCTTATGGCTCTTGCACAGGAGTTGCTGATAGCCCTGCTCACCTCATCCAGGAAATTTACTCCTTACCTGACTTCTTGCTGAAAAGATTGTGGTGGAGTGGACAGATCTGTTGAGGTTGGTGGTCTTGTTCTGAACTGTACAGAACAGGACAACAGAGAGCTGCACGTCATGGCTTTGCCCAGGCTGAGAAAGGACAGCAGCCAAATGAGGTGCTCTGGGAGGTGAACCAGAGCCTGTGAGAGCCAGGAGAGTGTCTCTTCTTCATGGCAGAACTTGAGCCCTGCAGAAGCACCTGTCAGTTGCATAGCTAGTCAAAAACATTAATTCAAATACTACCAACCACTAAAACTTCCACATTCAATCCAAAACTATAGTTCAACTGAGATAAGTGACTCTCAGAAGGTTCAAATTATGTCTTAAGATAGTCTGTGGCATATGAAGACAAAATCAAGCTCCTAACAAGCTTTTTCAGGTTGGCTATGCCAAGTTTCCTTTAAGGAGTTTTGACCTCTAGAGCATAATTTCCATACATTTCTTGCAACCTTGAAGTTTTTCAGAGGTAATCAGTAGTTCTGGCTCATGAAGCTCTTCACTGAGGGCATCATTGATAGGGGAATGATTTATTCTATATTGCTGTCTGGCATTGTTTTGTGAAGCCTATTTGATTTTCATACATGTTATCAAGGTTGTGTTTTGCTAATCATTGTACTGGTCATATTTTACTTAGTTTATAAATAATAGTTCAACAACACTTGTTTTAGTGTGAAACCTGTGATATCTCATGTCTTTCTGAAATCCTCTGCCTTTGTTTAACAGAGAATTCCAATTTACATATTTTAAAGAAAATGTCATGTTTTTTGGTGCTGCATGAAAACTTTAAAAATTGTTATTGAAGTCACTGACAAATAAATAAATGAGAGAGAAGTAAACCCTTTTCCATTGATATTAAAAAAAAACACTAAAAAGCCCAAAAAGGTGATCTGTAGATGCACCACCAAAAGACAAAGAAGCAAGGATCATGTTTATTTTAATATGACCTGATTGCTAAAACCAATCACAATATTTCTGAGTGACAGAGTTTTGAATGTCTGTGGCTTCCTATTGTACTACTGATAGAGATGTATCTGTTCAGATGCCAGAAGAAAGGGGAGGAGGGAAAGGGGCTGTGGTGCCTCATCCCTGGGACCTGGGGATGCTCCCCCTCCTCACAGAGGCTTGTTCACCTCCCACATTGAGTTCAATTAAGTTGTGGGACAATTACAAGGAATATTTTGTAGATGTCCTATGCTGATTTTTCCATACTTCTCTGAGAATGCCAGGTTTGGAGGGGCCCGAGTTCAGGCCATGCCAAGAATGGTTCCCTGGGGAACGTCACTGGATCATTGCTCAGTTCCAGCAGACCCAAGAAGGGCATCAGATTGCCATGCACAGCTCTAACCAGCTTTTCTACAAGAACAATTGCAATCTGTGGCCTGTTAGCCTTTGAAAATTTTCTTCCACAGTCCAGTAAAATTTTTTCTATTAGCAGTTGTTTGTACCCAAGTTATCTCTGTTTTCCCTGCTGGGCATCATTATCCTTGCTGCATTAGGGAATGCCACCAGAATAAACACTGCTTTAGAGCCCTGTGGAGTTTATGATATGGTTGGGCTCTGGGAAAAAATGCTTTATCTATTCCTTGCCAACTCTGTGGTAGCATAAAGCTGAAGACAGACACCAAAGCATTAACTGAGAGAATGAAAAACAGAGCTGAGACTATTTTGCACATACAGTAGTCTTACTCAAATTTGGAGAGGTAAATATATTTATAGCTTTAAGAAATGTCTGCACTGAAGTCAACTGTACACAGGAACTTAATGCTTTCGATACCTAAACTTCAAAGGAAGGAAATATTTTCATAGGTATAATTCAGAACTAAACACTGCCATGTTTGCTTTTATGAATTATTTTACTACCTCCCAAGTATAGTACATGTCACAATGAATTAAAGTAGCTGGTTCTTGCTGTCTACAACCTAACCTCAATCATTTACAGTTACATCAGACAGGATTGCAAATTTCATCTGACACCTAACTTAATTCCTACATCAAGGAACCATATTGAACACTGGGGAGAAACTCTCTGTGAAGAAACTCACCCTGAAATATCCTTATTATGAGGCAAAACTTGAACATGGGGAGCAGTATCTTGCCCTGATCTATCAGCCACACAACATCTCTGGAGCAGTGGGGAATTCTGTAACCACATCATGACCACTGTGACCATGTATAGGTTATAGGAGCAGCCACAGCATCTTGTCCCACATGAAACAAGGACTAGAGCCAAATGTAGCTTGTAATCACCTGCAAGGGGCTGTTTAGGACAAATCAACTTGGCCATAGCTAGATGTTTGTGTTTTGAATTGATTTATTTTCTTCTGAAAGAAAACACTGCAAAAGGGTTTGCTGTCCTCTATAGCCAGGACAGTACTTCACTAGGTAGGTTTAAAAATTTAATTCCACTACCAATCTGGAATATATTACTCTTTATTTCTACACAGAGAATAAAACCAATTCTACTTGCTTTGAGAAATATGCCTTAAATTATGCCCACTGCTCAGTACACCTGTGTGTGTATACTGTATTATAAGCACACCCACACTTCAAAAACGTCATAGTGACCTGTCTGCATTTTCAAGGTGGGTTTCTTTTGTCTCTGTTTCTGGTGATAGTTTTCTCTCTCCCTGTGTGTGCATGTTCAGATGTTATTGAACCACCAGCTGTCCAAACAAACTTAACTGACTCTCTTGTTAGGTGAGGAATATACATTTTTCATATAATCCTGCTACACCTCCATGCTACTTACACCTTAGTTTCCTAAAGCACCAAGGTTAATATAAGTGTGCACTGTGTGTTTATGTTTATGTGCATGTAATAACGTGACTTGGTCTCCTTCCAGTAACCTTTGATCCTGCTGCCAGCCAGTCCAATGTAACAAACACCTGTCTGCTTCAAGTATTTTAAGTTCCTCTAGCAAGGAAAATAGGCAAGAGATAGTGAGGAGAACACCTCCATGAGCCATCCCACTGAGAAGGCTACACTATGGATGCCCTGGCTGAGTGCAGAGTGAAATGTCCTGAACTCTAGTCCTGTAAAAACAACAGGTGTTTGCATCTAGTTAGACAGCAGATAACACCACTGCAAGACAAAGCTGTAGGAAAGCAGACTCCACTATCTCCACACCTCTTGCATAAGTTGAGCATTACCTAAATATGGGTTAAGGCCTAGGCTGCCTCTTGAGACATGGTCACTACCACATTCCTTGACCAGGGGACCCCTACCCAATTCTTAGATCACTGAAGCCTACAGGACATTAAAATTCCTTGCAGAGCAACTCACACAAAAATAACCTGTATTAATAAGGGTTGGACTCGATGATCTCGGAGGTCTTTTCCAACCCAATCAATTCTATGATTCTAATGAAGATGTGGAGCCCTTCTGTAGGCCCAAGGGCTGATATGTTTTACAAATTAACCTCTGATGGTACATGCCCTTTTCTTCCCTCTTTATTTTTCAGGTGCTCAGTAATTTGCTACCTCTACAATGACTGACAACTACAACATGGTCCAAGCTCTGGTTGTGAATTCAGTAGTGAGAGAGAAGAGAGCTCATTGACCTCTTCTGCTTTAGCTGCTGGTCGCTATTATCAGCTTAGGTGTACAGGTGGCTCAAGTGGAGAGACTCAACTCCTTTTACCTTTCTTTTCCCTGAAATCCAGGGAATTAGCTACATTATCAAGGCTGCAGAGGCCCTGTGCAAAAACCAGTGCATTGAAACATCCTTTTTCCAATTATTTAATCAGCTTGCAACACTATACCTTCTTTTATGCCATCCATCCAAAGTCAGAGGCCACATTGGCTGTTCAGCAGCACAGCTGACCCATCAGCAGGCAGACAAAGCTGGAAAAAGAGCATGCAGTTCCTGCCAACTCATCAAGCAGCTTTGCTTCCTCATACCCAACTGGATGAAAGTTGCTCTGTCTTTCTAAACTGATGATTAGAGTTAGATCAGCAAACGTCGCCCTCCATGCTGTTCATTTTCCTCATAGGAATACCTTGTTCCTTTAATAGCATTGCCTTCATACAGCCAGGAGGAAGTGTCCTGGGCTTTGTAAACCATTGAATATCTTAAACTGGAAGGGATCTGTAAGGTTCGCTAAGCCCAGCTCCCTGCTTCTCACAGGACTAAAATATAGGACACTAAAATATATGACAACATTGCCCAGATAGTCTTTAAATTCTGGCAGGCTTGGTGCCCTAACCACATCCTTTGGGGAGCCTGTTTCAGTGCCAAACCACCTTTTCAATGAAGCACCTTTTCCTATTGTCCAATCTGAACTTCCCCTGATGTTTCATTCCATCTCCTTGTGTCCTGTCGCTGGCCACCAAAAAGAGATCAGCATCTCCCCCTTGAGTGTCCCTTGGAGAAAGTTATAGCCTGATGAGGCATCCCCTCAGCTGTCTTTAAGCTGAACAAACCAAGTGTCCTCAGCTGCTCGTTTAACCTTGGCAACACCTCCAACCTGTGTGAATCATCATCTTGATCATTGTTTGCTTCTAATTCCAGAGGCTAATACCTATTGCACACAGGATGAGTACAGATGAAATACTGCTATATGATAAGCATAACTAAAATCAGGTAACCAAACAGCACAAAAAATAACCCCAAATACTCAAATAAGTATTTCTGCGAAGACCTATGACCATGTCAGAGAACAGCAAAAGAAGGAGTTTTTAATGGTAGAGGATAAGACAGAGGCCAAGGGTGGTCAGAGGGCAACAATAATATGGTCTGGCAACAATCCCCTACAGGGCAAGCTGATGGATCGAGTTCAGAGGACATTCCAGAGTGCAGTCATAACCAGCGGGAGGCAGAGCTAGAGGTCCACCCAGGAGACCAGTCGAAGACAGAACTGAGTACAAGCATACCCTCAATATAGTTCAGACAAGGACCAAAGGCTCAGGACTGCGCTTAAATGGATCTGGTCCCATTGGCAGAGGGTGTGGGAAAGGCCCACGTGAGTCTGATCTGGGCTACTAAGGTCTATTGTGCCCTAAGGGCACTGAAATGAGCTTGAAAATTTACCCCTAGTAAAGTGTCAGGACAACATCTATTGCTGTTCACACAGTCTCTGTGTCCATCTATCCCCCCAGAAATACCTTCCACAAAACCTTCTGAGATCCAAAACTAACAGGATGTGATGGAGTAATCCCAGCATGCACCTGCACCAAGGCAAAGCCACTAGAAACAGAATGGGTGGAGCCACAGACACCAGCTGGGAACGAATGATTCACAGGTGATGGATCACCACCCAGCACCAGAAACCATCTGCAGGACAAAGGCAAATCCAGAGCTGATAAATAAAATGCTTTTGGGTTTCTAGGTCAGCAAAGCAGGTTTATTGCAGAGTACCTGCTAATTGATAAGCTCTTCAGTTCAAAGACAAGTCAGCCTGTACACCCAGGTTTTCTTGCAGTGGAAAGCAGTGTGTAGAGGGGAGCTACAGGAGAGCTGAGGGAAGAATGCATGGACACTTCAGTGTCAGGACCTGTCTAGGGATCTTGTCCACCCCAAGGAGAGAGACAATGCTCCCAGGAACTGTAATACACACAGAACCAGCTTATTCCATGATAGATGGCACAGGCAGGGTGGAGAAACCAGCAAAGAAATCAATGAAATTTGATTGCCAGCATTGCCTCACAAACCATGGATGCCCAACCACAACATACCCAGTTATTTGATTGTCCAGTGTCCAAAGTTAATAGGAGGGCAAGCAAATGCTCATGAACATGAGTTTATATATTGCACTTTGATAACATATCAACACGGTGAGGAATGACACCTACTGAATACCTCCTATGCCCTGAAGCATCACAAGATTCTTAGTGTTTAAAGATTAAAGCTATCATAGGGTAAAGCAGTATTGCTGTGAGGGTAAAAGCCAGAGCAGGAGTTAACCTTTTGGCAATGTCTTGGTGATAAAAGATCTTTGCTATCTTAGAACCGTGTTTGACAAAACCATACTTTTTAAATGGCTATTTCCCTCCCCCCTCAATATTGCTGTCTGTGTTGGAGATCTGTTGCCACTATAGCTAATGGTACAAAAATATTTGTGTGAATGCAAACACTGGAAAGGCAGAGAAAAAAGCTTTTCCATTTTGTCTGCTATGAAATTTCCAAAAAGATGCTACACAGAGCAACTGCAGAAAAGATTTGCCTTATTTTCTTTTTATGGTATGACACAGTGTCAGGCTATGCTGGCTTTGGCTGTAATCTTATCAACAGTAGCTCATCCTTTAGGAATCTCTGCTACAATTTCAGTTGAAGTACCTTTCTGGAAAAAGAGGACTCTTGAGAAAGAAAAGCAGTTGTGCTAGATGACCTAATAGTTTAATAATTTTTGTCTTTAGGGGAAGCATGAAAAAATATGATAGCCACCAAACAGGGTGATCAGAAATAACTGGAAACACGTGTCCTGAAGGGTGGTATGTGATAGATCCCAAGGGTCACTCAAACTCACTAAACAGTTTTTTGCCCCTTCTAAACATGGAGGTGTTTGGGGATTCACACCTCTCTTTTCATTACTTTATTCTCTTTCACACACACTCCTTTACAAACACACAGTGCCATGATCTGCACAGATAACACACTGCTGATGGAAAATAAAAGGCAGCATAGCCCTCAGGATCCAAGAACTTTGTGTTCTTATTTGGAGGCTTGTTACTGGCGTAACAGACTCTCCCATCAAGTATCTACCATATATAAGTTGCACAAAGATGCACACATTATACTCCATGCTGCTCAACATGTGTTTCCTCAAGTTTTCTCTGCAGAGCAAATTCAGCATAATGACAGTGAACTGTAAAAGCCATTTCTTAGACAATCATAATATGCATTTTGTTTAATGACACCTTGTTAGCTCCCTGACAAATAACATGTAAGCAAATAATCATCCATTAGGGAAGCTTGAGTAACATGAGAAGGACCCAAATGTGTGTAAGAGTCTGAGGTTATCGCTGGGCAAATGTCCAGTGTTTCTTCAGATTTGTAGGGGCATAGAAAGAGTAGTTTTTCCTGAAGTTACTTTTGTATTCTTCTGTGTTTTAGATGTGTATTTAAGTACAGAAATTCACATGAACATAATACCTGAGAAGTTACTTTCTTAATAAAAAAACAATTATAGGAACTGGGTCAAATGCTGGCCTCATTTCCAACTTCATTGACTTCTGTGGGGGTTTAGTGACCTGCCAAGGACTAAAATTTGGCTCTGTGTTCCCAGAAAAGGTTCTGGTTAGGAAATCTGAAACCATGTAACCTTTGTACATTCATTAAATGTGAAAGTAACAGAACTGCTGGTGTACATAGTACTTTTGGACTATGCCCATGAGACTGGCTGTCACTGTCAGCCTTTTCGGAGCACAGCCCTGCCTCTTTCCCCTCCTGGAACACGAACCCCTCAGAACAGACTAAGTAGAATGTAGGGTAGGGTTTGGTCAAGGGGAGTCAAACTCAGGCTTTCCTGACACAGATTAGCACCAAATGATCTTGGCATTTGGGGGTATCAGATGGCTTGTGCCAGTTGTCAGACACATTGGGGAGGGAGTCAGAGCATCCTGCAGAAAAAAAACAACAACATCTTGCAGGAGGGAAACTGGCTGGCCTTAATAGGAACAAATGCAGAGGCAAACTGGAGACATCTGTAGGGGGGACATCTGTGCTATGGGACCACTGCACCACACCCCAGCCAAAGAGACTAGAAGAATAGCTCTTCAGAGCAGGACTGCAGTGTGGCTGCTACTGGCTGGGTACAACATCAGGAAGGGAAGGTACATGAAGCTTTTAGGCAAAGCAGAGGATATGTGGTTCTAGGGAAAAGAGCAAGGGAAGACAAGGGATAAATGTCACCTCAGGTGCCAGGGTCAGCAGTGAGGCTGACAGCTCTTCAGTTTGGAAGTAAACAACTGACAATGTGCAAGTGCAACCCAGAAAACTAACCTTATCCTGGGCTGCAATGGAAGAAGTGTGGCCAGCAAGTTTGGTCTTGTGAGATTCCCCCTGGAGTGCTGTATACAGCCCTGGTGTCATAAGCACAGGAAAAACATGGAGATGCTGGAATGAGTCCAGAGGAGGGCCACAAAATGATCAGAGGGGTGGAAGACCTGTCCTATGAAGACAGGTTTGGAGAGTTGGGGCTGTTCAGCGTGGAGAAGAGAAGGCTCCATAGAGACATTATTGCGGCCTTTCTATGCTTAAAGAGGGCTTATAAGGAAGGTGGGAACAGATTTTTAGTAGGGCCTGTAGTGATTAGACAAGGTACAATGGCTTCCTGACCTAGTTGAAGATGTCCCTGCTCAGTGCTGGCAGGTTGGACTAGGTGAGCTTTAAAGGGCCTTTCCAATCAAAGCTATGATTCTGTGAACCAGAAGTACTGTTACAACATATCTGAATGCCTTGCAGGGAAAGGGTTTGGATTTGACAGGTCTTAATGAACCTGCAAAGCAGAACAACTCAAGACTCTCTAAAAACAGGTGTTTACGTAGTCTTGAAGTAATCTTAAAATTTGCCTGATTTATGGTGGGACCTGAGAAGAATGCAAGAGAATTTCTATCCTGGGGTTGGCCTACCATAAGATGCTTTAAAGGGGGTTATTCTTCCATGTGTAAAGAGAAAGCCCTCAAAATCAGTCTTTAACCTGTCTCAAGGTTGTTCTAAAACATGTAGCCAGTGCACATACTCAGTGCTGTGAGGGATGAGTACACCTGGGAATTAGTTCAAGGTATGGCTGAGGGATTGAACCAAGGCACAGAATTGAGAACTCCAGGCACAAGAGTAGCCTGAACAAGGAGACCCCACACACAAGCACAGTGCATCCTCATGGAGGGTCAGATAAACAACAGACAATGCTGTGCCTCAAATGCTTTTGCATCTGACTGATGGAAGGTTATCTTAAGTCTGAGGTGCGGACAGTGATATATTACCCTGGTTTGTGAAATATCTAAGACACAGTGGCTTGGACAAGGTCTGATGTGCATGCTATAGGTATGTTTCCTAAGAAACAAGTATAAGAAGTCCCAGGAGCAAACCTGATCAGTAGTCTCTTACTTATGGCTCTGTTTTGTTTTACTGCAATCAACTCTCCCCAAGGTTTGGGGAAAGGGTATTCCGCACAAGCCAGTATGAAGGAGGCTGCACTAATTTTGGTCCTTTTCACTCTGCGCTGTGTTCCCAAAATACCCCAGCTGGTCTTCTACTTTTAAATATTTTAACATGTCCTAATATCATTTATCAAGGCATGAATCAAATGCCTTCAGATGGACTATGTGCTCTGGAGGAACACAGCTCAGTCCTCACATTAGTTCACTCATTCTGAACACAAAAAATGACAGCTTGAAGTCAGGAGGGCATTGAATACCCTGCATTTTGCTGACTAGGAGCAAGGTATGTCTCTCTACATCTGCCCCTGCAGGCTTGCCCTTAAACAGGCAGAGTTACAATGCCCTTTGGAAAGAAGACACTCAAAGTTGCCTGGAGGTGGTACAATTCTCCATCAGTTCTGACTCTTTCTCCTCTCAGGGGGCAGATGCACTTCCTGCAACTACAGAGATTCCTGTTCTATGTAGAGACATCAAAGTTGGCAACTCAGCCCCACATTTTCTAAAAGTAATTTAAAGTAATTATTTCCTAATTTTCCCCGATTTTCTATTTTCCTCATACCCTACTTTGAGTGAAACATGTCACAGGAGGTACCGGCAATCTTGCTGTTCTGCGTGAGGAGAACCCTTTCTTTAAAGATGACCGCAGTAGGGCCAAGACTAGTTCCTTCTTGATTTGTCACTGAGTGCAGCACTCAGAAAACATATGTTGTGCTGCCTTCCTGTGAGAGATCTATCAACTCCCAGTCTCGTGGCAATAGCTTTACTCAAAGACTGAATCGCATTACTATGCATATACTCACACATGTAAATATGTTCCATTGTTTTTGTGATCATAATCGAGCTGTCTGTTCAAAGCAGACACCAATCTCACATTCAGGCACTGGGGCAGAACTTCCATTGCACAGATAGATCAGTCAGGTGCCAATTTGCCAAAAGGCTATAGCTCTAACAGTTGGCACCTCAGAAACACCCTCTTCATGTGTTTGCTTCTCCTTTTGTGCACTGCTGCCTGAGTGTGTGTTTACAGGCCCAGAGCATGTCCAGTGTGAGCAAGCAGAGAAGGCAACATACCCATTGCATGTGAGCAGAGAGGAAATGCCTCTTCTCTTTTTTCAGAAATGTAAATATCATTAGGGCCACTTGTTGCCTTTGTCCTCTAACTAGTAAAGGACATTTATAATAAAGTAGTAAAAAAGTAACTGAAGGAATCTCTGTTTGGTGGGATGGATAGTAACACATTTTAGATTTCTTACATAACAAACGCTGAAGATGTGCTCCTAAATACATTTAAACAAAGATAAAGAATGATGTTTTATGGGTCATTCCTTAATTTCTGTAAAGTTTAGATGAAGATAGATTTTTTACTTGTTGAAGGTTTTTGTCCTCATACATACATTTTTTTGAATTATTTTACTGAAGTCTGTGCATTGTTTCCTGCAGCAGAAACTGACTGTTCTGAATACATCTGCTTGCAAACCTTTAAGAGCTGAAAAGATAGTAAGCTTTTAAAATTATTGGACCTGGCTGAAAGTATTCCACTGAGACTTTCTTTTTCCTTGTTTTCTTTAATGGAACAACACAAAGCATACATGCAATGAACTATTTGTTTACTGCTCTGCAAAAGAAAAGCCCTAAAATTCTGCCTGTGAGAGCATAAGAATCCCACACACTCAGTTTTTATATAGCTGCATATATATACACCAGAAGTTTTGGCTCATCCTTTTTACAAGCAATTAGTTATTTGAGCCTTTTGATGAAATGATCTGTGTCAGATCAGTGTTCCAGAGTCCTGATGTTTTAATAGATATTTAATTGTATCTTTTGGGTAAGTGCCAAAGTGATGGCTGGAGTTATCACAAATTACATTCTCTCCAAGTGAAAACACCATCTTTTTGGCACCAAATTGGCCAAGTAATAGTTAAGTGGTTTTCTAATGATCAAGCTGATACAAGCAAAACCCTAAAAAGTACTGAGTTTGCACTTGCCTTTTGGGAGGACAGTACAGAGTCCAAAGGCTTGAGGAGCTGAGGTTTAAAATATAATCAGGTCAGAGATATTGTACGGGGTATTTCTGGTGCAGATCAAAGGGAATTGTAAAAAGCTCGATTAATCCTTTTGTCCCAGCATGATGCCTGTTCCCACATAAGCAGAATCTGCAGGGCCATTGGTTGTTATGCTAAGGTAGTATCTTTTTAATAGCCAGTTCACAGCCACTGCTCAGGATGTGCAGGAAATCCAAGGAAACATGGATTATTTTGCATGAATTTATAGTTAAAGTCTAGCAGAAGGTGTATGTCACCCAGAGAACCTGTCCTCTTACCTTTGAAGATGTGTCTCCTTGCTTGCTACCACCACAGTTCTTCTAAGATCTAGAGGCAGGGCTGCTCAATGCTGTATTTCAGGAAGGTTGATTCTACCTTGAAAAGATGCAAAATAGCTAATCAGCATTGTAAGTTGGACAGCTACTTACAAACTACTTTACATACTCTTTGACTGTCATGCACTGTCCACATGAGACAGATCTAACTATGATAAAAAAGTGACCTAAGGCATCAAAGACATGGCTGTGGATTGAAATGAGTGAGGCTGGAGTGCCAGAAGGAGTCTGGGATGGGAGGAAGGCTACAAGAGATGTGTCCTTAGCTGATGTCATGTCACTGAGCTCAAGAAGAAAGCCTACTTCACATACAACCCTTTGTACAGGCACACTGTAGCTGCTAACTTTAAACTCCAAGGATTTACATTAACTGCCTCCCCCTCATTATAGGCTCTGCAATGTCACGGTCTGTAATGGAATCCCTGAAAGGAACTCCAAAGGGAGAAAAATTCCAGCATAGTTTTGTTTTTATTCATAGACACAGGCAGAGACCAAGCAGGCCATATGGTCTAACTTTGACACCTCTCATCCATCAAACCAGTTAGTCCCTCTAGTACTTCATATACAAATCAGAATAACCACAGACTGGGCAGACATGAAACTTCCTGCCCAGGAATGTTTGTGCTGCAGAGGAGTAAATCCTGGCTGTGGGCAATGGGCAAGAAAAGTTAGTACTCAAACAGAAATCAGAGATGTGGGACTGCACTTGTCATTTGAAGCATTCAGTGGTTTTAAGGATATCTGAGAAGAAATGATGGTCAAACATCTTTCAGGTATACAAGTCTACTGACAGACCTGGTTTGTGCCACTGTGCCCAAGAGCAGCCTGCTAATTATACTTGTTAAGGAGTGCAACAGAAGGCTTTGCTCATCCTTGCTGAAACTTAGAGAAAAACACTAAAATGTCTCTTTATTTCCAGGTCAGAGTGCTTTCTGTGTTATTTGTCATCACACGTGAGACTCAATAACAGCACTGCTACTAATTATTGCAATTATGATACCATCATTTTAGCTGGAATTTCTCAGAGATCCCCAGCTCTCAACTTACCTTCTCATGAGGAATTACAGTCAGTCCACATATTTTGCAGCAGTGCCTCAAGACAGAAACTGCTTTTCCTTTGTTGTGTTCCCAACCTAAGATTTAATCAAAACCAGGTGGTAATAAGTTACAATTAATTAATGTAATCAAAACCAGGTGGTAATAAATTACAATTAATTGATTTAAAAATGTCTTAATTTGATAGTTTGCATAGTATATCCCAGTAATGGTGTGCCTGAGTTTTTCCAGAAACTGGGAAAATAGTATGAAGGCAGAGTTAAAACTGAAAAACAAAATGCTACCTGATGGGCTTTTTAGTTTGTTTGTTTGTTTGTTTTCACTAGATGACCTCCAGAGGTCTGTTCCAATTTAAACCATCCTGTTCTGATGATTTCTTCCATGAGGTATAAGTTCTGCCATACACGTTCAAAACACAGATGAAGAATCTGTGTTTTAGCTTTACTGGTGTCCTTTATCTCCTCACTCCAAAAGCTCTCTCAAAATTAGCAAGAGTGTTAATGGGGTGGAATCCTACTCAAGGTGAGTATGAGTGACACAGAGTGCAAGATTTGCTGTTAAAATCCACTTGTGCATAGTTGTGCACCAATCCACATTCTGTGTTGGGAGGTTGGCAAGATGGAAGCAGGTGTGTTGCCTTGCAGTTACTCTGTGACTAAACATATTTCCCCCAAAATAATCTACTCCAGTTTGCCAGGAGTTTTCTGTGACTGTTAGCTAGGACTGGAGCAGAGGGAAAGCTTTTGGTTTTAATTCCAAATACATGGAAATTGATGGGAAAATGTACCCACTGCAGGTGTCCTGCAAGAGTTTTTTGTTCCTATGTAGCACAAGTTCTATTCTATTATTCTATTCTATTCTATTCTATTCTATTCTATTCCCACACTTCAGCAGACAATCATTGGGATCTGAACTGCTTTTTTGGCTGTACAAAAGGTTACAAAGCTTTGGCATTCATTTAATAAATCGTACCTGGGTTGGGAGAGAAATGAAGGGAAGGACACAAGGAAACACCATATGGAAGAAGTAGAAAAATTGCAGAATTTCTTCAGAGTTACCACTGCATCTTCTTTTTGCATATGAAGACAAATGATCATACTGTTTATGCACTTTGCTTCTGCTGAAGAATTCCTTTCAAAACACCTCTTACTTCACAAGGGAGACATGATTGCTTGGAAAAAGCCAGGACCAGCAAGAACAAGAAACAGGTGAGAATGAGCAGGACCAGTTGCTCAGACTTGCAGAGCAAAAAAACCCCAAACAAACCTCAAATCAGACACACGATTAAATATGTGAGAACTGGCTCAGCTCTTTAATAGCTGGTTTGGATTAACATACCCACAAGGAAGAAAAAGACTCCATTTGTGTTTGCAGTCCAAGCGCTCCACCTTCCTTAGCCCTTCCCTACTTTCACAGGAAGGATGTCTCCGCAACTACTGCAGAAGTGGTAAAGAGCTCAGTCTGGAGAACTACTGGAGATCTACTGAGGTGGAAAGGCCTGAAAAACATGTATGAGAGAATGACCTGTCCTGTCCTCACAGCCACTTGCCCCGGATTTCCTCTGCACAGAGCAGAGCATCCAGGTCAGGCCTGAGTCAATCAGCACCAAAATAATACAAAACAGCAAGTGGAAAATTGCTGGTTTTGGCAACCTTTTTAAAAGGGGATGGGCCATTAATCCTTTTATTTCAGAGGTATCCTTCCCTTTTGTGCAGCTTTGCCATGACTACACACATTCTTGTAAGCTGTTGCTCACCACAGTCAAAATGAATTTAAAGTCTTCCTGTCATACCAAAAGGCCAGTCCATGCCACCTGAGAAGGCCCTCAACAGGCCGCAGTTGTGCAGCACTGTGTTACGTGAAACTTGGCCATTCAGGCTTTGAAAAAACCAGTAGATAACTGGACAGCTAGACCTGCCCTTGGATCAACTCTGTCCCACGACTTCACTTGTCCCTTCAGGGTAGATAAGGCTGGTCAGGTGCTGCAGAGCAGCCTCAGCAAGCACTGACCACTCAGGTCCTCGTTGCACAGATCCTAGAAAGCACATGAAGCTGTAGGTGATTTTTCAACTGAACAACAGCAAGGGACTGCTCAAAAGTTAAGGCTCTCTGAGGGAGTGTAATTCATTACCATATCTATAATTCTTCAGGAGCTAGCCATGAATACCACAACATATGGTATAAAAGACTGAAGCATTATTACTATGACTCTTCTAACTCTGCAGTGGGAAATAAATTTTTTTCCTTACGTATAAGGTGTGCCATTTTTTCTTCAAAACTTCACGTGCAGGAATCCTACTCATTCAGATCTTCCACACCCGCCAAAATTCAGAGATGCTAAAGAAATTCTATGTAAAACTCTCCCAGAATGCATTACCCCTCTAGCATTTCTTCTTCACACCTCCCAGCTGTGTTGGTGGGAGTCCAGCTCTGCAACTCCAGAGCCTCTCCAACTACCAGCTACATTCACAGTAAATGGCTTATTTCCTGATGCCTTCATCTTCACTTGGACCTTTTCTGGGGCTGAGCATAACCTTTTTCTAGCTGTCCTGCAGTAAGAGATAAGGCTTATCACGTCCTGATCAGGAATCCAGAGAGTTTCTTCCCATCAATCACAACAGCATATTTTCATCGGCGAGCTTTCCCCTACCACAGAGTAGTTAATCTATCTCTTCCACTCAGATTTCTTTTTCTGGACTGTTATGCCTTTTCTGACATCAGAACTCAAATGGACATCATCACTGAGCTGTGGTAGCTCAGCACAAAAGATGATTTTCTCAGACACAAGCAAGTTATGAAAAGGAAATTTCTCTGCGTTCATGCTTATGATGCTTTCTGACAATGCCTACAGAGTCACTGATTATGATCTTTCTTTTTATCAGCAATCTGCAAAACCAAGCTCTTTAGGCAGTGATGTTTTTCCTGTGTTGTGGACATGAATGTGATTAAACATTCCTGGAACACTGTGGCCTGACTTTTTTTTTCCCAGAAAAGCAGCCAGTGATCTTGGATGTCCCATCTGAGACATCTGACTTGCAGAAGAGAATGTCAGGAATTTCCAAAGAATCAAAACCCCATACCCAGCATATGTTTTGAACTGGGCACCCGAAAACAAATGGTGACTTGGAAGGAGGCTCCTGTTTTATGAACACTCCCAAAGAACTCTGAATATTCTCATGAGGAAGTGAGGTGTCCACCAGAAAACTCAAAACTATTCAGAAATGCCAGTCACCAGAAAAGAGCATTAAAAAAGTCTATTTGGTATCACACTGTGAATTAAAAAAAAAAAATTAAAACTCCCAAGCAAACAAACCCCCACAGAATGAAAACTAAACAAACAAACAAACTAAAATGCAAACAAATATGAACAAACAAAAAACATGACAAGGCCATTATTAACTCTTAAAATAGGAAAAATTTCCAACTGACATAGCTCAGCAGCACGTCCCTGGCAGAACTAGGGTTAAGAATGGCCCTGCCAGAGGTACAACACCAGCTCCCAGCAATCAGCCACACCAGTATTTGCTGCCAAGTGTCTCCTCTGGGATCACTGTGCCTATACATATGCTATTCTGCCCAGAATGCCCCCAGTAAAGGGCTGAAACAGAGCACTAGAGAGGGCAGGAAGGGATGCACTGCATTCACCCTGGGACCAGGACACAATACCTGGGCTCCACCAACTGGTTATGGGCTCTGTCAAGTCTGGCCTTTTATTTTGCCTCTCTCTGACTCAGCCTGTCCACCACATTCAGCACTGGGCGAAAGCAGGCTCTGGACTGCATGAAAGCTAAAACCAGAGCAGGGGAATTCTTGCCCTTGGCATGAACAGCCACCACAGCAGCTGGCTGAAAACATTATAATACATGGGAATCTGGCAGGTGGCTCAGGGCTGCATAGCTTTTGTGGAAATATTCTGTATTGCCTCAGAAAGAAGGAGTCAAGAGAAAACAGATTTCACACGTGCTGCAAAGTGATAAATAAAAGATTTAAATAATGCAAAAGATACCATCCATGTTTAACGTGAAAGCTAAAGCCCATAAATGATTATGAAATCTTCCCAAGTCTTGAGAGCAAAGCAAGATAACTCCTGGGGAAGGGATACCATGTACATACCACAAGTTCTCCAGATGGCATAGCAGTTCAACAGGAGATCATGCTGTTGTGGATGCTGGAGGAAGCATGCAGCAATGTGTAGGCTCTGAAGCCCTCTCACCAAGTGTTGGATTTTGTGCAGGAAAAAAAGCAGCACTTCTGCACAGTCAGGGTTACCCCAAGCCTTTGCAATATGTACAACACTGAAGCCTCATCTGACTTCTCAGGTAACAATACCTGTCCAGAACTATTTTGGCACCTGCAGATGTTGATCTAATTGTAGATAATATAACAATGGGGATTCAAATTCCGTTAGCTGAAGAGAGGGCTCCAATCCATTGTGGAAAGGATTCACTTTTTTTCCTCTTTTTCCTCCCATCCTGCTATATATTTCTTCCAGAGAACAATGAATGCATTTGGAAGAGAAGAAGAAAAACAGTGATGAAAGATTTTGAATATCTGTACAAGCCATCAATTTCTGAAGAAATCTCTCCAGAACAAGTTCTCAGATATTTTAGGATATTTTGCTGGCTGTGAAGATGTGGTAGTCATAATTTAATAAAACAATATTCATGAAATCAACATGATGTCATGTTGGTTTATGCTGGTAACAGCCCCAAAATAAGGCCAACTTTCTACAGTCCTCATTCTTTTGAACAGAATGTAAAAAATGTACTAATTTAATAATGGGAGTTTTTCTGGGCTCAGCAATGGAAACATTCAGTAGTTAAACCAACAAATTTAAACTGTATCCTGGAGAAAGGAACTCACCAAACAGATACATCTTTAAGTTTTTAATTCCTCTTTTTTAAGTCATCAAGACTTTAAGTCATAGATTAAAATAAATACTAAATCAAATTCAACAGTAGTTCTGTGACCAATCAATGTACATTTCCTGTACATCAGCATATATGCATTTTTACACATGCACTTTTGTAGCTGGTCAGTAACCTCAGGGTTTGCTTTTCTATTGCCTGGAAGATGCCTGCAAAGCTCAGGGCACAGGCTACTATGAGTGCTTCTGTATGCACATTTATTGACACCTGGGGGTTAAACATCTTTAGTGAGTTACAGCTTTTTAGACTTATTTTACTCATTTATTTATTCTGAAAAATGCGGAGCAGCCCTTACCCAAGGAGGGAGAAGGAAGGCCAAATCCCAGCGTGAAGGCCCATGTCCATTCTCCTTGACTATGATACCTGCAAGGTGGAGCACATCCAGCCCCGTCAGAAGCTCATTTTTTGGTGGTATTTGGATGCCTTGTGCTTCTGAGAGTGCTTGCCTGTCATGAATAAGGCCCAAGGGACTTTCACACGTCATTTAACACTTTGCACATGTACATGAAAAATGGTACATTATGTTCTGGTTTCCAGTACAGGCTCTGTGATTATTTTTTTCCCCTCCTTTTTTATTTTTCTATGAACAGTTCTGTAAAACCAATGCCTTTAATATCACCATGTGTTTAGCTACAAAAGTTGCCAGCTTTTGTTGGAAATGCTGCTCATGATCTAACTGTTTGCCAATTATTTGCTTTAATGTTTTAATCCTATGTAGTTTCATAAAATAATTCTGTGCGAGTTTGATTTTTTCAGATATTTGATCGGTCCAGCTTGCCTGCTAAAAATGATGCTTGACTCATATCCTGGCAACAGTGTTTATTTGACGTGTGCTGGTGAGGCACTCTAAAAAACTGCACTCAGGCCCTTCCAAATTTAGCCTCCTGCATCTGTGTGTTTAGTGTTTGGGTGCGTCTGAATTATCAGCGTGTGTCTGGTGGGTGACACAAGCTGATCAGTGCACCTTTGTCATTTAATTAGGTGTTCAGTGTTGAAGAAGCCTTGAGAGAGAAAATGTCTGTGTTTCTGGTGGGCTTTTTTTAGATCTGTTTATGTTGGGTAGCTTTGTGCTGTAAGAAAATCCAAGCTGCTTTAGACCGTGTCTGTCCTCAGCCAAACTCCAATTACTTTTGTATTTCTGTCCAAATAAAACTACTTGCTGTAAATCCAAACTTATGAAAAATGTGCAGCTGTGAAGTTACATCCATTCCACTGTTCAGAAATGCTAAACAAGGAGGGCAAAGTTTTTTCAAGGGAGGCATACCTGAAGCCTTGGAGGTGAGGGGAGAGGCTGGGGTTCATGTGGGAATGTACCAGCAGGACACTACGAAGAGGGGAATGTCTCATTAAAAGTAGCTGTGCTAAGTTGGCTGAGTGGGTCTTCCAGAGCACAATGGGTGTCACCCAATGTGAGCATCTTGCCAAGGAGCATCCTCCAGGATCAGAACAGCTTTGGTGGGAGACGAGGCATCAGGCTGAGGCTCCAGCCAAGCCCCAGGCTGGGATTGCACTTAGTGACAGCTTCTTGCAGTCTCAGTTCAGTGACATATTCCTTGCTCCTGCTCCCAGAGGTGGAAAGTTCTGAGGGCCAGTTTGTCCTTCAAAAAAGGCAATGAAATCCTCTGTTTCCTGTTTACGAGAAAAGGGACTAAATTCAAATTATGGCACCTCCTCAGTGACTCCACCACCCAACACAGACCTTTATGGCCTGCGGTGCTGCGTGCCAGAGTTAATTGGGTTTGCTCATCAGTGGAGAGGACGGGCACCTTCACCATCATTCTTTCACCATTGCAGCTGTGTCAGCCACCTGAAAGGGCTCCTGTGTGACTGCTTGAGCTGCAGTCATGCTGTGGGATTGGGCTGCAGACACAGGCTAAGAGGACATCTCCTTTTTTACCACATCTATGGTAAATTAGGCAGTGTTTTCACTGAGCAGAGGCACTTCTGTGTCCTGCTATGAGGACAAGACAGCACACTGTCCCAAGGAGCCTGTCACCTTGTCCATGGGTTCTCTCTTACAGTGAGACACTATCACTCCTTCAGGGAACCTGACCATTCCTGTTTGTAACATGCACAAAAGTGTGGAGGATAGTGGGGCTGCTAAAATTCACTTCTGCTAACTCATTCCTACCTGACACACTTTACCTTCAGGGTTCAACATCAATCTTGCTTTGGAATGTGTTAGATTGTGCCAAAAACCTGATGATGGAGAAGCAGCAGAGTAACAGCATGGGATTTTAAACCAAACTACCTGCTGCCAGCCCTGACCCTGCACACACTCTCCATTTCACATCACATGAGCACAATGAGGCACAAAAGCCTTAATGCATTCAGAATATTTCCTTTCAGGATGAAAGTATATTTCCAACCAACACAGCAAGCATGGGGTTAGGCTGCCAAGATTTGTTGCGTTTTTGTTTAATTGCAGCAGCAGCCAACAGGTTTAAAGTTGAGAACCAATGAACAGAATCTCTGCCTCTCCTTCCACTTCGCTGATGGTTTGAATCTTCAAGAAACAGCTTCTAGCATCTTAGCTGAGAGAGCCCTCAAGCACACACTTATTTTCAGCTAATGCATTGCAGTTAACCAGATAATGCATTGCAGTCAACATGTTTGCCAAGTTTAGCGTGCACTTAAGTGCTTTCTGGGGTGGAGGCTGGAACATGCTTAGTTCACAGCTCTGAAAGCATGTGATTGCAATGAATTTATCTCACATCAGAGAAGTTGTTTTGGGAAGGTCTCCTGTTTAAGCAAGAAGCCATTGGTGTTTCTGAGGCTTCTAGAACAAAGCTCTATAAAAAAAAATTGAGTATTTCAATATTACACAAATGTAATAATATGAGTTGTGTATAGTTTGCAAAGTGTGTGAGACTTTGGGCTGAAAGGTGCATTGTACATATATAATATCACCATCATCATTATAAATGCATTGAAGGCACAGAAGCCTGAGCTGATCTATTACGGGCACCAGTCCCTGTATAATTTTCTAGCACTGCCTGCCTGGCTGAACTGATGAGATCTCCTCTAAGTTGGGGTAGCCTGTCATTTTATTCAGATTGAAATGGATTTTCTTGCCTTGAATTCCTGGCAGAGAGAAAACAACCAAAAAATAATGGCTCACAGATAATAAGGTTGCATGTCGAGCTAGGCATAACAGATACACAGCTGTCAACTCTTTTCCTGCACACATTTACATCATTTCATTATGGGATGAGCAAGCCTGGGATGAGCAAGCCCAGTATGAGCGACAAAACAGGGGCAGAGTGTTTGCCATTCGATCCCCCCCAACACACTTGGGATCTTCCTAATAAACCTGGTTCTCTTAATTGACAGCAGCCAGAGAGATGGGCTTCCTGGCAGAAAGGCAGGCAAATAGTTTGCCTTCCTTCAGATAAGCAACACTAATTCATATTCCACTGACATGGTATCTAATATAGGCTTTTCTATATTTTGGACTCAACATGGCACCACATCTCCTGCTCTCATCTCTGGAGAGCCCTTGATATCCAAGTGATGCATTTTGTGGGGATTTCAAGAAAAATACAGGTATCCTGGGTAACTTTTCTTTCTCAAGGCTACAGAGGAAGTTGCGCCTCTATACATAATGGTTTGCCTTGCTTGTGACCAGAATCACACAGGCCCATCACACCAGGGTGACTGTGATTCCCTAGACTGCATAAACAAGTGGCCCTTTCCAGTGGGATGTGCCCACAGTGACTTGGCAAATACTTCAGTTGCTCTGGCATCCTGTGCCTATCATGTCCTTTCTCTTACCTGCTTCAGCCTTACACAAAGTCCCTTCAAAAACTCTTCTTGGCAGAGGAAAAGACATCCAAGGTCCATGCTTGATTCTTCCCTTCCTTGCTGTGTCTGAGTATGTACTGCAAAACTGGAAGCAGCAGAGTTAGCAACAGCTGCCTGCAGCTCATCTGTTGGCAAGCCTGGAGCTGAAATCATGTTCCCCAAGTGCCAGAAAGATAGACCTTCTGGAAGGAAGTATCGGGTTAAAGAGCAGGAAAGTAAGTTCACTTCCAAACAATAAACATGCAGATCGGAAATAATTGAGGCACTAGAACAAGGAGGAGGGAAAACAAAACAAACCATAAAAACAGATCCTCAGATGAACTGGTTCTCCCTAGTGATAGGGAAGGAGGAGGAGAGGGAAGAGGAAGACAACCCCAAAACACACAGTTTTTGGTAGCTCAGAATTGACAAGAAAAAGATTTTTCACTTTGTGATAAATCCCAAGGTGTTAAGTCAGTGCCAGGGTGAGAAGCTGGCATCCTGGTGGTTCTGGCAAAACAAACCAAGTCTTTCAGGACCTGTCTTCCTGCTGGCTGACCTGTCCATGAGCCAGGCAACTAGTCACTGTGCCTGGTTTCTTTAAAACTCACACACACACAAAAAAAAAAAAAAAAAACAAAAAAAAAGGAAAAAGAAAAAGAAAAAACTTGTTTCAACAAAACATTTCAGCTCTATCAACTCCCTGTCTTTCCAGCAGCCCCCTGTCTGATAGGGAGATTTCCAGACTGCTCCATGATGCCAGACAATTACAGCTGTAAGTATTTTTATTACGGAATACCACAATATCATTTAGTAGAAAGACATAAAGGCAAGGAACAGAATAAAAGCCAATGTCCCTTACTACTGGGCAGCATGCAAACTTTATGTAAAGAAAACCTCCAGGCTCCTAAGCAGATGACTTGTAGTCCTCTTAAGGTAAGAGGACAGAGGGACAAAGAATTCTGGAAAGATGAGGAGCATGCACACAAGCTAATCAGGGAAAATGGACCTTTTTATGGCTTCATGGCATACAGTGTAGAGATACAAAAGTGAACGATGCTGTTTACTACAGCATAAGAAAGATTTCTAGAGCACTGAATTTAGGCACCCAGTCTAGCTAGTTAAGTTACCTGGCTTGCCTCCTTAAACTCCCTTAATAGAGAAGCTCTCCCAGAGGCAATTCAGAAGAGGAGCCTGACACAGGCTCACTGAATTGCTCCTGGAAGAAAGTCTCTCTCTCCCTCTCTGTTTATTCATTGATTCCAGAGGGAACCTGGAGAGCTTTGCTGGCTAGTTTAACCAGCCAGTGGCTAAATTTGAGTGGTCTGAACACCTCTGCTTCTGCATGAAGCCTGGACTAGGATTAGAGCTTTGCCTTTAACAACTGCATTTGCTAGAAAAACATGCTGTTGTTTGTCAACCTTAATGCTGCTGTGCTTAAAATGAACTATATGTTTGCACTTGTACAAAGGGTGTGATAGTGAAAATCTAGTAGTGTGGTGTATCCAATAATGGGGGGACAAGGGGAAGTTGATAAATGAGCTGGAAGCAACCAGAAGTTCACCTGCACTTTGGGGCATTGCTTCTATCGAAGACAGCATATTCCTCCTTCCCGAGTCACAGGAGTGAAAAATGAATATCAGCAAAAGCCCTGAGTGGCTGTGTGGTATCATTCACTCCTTTATGATGAGCTGTCTTTCAGTGCATCTGCTCTCTGTCTGGGTTTCATAACCTTCCAAATATGAACATACCTCCCCAGCTTCAGCCTCCATTGTTGCATTCCAGCATATTCGCTTTGTGTGACATACCAGCTACCTTCAAACAAACTTTGAGCTAAGTTTGCAAAGACTAATTTAAAGGTTGTCATTTAAAGAAGCTGAACTCTCACCAAATATTTAGTCAGATGGGTTTTTTTCAGGCCAATGAAATAATATGCTTCCAGCCACCTCCTGCATTTCCAATACTGGCCTTCAACAGTGCTGGCTTAGGCCAGATTTGGAAGCTGAATCATAAATTATCCTTAAAAAAAAAAAAAAACAAGTCACTTGTCTGTGGTCCCAAGAGCCCAGTCCTTATCACAGCAGGATGAGCTGCCTCTTCTGTGACACAGTCAACAGTGTGAACAGGGCAGTATCTCCAAGCACTTAGCACACAGGAGGAAGAGCACTACATAGACATGGTCTGGTCACTCCAAACAGAAGCTTGGGACAGTGATGTGGTCCTTCTCTGGAGGATTATTTCTTTCCCAGGTGATGCACAATCACCAAAAAGGTCATGGTTTTGTAGCCCAGATCTCTAGCCAGTTCCTGACCAGAGGAGCCTGCAGAAAAGAAATAGATATTTATTATCAGAGCAATCCAAGCATGAACCTAAATAGGTCAAGGGGTAGATCACGTTGACAAAGATGGAGCTGTCACTACTAATACATTTTGCAAAGCAGAACCACAAAGATTCTGCATAATACATCCAACTTCTCCATACCATGATGGGCAGGGATAGGGTGATGGGAAAAGAGACAGAAATGTTTTCCAGTCTTGAAATTACTGCTACTGCATACTACTTCTTACAGTTGCCCCCAGCTGAAAAGACATAAAAGAACCCATATTTGCTTGGTTTCATGGAGAGAAACATCAGAGAACAAAAAAAAAAAATTCCCAAGCTCCCATTACCTGATCCTCACTACGCAGAACACAGACTTGCAATTGTGCTATTGTATATTCCTCAAATAGCGGTAGGTCTGAAAACATCTGGCCTGGTCACATCCCATTTGGCATGGATGAAAATTAATATATAAACTCTAATAACCCAGATCTACTGATAGGTAAAAAATGCCAAGATTTTGTTGTGTATACTTTGAGAGAAGTAATTACATTGAGTTATATAGTCAGTTATACAACACAGATTCTCCTCGAAGTAAACGGTAGCTCCTTCCATGAAAACTTTTGATGTGTGTTCCAAGAACTCATAATTAAGCAAGGCATAAACAGGGGGTTTGATGGCACAGGTTGGAAATCTTACAAGGAACCACTGCTTTTAAACAAACACTTGGTCTTCACCAAATTTTTGCAGGATCCAAGACTTTGGGTCACATGTGGGTCCTTAGAGAGTTTGTTTGTGGCCAGTGGTCTTCAGACCCTGGATTTCCTTGCCCTCATAGCAGCTCACAGGTCTGCAGCCACATCCTGCCTGAGGGCTACCATCCTGCTGCTGGAGCTGCTCACACCTGAGTGCTCCTGGCTCTGAGGCTCAAGTGTTCAAGAGCTCTGCCTTGGGAAAGGGGGTTCTGGAAGCTGCTTCCAACCACCCTGGGAGAGTAATGCTTTTGAACACTCTGAAGCCAGGAGACCTTCCAGCTCAACTGAGGAAAATTAAATAAAAGTTGGATTCTCATCAGAATCCAAACAAGTTGAATTAAAATAAGAAATTATCCTGCAAGTCTCTGCGTGGTGTGTGGCACTCTCAGCATTAACTATATTGGTTTCTCCAGAGCTGGAAGCAGTTTTGTCAGCATACAGGGCAGCATTATTAGATGGTGCTCATTCAAGTCAGAGGGGGCTGTGCCTGGTCCAACCAGTCAAGGATATAAGCAGAAAATTCATTTTTTGGGCCAATTAGCATCAGGTAGAAGTAACTTTTGCCTGTCACTACTGAGAAGCTTTGACATGTGGTCAGTACTAGAGATCTCACACTCCAGCGCTGCAACACAAAAGTGAGCAGTGTAAGAAACAAATACCAAATCCTTATGTTTCAACCTAAAATCTTGTGTCTTTCTATACTAAAACATTCTAGTATTTAAGATAAAATGTGAAGAAGGGAAAAAATGTGAAGATCTTGCCTAAAACCTAGCACAAGTAGCTCAGCCCATCTTGTTGCTACATGTCTGCAGGAGTTGCCCAACAATGGTCTTCCTAAAGACCAAAAGTAGTCCATAGCCAGAAACATCAAGCTGAGGGATTGCTGGGCAGATTTAGGCCACCTAACATGACCTCACAAATTCATGCAAAAGACTTGAATTCGTTTTATTGTGGTTATCCTGACATCCTGTTTTCTTCATTACTATGACCTGAAGTCAGTAATACACTTGAAAGCACATGTGTACCTTTAACATAACTTTGAACTTTTGAGAAGCCCCATTATCTTCAATGAACATGTGCAAACACTCTCCTGGAGACTGGGCATACTTTTTTGCACTGACTCTATGGGGACGGCCAAAATAAGAGCCTCAATTTCTTCATTTCTCTGTTCCTTTTTTTTTTTAATTAAGTAGAGCATGACAATAAAATGCTCTAAATTATGTCTCTCATTAACCAATAGAGACGTTCATTCTGATGCAGACATTATTTCTGCTTCATGGCTCCAAACCGAAGCAACGTTGTTCTTGGAACAAAGGTTTGAAATCACTTTGCGTGGTTTACACAGCTCTGCATGGTGACCTAATGTATCTGAGCTATAACACAGAGATGTGTTTAAGCTATTGCCTTGTTTTGCTTATTTAGATATATCATTGCACGAGTTCAGAAGGCCTTCTATCAGATCTTCCTTTACTGGCTGTGGGCCATGGCAGTCTGTCAGGACTCAGTAGGACTGAAAACTTTGATTGTAGCTATCATAGCAGTCTCTCCCAGTGCCTTTAATGTTTCTCTCAGAGATGATGTTTTATAGGTTGTCTCCTGCAGTTTGACCATCTTCAAAGAAACAGAGGAAAACCCTATTGGCAGCTTCAAGTTTGGATCCTTATAAATTAATGCAGCAATCCCAAACAATGTAAAAATGTCCAATCCAGTAGACATGTTTGTAAACAGGACATTCTTCTTTCCTACCAAAGTAATTAACAAATGCATTTTCTTGCCAAATGACCTCCACAAAATGGGCTACATCTATTTATGGAAAGTTAATTAGGTCATAACATTCACTTTTCCTGTTCACAGATTGACAACTTCTTATAAATCAAAACTGAAGTTTTGCCTCATTGCCAGTATGTGATTTTTAAAATACTTCTAGTGACTACCACAATGCTTTTTTTATTCTGAGATATTATTTTTATTACAATCTTTGCAATGGGAAATCTAATCGATTAAATCAGCTTGTGGGTTTTTAGGCATCACACTCTTCCACATGGCAAGTCTCAACCCTTTTTAATGCTGAAACATGATTTTGAATTTTTGGTGAATCATAAAATCATAGAATCATAGAATCGATTGGGTTGGAAAAGACCTCCAAGATCATCGAGTCCAACCCTTGGTCCAACTCTAGTTCATTTACTAGATCATGGCACCCAGCGCCACGTCCAATCTGCATTTAAAGATCTCTAGGGATGGTGAATCCACCACCTCTCCGGGCAGCCCATTCCAATGCCTGATTACTCTCTGTAAAAAATTTTTTTCTGATATCCAACTTAAATTTCCCCTGGCAAAGCTTAAGCCCGTGCCCCCTTGTTCTATTGCTGAGTGCCTGGGAGAAGAGACCAGCCCCCACCTGGCTATAACTTCCCTTCAGGTAGTTCTAGACAGTGATGAGGTCACCTCTGAGCCTCCTCTTCTCCAGGCTAAACACCCCCAGCTCCCTCAGCCTCTCCCCATAGGACTTGTGCTCCAGTCCCTTCTCCAGCCTTGTTGCTCTTCTCTGGACCCGCTCCAGCATCTCAATATCCTTTCTGAACTGAGGGGCCCAGAACTGAACACAGTACTCAAGGTGTGGCCTCACCAATGCAGAGTACAGGGGAAGGATCACTTCCCTGGTCCTGCTAGCCACGCTATTTTTGATACAGGACAGGATCCCATTGGCCTTCTTGGCCACCTGGGCACACTGTTGACTCATGTTGAGCTTCCTGTCAATTAGTAGTCCAAGGTCCTTTTCTGCCTGGCTGCTCTCTAGCCACTCTGTGCCCAGCCTGTAGCGCTGCAGGGGGTTGTTGTGGCCAAAGTGCAGGACCCGGCACTTGGCCTTGTTGAACTTCATCCCATTGGAATCAGCCCACATCTCCAGTCTCTCCAGATCCCTCTGCAGAGCCCTCCTGCCTTCCAGCAGATCGACACTCCCTCCCAACTTGGTGTCATCAGCAAATTTGCTGATGATGGACTCAATCCCCACATCTAAATCATCAATAAAGATGTTAAACAGGACTGGACCCAACACAGACCCCTGGGGAACACCACTGGTGACTGGCCGCCAGCTGGATGCAGCTCCATTCACCAGCACTCTCTGGGCCCGGCCCTCCAGTCAGCTCTTAATCCAGGAGAGGCTACACTTGTCCAAGCCATGGGCTACCAGCTTTTTCAGGAGTATATTATGGGAGACAGTATCAAAGGCCTTGCTGAAGTCCAGATAGACACATCCACAGCCTTCCCCTCATCCACCAGGTGGGTCACCTGATCGTAGAAAGAGATCAGGTTGGTCAGACAGGACCTGCCCCTCCTAAACCCATGCTGGCTGGGTCTAATCCCTTGTCCACCCTGAAGGTGCTGTGTGATTGCACTCAGGATGAACTGCTCCATAACCCTGCCAGGCACAGAGGTCAGGCTGACAGGCCTGTAGTTGCCAGGGTCCTGCTTGCAGCCCTTTTTGTGGATTGGGGTGACATTCGCCAACCTCCAATCATCTGGGACCTCCCCAGAGAGCCAGGACTGTTGGAAGATGATGGAGAGCGGTTTGGCGAGCTCTTCTGCCAGCTCCTTCATCACCCTGGGACAAACATGATTTTGAATTTTTAGTGAACCTGTGTTAGAGCTTCTCTAAGACTAAAGGATGGGTCATGTAGGTAATACCATACTACTGATTTTCATTTCAACGTAAATATATTCACTTATTCAGTGGATCTTAAATCTACAATAAAAAGACTTCATGGGCAGGAGGTGAATTCCCTATTACTGTAAAAATACTATAGTACAATCTTGTTTATAAAATTATCTGGCCCTGTTATTAACATGCTCGTTATGGCTACTGGAAGCCTGTTCAAGCAAATGCCTTTGAATTTGCAAGTTAAATGTATTCACAAAAATATACATATTTATACATATTTATATATATATGCACATGTATGTATGTATATGTATGTAGCACCGAAAAAAAATTGAGAAAGTGCCAATGATTATGAGGCCACTCTCAGTGCCAAGAAAATAATTAATGGACACTTGCAAGAATTTCGTAAATTATACTTACAATAATAATATATGGGACTGAAAAGGAGCCACGGCAGCATTTTTGACACAGGGTGAAGCTATTAGTTTCTATTTATGTCTCTGTAACAAAGTTACTAAACACATGCACAAACCCTCAATAACCTGAGTTGAACTTCAAAATATGCCTAAAAATGTCTGGCACATGCAAGGTCAGAAATGGCACACTTCTACTTCCCAGAAAATACTGATATTTTTGACCTTTTTCCATTTTTCAGTATGGTAAAAAGATGAAAATATTTTGGAAAATGAATACTGCATCATTAATTTTTATAGCTAAAGCTCTTGATTTCAAATACATTTGACAGACAAACCATTAAAAAGTAGTAATATGTAAATTTGTATGTATTTCTGTAAGATCAATAGAAATGGACAAAACAGAAAAAATATATTGGTGCCATCCAAGTAAATAAAAAGGAACTCTTCATCTAAATATTTTTCTGTTCTCAACGCTATAAGGTCAAGATAATCCCCAGAATCACTTTCAGTTTCACAAGAGCATCTTGAGCTGTTTCTAAACCAACCAACCGGTATTATTTGTAGGCTTAAATGCATAAAACAAGTCACGATATCCATCCTGCCTTCAGCATTCCCACTGAGTTTCTGCAGTGCTGCAGAAGTTGATCTTTGTGTTCCTGTACACAGTAACTAGAGCCTGGGTTGCACGTTTCATGGTTCCAGGTTTGTGTCCACAAAGCAGCTCAGGTAAAACCATGCCTAGAAATAACACACATAATTTTGGGAGTAACTGAATACTCGAAATGTATCAACTCTTTGCAGAGAAAAGCAATGAAAAGATTCATTGTTTGAGTTGAGGCATCAAATGATCTCAAAACTATGCATTAAGAAAAGATGTTATCCGCCTAACTCCTATGAAAGACCTAATTTAAAACAAACCAGACTTGCTCACAGCAAGGTACTCATCCTCCTGTTATTATTCATGCTGCAGTAGTTCTAGAAGCCCCAGGTCCCCATCATACCATGCACTGCACAAACACAGAGTGATCCTACATTTATTTATAGTACCTAAGATTTCCCTGCTCCGGAGTGAACAGGTAAAGCAGTGATTGCCGAGGACGCCACATACACCCAGGCACTCAGCCACAGAAAGCAATTTCACCCTCAGCCTTTGTTTTAAATAAACACCTGCATTTTCATACGGAGAAAAGAATTTGTTTCACAATAAGCTGTCACAGCATGTTTGCCTGCTAATGAACCAAAAGCTCTTTGAATTCTGTCTCCTATTCTTCCCACACTGCAATTGTGCCAGCCCTGACTATCCCTTTTAGTGCTTTTTGTTTTTCTTTATCTTTTTTTTTCTTTTTTTTTCCTCTTGAACAAAACATTCTTGCTTAGGCCTGCAGTTACTTTGTAATTCCCATATCATTTACTACAGGGAGAGGCCTTGTCTCCATCCCCAGAAGAAAGCAGCAGATCACTGTCACTGCTATGTGCAGACAGCTAGTCCCTATTTGATGATATTTCAGTGGAAAAATGAATCATAGAACCATAGAATCAGTTGCGTTGAAAGAGACCTCTGAGATCGTCAAGTCCAACCCTTGATCCAACCCCTCTTTGATTACCAGATCATGGCACTCAGTGCCATATTCAGTCTCATCTTTAAAACCTCCAGGGTTGGAGAATCCACCCCCTCTCTGGGCAGGCCATTCCAATGCCTGATTACTCTCTCTGGAAAGAATTTCTTTCTGATATCCAACCTAAACCTCCCCTGTCAGAGCTTGAGCCCGTGCCCCCTTGCCCCATTACTGAGTGCCTGGCTACAACATCCTTTCAGGTAGTTCTAGACAGTGATAAGGTCTCCCCTGAGCCTCCTCTTCTCCAGGCTAAACACCCCCAGCTCCCTCAGCCTCTCCCCACAGCACTTGTGCTCCAGTCCCTTTCGCAGCCTTGTTGCTCTTCTCTGGACCCGCTCCAGCCCCTCAATATCCTTTCTGAACTGAGGGGCCCAGAACTGAACACAACGCTCATGTGGCCTCAGCAGTGCTGAGTACAGGGGAAGGGTCACTTCCCTTGTCCTGCTGGCCACGCTATTTTTGGATCCAGACCAGGATCCCATTGGCCTTGTTGCCCACCTGGACACACACTGCTGGCTCATGTTGAGCTTCCTGTCAATCCAAACCCCCAGGTCTCTTTCCACTTGGCTTGCTCTCCAGGCACTCTGCATCCAGCCAGTAGCGCTGCGTGGGGTTGTTGTGGTCAGGACAGGGAGCTCAAGACAAGGCTTGTCATTGCATCCAGGATTATGTCACAGGATGCCATGCTCCTGAGAGTCCTCATACAACCCAACCTGGTCCCACAAGTGGCTGCACACTCTAGTCTATTAAACCCCATGTTTGAGGCCTCCTCCAGTCTAAGAATGTCCAGCTTGTGTCAAAGCACTCCCTGCTCCTCACACAACCAACCCTCGCTTTTAGCATAGTAAAACACAGTCAGCCTTCGCTTTTCTGTGTCAGCTTGAGCTGCACTCCAGAGGGATTTGACACAAGAAAGTCTGTTTTCTTTGGTCTCCTGTATCAGGGCAAGTCCTTTGGCAATTATGGCATTTAACCTTTCTGCAGCCCTGGGTGCTTACTGGGGAAAAACACATATTTGAAGAAGTGATGTTATGCAAGCACAAGGTTTTTTTAACCTAGGAAATTTCTCATGGGGCCCATTATATCATATGAGGAAGAACAACTGAGTCATTTGTAAGTATAGGAATTAAAGCATAAAAATAGCCAAGAAACCCTTAGCTTGAGTGCTTGCCCCAAAGTCATTCCTCCTCCCCTCCCTTCTGCCTTTCCATCATGCATGGACTTTCCCCTGCACACATTAAGTGTATTTTCCTTGCCTGCATTATATTACTGTTTGTATCCCACCTAAACCTTACTCCATGACAATGTAAAAGGCATTCCAATGGCTCTCCCTTCTTCCCCAGGTTAACAGAGGAGACAGGTCTGACTGGGCACCCATCAGAGTTCTGGGGGTGTGGGAATAAGGACGGTCTCCAGCAGCCAGGTCTGGGGCACAGAGTGAGGGTGGGGATGGGGAGGTGCTGTGGAGACGTTCTGCTGTCCAGCAGTGCAGTGATGTGGGCACAGAGGTGTTGGTGTCACCGTAGGGCACCTCCATGGGGCACTCCCAGCCATTCTCAGCACTTCACAATAGGAGCCGTCTCTTAAGTTCCTATTTTCTTTCAAATCCTCTCTCCTCAACCATCAGACTCCACAAACCACACATTTTTTGGAGCTACACACACAAGTAATGGAGAAGTAAAATGTTCAACAACTCTGTGGCGTCTTTTCTAAGACAAATACTGAGAGTGGAAAAAGGAAAGAGATGGGATGGCTCACCAGACTTCCCCCCTTCCTTTTCCTGCTCTTTACAGGAGTCAGCTGGGCTGTCCTTAGGGGGCTGGCATACACATCCTGGATACCTGAGTATGCTGGCACCAGCAAAACTCCACTGGAGAGAAGAGAGAATCCCCGCCCTGCCCTCCCTTGCAGGGTTGGGCCAGGCAGGCAAAGGGCATACTGCCCAAAGCCTCATGCCAACATGGTGGTGATTCCTGCAGCACCCCATCTTCCTTCAGTCTAGGGCCACCAACATCACCTCCCCACGCAGCCCTCCATGGGACACCTCTGAAAAACAACCGTGCTTGAACTGAGACTGTAGCAAGCTCAGGCTTTACCCCTGTAGCAAAAGCTGCCTCTCAGCAAAGTCACCCACTGTTTTCTCAGCTGCACCTTGAAACTACAAGCACTTCATAAAAAAATAATATAGAAGAATACAGAAAGCAAGAAATGCCTAAGTAGTACACATTACATTCCCTGTGTGGCTGGACTGCTGTTCCACCATGCTGAGGGATCAGAAAAAAACCCCATATTAATGTTAAAGAGATGGGGAGGGTGGTGCTTTCGGGTGGGAGGCAGAGGGTGCAGGGTTGTGGCTCAGTCCTCCCATTGCCCTTCTACCAGCCCAGCCACCGAGTTACCCCTGCCCTGCTCTCCCTGTGTTCGCTCTCTGCTTTCCCTTCCAAGTGCCCCAGGCAGACCTGACACACAGAGATGCCCAGCTTAGGGAAGGCTTTGAACTTCCTCCTCCGTGCAGGTAAGAAGAAAAGGAGAATATTTCCTTTAATTCTTGCCATGACTCAGGTAGAATTACAGCAGTTTACAACAGATAAGTTTTAACATGGAAGGAAGAAAATAAAGCAGAGACATATCTGATAAAAATTCTCAGGAGGTCGTTTAGGCACTTACTGCCATTTTTACTCTTCCACACACCTGTTTTACACTTCCAGGGATAACAAGCAGCTAATGCTAACAGCAAATAGTGTACCATTCCCAGAGCAGAGTTAAACCAAGAAATTAAATAAGAATCTGCCTTGCTTTGAATTGTGGCTGAATTTAACCATTGGATGTCGAAATTAGCTTAAATTACAAAAAGCAAAACCAAAAACACCAACCAACCAAAAATTCTTAATTTGCAACTACATGTACATTAAGGTTTACCAGGATTGAAAGGACTGAAGTGGTTTTCTTGCTACTTGATGAAAGGGAATCAGCAGGCCAAAAGACCATTTTTAAACTGTCTTGAAAGACAAACTTAAAAGAAATACTCTATAACCCGAGGGGAAGGTGGTAGGGTGGGATAGGATTTTCTTCTCCTGTTTATTAAAAACACACCTTGGGCACGATTCTAATCTGATTTAAGCATCACGTGAGGTGTATTTATTACATGGGAAAATTGCCTCAGTGCATTCACTGACACAGTTTGGATCCAGCCTGTAGAAGCTACTCTGCATGCAGAGAACTCTGAAGTATGCAGAGACGAAGTGAGGGGGAGGGAAGAGGAGCCAAGAAGTAAAAAGGGAGTATGTGGGGCAAAGCCACCTAAAAAACAGCAAAAAGTGTCATGAGCAAGGACATCCTGCTCCTGAAAACTGCAGGGCAGTGACATCCAAGAAGAGTGGAACCATTGACAGAGGGGAAGAGGGTGTATGGTGAGAAACCAGTGGCATTTGAAAGGTCTTGGAGCCACACTGTACACCAGCAAATTATAGTTGGCAAAATACACGTGAAAGAGTGGCTGTTCCTAAATGTTGTGCTGCTGCCTGGTGTCCAGGCTGACAGCCTGGAGGCACAGAAAGCCTGGGACAGGGAACAGGCAGCAACACTCTGGTCTTCCAGATGCATCAAGGATCACCTGTGCATCCCTGGGACTATGGGACATCCACATCACAATACAGGCAACCAGGAAACAACTCACAGATGCAGGCAGTGAGTGAGTGGCCTGGCAATGGCAGCACTGGGGACCAGCTCCCTGCAGCACCTCTCTGAGGGCACAGTGGGTGCTGCAGGGCAGCCTCACACCACAGGATTAACACTCACTTGGTGAGGGCTCCCTCCATGCAGCTGAATTCTGGCTACACCCCAGTGGAACGATTGGGCTTGACATCAGCATGCTGTGTGCATGGGATAGGGGAGGCAGTGTGAGAGAAACAGCCAGGGGCTCATATAATCATGTGTCTCTGCTCCAAAAGGAGGACTTATTCAAAAATAGCCCATTTTCTGGGCAACAGCCCAGGGCAATACTTTGCCAGCAGTCTGTAGAAATCAAATCCATCCTTTTCCCTCTGCTGCCAGCCAAAGGAATTGAAATTGGCTCCCCATATCACAGTTCCTTCTCTTTCTCAGTAATATAGTTGAAGAAATCATCACAAATTTCTCCAGAGTTAAACCGTAAATTCTCAAAGTAAAGATCAGTCGATTACTAAAAGACTCCAGCAGGTCCCAGGCAGCTCTGCAACCTGAGCAGTAAGTCTAGAATTACTGTCTTGGAACTGAAGCATACTCCAGATCCTAATAAACCAACACACTTCCTTTGGAAAACTCTCCCTACAAACCTCTGGCTGCACCAAAAAGCACGTTTAGCGCAGTCTCATTCCTACTCACAGCTGGAAGGAGTCTTCTGCAGTGTCATAGTCCCATTGTATGGAAGCTGGAGGTCTAGAGGATGATGTTATGCCTTCAGCAGAGAATGAATCAGGGGAGGGGGTGGTGTGTGTATGGGGGAAAAGCTCATAGAAATGGCATTAATTATTAATATTCACCAAAGTTCCTGCAGGCCCAGTGGGAGTTGGGAACCCAAAGCACTGAGCACTGCACAGGGCTTTGTCCCTGCCAGGGAACGGGGCACTACAGAGAAACCCCTGAAAAAACAGGAACCAAACATGATCTCAAAGCAGCAGCACCTTCTCAGTGAATCACTGAACAGCATGATAACCTTGGGCTAGGTCTTGAAGCCTGGTCCCTGACACAGCAGCTGCTGAAGCCCTTGCCAGGGGTGCCCAGCCTGGAAAAAACCTTATCAGAAGCAATGTCTTAGACTGCAACACTTGTATTTTTCTCCAGTCCCACCTCCTCTGTCCAAGTCACAATGCCCTAGCACAGCTGGTGCTGAGGAATACACCTGGTGCAGGTGAATTCAGTGAATGCACTGTGCAAGTTGCAGTCTGAGATGCAGAGTGAACTCTGGGTGGGAGCTCAGAGAGACAGAAGGCCGTGAACTTCCAACCCTTTGCATAACAAAGGCACAAAGACCAGTGAAGGGACTTCAGTCCCAGCAGTGACAGTCCCTGGCCTTGGGAGTGATGGCCAGAATATCATGAATGGTCAGACTGGGAAGTTTCCTTCATAGCTGGCAAAGGAAGACTTGCCTGGATAGTCTGAGCTAAAACAGCTCAGCTGAGGACACACTTTCTGCTCTTCGCTGTTCTACTAAGTGACAATATTAAGATCAGACTAGGTATGATGAGGCCCCTTTTGACATGACATCTATCAGAATTCATTCTGAAGTTGGCCAAGTCATTCTGGAACTTGGTTATAAACTGCAGACTGTTCAGATTTATTAGTAGTAGGCTTGTTTCACCATTATTGTCCATTTTTCAGGATGAAAACTACATAATGTACAATATGATACAAGAAATATCTCATCCCAAGCCATAGAAAGCAATTTCAATAGGTGAGTAGGAACATTTAATGTCAGTCACTGACATGAAAAAGCAAATCCTGTGTACTGCCTCCTAAAAGAGAACCTCTGTTTTCCCTAAATTAGGTTTAAAATGTACACAGTAGGGCATGGGCTTCCTACTTCAGGGGTAGAAAACCAGTCAAGTCTTCAGATGATCAAAGCACCACCTAAACTCTGGCAAATAGATTCACATGCAGAAGATACTGATGACTGTATCTGTTGCCAAGTTCCAGTCTTTACATACCTTCTAAGGGTGAATTCGGGGCAACTATTTATGCAAAATCATTGTGCTCCCTTCAGAAGTCATAAAGAGAGAGGAAATCATGGCAAAATCAGTTAGGAAGGGACGTCAAGAAGGTCTCTGTTTTTCCTCCTGTGCTGAGGAAGACCCATACATATCTGGTTAGTGTGGTCCTTGGATCTGTAACTGAGACAAATGCATATTATTAGTGTTAAAGAAACTACATAGTGACTTCTTACAAAGCTGCATGGTCCAGAAGAGTAGATTGTGGTTGCAGCAACTGGATTTGTTATTAATTAGATCTTTGGCTGCACCTTAAAAGGTGCATTGTATCTCACAGGTCAAACTTTCCTGCTGCCAGAGCCATCAAAGAATTTGTAATTGACTCTATAATTCACTTCAATTTTTCTGGCAAAACATTATATTTAGCACTGCCTGACACTCCTTTCTATGCAAGTTCCTTACAGAGTGCATTATAATGATGGCTTATTTAACCCTTGTATATATGTTTTTTTTCTCCTATGTATAGAAAATTCATTGAAACCAGATTTTTGTCCATAGAAAACAACTATCCTATATTTCACACAAACTTCTTTGTGACTGCAAAGACATCCTGGAAGAAAAGAGCAATGCAGAGAGATTTTCAACAGAATGTTCCTTCTCCCTTGCAATATAAAAATAATGATTTATTAAGAAATTGGTTCTGGCTCAGAAACAGTGCTTTCCAGTCTGCACTTTCCCATCCCTATTTAGGTACTCCAAATAAATGAATTACAAGGGAAAAGGCCTAAGGTTCCTGCAGCTACTCTAGAAAACTCATTCATGGGCTGTTGACTGCTCCACCAGGCAGTTTGGTGGTGTATACTGTGGTACAAATTAAATGCCTGAACACTTAATGACAGAACTGCATAAGAAAGAGAAGATGAGAAATGTAATAAATATAATTAAAGACAAGGAGTAATAATTTAAAAGAAATCCATACATGGTAGTTCAAATGCACATTACTGTTCTTTCTAATCAAAGCTAAATGAATTTTCTTCAGATTCTTCTCGGACACAAATGAGAGTTCTCTCTCAGAAGAGCTGTGAGATCCTCTCACTCTCCACAGGGTAAAGTACTTCTTAAGATTGGTTTCCTGAGCTGGAGGAGGGAAGAAGTCTGCTTTAAGTTGACCCTGCTTCACAATATCTCTATATGATTACTGTTATATAGGGAAGAAATTAAAACAAAGGTGACTTGTCTGATGTTACATGGTGCTAAAAATAAAATCTAGGCATCCCAAATTATGGTACAACAGCAGCCTTTCCATAGCACCAAGCCATTTCATCTCCAGTTCAACAATTCCAGGAGCAAGATAGTGTCCTTGGGCTTTAGTAGATAGTGTCTTCTTACATTTACTTTAGATGAGAAAAAAATGCCATGGCCTAGCCCTGAAAAAACTCAACCTTCCCCACCACCTGCTATGCTCCTAACAAACCTTCATTTACACAAATTACATCAGGTAAACAATTTTCAACCTAATTGATTTGCAGCCTCCTAATGTTTTTTTAGCCTTATGACAACTGAAATTTCACTGTACTGGCAGCAACTTTCTTAGTTCCCTGTCATTGATCCCCTCAGAAGCATCTCATGGGCTGTGAGGGCTCTAAAATCACTTCTCTGGAGAACTGCTTGCCAAATTATTTTATGCCCTGATCTTTTACACTGCAGCTTAAATCTTACAGTAAATTTAAACCAAACTTTGCATAAGTGGACCTGCTTACTTCTAGAATTTATTACTTCCTACCTTGTCACATCTTCACCATCTTTGATTTATGTAACACTCGCCATCCATAAGGGCATTAGTTGCTTATTCCAAAATGCTTGTGTCTGTTGCAGACATGCTTTCACTCCCAGGACAAAAACCAGAGCAACCCTCTCTCCTCAAATCCTGCCACACAGAGAAATAGAGTAGCGCTCTCTGCTTAGGTCACTGGGTACAAGACATGCTTCCAAATGGCAATTATCACAGACAGATTGTATGTGTTAAAAACACAGATGAACTATAAAGTGGTAACCAGCAAGCAAGATTTCTCTGCTGATACCTTTTAACTCTTAAATAAATGCCTTTCTCAGTCTAAAACAGGCTTCTGCAGAAGGATGTCTCTGCAGGACTTCACTCAGAGAGGCAGCAAATTTCTTCTGCTTTCAGCCATGGCAGAGATATATCTGATAAAAATTCTCAGGAGGAAGAACTGAGCTCCTGGACATCATTGGTATGACCACCAATTTCAGCCCTGCCTCAGCTCCTTGAGCAACCCCAAGGAAAAAAACCCACCAAACAAACCACCATCACCAAGAAAAGACCCTTCTTGTGCTGTCCTCTGTATTTCATCTGCAAGATGAAGGAAATAGTAACTTCTTATCAATGTAAAGTGTCTGGCAGTCCATGAGAAGACCTGCAACAACACAGGCTGCTGAACAGCCTCCCCTGACTGCCATCAATAAAGTAAAACTTCTCTGTGAGAAAAGTAAAAAATAATTGTAACAACTAATATATATATATATCAATATAAATATACTATTTATGCCTCACTTTTTTTTTTGTTTTTTTTTTGTTTGTTTGTTTTTTTACTTTTAATTTAAACAAAAGCAAATCAGTTATTTGATGTTTGGATTTTGCTCAAGAAATGAGAAAAAACTTCATTTTGTTGACCCTTCCACTCTAAAGACATGCTCATTTTGGAAAAGAACAGGTAAAACTGGGAGTATAATGAAAGGTGAGTCTCATCCCTTTGACATTTCAACTTCTTGTATAGTGGGACTTCTCTTCTGATGAAATATCCTGGTCTCTCTTCAGCTTTGAGATCCTACATGTCGGGTCTGGTGGAGCAGTTGACAGTCAAGTGGACATGTAGTGACCTTCAGTGAGGGTGTGGAACTGCCCATGATGGAGCAGCCCCTGAGCAAGACTCCCTTTAGGAGGCACATGTTCCTGATGGCAGCTCCAGCTGGTGGCCCTTCCACCACAGCAGGGGCCTGTGGGCTCCTCTGGGGGCACAGAGGGAGACAAACACCTTCCTTCCCTATTAGAAGTCACTTGTAACATGTGGCATGAAAGAGGAAAAAAGGAAACAAGTCTTGAAAACATAACTCAAGTCTGAAGTGCAGCCTTGCTGGTGATAAGCGCTTGGGTTGTCTGGATCTATTCAAACTATTCAGATCTCTTGAGTTTGTGGCAAACGGGCTGTGAAATTTCCAAGGCAATTGCCTGTTATGAGGTTATCACTATTACAGGGAGTGTAAGAAGCAACCCAGTCTTGCTTTTTCCTGAATTCCTACATGTATAGTAGTCCTGGAGACAGCTACTACTTGGTGCAATGACTGCTATTAAAAAAAAAAAATCATCAAACCAACCAAAAACCAAAACCAACCAACCAAAAAAAGAACAGAAAGTCTGTCCCCTTTTTCACTCTGCTCCTTCCACTTCTCGTTCCTCCCCCTCAGTTTGGTGCCTTATGCTGCCATTTGAACTCCTGTGCAGTGAGAGTAAATGTGCCCCTGCAATCTGGTAGTGCTGTACATCCACTTTGCACGAGTGTAAATTATTTAGCAGACAGCAGCAATCAGGTCAACACCAGCCACCCTCTCACAGAGACCCTGCTTTTTGCTCTTGTCTTGTTCGCTGTAACTGGAAGGGTACGTTTATTCTTTTATATGGAAAATATAATACTACTTATTTCCTTCCTGAGAAGCCAGAAATGCTGGAACAACCATTTCTTTCACAACATTACTGTGCTTCTGCTTCTTGTGCTGTCTGGAATCTAGAATTTCAAAAGGGCATAGAATAATGGAAAAGCTATGAGGAACATTTCTGGAAAGTAAAAAAAGGGAAACATTGCTTTGAGTTGCCACTAAAAGTAAAAATTATGTCTTTAAAATCAGTTCTTCCACCTTGCCTGACTTTGTGGTCCCAGGAGCCATCATTCAGAGCAATCACTATGGTTTCCCAATCAGCTCTTTTGTGAGTAGATGCTTTTTTTTCTTTAATCAGCTTTGATTTATCACTGCAAAATGATAAAGAAATAAATCTATATTGATGATGTGCACCCATATAGTTAATCCACCCTTTACTTTTAATTTAAGCTGTCAGAGTTTTGTGACAGAACTGTAAGCAGTTCTATAAATCCCCCTGTGGATCCCCTCACTTCCTTTGCCAGAACTGAAACCAAGCTCAGCTGCTAAGACAGCAACTGCACAGGTCTGTGGAACAAAATTTCCTGGTGTGTGGCAAGAAAACAGTTTGATTCCTTAATGAGGTAAAAAAATCAGAAACCTCAGACTTTATACCAGAACTGCAGTTCTGCAAACTACAAACTGAATTTCTGAACTTTTTTCTACATAGTTGGAGTTTCATTATTTCAGCTCTGAGTCCCCCATGGGGCATTCCTGGTTATTTTGAGAATTTCTCATGGCAACAGCCTTGGCATTGCCCTGATTTCTACATCACTTAGTGACCAGAGTCTCACTGTTTAAAAGCTGTTTGCTTCCATGAGCACAGAAGTGATATTTGATGCATGTGATACCTGGAAACCCAGGGTGAAGCTCAGCACTTGGGAGCCTTCATGGGGCTTTGCTCTCACTCTTATCCATCCAATCAACAACATTCCTGCTCAGGAGTGATAGGTGAAAGGAATGAAAGGCATGAGGAAAAGCCTTTACAAAGAATAAAACAAATAGGCCATGTTTTGCTCTTGCACATGACTTCTAGCATGCCAGGAAAAAAAAACAAAACTTCTCCAGACACACTCACTCTAGTGCAATGATGATAAATGAAAATATGTTCTAATTAGCCTTTCATCTTTGGGTGGTTTTTTTTTAGCTTTTCTTTTTCTTTTTTTTTTTTAAATGACTAGCTTAAAAAGATAAACTTCCAGACAAAGAAATGATTCCATATTAAAGTGCAATAGATCCCTTGCAGTAGAACCTCAGGTATGCCTGCTGTGTTCTTACAGAACAGATTCCTCTCTCTTTGTCTCCTACAGCATTTCACTCCAGCAGCTCTGCCCCGAAAATGAGCATGGAATAAGGAGCTGGATGCTGGCTGGGAGAATGGCAACAGCAAAACTGGGACAAGAAGCTCAGGCACTCACAGTGCATTGTAAGCAGGTTTTCTTTAACCTCTGGCAAGAGCTTGCAGAGCAAGTACCTAAATTCAGTCTAAAGAGGAATGGCAATGGACTTACCACCAAATCCAGGAGCACCAGAGAGATCAGTACCATGTAAAGATATTGTCAGTGGTGACCAATTTCCTGGTCTTTCTTTTTCACTATTTTTTTTTTTACCTATGGATGTCTTTATGGAAGAAAGGTTTTTTACCCTCTATTGGAATTATATCTGTATTTATTCATTATCCTTACATTTCTCTTGGTAAAAAGATTGTCTACAATTTTTTCTTTTATATTTCTCATCCAAAGAAAATCACTTACAAGCTATGATGAAATGACCTTGGAGCTCCATAAATCAATATGACAGGTGATTCAATCAGCCACATGCCTTCTGTGATTTAAGCAGCTGCTGACTCTTCCAGAGCGTGCTGAGAGCAGGTCCCAGCGGCCCTGCCAGTGATGGAGAAAGCAGCAGGTTTGCACTTTTAAAGCCACTGAAGCCTGGCTGAGGAAATCACTGACACAAGAGAAATACAAGGGACTGTATGTTGAATTTGCATGAGCTGCTTACAGCGCACACACCCCACGTTGTGTTCTCTCACTCTGTGCGCTCCATCAGAACCTGCAGCTTCCATGGGGATTTTGTTCCTACCAGTGATACCTCAAGCCCATGCCTGCAGTTTGTGTGATTTTCCCAGGTTTGCACTCCACGAACTTTAAGAGAACTACAACAAGGATAGTGGAAATACTGTTTACTCTCAAATGGGAGGAGCAGAACTGGACAGGCTGCTGAGCACCAACAGGAGACCTTCACATGGTGGCCCAAATTCTCCTTAAGTTCAGAGTGAATCATTACATCAGAGTGTCTCACTGCAAAATTTTTATGGCATTGCTTTGGATTTATTCAAATAGATTTAGTAAAGAGAGGTCAACAGAGTTGTTGGGGTCTAAGTCAAGATACAGTTCATGCCTGCAACCAAAAATATGTACCTCATCTCCTCTGGTAGTCCATATTTTCCTCCTCACTTAAAATCTTTTAACATTGATATCTCCAAATACCCTGTAAATTCAACAGTTCATGGTGCTTCACCAGGAGTGAAACCTTGGCTCTCCACTTTACTCATTTAGGACTCCAAAGGAAGCAGAGAGAAAGATTCATGAAGCTTTCCTATGAATGTTGAAAAATTCCATCTTTGAAAGAAAGTTGCCATTATGCTCCTACCTTTGCAAAATCTAATTTGAATGAGTATTTAACAAGCCTTGGGGATGGGCAGGTTTCTTACATTTGCTTAGAATTGAGTCTCTGAGCCTCCATACCTTTCTTTAAAATTATTTTTAGGAAAGGACATTGTCCAGATTAAGTCATTGAAAGAAGATGAAAATGTGAAACTGAAAACAGAAAACTGTCAACCTTATTTTTATAAAGCTTGTAAAACTGATCTCTTCCTTGGGGGAAAAGCAGTGGAAAAGTTCTGAAATGTATGTGGGGTAATTCCTCTCAATCCTGGAACATAAGATCTGGCAGACTATCTCAGCTGAAAGACCCATCTGGCCCAGTGTTCTGGATTAAAAATACAAACAGTGGAAGCTCAAGGTAAAAGACCCATGAAATATAACAGATATTTATATAAAGCATTTGTTTCAAAGCAATTGTGACCTCCTAGCTACAGCCCAATCAGAGCTTCAGAGGGCATCTGTAGATTGCACCATGGTCCACAGCATTTGGTGATTGCTAAGAGGTCTACCCTTCATGTTAAATTGTATTTTAAAAATTGTTTACAGTTCTAGACTCTAGTATGTCCTACAATGAGATATGGAAATATGATCATAAGATTTGTGGAAGAAAAACCCCACCATTTCTTCCCTTTCATCTAAAGCTGCTGAATCATAATTTCATTACAAGCTTTTTAGTTGAATGCAGAAATGTGAAACTGTGTAAATAATTAAGAGATCCACCCTGTGTTTCTCTGCACCATACATGAAGTCATGGACCTGCCTCCCCACATCATCTCCTTAGGAAACCTGGAAAGTCCTGGTCTGCTGAGTCCTCCTTGTACTGAAGTCATCTCATACCTGGGATAACCCCTGTTATATTTGTCCACAGTTATTCCACTTTTGCTGCCTGTTTGAGTTGGCTTGGCCCAGAATCACACAAAACTGCCAAGATCTAAGCACAGCATGGATTTATGTCTACAGTGATGTAGTTTTATGTCTTCCTTTTGTTATTAGAAGGTAAACAGACCTACACACACAGAGAGAAGAAGGGGCTACCCTGCCTCGGGTGGCCGCACCCCAGCCAAGCATCCCTTCCCTTCCCACCTCCTGTCTCAATGGCAACTGCTTTGCCAGAGTTCCAAACTGCACCAAATTCAAGCGCTGGGATGTGCCACATGCACATCTCTACTAGAAGGAGCAGCTGATTTTTCGTGGCATGGCTACTTTTTGTGCTCTCCTCCACATATGGTCCTGATCAAGGGAAAGTTTTGTGGCCAATGCTACAAAGAAAATCAGACTGATTTACTGCAATGGTCTTTTTGGCCTTGAAATGGAAAAAAAAACCTGTGGTGCCCAGAAATTTTGATGAACATACTCCCTCAGCCTCAGGAAGGAAAATCAGAAAGGAAAAGTCTATAATCCCTTTCTCTTATGAATTACTTTCCTTCTGCTCACCATGTTTTCCATTATCATTATTTTTTCATGGATCTGCTTTCTCCGATACCTTAGTGTCATCTTTCCTCCCTCAAATGAGCCCATTAGATATGTTCAACTTCAAAAGCTAATAGGCAGAGGTGCAAAAAACCACTGACACAGACATGGTCATTAATAATGAGCAATGGTGAGCACGGCCTTATGCTTTCCCCCTCTAATTGCAGTGCATCAGCTGTAGTAATGTATGTTGCTTCAACTCTATCCCACAAAATAATCCAGGCTTAGGGGAGCAGAAGCCCCATCCTGATGCTTTTGGGCAGGTTTTTGGTCACCTCCAAAGTCAGAGTTGTCTACCAGAACCCCAACCAACAGTGGGGAACATGACAAATGTGAACTATTGAAATGAAGATCAGCCCTTCATTTGGCATAAAAGACTCCCAACTGCAGCACATGGTTTGTGCAAGAAATCCCTGAAACTAATCTATCCTTAGACAGGTTGCATGGCTACATTATTTCATGATGTTTTTATTTGGGCAAGATCAGTATAAAGCATATACCAAAAAGACATTGAAAATATTTAGGAAGAGAATACAGACAATGCCTCTCAGTTGGAAAGTCAACTTGGGTGAAAATGGAAAAGCTTGGAAGAATAGAGACTGCTGCTGGATTTAAAAAAAAATAAAACAAAAAGAAAGAAAGGGGAAAGTTTTATGGTACATTCACATTTAAGCCCATCTGAACCTTAGGCATTAAATAATTTTTGATATTTAGTAGTGAGAGAATGGATTAAAGGCTACATTCTTAGTTGGAGTAAATTAATTTTATGACTGTGAATAGAGGTTTGCATAAGGCAAGGACCAGAGCTTTATATTTTGTAGGTGTGGAATAGATTTCCCTGTTTTCATTTTAAGGCTAACAATGGAATAATTTAAGGGAGAATCATGAATGGATGAAAGGAAAAAAGTAACATGGGAGTTTGTGCCAATGCTCCAGTTGCTCTGAAGTGTCAAGTTCTGAAAGTTCCAACTGAAGCTACAGTGAAACATTTCTGTCTATCACTTCAGCTGCTTCAAGGGTTTCCAAAGTCATATACCACTGCATTCCATAAATTCAATTTTTTTCCTGTATTGTTTCATTTCTTGGAACATTTTTGGTCTCCCTCATGAAGTAAAACTGAGGAAATTAGCAGATGAAAAAAAAAGTATTTCTAAGGAATTAAAACACCAAATTATTCTTAGGACCATGGAGATGACAAAGACTGGATTTTTTTGATAAAATCTGTAAAATGTTAGTTGCAAGAAAATTCTAATAACTTTATTGGTGTAATGACCTGTCAAGGCACAGTATTTTTAACTCTTTTTTTTACTTTGTTTTTTTTTTTGGTAAGATTTTTTGTGGGTTTTTTGTTCTGTTTTGGGGGATTTTTCTGTTGTTTGGGGGTTTTTTTGCTGTTGTTTTGTTTTTAATGAGCAAGATCCCCTGTAAGGCTGTGGATACACACACAAGGAGATGGCATTGTCTAAGACCCTTGCCAGGCCTCGTATTCAGATGCTTCTTCCCTCTACAATAATGAGGTGTTTCATAATTTTTCACAGATTTGCAATTCATTTAAGGTAGGAATTCCTGTTGCAAATGGAAAGCTGAGACACAGCTAAACCCCGGAGAAGGTATTTAGGAACTTAAATCCCCTTGAAATGAGTTATTTCATTGTGTAATCTTTCTGTCAATCTCTGACTAGCAGTAACAGGAGATGAATTCAGATGTTAGGAGTTACTAATAATTATTGGCTCCAGCACCTTCCTGCAGACTTGAGAAAAATGAAGTGTTCAGTGCTCAGATGAGCTAATCTTTCTCACTTGCAAAAGATATATTGGGCACCTCTACAAAGGATGTGCTCAGAAACAACTTAGAAGTAGTTACTTGACTCTCATTTTTAAACTTTGTAAAACTGCTCTACTTTAGGATGTGTTTATATTTATTAGAGAAATGCTCCAAATGTGATAACACAACACAAATCAGACATTCAACGCCTATCCATTAATTTTATTCCTTCTAACTCCTCTTAACAAGACATTGCTGGAGCCTTTTGCCACTCCAGGCATCAGAAGACTAAACATGTTTTCACCTAAAACATGATCTTCACCTAAGTAAAGGAATGCAAGTTGCAAGCAACATACACCTCTTCATCTGCAAGTGTAAAAATCATGTTCTACTAACTGGTAAGTCAGGTAGATTTTCTTTTTTTTCTGCTAAATAAAATGCTAATTAACTCTTCCATTATGTGAAAGAAAAATATCTTTATCTCATTGTCAAAATCAAATACTTCTAGACACTTGATCATGAGTCCTATAGCAGGGTTTGTATGGAAAACAGGAATTTTTGCTATCTAAAATTTCTAAGGCACCTCAAGGATTATGGTTTTTCATTTTTAGTCTTTGCCCACAAGTACAAGCATTGCTTTATCAGCCCATAAACAATGCAATAGGGATAAAAAAGAAACAAATTAATCCAACCATGCATTGTTAAGAGGAAACAACTGGAGTTTTAACTTGACTTACATTTAATCCTCACTAATATCTTACTTGGATGCGTGAACAAGGAGGGTGCTGGGGAGATTCTGATCCCTATTCTCATTAGAGGTGGAAAAGCTCCCTTTTGAAGGTGGATATTTGGAGCATCAGCAGACAGCACATAACAAAGCCTCTTTTTCAGAGGTGGATGAAATATGGTTACAGTAATTCCACTCTTTTGCATGGCATGCTAAAATCTTTGTATTTCTCTGGAATTTCAATACATTATGATAATCCATTTTAAGGAGGCTTATATTTCTCTGCTTAAAAGCTCATGCAGGATACTCTTCCTACTCTTCTTTCATTACTTTAACAATTTGAGAAACAGGGAAAACAATGACAGGGAATACCATCCGTGACAGCTCAAATCACCAGGAAATGCAGGGTTTCTTCCAGTCATGTCCAGGCTTGAGGAACTGGGTGTAAATCTCTTTCTTTCAATACAACCACCACCAAACATGCCACACTTTTCAAACTCAGAGCCTTATTTTGGGACTCTCTAGGCTCCAGTGAATTTTAACAGCCTTGTATCAGTTTGAGAAACCTTGGCCTGAAGCAGGATGAGCTATTTAGTTCTCCAAACACCTCTGAGTGGATGGCCATGTGCAAGGTCTTCTGGCTTTAGGGAGGGGGAAAGTAAGGACACATCACCAAACAATGTGCTTCAGAGCACCAGTCCACAGCCCTTGCCCTATGAATTTGATGCCAGCTAAGGGTGTTCCTGGTCTTGCTGCATAAAGTCATATTTCTAAACTCAAGCATGTGTGGCTTGGCTACAGGAGCCACATCAATACTGTAAAACAATTAAAGGAGTTTATTCTAACCCCTCTCTGAGTTGCAACTGGTTTACAATTGAGTAAATAAATGTGTACACACGAGGGGAGGAAGGGCAATGCAGGAAGAATGAACTGGGATCAGAGATGACAGGAGGGAGCAGTTTGGACTGAAATAACTTCCAAACAAAAGGTCTGAGCTGGCAGAGCCAGGAAGAGAACATATAACTTCCTGATATTTATTCTCAGGGGTTGGGTGATACAGATAATTTCTTGGTTTTCTCAGTTTACCACCTGGGTCTCCTGCTCAGTTCTTAAGATCACCATCAAACATTAAAATTTCTGTTCTAGCTTTTCTGTACAACATTCTTCTAATTTTCACCAATAACATCCAAAGAAAGTCTGAAAAAGGTGACACAGAGCTCAAGAAAGAACAGCTGCATAGAGAGAAGAGGAAAAACTGCCCTTTCTTGTGACAATTTACAAGGGGATAATAGTACACAGCATTCATCATCCACATTTTGAACCAGGTCTCCAGAGTTTTTGAGCCAACCAAGTAAACAGGGGTTCTGACATAATCTAGGCTGAATTTCCAGTGATTTCACTGCCTTTCCATAGGCCTCACACAAAG